>NC_055995.1:118697161-119345935 GCF_018446385.1 Zingiber officinale
TAAAAGAGAGAATCTCTACATTTAGAAAAGGATCTGACGATGCAGAATAGCTTCCATATCACAATGGAAGGTCATGTTTGGGCATGATAAGAATCCATTTTGGATTTGGCTAGTCATTTATTTAGGGCTAAAATAATTCCATTAAAAACATAGATCTAAATTTAATAAATTTAGATAATTTATTACACACAAGATTGATATCTCTTATTTGAAACCCCCAGCTCCTCCGTAAGCAAAAACATATTTATCATCTACATAATGATTATCCGATATATTATAATAATTACTAATATCAGCCCCAAGCACAATTGACTTAGGATTCAAAACAAACCAGTTATTCGACTGGTCAAGAAATTGAATTTCAATGAAATAAGCAGCTCTATTAGGTCCTTCATTACTTGGATGACCACTGCCCATTGGAGGACTTGGCACATTCACGGGAGTCTTAACTTGCCCACCCATTTGAACTATGTCGGCATAATCATTCATCTTTGGAAGCAATTCCTTGGGAAAATATCCAAGAGGTAGCTCATCATTATATGTAATCCACCAATTTCCTGTTTTAGAATCCTATAAATGAAAATACACCAAATTGATCAATAAGGATTAAACTTCATTAAAAATTTAAAAAGCACATTTAGGGGAAAAAATGAAAGAAATTACCCTAGTAATTAGTATCGATAGATATTTCTGTTCACCGTCATAAGTAGAAAATTGAGGAATAAAACTTCCAGGTCCATAAATATTAGTAGTGCTAACAAAACCAGCGCATTGCAAATTGAAACATCCCGTTTTATCACTATAATCACTCTGAAAACATGTAATTAAATATTTTATTTGAGAATACACACACCTATATATATAAATAAAAAATTTATACTTACCGTCCAATAAGTAAAAAATCGAGGATAACTAGTTTCATAAATGACCGGTGAAACCTGTAAAATTGGATTAGTGACGATATAAAACAATATTATTAGTAAATAATTTATATTAACTTACTTGCCAACCGGCCATGATCATATTGGTGGGAGATTTTGCATCACCAAAAAGATATATACTACTGGTTGATGTTTGACCAGCTTGTAGATCTGGAAGCTTATAAGTCGCCATTTTTGCATATACTCCATAAAATTGAGCAGGTGGAGTTCCAATTATTGCGTACTATGGACAATGTAAATATTATTTATCTGTGAACTCTATAAATAATAATAATAATAATAATAATAACTCACGTGATTTCCTTCAATAATTTGGTCGGCTTGTGCTCTAAATTGGGTTCTCAAGAATTTAGACTTAATTAAATCTTGTTTCTGATTACGGTGTACAAGCACAGTGCCAGAAGGACAAGTATCATTGAATCCATAAAATGATGCTGGTTTAGATTTTGCAAGCTTCACTCCTTTTGGAAGACTACTTGGTTTTACCTGTGAAGATTATTACGCTAATTAAAGGGCCAAATAAACTATAACATGCAATAAAAAACATCATATCAATTTGACTTGTGTTCTTAATGCTCAATACCTGAAGGGTGTGATTTTCCAACAAAGGGTGATCAAATGCTGGTTGCTTATACATATCAACACAATCGAATAGATCTCCAGTTATTGTCTGACAAAAAATAAATCATTTCAAAAAAAAAAATATTATTTATAATTTCTTAAAAAAATATTAATAACGACCTGAATGGTTTTAAGCGAATGCTTAGCTTTCTTATTCCATGATCTTGCTTGTACCCCTCCAATTGAAATAAACACCAGAAATATAATACGGAGAAACATGATGTAAAATGATATGAAAGTTTAATATTACAATTTATAGTAAAACTTGGCCCATTCTCACGTATAAATACACACAAAAAAGTTATAGTTGGTAAAATATAATCATTAAATAAAAAACATGAATGAAAGGAAACTTATTTGCATTCTTTAAATTTGTAGTTTTTTTGTTAATATAATCTTAAAGATTATAATTAATAAGATATTATTATTTGCCTTCTTTTAAATATGTAATTTATCATTAATGAAATCATATAATTTATATAAAATTAATTTTAGCTTATCTATATTAATGTTAAAATAAGAAATTTCAAAATTTATACCAAATATAAGCCTCTATTAAGGTTAAAATAATAAATCTAAATTTATACAAAAGGTAAGCAATTATCTCTCTATTAATATATTCTTAAAATTTAATAGTAAAATTAATGTTGATAAAATAATAAATTCCCTTCCATTTATTTGTATTTAAATGCAAACAAAAAAATATAAATTACACACTTAAAATATACAAATAATTCCCTTTTTATTTATTATTTTATTTAATGATTCTTATATCTGGCTAACTATAAACTTTTATTTGTGTCTTTATAAATAAGAGAAAGAGCCTAGATTTACAATATTTTAAAAATTAAACTTTCATGTCATATTACTTAGTATTTTATTTTTCTGCCTTAACAACACCTAGTACTGCCCCCACAAATATAGAGAAAGATAAATATAAATATACAAATGTTAGATATATAATAGGACTATGCCCATTACACTAGAGATGTCATACGTTCATCGTCTGGACTATGTCCTGGGGGCCACATAAAACTATTAAAAAAATTAGATCCGCTACCTTAGTGTTCCCTTAATGTCGGCTCCGCGGATATAGAGGGAGCTAAATACAGATACATAGGTCATAGACGTATAATGGGATAAATCTCATATCGTCAGTTCTTGAGAATCAATCTTTAACCATTAGCCAGAGATGTCATACACCTACCATCAGTGCTACGTCCTGGGGGCCACATTAAACCATTAAAGTTATTATTAAAGAATATCGGTATGGTAGCGAATTTTTTTTTAATTAAAATTCTTATTAATATTTTTAAAAATTGTTATTAATTTTTTTAAAAAATCATTATTAATATTTTTAAAATTGATAATTATACTTTTATTAAAATTATTTATTTTTATTCCTATCACTTAATAATTGGAGACCTATATTAGAAAAAGCTTCATCCTTTTGGAAAGGCTACTAAGAACTATAGCATGCAACAAAAAGCTTGGCAGTTATGATTTCACTAATAATAAATAAATGTAGATTTTCGAATTTTAGATATCTGATCACTGATAGAATTTGATTCCGAATTTCAAATCAAAAGTAATATCTTTTTGAACTTTGAATGATTATATTAGACTTTGTCATAGGTTGGGTCTAAATCACGTTGCCCTACAAGGTGGCGGACTGGGTGATGCAACATCCAAGTCCAGCAACACCTAAATAGAGAATGAAAAGGCCATCTAGGAATCGCAACTAGGCCTGAAATGGAAGATAGTTACCACAAAAAAGAAACGGGCATATGGTGTCTGTATCACTCCATGGAGATTGCCAGCTGAAATATCATGGACTTTCACAAACTCTTAAAACAGGAAGCGGTATATGACCTCTTTCACATACGACACCTTGCAGTCATTGGGCTTTTGGAGACCAAATTATCAAAAGGGGATACACATACCATCATTTCGCGGAGGTTTCCATGTATGAGAATTGTACACAATTTTCAATTCTCTAATCATGGTAGAATATTGTTACTTTGGAGAACATATTTGGTGGACCTTAACATCTTAAGAGTCGAAGAGCAATTTATTCATTACTGCATCATTTGCAAATTTATTCTCTAAGTAGTGGTTCATTTGCCACTTAAAAACGTGGGATCAACCGTGGGATTATCAAGGCGTAAATCCTCTGTGCACCTCACCTCACTCACTACTTGCTTACTTGGCTGTCGTGATTTATCACCCTCGTAATAGTATGGGGTCGAGTACGACGAGAGTGCTAGGGACAAACGATTTCATCTTTTGCCACTTCATAATATCAGAGCACGACGACTGCTTTGGCATTCCCTCACAAATATTGGAGGTACAAATAGGGCTCCATGGCTGGTATTGGAAGATTTCAATGCACTGGTGACTCCTCAAACGAAGGAAGGAGGCATGTCGGTGACCCACTATGAAACAAATGACTTGGTGGAGATGGCTCAATCTTGTGACCTGGTGGATCTTCAGTCTTTAGGCTGCAGGTTGGGTGGACAAATGGATAGTATCTAGCAAACTTAACAGGGCTATGGTGAACACATACTGGTTACTTTGAGGATTTTCAGAGCCGATTTTCTCCCTCCTGGTTGTTTCTCTGATTATGCATGTTGTATCATGGAACTGTCATGTGTCGAAGTATCTTGGAACTGCCCTTTTATTTATTTTTTATCTTTTTATTTTTATGAAAGGAAAAAAAAAAAAAAACATACAAGAACCAATTATGTCGTTGGTCTCAATCACATCATGTTCGGACAAATGTCATATCAGCATGGGTATTTATTATCAATTAACATAAAATACTAATATAATATAACAATTTCAAATCATAAATGACAAAATATATATATATATATATATATATATGCTGCGGACAAAGTCGAGCGGATCGCTACGGACATGTCTTCCTGATCGGTCACCAGTCCGATCAGGGAATCTCCTGATCGATCTCTAGTCCGATCAGCGAACCTCCTGATCGGTCTCTGGACCGATCAGGGAACCGATCATTTTCTGATCGGTCTACAGACCGATCAGGAGGTTCCCTGATCGGTCCAGAGACCGATTAGGAGGTTTCCTGATCGGACTGGTGACCGATTAGGAAGGCAAGTCCGCAGCGGTTCACATGGTTTTGTCCGCAGCATAACACTTCTGTGTGTATATATATATATATATATATATATATATATATATATGTGAAACATTTAAAAATCTAGAATAAATGGAACAATAATTATAAGTAACGGAAACAATAAAATGAAACAACTAAACATAAATTCAACTCGAGCGGGACTGAAAGTTAAGGAAAAAGCAAAGGGGTAGTGAGTACAACCACTCAATGGGTAGAAGAAGATAGTGCATGAATGTAGTCGGTGGATTTTGGGGAGAAAGGTTTGCGAGAGGGAGCGGGCTCGGGGACGAAAAATTGAGCGGTGAATGGGAGTTAGGGCACGATAATTACAAGTTTATAACTTAGGAAACTTTAAATTAAACCCTAGATCAGTTTCTTAATCAACTCCCACCTTCAGGTATTTCAAACAGACTTTTCTCGAACTCACAAGTGTATCCCTTTTAAATATGTCATACGGGCTCTGATTAAATCCCAAAAAATTTCAGAAAATTTCTAAAAATTTCGTTAAGGTTATTCGTCCATTAAACCTTATTATTTGATTATTATCTATTTCGGTATTTTACACTGTGTAAGTTTTGATATTTAGTACTTTAGAGTTAGTATTTTTTTTATTAGTAACAAAATGATAGATAAATTACACTGTTTGCTCTATTTTTGGATATACTTTGGCAAACAATACTACAATATACATACTAGTTATCCTTAAATACTAGTAAAATCATTAAGATCCTATAGTTCTTTATTGACACGGAAAAAAACCAAAAATTTCAAACATTTAGAAGAAGCTCGACATAGTTAAAAGCATATGACCTTGTAGTATATCAAGATTTTAATATCTTCTTTTGGTTGATTTATCTATCTTCCCCGTTATCTTATTGATGTAGAATGAATATATGTACACACATTGCTATTCTATTAGTTTTTAAATCTTTTTATATATCAGGAATTAGAATTATGAAATCATTGTATATCACATTATTTTTCTAAAGGCTAGAACTTACCTTCTTTCAGTAGCCTGAACCCATTCATATGCTAGATTCTTTTGAGATTGAACCCACATGAATAATCTTTAGCTGGAATGATAACTATGACCAAACTAAACTTCATTATAAGGCAACCAAGACAAAATGAAAAGAAGCAAGACTTTTTTTAGAGGAACTTGTGATAATTACTTGATGCAAAAGACCTCCTCAAGCAGTATAGTACGAGACAACTCCTATAATACTATGCTTGCCATTTGATTTCTAAGGAGATGGAATTTGCCCATGAGACTTTAACCTGTGGAGTTTGGCGGTGCATCCATTAAATTTACTTGGACATTGGTCTTGACAAATTTTTAGGTTATGTAGTGTACCTGGTAGAATTGGATGTCTACCCTCTTCCAGACTAAGATGAGCATTTTAGATGCAAAGTGTTGCCATGACAACAATGCAGCAAAAGGTCATATGCTGAACCTAAGAGTCCCATATGATCAACTCCACAATCATTTGTAGAGAGATAAATCAAAAAATAGTAGATGATCCCCATGGCAATAAGATTCATATTGAAAGGGTCGATATAAAGTATTTCAATTGAGCTGACACCACCAAGATGGGAAGTTATTATCAAATCTACTTTATGCTTCCTTGAAACTCAAGCCTATGTAAAATTTGGCATTCAATATTTAGAGGTGTATGCTTTATTGTGTTGCTAGTAACAAAATTATAGATAGATACATTGTTAGCTCTATTTCTATCAATGTATATATAAGGCGCAACTACAAAATAAATTCAATCCCAATTATTACTATACATAATAAACAAAAATTTTAGCATTTAATAATTATGATTTAATTAGTTTAATTATTTATTGAGCCCATTATTTAGGCTATTAATAACACCTCCATAAAGATAAATAGTGTTCCATGCATGATAAAAAAAAATTCCCTACAAAAAAAAATTCTTTGAAGTTTATCTCCAAATCCTGCAAAGTTTTTAAAGGATAACATGGGCAGAGTTGAACAATCGATTACAATCAAATCGATCTAATTGAACTAATTGATTTTTTTTTAACAAAATGAACTTATCAAAGTTTGTCACTAAAATCATAAATCAAACTAAAATAAAATAATTAATTTGGTCTGTTATCATATTATTAGAATTGTTGTATTAACAATCGACTGCTATATGGATAATCAATTGCACAAGTTGATTTCTCAATTTACTATGTTTGATTTGTGGACCAATAATCAATTGATTATAATGACTATTAGCAATTCAGTTTAATTAGTTTAATCAAATTTTAAATTTTATAATCAAAATTGAACTAAATAAATTGAGATTAATTTTAAAAAATAAATTTTTGAATTAACCAAACTGAATTTTTAAAATAAATTGATTTGTTCGATTATTTTAATTTAAATGATATTTTTCTCACCCCTAAATATGAGGATGATAATGGAGGAGGAAAAAATTAGTTACCTTGATGCCACCAAGCTGCCAAAACCGATGCAAAATGCATGTCCCCTTATCTTTAACCGGAAGATAGAGATGCATGTGCGTCAATAGGATTTACATTCATTAGCCTAGTTCAGATTGATGCACATGCACTATCATTTTTGAATATAATCCATAGATGTGAATACATAGGCATGATAAAAAAAAATCCATTTTGGATCAGTGATTTATTTTGGGCTAAAATAATTCCATTGAAAACATAGATCTAAATTTAATAAATTTAGATAATTTATTACACAGAAGTGATATCTCTTATTTGAAACCTCCAGCTCCTCCGTAAGCAAAAACATATTTATCATCTACATACTTATTATCCGATATATTATAATAATTACCGATATCAACACTAGCAAAAATAGACTTAGGATTCAAAACAAACCAGTTATTCGACTGATCAACAAACTGAATATCAATGAAATAAGCAGCTTTATTAGGTCCTTCATTACTTGGATGACCACTACCCATTGGAGGGCTTGGCACATTCGAGAGAGACTTAACTTGCCCGCCCATTTGAACCAAGTTGGCATAATCATTCATCTTTGAAAGCAATTCCTTAGGAAAATATCCAAGAGGTAACTCATCATTATATGTAATCCACCAATTCCCTGTTATAGAATCCTATAAATGAAAATACACAAAATTTATCAATAAGGATTAAACTTCAATAAAAATTTAAAAAGCACATTTAGGGAAACAAAAGAAAGAAATTACCCTGGCGATTAATATCGATATATATTTTTGTTCACCGCCATAAGTAGAAAATTGAGGAATAAAACTTCCAGGTCCATAAATATTAGTAGTGCTAACAAAACCAGCACATTCCAAATTCACACATCCCTTAATATTTCCATTATTCTGAAAACATGTAAGTAAATATTTTATTTGAGTATATATATATATATATATATGAAGCTAAAAAATCAAAAATAAAAAATTTATACTTACGGTCCAGTAAGTAAAAAATCGAGGATAATTGGTTTCGTAAAGGACTGGTGAAACCTGTGAAATTGGATATTAGTAACGATATAAAATAATATTATTAGTAAACGATTTATATTAACTTACTTGCCAACCAACTATAATCATATCGGTTGTAGATTCTCCATTGTCATAAAGATATATACTACTGGATGATGTTTGACTAGCTTGTAGATCTGGAAGCTTATAAGTCGCCATTTTTGCGTATACTCCATAAAATTGACCAGGTGGAGTTGTAATTACTGCAAACTATGTACAATGTAAATATTATTTATCTTTGAACTCTATATTGAATCAAAATTGTAATAATAATAATAATAATAATAATAATAACAATAACTCACGTGATTTCGTTCCTCAATTTGGTCCTCATCTACGACTTGTTCTCTAAATTGGGTTCTCAAGAATTTAGACTCAATTAAATCCTGTTTCTGAGTACGATGGATGAGCACGGTGCCAGAAGGACAAGTATCATTGAATCCATAAAAAGACGCTGGTTTAGATTTTGCAAGCTTCATTCCTTTTGGAAGACTACTTGGTTTTAACTACAAAGATTATTAGGTCAGTTAAAGGGTTGAATGAACTATACCATGCAATAAAAAGTATCATATCAATTTGACTTATGTTCTTAATGCTAAATACCTGAAGAGTGTGATTTTTCAACAAAGGGTGGTCAAACGCCGGTTGCTTATACATATCAACACAGTCAAATAGATCTCCAGTTATCGTCTGACAAAAAAAATAATTTCAAAAGAAAAATATTATTTATAATTTCTCAAAAAATATTAATGACGACCTGAATGGTTTTAAGCGAATGCTTAGCTTCCATGTTCCATGATCTTGCCTGTGTTCCACCAATTGAAATAAACACTATAAATAAAATACTAAGTAACATGATGTAAAATGATACGAAAGTTTAGTACTACAATATGTAGTAAATTTTAGCCCATTCTCACTTATAAATACACACACAAAAAAGTCTATAGTCGGTAAAATATAAAAAACATTAAATAAAAAAATTGAATGAAAGGAAACTTGTTTGCATTCTTTAAATTTGTAATTTATTATTAATGTAATCTTAAAATTTATAATTAGTAAGATATAATAATTGTTAAATAAAATAAATAAATAAATAAAAGGGAAATTAGTTGCCTTCTTTTAGATGTTTAATTTATCATTAATGTAATCATATAATTTATATAAAATTAATGTTAAAATTAATTTAAGCTTATCTATATTAATTTTAAAATAAGAAATTTCAAAATTTATACCAAATATAAGCCTCTATTAAGGTTAAAATAATAAATCTAAATTTATACAAAAGGTAAGCAATTATCTCTCTATTAATATATTCTTAAAATTTAATAGTAAAATTAATGTTGATAAAATAATAAATTCCCTTCCATTTATTTTTATGTAAAAGTAAACAAAAAAAATAAATTGCACACTTAAAATATACAAATAATTTCCTTTTTATTTATTATTTTATTTAATTATTCTTATATCTTACTAACTATGAACTTTTCTTTGTATCTTAATAAAGAGAAAGAGCCTAGATTTACAATATTTAAAAATTAAACATTCATATCATATCATATTACTTAGCATTTTATTCGTTATGTTTATTTCGATTATTGGAACTATAAATTAAGTCAAACATATTCACATGAAACCATTAAAAGTTCTTATTAATATTTTTAAAAATTGTTGTTAATTTTTGTTTTAAAAAAATCATTATTAATATTTTAAATTGTAAACTATACTTTAATTAAAATTATTTGTTTTTATTTCTTCCATTTAATAGTTGGAGACCTGTGTTGGAAAATCACACTATTCATGCCTTGATAGCTTTATTCCTTTTGGAAAGGCTACTAAGGAACTATATCACGCAACGAAAAGAATAATGGTATCCTTGGACAATAAGAAGTGGTTGTGTATTGACTACGGAGATATAGCAGTTCGGATTCTCTATCTTGGTGTTTCATTGTCGATCGGATGGATCAGATTAAATCTTACGGTATCATGATATCTTTAAAATATGTACAGTATCCTCGTGATGTGCAAAGCATCCTTAAGATTTAATCTGATCCGTACGATCGACAATGGGACACCGGGACAGAGGGGAATGAGGACAGAGAATCCGAACTAGAGATATAGATATGGTGGAAGAGTCCTTGGGCTTCTATCTTATTGGATGTTTCATAGGGCGGAATCCTGGGAGAGACGGAATCAAGGCTATGACCAGGTGGTGGAAGACCAAATGCGAGATCTATATACATGGAAGTGGCACTACAACACAATTGCTAAAAGATAATACCACAAAAATAATGATTTTAAAAAAAATATTATAAATTTGGTAAAAGACAATAATTTTTGACAAAATCGTTATCTTTGGTGCACAAACTGTTATCTTTGATGCAACAGTTATCCTAAAAGATAATCTTAATAATAGTTGGGACAACGGTGCAATGAATCGTTTTCAATGATAAAATTTTCACAACGCTTGGAACAATGGTGAATAACCGTTGTCGTTGTGATAATAAGACAACGGTTTTAAATCGTTGTCAATGATATTATAAGCGTTGCATTTTCCCGCCACAAAACTCATGCCAGAAATTGGGACACATGTCCAAATTTTATTAGTAATCACAAAAAAAAAAAAATAAATGAAAAAGATTAACCCTACATTTAATACATCTAAAAGCAAACACTCACAAGTATTGGTACAGCAGCGGGGCCAGTGAGAGGGCGTAGCGTTTGTAAAAAAAATAAAACCTTTCCCTTCTTTCCAACCAAAATTAGTAGCAATATCAAATTAAAAATAAACTGAAATGAACAACTAATTAAAAAAAAAGAGACAAACGGATTTGACTTGGTTACAACCTAGGTGGTTGTTAATCCAAGGCGGTTACAAAGCTTTACTAGAAAAATCTCCTTCTCTGTAGGCGGAGAAGTCTCTTACACTCTTTGAAAAGCTCAGGAAATCACTAGAAAATAATTCCAGTAGTTGTTCTAAAGTTGTTGTTTCTTTCCTAAGTCCAAGAGTCATTTTATAAGCCCAGGAAAATCTTATCTACTGCTTGAGAGCGCCTCCAGCAAGGCAACGGATAAAGCTTTATCCGTTGCCAAATGGCTACAAAGACTAGGTCGAGGGCACCCTCAATAAGCATGGAGGGTGCCCCCACCGGTGTACTTTTTCGCAATCCTTTCATCCCTCGGATGCACCGAGCTCATCAGCTCCCTTCCCATGTCATCCTTCTCGCTAGCTGCGTCTTCCGCTCGACATCCTGTGCTCCTAAGCTCCTGCACACTTAGACACAGGGATCAAAATCAAATAGGACCTAACCGAACTTGGTTGATCACATCAAAACAACCACGGAATCCAACAACAAGTCGCTGCACTTCTTCATTCTGTTTTGAGGCCCCTCTAGGTTTCCCTTCCAGTTGTCGTTGAAGGCGAAGATGAAGACGAGAAATGCCAACACACAACTCCTCTTTTTCCTCCTTTTCCTCGTTTTGGATCATCATCTGCTACTCGCCCACCGACTGTTTGCGTTTTCTCTTTATATATCCTTTGTTGGTGCAACATCCCTCAGGTCAAGGTTGACCTGGTTGACCAAGCTGAGTCTTGGTTTGAGTTTAGATGTTTGACAATAAGAAATTGATTGAAGAAGAGTCAAGTAGGTCAAGGTTGACCAGACACTTGACTGGGAAGTCCTAACTGGGATGTTAGGAAGAAGGAAAGTCCTAGTGAGTGAAGCTAGGCAGATGGAAAGTCCTAGTGAGTGAAGCTAGGTGAAAGTCCTGGTGAGTGAAGCCAGGTGAAAGCCCTAGTGAGTGAAGCTAGGCAGATGGAAAACCCTAGTGAGTGAAACTAGGTGAAAGTCCTGGTGAGTGAAGCCAGGCAAGAGAAAATCCAGATGGATCAAGGATGATCGGACATCTGGTGTTGGGAAGTCCAAGTAGGTCAAAGGATTGACTGGATACTTGGCACGAGGAAATACGGATAGGTCAAAGGAATTGACCAGACATCTGATGGAAGTCCAAGTAGGTCAAAGGGAGTGACCAGATACTTGGCATGAATAGAAAAGTCCAAGTGGGTCAAAGGAATTGACCAGACACTTGGTGGGAAGTCCTAGCAGGTCAAAGGAGTGACCAGATGCTAGGCATGGTGTACCAACAGGTCAAGGTTGACCGGGTGTTGGTTGGTAGGCTTGGGACTTGGTTTTGGGCAAAAACCAAGTACTGGATCGATCAGTGGATCGATCCAAGCCTTTCCTAGCGAACAGAGAGCCGCTGGATCGATCCGTGGATCGATCCAGATGTCCCAATCGATCAGTGGATCGATTGGGACGCAGCTGCTTCGCGCGATAAGGGCTGGATCGATCCATGGATCGATCCAGGCATTTTTCCCAGAGCACAGAGGCGCTCTGGATCGATCCGTGGATCGATCCAAAGCCTCCCCGATCGATTGGGAACTTTCGAATCGATCGGGATCCGACCGTTGGCGTCGATAAAGGCCGCAGGCGCATGATTCCTTCGGCATCTCTTCACCGATTCACTCCAGATCTCTCGCCAGCTCCTCCACAGCACTTACAAAGCTCAGATCGCCAGTTCTTGAAGGATCTTGGAAGTTCTCCAAGTCAAGAGGCAGATCAAAGCCAAGAAGAGAAGCTAGGGTTAGGGTTTATACTCATTGTAAGCTTGTAAGCTTGTATTTCTTGTATCCTTTCCCTCTCTTCTTGTATTGAGTCTTGTAGGGCTTCTCCGCCCTTGGTAGTTACCATAAAGGAGAGTTTTATTAGTGGAGGGTGTGTGTGTTGGTGTGGATCCTTGGATTAGTCACCTCTTGTGAGGTGGATACCAAGTAAACCAACCTTGTTAGCGTTGTGTGGATTGTTTCTTTGTATTTCCGCTGCACATCTTTGAAGAAACAAGCAACGCCGACCACCGAGCGAACGCGACGAGCTATTCACCTCCCCTCTAGCTACTTTTGGTCCTAACAAGTGGTATCAGAGTGAGGCCGCTCTTCACCGGAATCATCGCCGGAAGGGTCAAGTATAACAAGAAAAGCTAGAGGGTGAAGAAGTTGGAGCAAATTCTTCAAGTTCAAGACTTTATCAAGCTCAACTTCAAGATGCAATTCCAAGATGGGCTTGGATTTGACACAAGGGTGGCTCCACCATACACTTCCACGAGTTTCGATTCTTGGAAATCAAGAATCGAAAATTTCCTTATGATGGAGATAGAGCAATGGTTTGCTCTAATGGAAGGCTTCAAGGCTCCAAGAAATTCAAAGGGCAAAGTTCTCAAGAGGAGCAAGTGGAGCCAAGAGCAAGTCCAAAGGTGCGAGGCCAATGACAAAGTGACCAAGCTCTTGATCAATTTATTGCCAAGCACCATCCTTTGCAAAATTGGAGAATTTGAAGATGCAAAGGAACTATGGAGCAAATTGGCCAAGCTTCATGAAGAGATCCCCTCCACTGTACAAGAGTAAGAAGTATCCAGAGAGGGTGACTCTTTGGAGCAAGACCAAGAGGAGGACTCCGAGGTTGAGAGATGCTCAACCTCCGAAGAAGAGGAAATCCAAGAAGCTTCATCCTCAAGGGAATGCACCGAAGGGAACAAGGAGGGAGCATACTCCTTGTTTCATATTCAAGATGATGAAGCCTCCACCTCTAGGATTGAGGGGGAGCAATCCTTGGTGACGCCGGATCAAGAAGAAGGAGAAGCTTCTACATCCGGGTCGAGAGAAGAAGAGGAGGAAGAAGCAACTACCTCTACAAGTCAAGAAAAATCAAATGGAGGAGAATCAAGGTCCGATCAAGAGGAAGCTTCTACCTCCGGATCCAAAGGAAAAGATGTCACCCCTACACACAAAGGTATAAATGTTTCAATTAAAAATAAAAATCATATAATATATTTTGAGTGTAGGGAAAATGGACACTACAAGAGCAAGTGTCCTAAATTGGCCAAGAAGAAGGGCCAAGTGGTACAAAAAGGCAAGGTGAAGCCCAAGGAGATCATCCCCAACACAAAGAAGAGCAAGGAGCATATTATATGCTTCTCTTGCAATCAAAAGGGGCATTACCGAAGTCAATGCCCCAAGGGGAAGAAGGTGGTCAAGGCTCAAGGAGGCACTAGTCAAGGGGGAGCCTCCAAGGTAAAGAAGAAGGTATCTTTTATTGAGCCTACCCCTTTACATTATGGTAAAAAGCATGATAGTTCTAATTTTTATCATTTTAATGTAATTTACCATAAGAATAGGAAGCATGAGGGTTTTAAGGAAAAGCATGTGGCTCTACATGCCAAAACTACCCAACCTAAGGTTAAGAAGGTAGATGGACACTTGGGCAAGAACACTAAGGATAATAGATACAAGCCCAAAAACAAAAATGCTCATGGGTGTAATGAGAAATCAAAATCTAAGGATTTAATGGTAGAAAATCAAGTCTTGAGATCAAGACTTGATAAAATGGAAAAGACCCTAAAAAGGATGAAAAATATCCTAAAAGGGCAAAATGAGCATAACCTAGGTTTAGGGGTACAAAAGCCATCCAATGGCCATAGAGGTTTGGGATACAAACCCAAAGCAAAAAGGGATGTGCCTAGTTATCATAGGGTTCCATATAGCTATGGAACAAACCCTAAGTCTAGAAGTCAAGTCAAAGATACAAGGGGAGATATCCCTAGAAGTATCTTTGCAACCAAAGTGACTAAGACTTCTAAGAAGTCTAAGAAAGTCACTAACAAGGTCACAAGGGAGGCTATCCCTAGAGTTGACCTAGAAAATGTGACCAAGGCTTCTAAGAAGCCCAACAAGATCACTAGGAAGGTATCTAGGGAAGTTATCCCTAGTGAGTACCTAGAGCATCCAAGGAGTACCAATAGGTGTTGGGTTCCTAGGAGCATTTTCTCTACCTCATAAATGGGTTAGAGAGTGTCAACTTCGATTAGAAGGGTAGTTAACCCAACTTTGAGGAAATTGACACTCAAGGAGCATTTTCAAGGTTTTGTTAAACTTTGAAAATGAAATGGAAGTTTTATTTACTCCTTGAAAGAGTAAAATGTGCCTAATGGTGGAAGAATTGATTTTAATCGTAAATGGCACATATTGGGAAATTCAGAAGAACTACCAAGTTGGGATTTTGGTATGTTCTTAGGAAATTTAAGGCAATCCGGGCCTAAATTTAAAAGTGCTACTCTTGTGAAAAATGAAATATGCCAACAGTTGAGGATATGCTTAATTTCGACTGGCATAATTTAATCAAGGAAATTAGAAATGCCAATTTAGGCTTTGGCATTTTTTTTAAGCACTTTAGGGCAATCTAGGTTTAAGTTGTAAGTTTAGCTAAGATTTTAAGGATACTTAGATAGTTAATCTAGGTATATTTTATTTATGCTAAATCTTACCATGATTGTTTGCCCATCATATGCCATGACATCATGTCTATTTTTGCATTCATGTTTTATTATGCAAAATCCAAAAATACCATGTCATGACATTCATACATCATGTAGTTATAGGAATCTTTCTTTTGAAAGTTATTGTATTTTGATGTATGTCATAACATTATCATGCATTAGTTTAATTCCTTGTAATTAAGGACAAATGGCATTTTAGCAACACTTATTAACAAGTGACATCCTAGGTGGATGTCTAATATCTTTAAAATGCCTAGATAGATATGCATGATCCCTAGATTAGGGCAAAACCAAAATCTACATCTCACAAAGACTATAAGGTGACTTGTATGTGGTTTAGTGCACATTAGATACAAGTGAGATGTTAGGATGATGAACAAAGCTCAAGATGTTGATTTAGTGCATTCTTTTGAGTTTTTAGGTTCATCAAAACACATAGTTATGTGTTTTTCCCATCATTGGGAAAGCTAATGTACAAGTCATGTGCATTATGCCCAAGGAACATGATGGGATATTGGTTTTGAAAATGTTTTAAAAAAAATGCTTTTGGAAAACCATGGTGAAGGCTATCTTTTGATAGTAATCACCATTGAATAGTTAGACACAAACTTGAAGAAAACGCTAAAGTTTTAGCAAGTTTTCAATCTTGTGTCAATCTTTGAAAATATGATGTATTTTCATAGAAAACTATTTTTCCATGATTAAGTATGCCCTAAATAATGTCTACATGAAATTTCATGATTTTTAGATTTTTGTAGAATTTTCTAGGGGTTTCTGAAGTTGACTGAAATGGAATTTCAGCAACTATCAGAGCTCCGATCGATCCATGGATCGATTGGAGTGCCTGAATCGATCCATGGATCGATTCGAGCAGAAACTCGCTGGATCGATCAGCCGATCGATCCAGGTAGTCTGAATCAATCAGTGGATCGATTCAGAAAGGTTCAATCGATTGGAACCCAACTCCAATCGATCCAAGTTGCTGATTTTGGCTGGGAAGGCCTGATTTCAGCACCTTTGAACCTCTTTGAGTCTAGGTAACCATTCCAAACCCCCCAAAATACATTTGTATACATACAAAGGGTGTTTTCATGTGAAAACAAGGATGGATTGGTTAAGGAAGACTTCATTGAAGTTTTAGGTTGAGGTTTGTTTCAAATTTTGAGTATTTGAACCTCAAAACTTCTAAATTTGGGTTTCCTAAAGGTTTAGGGATTCCAAGTCATTGTTGGTGCAATGACAGAAGTTACCACCATGTCTTTAGGGGGAGGGACTCTTTAAAGACATGAAAAATTATTTTTCATGAACCTTGGAAGGTGGTTAACCTTCTTTAAAGAAAATGCTCATGTATGAGTTTTTGAACTTGAAATGGGGAGTGGATGTCCTCATTATTTCAAGTGGGAACTCAAGTGGTTAGAAAATGCTCAAGGTTGTGTATTTGTCTATATTGAGGGAGAAGTTAAGGATAAATGAAGGGTATGGGACCTTCATTATCGTGTTGATCACGACGAGTGACGTTGTGAACAACGATGAGCAACTCTTCAGGGGGAGAGTCGTCAACAAATGGATTTGTTGATGTGTACCCAAAATTGGGGTATGGGTTGATGTGTGCCCAAAGATGGGTTGATGTGTGCCAATAGGGGGAGAATGAAAGGACCTGTGAATGGGTGCAAGTTAGGCTTTCATTACCTAGAGGGAGTGTGCCCTCTTGGGGGAAAATGAAGAGCTTAATTTATGTGTTCATTATCTAGTGGCATGAAGATTAAGGCTATAGGATTAGCCTAACTTACATGTGGTATTGTAAGTGTTATTGTGGTATTGTCAAACATCAAAAAGGGGGAGATTGTTGGTGCAACATCCCTCAGGTCAAGGTTGACCTGGTTGACCAAGCTGAGTCTTGATTTGAGTTTAGATGTTTGACAATAAGAAATTGATTGAAGAAGAGTCAAGTAGGTCAAGGTTGACCAGACACTTGACTGGGAAGTCCTAACTGGGATGTTAGGAAGAAGGAAAGTCCTAGTGAGTGAAGCTAGGCAGATGGAAAGTCCTAGTGAGTGAAGCTAGGTGAAAGTCCTGGTGAGTGAAGCCAGGTGAAAGCCCTAGTGAGTGAAGCTAGGCAGATGGAAAACCCTAGTGAGTGAAACTAGGTGAAAGTCCTGGTGAGTGAAGTCAGGCAAGAGAAAATCCAGATGGATCAAGGATGATCGGACATCTGGTGTTGGGAAGTCCAAGTAGGTCAAAGGATTGACTGGATACTTGGCACGAGGAAATACGGATAGGTCAAAGGAATTGACCAGACATCTGATGGAAGTCCAAGTAGGTCAAAGGGAGTGACCAGATACTTGGCATGAATAGAAAAGTCCAAGTGGGTCAAAGGAATTGACCATACACTTGGTGGGAAGTCCTAGCAGGTCAAAGGAGTGACCAGATGCTAGGCATGGTGTACCAACAGGTCAAGGTTGACCGGGTGTTGGTTTGGTAGGCTTGGGACTTGGTTTTGGGCAAAAACCAAGTACTGGATCGATCAGTGGATCGATCCAGGAGCTGGATCGATCAGTGGATCGATCCAAGCCTTTCCTAGCGAACAGAGAGCCGCTGGATCGATCCGTGGATCGATCCAGATGTCCCAATCGATCAGTGGATCGATTGGGACGCAGCTGCTTCGCGCGATAAGGGCTGGATCGATCCATGGATCGATCCAGGCATTTTTCCCAGAGCACAGAGGCGCTCTGGATCGATCCGTGGATCGATCCAAAGCCTCCCCGATCGATTGGGAACTTTCGAATCGATCGGGATCCGACCGTTGGCGTCGATAAAGGCCGCAGGCGCACGATTCCTTCGGCATCTCTTCACCGATTCACTCCAGATCTCTCGCCAGCTCCTCCACAGCACTTACAAAGCTCAGATCGCCAGTTCTTGAAGGATCTTGGAAGTTCTCCAAGTCAAGAGGCAGATCATAGCCAAGAAGAGAAGCTAGAGTTAGGGTTTATACTCATTGTAAGCTTGTAAGCTTGTATTTCTTGTATCCTTTCCCTCTCTTCTTGTATTGACTCTTGTAGGGCTTCTCCGCCCTTGGTAGTTACCATAAAGGAGAGTTTTATTAGTGGAGGGTGTGTGTGTTGGTGTGGATCCTTGGATTAGTCACCTCTTGTGAGGTGGATACCAAGTAAACCAACCTTGTTAGCGTTGTGTGGATTGTTTCTTTGTATTTCCGCTGCACATCTTTGAAGAAACAAGCAACGCCAAGCAACGCCGACCACCGAGCGAACGCGACGAGCTATTCACCCCCCCCCCCTCTAGCTACTTTTGGTCCTAACATCCTTCACCTTCTTAACTACCTCATGATTTGAAGGGCAGAAAATGCATAATCGATCTACCTCTTGTTTGATCAATTTTCTTGTTGTTGATCGTAGAGCTGCAATGTCGTTGCCAGTGAGAGGAGCAAGAGGATTTGGAGCCGAAGGGGAGCAGACGATGATCCATGTGCTGGCGGTGGGCGATAGCTCGATCGACCGGGAGGTCATCGCGGCACTTCTCCGAAGTTCCAAGTACCATGGTAGGAGACGATCGATCCTTCATGAACTCACTGCCTTTTCTTCTTTCTTCTTTCCAACAAATATTAGTAGCAATATCAAATTAAAAATAAACTGAAATGAACAACTAATTAAAAAAAAAAGAGACAAACGGATTTGACTTGGTTACAACCTAGGTGGTTGTTAATCGAAGGCGGTTACAAAGCTTTACTAGAAAAATCTCCTTCTCTGTAGGCGGAGAAGCCTCTTACACTCTTTGAAAAGCTCAGGAAATCACTAGAAAATGATTTCAGTAGTTGTTCTAAAGTTGTTGTTTCTTTCCTAGGTCCAAGAGTCATTTTATAGCCCCTGGAAAATCTTATCTACTGCTTGAGAGCACCTCCAGCAAGGCAACGGATAAAGCTTTATCCATTGCCAAATGGCTACAAAGA
The DNA here is from genome assembly GCF_018446385.1 of Zingiber officinale. NCBI lineage: Eukaryota > Viridiplantae > Streptophyta > Magnoliopsida > Zingiberales > Zingiberaceae > Zingiber > Zingiber officinale. The sequence continues at coordinate 118,716,734 of NC_055995.1, forward strand.
CTAGGTTGAGGGCACCCTCAATAAGCATGGAGGGTGCCCCCACCGGTGTACTCTTTCGCAACCCTTTCATCCCTCGGATGCACCGAGTTCGTCAGCTCCCTTCCCATGTCATCCTTCTCGCTAGCTGCGTCTTTCGCTCGACATCCTGTGCTCCTAAGCTCCTGCACACTTAGACACAGGGATCAAAACCAAACAGGACCTAACCTAACTTGGTTGATCACATCAAAATAACCACGGAATCCAACAACAAGTCGCTGCACTTCTTCATTCTGTTTTGAGGCCCCTCTAGGTTTCCCTTCCAGTTGTCGTTGAAGGAGAAGTTGAAGGCGAAGATGAAGACGAGAAATGCCAACACATAACTCCTCTTTTTCCTCCGTTTCCTCCTTTTGGATCATCATCTGCTACTCGCCCACCGACTGTTTGCGTTTGCTCTTTATATATCCTTCACCTTCTTAACTACCTCATGATTTGAAGGGCAGAAAATGCATGATCGATCTACCTCTTGTTTGATCAATTTTCTTGTTGTTGATCGTAGAGCTGCAATGTCGTTGCCAGTGAGAGGAGCAAGAGGATTTGGAGCCGAAGGGGATCAGACGATGATCCATGCGCTGGCGGTGGGCGATAGCTCGATCGACCGGGAGGTCATCGCGGCACTTCTCTGAAGTTCCAAGTACCATGGTAGGAGACGATCGATCCTTCATGAACTCACTGCCTTCTCTTCTTTCTTCTCGGTTAATTAGGGTCCCCCCCTCCCCCCCCCTTTCTTTGATTGCTTGATCGCTGTCACGGTTGTGAATGTTGGTGCAAGTTGCACTAGAATCGAACCTAAGTTTTGATGTTGTCAAATGTTCAAGTTAAGTCTTATTGTGATTTAACAATTTGACCAAGTGTGCAGGTTGTTTACTCAACTGGGAAAGTCTTAGTTGGAGGCTAGGTAGGAAAGTCTTAGAAGATCGTGGAACTCAGGTGGAAAGTCTAAGTGGGTCGAGAGGACCCGACACTTGACAGTGAGATCGAGAGATCTGGAGGATCGAAGATCGAGAGCAAGTCCTAGCAAGCCGATCAAAGCAAAGAGAAAAATCCAAACAGGTCTAGAGGACCAATGTTTGGTAGGTAGGTTGAGGTAAATAACTGGAGAAGTGATAGTGAGGTTGTGTTCCTGAAAGGAACAACCTAAGGTCACTGATCCAACTGAAGAAATCCGGAAGGTTTCCAAGTTAAGATCAAGGCAGTTCTGCTGTCTAATATTTCTCATGCATCGCATATATTATTACTGTGCTAATCTCTGTTTTACAGGAATATTCTGTATAACTCTGTTTTACAGGTTTGGCATGATCGGTCAACCGAATAGAAGGATCAGTCGACTGAACAAGGTTAACTCAGATCAGAGACTAGTTCAGACCAAAGCAGAGCAAAGTCTGATCAACGTCTGATCAGTCGACCGAACCAAAGGATTGGTCGACCGAACCAAAGGATTGGTCGACCGAACTCTGATGATGTGGCAAAGATCAGTTCAATCAGAAGTAGACATGGAAAGCTAACCTGATCGATCAACCGAACACAGGGACCGGTCAACCGAATGATCATCACATTAAAGGCGCATTAATGAAGAATATCAACGAATAAGGAAACTCACTGTTCAGTCGATCAAATATGGTGATCGATCAACCGAACCATTAAATGTCATTAATGCTCGAAGATCAAATTAGCATCCAATCTCAGCGAAGAAGGAAGGGAGCAGGTTCGGTCAACCGAATCTAAGGATTGGTCGATCGAACGTTGACAATTCCTATAAAAGTGGAGCTCAAGGTCCAAGGCTGGGTATTGGTTCTGTGTTCATCTCTACGCAAAGCTCCTATTCATGTGACAAGTCTACCACTAATCTCCAAGCAATCTGTTGCTCCATTCAAGAAGTACCGACCGAGCTTCATTCTACATGTAGTGTTGGTATATTTTATTTAGCTTGTTTTCGTACTCTATTTCAAGTAAGATAGTAGGTTATTACTATCTTACATATTTTATTGTACGCACTACTTCTTTATGAGGTTTTTGGAAAGAAGAGTTTTAGTGGATTGTCCAATGGTGCGATCAAGGATTATGAGCCTTGGAGTAGAAATCGACCTAGACTTCGAACCAAATAACCAAAATGAGTCTCTATTTTCCACTGCACTACTTTGTTTTTAACTCTTCAAAAGAATAGTTTTTAATGAGCGATATTCACGCCACCCTCTGTCGCACTTTCTCGATCCTTCAATTGGTATCAGAGCCTAGTAGCTCTAAAATTACTTAACCATTTTTCAAGAAATTTTAAAAATGTTTTCTTTTTCTTAAAAAAGTATTTTCTTTAATTTGTAAGTAATATTTTTTTTCCTTATCTCGTACTACTAATCCCAAGACGAAAGTCTTGGAAATTAATTTTCAATTTTTTCTTGTAAGAATGTCGACATCCTATCAAGAAGGGAGAAGTATCTATGAACCTCCACTGTACGATCAAGTTTATTTCAATTCTTGGAGGCGAATGATGGAATGTTTTGTAACAATTTCGACAACTGGATTACACTAAGACAACCTCCTCGAAACTTAGAAGCGAACACAAAGGTAATGAATATGTTAATAAATATTTTGCCTAATGAAATTGTGTGTCAATTAGAAAATTACAAGAACACATTCGAATTGTGGACCAGATTGATCGAGCTTCACGAGACTCTGTTGAGGCTAGAAGATCAAGGTAAAAGTGAGTTCGAATCTGAGTCCAAATCCGGATAGCTATCCTCAGAGATAGATTTAGAAGATCAGGACCAAATCAACTTCATGGCACTAATCGTTTAGGAGGAGGCAGATGGATCTGAACTCGAGTCCGACCAAACGCTCAAGCCTGAAACCGAGATGACAAATGTCAAGGGAAAGAATCCTAATGAGTATTCAAAAGGGCACTGCAAAAGTAAATGTCCAAAGAACTGATCTGCATAACCAGAGGTAAAGTAGGAACCAATGCCTAGAGCCCAGAAAAGGAAGGACCATATTGAATGCTTCAAGTGGAAAAGAAAAGGACATTACAAATTTCAGTGCCCAAAGAGAAGACCCAAGGACTTAGGGGGAGAAATTAAGGTAAATCAATGTATTTTACATGAAAATTTACATGCTTTAGATCTTTCCTATTTAAATTGTATAAATTAAAAAAAGCATGAAAATCCTACATTAACATTACTTAACAAAAATAATCTAATTAATAAAAACTTAATTAATTCCAATATAACTAAAATTGATCAAATCCAAATCTTAATCAAGAACTAGATCTAGTTAATCAAAAATTATTTACTCAAGATAATTTAAATTTAAATTAAAATAATAATTATCTAAAATTAATTAACAATAAACAAAATTTAACTAAAATTTAGAAAATAAAAATAAGAAACTAAACTATAAATTAAATACAAAATTAAATTTTAGAAAACTAGAAAAATAAAATAATCTTTTGAAAAATAAAATTGATAAACTAAAAAATATTATTAATAATTTTATAAACTCACAAAATCTAGATTTAAGTTACAAATCAAAATCAAATCTAGAACAAAATTTCCACAAACGTAATTATAATCACGTACCATTTAATTATAAGACTAATTAATAATAATAATAATAATAATATTATTAAAACAACTATAATAATAATAGTAAATAATAACAAAATAATAATAATAAATAATAATAATAATATCTATAACAATAAAAATAATAAAACAACAACAAAATAATAAATAATATGAATTGCTTAAATTGATTGACTTGCCATGATCATGCATACTTACCTGTTATATATCAGGTCATGCATCTTCTCTTTATTCTGTTAGTTTAAAATTGTTAGTTAAAAGGGTTTACCAAACCCTAATAACATAGCATCAGAATGAATTGGGATGATAGTACGTTAAGAAAATTTTATCGAATGCATGTCTAGGTTCAATCTTATGTATTATACCTGGTGCACTAGACTTAGTGGATCTGACTGAAGCTATCCCAATCAAACATGGGCTAGTTAGACCAAAACTTAGTATTAAGTTTTTTGGACAGGACTATTTTAGAAAGTATTCAGCAAGTGGTCCACCGTTGATACACAAGAAAGTCATATGCCTCGGCACTGAACTGAAAACTTATTCATAGGAAGCTTGCTTGATTAACCCAAAACTACGTTTGAATCTAACATGAGTTCAACAAACTTTTTCAAAATACTTACTTTAATCAAACTTAATTAAAATTCTTTTAAAAACTAAATTATTTTAAACTTAATGAAAATTATTTTAAACTTAAAATTATTCAAAACTAAACTAAATTATTTTAAACTTAATTAAAATTATTCTAAACTTAATTATTTTAAAATTATTAATTATTTTAAACTTAATTATTTTAAACTTAAAGTTATTCAAAACTAAACTAAAATTAATTACTTTCAACAACTTAATCAACAACTTAAAATAAAGTTTAACAATTAATTAAATTAATTTAAACTAACCCTAAAGTTTTTAAATAATACACATGATTAATCCTTAAAGAATTTCAAATTAAAACATTAACTTTAATAAATTACTTTAATCCTAATATAATGTAAAATCAACAATTAAAATCCTAAATCAAATTATTAAAATCTAAAACCAACAATTTAAAATAATGATCATCTAGCCAATTAATCTTAACTAATTAAACAAATAAAAATAAATAACTCAAATAATAATTCAAAAAAGTAATTAATTAATAACTTCAAAATTAATTACTTGATAAATTCAAAATTAACTTAATTAAAAAATGATACTAAATTAATCTTTATCTAAAACAAACAACCTTAACAATTCTTAAGTAACTCATAATTAATAAAAACCAAATCATTTAGTCAACTCACTCAAACATTCTTAAATCCTAAAATGACTTAACTTAATCCAAAATCAATTAACTTAATTAATCTTAAATAAAGTTGAACAATATATAATAAACAAACTTAAATACTAAATCTTTAACTAATTATACTCAACTATAAATCTAATCTCAAGTACTTGTGCATGCTTAGACTTTAGGTACTTATCAATTTTAGGGAATGCTTAAATTTTCACAATTTTTCAAAATTATTTACTTTACAAAATTTTTAAATTTTCATTCATAAAATTGTCAAAATTTTGTGTTTACTAATTTCCTAGATTTTCTAATTTGCCTTTCCAAAATCTTCAAAATTATTTTCAAATTTTTCTTTATAACATTTTCAAATTTACCTTTACAAAATTTTCAAAATTATTTTAAAATTTTACCTTTATAAAAATTTCAAATTTTCCTTTACAAAATTTTCAAAATTATTTTCAAATTTACCTTTATAAAATTTTCAAGTTTGCCTTTACCTAATTTTCAAAATTATTTTCAAATTTTCCCTTTATCATAATTTCACAAATTTGTCTTTACAAATATTCAAAATTCACCTTTACCAATTTTTCAAAACTAATTTCAAAATTTATCTATAGTTTCTTATGTTTTTATAACTTATAAATTTTAGTGAATTCAAACATATCTTGATTTCTTAAAAGTTTTAACACTTAGTCATTTTTTTAGAGAATTTTTTATAGTTCAAAATTTTTAACTTTTTCAAATTTTCAAAACTAGTGACTTTGGTTGTTTTCCCTATTTTTGATGTGTGTCAAAGGGAGAGAGATAGTGAATTAAGGTGGTGTTTTATAACTCAAGGGGAGAAAAGAGTTAAAATGCTTGTTTATTTAACTCTATATACTATTTAAACTTAACTACGAACCTTAAGTTTCCAAACATCAAAAAGGGGGAGATTGTTCGTACAGGTTGCACCAGAATCGAACCTAAGTTTTGATATTATCAAATGTTCAAGTTAAGTCTTGTTGTGATCTAATAAGTTGACCAAGTGTGCAGGTTGTTTACTCAACTGAGAAAGTCCTAGTCAGAGGCTAGGCAGGAAAGTCTTAGCATACCATGAAACCCAGGTGGAAAGTCCAAGTGGGTCGAGAGGACCCGACACTTAGCAGTGAGATCAAGAGATCTAGAGGACCAAAGATTGAGAGAAAGTCTTGGTGAGCCGATCAAGGCTAAGTGAAAAGTCAAACCAAGTCTAGAGGACCAATGTTTGGTAGGTAGGTTGAGGTAAACAATTGGAGGAGTGACAGTGGGGTCGTGTTCCTGAAAGGAACAACCTAATGTCGCTAATCCAACTGAAGTAACCGAGAAGATTTCTAAGTTGAGATCAAGACAGTTCTACTGTTTAATATTTCTCATGCATCATATATATTATTACTGTGTTAATCTCTGTTTTACAGGAATATTTTGTATAACTCTATTTTGTAGGTTCGACCTAATCGGTCAATCAAACATGAGGACCAGTCGACCGAACAAGGCCAACTCAGATCAGAGACTAGTTCAAACCAAAGCAGAGCAAAGTCCAATCAAGGCCTGATTGGTCAACCGAACCAAAGGATCAGTCGACCAAACTCTGATGATGTGGCAAAGATCAGTTTGATAAAAAGAAAACATGGAAAGCCAACCTGATCGGTTGACTGAACACAAGGATCAGTCTACCGAATGATCATCACATTAAAGGTGCATTAATGAAGAATCTCGACAAATAAGGAAACTCACTGTTCGATTGACCGAATAAGGTGATCGTTCGACCGAACCATTAAATATCATTAATGCCCGAAGATCAAATCAGCATATGATCTCAGCCAAGAAGGAAGGGAGTAGGTTTGGTCGACCGAACCCAAGGATCAGTCGACCTAACGTTGACGATTCTTATAAAAGTGGAGCTCAAGGTCCGAGGCTGGGTATTGGTTCTGCGTTCATCTCTGTGCAAAGCTCCTATTCATGCGACAAGTCTACCACTCATTTCTAAGTAAGTTGCTGATCCATTTAATAAGTATCGACTGAGCTTCATTCTATATCTAGTATCAGTATATTTTATTTAGCTTGTTTTGTTGTTGATAGGAGAGTACTAAACAGTAGTAAATTGCACGAAAATAGCAAGCATGCAATAAACAGGTAAATAAAAAAAGTAAGAGTTAGAAATTGGTATCTTCCGGTTGAAGCGTCGGCGTGCCGACTGTCTTTAGAGAATTTATTGCTGCCTATGGTGCAGAGGCTTTCCGACAAAATTCTCCCAAGATCCGACAACCACTCGCATCATCCGTAGGTGCACTCCAAGACGAACGTCGCATTCGGACTCAACCTCAGATCGCGGAAACCAAGCCTCAGGACAAACTCTCGGTAAAGAAGAAGACAGAGAGAGGGAAGGAGAGAAAGTAGACTGCTTGAGAGTGAATGAACCACGAATAGAGGTAGTGTATTTATTCACCCTGAAGCACTGGTTCGCAAGCGAACCAAAGCGTGCGCCGGTTCGAAGTGCGTCGCTTCCTCACGCGCGGGATACCGCTTCGCCAACGAAGAAGTGCGTCGCTTCCTCACGCGCCTTGCTAGGTGCGTCGATGATCGCGTGCGTCGCGCCCGATTTATGGATTTCCGACTCGAACCCCCTGAAACCACCTGATTTGGGCTCGGCCCGCGCATGCGTGTAGGTCCCCTTAACTTTGCTAAGCAAGGATGGAAGGGATCCATATATAAGCTCTTCCAACCTTCTTAGCTTAGCAATGTGAGACTAAATGCATACACATATGCATTACCATAACAACTAAAACCAAGAAAAATACTTTGAATTAAACTCAAAACTCAACAATCTCCCACTAATTCAAATTATTTTGGTCAAAAAATAGAGACTTGTCCTGAGGCTTGGTTGCAATGAGCTTTTAGTGAAAATACCTTCCGATTTGAATTTTCACCTAAGTACACCAATCTTATTCACATAGGTTTGAAGTGAACTCAGTTTTGAACTTAAACCTTTTATATGTGAAAATCAATTGGTAACAACTCATCACGGGCGACGGTTGAATCCTTCTGGGTTGGTGCATTACGGCCATGCCACCGAATCTTGTTTCATAAGTGCTAAGGAGATTTGCCTAGACCCCCACACTGCGGCCACACAGTTACACTTACATAGGTGAGTTCTCCAAGGATGTACTGCGAGCATCTTGTCATTAAGACCTTGAACTCATTAAGAGCTCCTAAGCTCATCCTTACTAGCAGTCAAGCATCTATCCAGGGAAGAGACTATGAGATTACATCTCAATCAATTTGATGCTTACGGTTCACCCTTATAACTTGTTTATACCACATTGAACCTACTTCTTGGGATCTCTAATCAGATAGGTTGGGTTGTCGCTATAGGTGAAACCAGGATAGGCCTCAGTCCCATTCCCTTACTGGATCTCTTGATTTTCTCATAATCAAGTCCTTTAGTGAGTGGATCAGCAATATTGTCCTTTGAACTTACAAAGTCCAATGACACCACTCCAAGAGACACTAGCTCACGAATAGACTTTAATCTTATTCGTACATGTCTCTTCTATTTATGGTTATACTTGGAGCTTCTAATCTTAGCTATTGTTGTTTGATTATCACAGTGTACTGAAATAGAAGGTATTGACTTCATCATCAAGGGAATTTCAAAAGAAGACCCTTAAGCCAATCAGCTTCAGTTACTGTGGTATCCAAAGCACACAATTCTGCCTCAGATGTAGAACAGGTTATAATCGTCTGTTTAACAGACCTCCAAGAAACTACACCGCCTTCAAGTGTAAAGACATAACCAGTAACGCCTTTAGACTCAGCAGTGTTAGCTATCCAACTAGCATCACTATATCCCTCTAGGACTGCAGGAAATCTCCCATACCACAAGCCCAAGGATATAGTGCCTTTTAGGTATCTGAGTACTCTATCTAATGCATCCCAATGCGTTCTGTCCGGACAGCTGGTAAACCTGCTCAATTTCATTATAGCAAAAGAAATATTAGGTCTAGAACAATTTGCTAAATACATTAGACTACCTATGATTTGTGAGTATCTTAATTGAGATACTGCCACACCACTCTTATTATTGTGGAGAGTTTTTGAAGGATCATAGGGTGTGACGACAGATTTAACTTGGCTATAACCATATTTCTCTAATACTCTCTCAACATAGAGTGACTGAGAAATTGCTATTTCATCAGTTGAACGAGTCAACTTCAGCCCTAAAATCATGTCAGCACAGCCCATATCCTTCATATAAAACTTACCACTTAAGAGGGCCTTAGTCTCATTAATAATAGAAAGGTTAGAACCAAAAAGTAGAATATTATCTATATATAAACATAAGATAATACAATTATCACCTTTCATTTTAGCATACACACATTTATCAGAGTCATTCATTTCAAAGCCAAACGATAGCATAGCTCTATCAAATTTTTCGTGCCACTGCTTTGGGGGTTGCTTCAAACCATAAAGAGATTTGACTAACCTACAGACTTTATTCTCATTTTCAGAGACTACATGTCCCTCAGGCTGATCCATATATATCTCTTCTTCAAGATCTCCATTAAGGAATGTCATTTTGGCATCCATTTGATGGACCTCAAGATGATATATGGATGTCAATGCTATTAACACTCGGATTGTAGTAATTCTGGTAACAGGAGAATAAGTGTCAAAATAGTCAATCCCTTCTTTTTGTTTGAATCCCTTAGCAACTAGGCGGGCTTTGAATTTATCTACTGACCCATCAGGTTTTAGTTTTCTCTTAAACACCCATTTACATCCTATAGTGGTACACTCAGGAGGTAAATCTACCAACTCCCAAGTGGCATTAGAGATAATAGAGTCAATTTCACTTTTAATGGTCTCTTTCCAGTGCTTAGCTTCAGGAGAAGTCATAGCATCTCTATATGTCACAGGGTCACCATCTATATTATAGGTGATAAAATCCTGACCTAAATCCGTAGACACACATTGCCTCTTGCTCCTTCTCGGTTCTGTATACTCACTAGATTCATCTAGTCTAGAGTGACTTGAGGAAGGTGTACCTACTACGGATAATGGAACCTCTACGGCGGCAGGATTATCTCTAATAGGAATACCAGATATAGACTGAGGTGTTTTCGTCTTCATAGGAAATATATCCTCAAAAAATGTAGCATCGCAAAGTTCTACAATAGTATTTGCATCTATTCCAGAAATTTCAAATTTAATAATCAGAAACCTATATGCAATACTATTTTGAGCATAACCCAAGAAGATACCATCTACGGTCTTTGGACTAAGTTTTTTCCTTCTGTGTTCAGGTACTAGTACCTTTGCAAGGCACCCCACACTTTAAGGTATTTCAAACTTGTCCTCTGGCTTTTCCAAAGCTCATATGGGCTTTTATCCCTAGATCTCATGGGGACATATTTAACACATGACATGCAGTATATAGAGCCTCCCCCCACATGAAGTTGGGTAACCCAGAACTGCCTAACATGGAATTAATCATATCTTCAAGGGTTCAATTTTTTTGTTCTGCTATACCGTTGGATTGAGGACTATATGGAGCAGTTACCTCGTGAATTATACCTACATCTTGACAGAATTTTTGAAACAGGTTCGAGGTAAACTCTCCACCCCTATCAGACCTTAACCTCTTAATAGATTTATTTGTTTGATTCTCAGCTTCAGATTTAAAAATCATAAATTTATCTAAAGCTTCATCCTTAGTTTTCAGCAAATAAACATAACAATAACGAGAGTGATCATCAATGAAGGTAATGAAATACCGTTTATGGTCTCTTATTATTACACCGTTAAACTCACAACAGTCAGTATGAATCAATTCTAAAATATCAGAATTTCTATCAACTGATTTGAAAGGTTTACGGGGTTGTTTATATTGCACACAAACTTTACATTTTTTCTTATCATTTATAGCATGCTTAGGAATCATGTCTAGATTCATCATCCTTTTTACGATATTAAAATTGACATGTCCTAATCTGTCATGCCATATATCATAAGACTCAATGTTATATGAACAACTAATATCAGTAGATTTATTTAAAGTAGCATTTTCTACATTGAGTTTAAATAAACCTTCATTAAGGTAACCTTTTCCAATAAATGTTCCTAAATGTAATATTACAACTTTATTACATTTAAAGTTCAGCTCATAACTAGCGCTGACTAACTTTGACCCGCGAATCAAATTCCGACGGACCACTGGTACATGATGCACCTCATGCAGTGACAGGATTTTTCCAAAGGTGAACCTCAGGTCAACTTGTCCTATCCCAAATACCCTGGCTGCAGAATGGTTCCCCATGGTCACGGAAGTGCCTTCAATTACTTGATAAGTAAGGAAGGCAGAGCGATCAGCACAACAGTGCACATTAGCACCTGTATCAACTAACCATTCATTGGGTTGATAGATCAAGTTTAGTTCGGGTTTGAAGGTAACAAACCTATCGCTGGTGCCGTCACTAGCAGTCACAACATTTGCTTGTGCCTTGGTGTTGGACATATTGCTCTGGATTTTCTTCTTGTCCTTTTTCTTAGGGCAGAATTTGGCATAATGTCCAACTTGTCCACATGCCCAGCACGGCTTGGTTCCATTTTTCTTTTGAACCTTTGGTTTGGGTTTCATCTTGTTCTTCATTTTCTGATTTTTGAATTTTTCTTAGCAGATGAGACTACTACGTTTGCCTTTGGAATAAAATCCATAGGCATTCTTTTATCATCATCTTTATGTTGCTTCCGATGTTCTTCTTTGATATTTAAGGCAATCATCAAATCTTCTAGAGAGATTTTACCTCTCCTATGTTTAAGAGTCATGCCAAAATCTTCCCAACTCGGAGGTAATTTTTCGATGATAGACAAGACCTGAAATTTTTTGGGTAATGACATATCTCCTTCAGCAAGACCATGAATTTGAACTTGGAATTCATGTGTCTGCTCAACCACAGATTTGCCTTCAACCATTTTGAAGTTTAGGAATTTTGTCACAGTATACTTTTCTATACCAGAATCTTCAGAGTTGTATTTTTTATCCAAATATTTTCACAGCTCTTTAGCCGAAGCCGTTGAGCAGTATACATCAAATAGTGCGTTTGAGAGGGCAGACAGGATCCTCCGATGGCAGAGATAATTCCTTTGCTTAAATCTCTGTAAGGCAGCACTATAGGTAGGTTCCTCTTCATCAGGTGAAGGAGGATCTGTTTCTATAACGGAGAATAGCCCTAGCATAGTAAGCCAAAATTTCATCCGTTGTTGCCAACATCTCAAGTTTTGCCCGAAAAATTTCTCGGGTCTGGCGCTAGCCTCATCAGACCCCGTTACTCTATCATTCATCATGTCTATTGATGCTTACAATAAATTCTCTAAAATTGTTGTTGATAGGAGAGTACTAAACAGTAGTAAATTGCATGAAAATAGCAAGCATGCAATAAACAGGTAAATAAAAGAGTAAGAGTCAGAAATTGTTCCAGTTGAAGCGTCGGCGTGCCAATTGTCTTTAGAGAATTTATTGCCGCCCATGGTGCAAAGGCTTTCCGACAAAATTCTCTCAAGATCCGACAACCACTCGCGTCGTCCGTAGGTGCACTCCAAGATGAACGTTGCAAACGTCGCACTCGGACTCAACCTCAGATCGCGAAAATCAAGCCTCAGGACAAACTCTCGATAAAGAAGAAGACAGAGAGAGGGAAGGAGAGAAAGTAAACTGCTTGAGAGTGAATGAACCACGAATAGAGGTAGTGTATTTAAAGAAGTGCGTCGCTTCCTCACCAGGTGCGTCGGTGGTTCATGCGGGACAGAACCAAACCAAACCAAGGACTGGCAAAAATAAACCAGGCCGCCTGCAAGCGTGAGGCCCACGAGCTGGGGATTTGCACCCCCCCTGCGCGCAATGATCGCATGCGTCGCACCCGATTTATGGATTTCCAGTTCGAACCCTCCGAAACCACCTGATTTGGGCTCGACCCGCGCATGCGTGTAGGTCCCCTTAACTTTGCTAAGCAAGGATGGAAGGGATCCATATATAAGTTCTTCCAACCTTCTTGGCTTAGCAATGTGGGACTAAATGCATACATATATGCATTACCATAACAACTAAAACCAAGAAAAATACTTTGAATTAAACTCAAAACTCAACATGTTTTTATACTCTATTTCAAGTAAGATAGTAGGCTGTTACTATCTTACACATTTCATTATACGCATTGCTTCTTTCCGAGATTTTCGAAAAGAAGAATTTTTGTGGATTTCCCAATGATGCGATCAAGGAGCACGAACCTTGGAGTAGGAGTTGATCTAGGCTTCAAACCAACTAACCGAAATGAGTCTCTATTTTCTGCTACACTACTTTGTTTTTAATGCTTAAAAAGAATAGTTTTTAACGAGCGATATTCACCCCCCCCCTTTATCGCACTTTCTCAATCCTTCAGTGAACAACGGGACGAAAGTGCTGGAGCTATTGGGAATGGTGAGTCAATATATTTCCATATCCTTTTCCCTTGGATTCATCGATCGATAGATGGGATTCTGATTGGAAAATTTGAGGATTTTCTCTCTTCCATTGTTCTAGTAGGAACCAAACGTGAACATGATCATTACTGATAATTGGATGCCAAAAATGACAGGATATGGGTTGCTCAAGAGAATTAAGGTGAGAATAAACCTTTTCTTGCAATTTCAAATGTCGAACCCTAAAAAGCTTAATATTGTGATAGGAATCCTCCAAGATGAGGGGAATCCCTGTGATCATAATGTCATCTGAAAATGTTCATCTAAAAAAATCTATTATTTCAATAAAAATGATCATCTTTTTCCTAATTCAATGATGTTCTTGTAGATGTTTGGAAGAAGAAGTAGAAGATTTCTTGTTGAAGCATGTGAGGCCATCTGATGCAGCTGGAGAAGGCAGAGGAGGATGAAAGATGAGTCTCCTGTCCACACAATTTCCTTTGGCTTTGCTCTCGTCTAGAAATGAATTCATTTCATGAGCAAGGAACTGTGATCATGGAGACCTCATCATCTTCCATAGATCTCACCTTGTGCTTTTCGATTTATATTCTATTTTGAGCGTGCTTCTTTACCTGTGAAAGTATAGGTTAATTTTTGGATTTTTCGGTAGGATTTCATTTGATTGTTTGTTTTACTATAAGCATTAATTTGATTTAGTTTCTAGATTTTGCACCTAACTCCCTTGTGATGATATGTTTAATTAAAGTGAAGCACAAGTTTTATTACTATGGCTCTCATTGTCTGCATTTGTATTTATAAGCAATCAATTGTTTGTTTTTGATGTTCCATAAATTTTTGTCCAGTTTCTTGTTTTCACTATTTTTCTGACTGCATTTAGATTACCATTAGTATTATTGTGAAGCAAGATTTAGAATGTTACCATCTTATCACTTCCAATATCTTCTCCTTTTCATCCTCTATTGTATTTGTTGTAAGAATTTTTGGATTTCCTTGATGGATCAGTATGATTCTATGAATCACTCATCAGAAACCAAGCACAAACTTCTAAGATATTGAGTTGAAGCAGAAGGATTGTAATTGTTATGAAGTTGTTCCAATTTGATGCAGGCTCAACCCGTGTTGAAGCCTAATATGAGTGTTCAAACTTCAAACAAGCATAACTTTTAACTCAGGACTCAGAATTAGACTCTGTCTATCATCACATGTGCATAATTCAAAAACTTATATTTGTTACTAGTGTAACCACAACCATCAATTTTCATGCCCAAATTCCACAATTTAAACCCTTTTCAAGGCCTTTTTGCTATTTTTGGTCATTTTTATTTTTTAGATATTTAGAGTAATTTTCATATTTTTGATATTTTTTAGAGAGGATTTGTCTTAATTTTCTCTTTATTAGAGTTAAGGTCATTAAGTTAATTACTTTTCTTTTCGAGTAAAAATTTATTTCCTTTCATTATAAGATTGAAATTAAGATCTATTAATTATAATTATTGTAATTCCTTTCCTTATTTGAGTCTTATTGTGCTCTATATAAAAGTCATGTTTAGATGTTGAGGAATTAATTCTCAGGTTTTAATAAAAAGTTTCCTTCTTAGAGGTTCCTCTTCTTGTCTTCTCCTCAATTTTCTTCCTCTTCGTGTCTACCTGCAGGATAATCGCTATCCTGCCCGGCGTCAATTGATATCAGAGCCCGTGAAGGTCATCAATATAACCAATGGCGGGTCATCGTCGCTGTAGTCATGGTCACAACAATAGGCAAGCTTTGATAGAGGAAGTTGAGCACCATGGTCGTAGTGTCCAGGACATCAAGACGGAGACAAGTTGCAGATATAAATCAGTGTTTAGCGGTGTAAAATCTCGAAGATCGTGAGATTTTAGATCATGGATCTGAGTCTTCCTTTGAGAACTCATATCACCGGAGGGACTCACCTCAGGAACGTCGTGGATGAGAGGAGGCTATTAGAGACTTCGGATTTCGAGATCTGCCTGAATTTTTTAGCTCATTGTGAGCAGAGGACTTCTTTGACTGGATCAACAAAGTAGAGTAGATCTTTGACTAGAAGCGAGTTCTAGATCAAATGAAAGTGAAGTTAATTGCCATCAGTCTCAAAGGGCGAGCATCAGCATGGTGAGAACAAATGCGGTGCTCTCGGGACAAACAATGTAAACCCCAAATAATCTAGGAAGATATGAAGGAAAATATAAAGGGGGACTTCCTTCCCTTCGCCTACACTCAAACTCTGTTCCAACAACTTTACTCATTAAGACAGGGTGCGAGATCTGTTGATGAATATACAGAAGAATTTTTCCAGCTAGTGGCCCAAAATGACCTATCCGAGACAGAGAAGCAGTAGGCGGCACGTTACTTAGGGGGTCTGCGCTTGGCCTTGCAAGATGCCCTCTATCTTCATTCACTCTCAACGGTGTCAGAGGCCTTTTAGCGTGCACTAGCGGCTAAAAAGTAATAAAATAAGAAACCAGCAGGGAGAGGGGACCAGAAAAATCGGCTAGCTCGCCCTTAAAATACTTGTCCTTCACAACAGCAACCACCGCAGCAGCTATCGTAGTGACCACCACAACGGTCACCACAGGTTTACTATAAAGCCCCTGTCAGATGTTATCAATGTGGTGAACAAGGACATATGACTCACCAATGTAGGAATCCCTCTTATACTAACCTGAAGGGTAAAAGCTTGTTGATTGAGGAAGAAGTGATATAAGATACCACAGCAATTGGTGATACGATGTATGAAGCATCTGACGAAGTGATTTATGGCAATGGCCATGAGACTTTGGTTGTTCCTAAGAGTCTGGTGACTCCCAAGGGTGATTCGGAGTATGATTGGTTGAGAACCAATATTTTTTATACTATCTGCACCATCGCGGATAAAGAATGCAAGATGATTATCGACAGTGGCAGTTGTGAGAATGTAATATCAGCAGAGGTTGTCCAGAAGTTACAACTAAAGATAGACCATCATCCTAAACCCTATAAGTTATCTTGGCTGAATAAAGAAAGCAAGGTAATAGTAGACCAGCGATGTCTAGTTTCCTTATCAATTTGCAAATATTTTGATAGTGCTTGGTGTGATGTGGTGGTCATAGATGCATGTCATGTATTATTGGGGCAACCTTGGCAGTATGATTGCAGTGTTGTTCATGATAGGCGAAAAAATAATTATACCCTTAACTTCCAAGGGAAAAAAAATTATGTTGGCGTTGCGACGGGAAGGAACTACTTCAACTATGATAGGTAAAAATACTAATTTGCTTTCTATATCTAGGTTTTTAGATGAAGTAGAGCAAGGAGTTGTATATACTTTGCTACCATGCCAAAGCATTGCTCTAACCAAGGGCGCAAAGTTACCAACTAAGGTACAGCAGTTGCTAGCAGATTTTAATGAGCTGATATCGTAGGATCTTCCTTCTGGGCTAATGCCGATACGAGATATTCAACATCAGATTGACCTTGTTTCGGGGTCAAGTTTGCCTAATCGGCCAGCTTATCGCCTTAGCCCTAAGGAAGCAGAAGAATTGCAATATCAGTTTGTAGAGTTATTGGAGAATGACACATCCGAGAGAGCATGAGCCCCTGTGTAGTTTCTGCCCTATTAGTATTGAAGAAGGATGGCTCATGGCGTATGTGTGTCCATAGCAGAGCCATCAACTGTTGGAGTGTATACTAAAAGCCTAGCTTTTGGTATAAACATTTATCTAGAAATAAGAATCACATTGGTCAAATGTCTACATTTATGATAAATGTAGTTGTTCAATTAATTTATATTGTAGATGACATGGTGTGTGGTGTCACACACAGAAGATCATGTTATCAGTACCTTATAAATTATAAACAGTAGCTCACGACCATGATGGAAAGGAACAAACCATTGGAAGGTCGTAGTGTAATTAGGTATTAGTTTATCTTGACTATATAATTACACTAGTACACTCAGAGTGTATTGAGTAGGACCATTTGAGATCGTTTCTTTTATACTGACTTTATAAAGAAACAAAGACCTCGGTTATTATGGAAGTGTGTGCTCTTAATCCTAATGTAATAACAAGCACATATATTTGAGATTTATTTCTTTAATTTATCAATGGGTGAGATTTAGTTCGTTGAATCAATAAACCCGATAAGTTGGGAAATGGTATCACTTATAGTGTGTGTTGTTGATTATAGAAGGAAACTGTGTCCTAGAGATACTAGGTTGATAATGTCCTCAAGAGGAGCTCATAAAGATTGTCATGTTAAACCCTGCAGGTGGACTTAGTCCGACATGATAATAAGGTTGAGTGGTACTACTTTTGGACTTAGATATTAATTAAATGAGTTGTCAGTAACTCACTTAATTAGTGGACATTCGATATCTTAAACACAGGGAGACTAACACACTCATAATAAGAAGGAGCCCAAAAATGTAATTTGGGATTGGTGCGGTAGTTCAATGATAATTCTCTAGTGGAATGAATTATCATTGATAAAATTAAGTTGTGTGTTGGCGAACACGGGATGCTTAATTTTATCGGAGACCAAAACCAATTCCTCCTCTCGGTCCCTATCGTAGCCTCTTATTTGTAGAAGTTCTATACCCACCTATACCCACCTTCTATACCCACGAATAAGGGGGCCAAGCTAGCTTGGGAACCAAGCTAGGGCCTAGTATTATTGGGTGGCGGCCCTAGCTTGAACCCAAGCTAGTGGGGCCGCCAAATTAAATTAAAAGGGATTTTAATTTTAGTTTTATTATGTGGAAGAAATAATTTTTAAAGAGAATTAAAATTAAAATCTCTCTTGTAAAAGATCTACAAAAGATTAAAGAAAGAGATTAGATCTCTTTCCTTATTTGTAGATTGATGAGTTATTTTATTTTCTCTTTAAAAATTATCCACATGTTGATAAAATTAAAATTATAGAAATTTCCTTTATCAACCACGAAGAGATTTTTAAAGAGAAATTTTATTTTTAAAATTTCCGGAAACAAATTAGGAAGTTTTAATTTGTTGATTAAAACTTGTCTAATTTATTTCCTCTAGAAGTGGCCGGCCATTAGAGATTAAATTGGGAAATTTTATTTAATTTTTCTCAATTAAATCATGTCAAGGAAATTAAGGAAATTTTATTGTAATTAAATTTCCTAATTTGCCTAGGCCGAGGAATATAAAAGAAGGGGTGAGGGTGCCTTCAGAAACCTCTATTATTATTCTCCTTTTCCTTGGTATGGTGGTCGGCCTTCTCTTTCTCTCCTCTCCTCTTGATGGCGAAACCTATCTTCTTGGTGGAGCTTTTGTTGGTGGCCGGATCAAGGAAGGAGAAGAAGGAGAGAAAGCAAGTCTCGTCTCTAGCATCCCTTGGAGCACTGGTGGTGGCCGAAATTCTTCATGCTTGAAGAAAGTTATTTTGGCCGGCCATCTTCTTCTTTTCTTCCTCTTTGTGGTGGCCGAAACTTATATCTTGCTTGGAGCTCTTGTGGTGGCCGGATACTACTTGGAGAAGAAGAAGAAGAAGGAGAGGAAGCTAACATCTCTTGGAGCTTGGTTGGTGTTTTGATTTTCTTCCTTGGTGAAGCTTCCTTGTTGTGGCTGAACTTAGCTAGGAGGAGAAGAAGGTGGTTGGTGGTTTCTCATCTTGGTAGATCGTTGCCCACACAACGTCCGAGGTTAGAAGAGGAATACGGTAGAAGATCAAGAGGTCTTTCTAGAAGGTATAACTAGTAGTTTTTCCTTTTCCGCATCATACTAGTTATTTATGGAAATAATACCAAATACAAGAGGCTTACGTTCTAGAATTTCGAATATGTTTTTCGATGTTGTGTTCTTTTATTTTTTCTTTTCCTTGTGATTTGATTGTTCTCTTTGGTTAACCTAAAGTTATTTTAGGAAATTAAATATTAGCTTTCTATAAAAGGTTTTGTCTAGTCGGTGGTGGTTGCTCCCATATCCAAGAAGGCCATGTGCCTCGCCACGTCAGTACTGGGAACCAATTATGGAAATTAATATTTAATGGAATTAATAACTTAAGGAGACTTGGGTCGAACGTGTTAAGTTCCGCAGGAGATCTAAGTCAAAACCTAAAAGAACAAATAGATTAAGTTTTGGATCAAACGTGTTAAGTTCCGCAGGCGATCCAAAATTTAATTTAAAAGAACACATGGTAGCTAGGAAAAGGTTCAGACCTTTGTACAAAATTTTTGTACAGTGGAACCTATAGGTTTTCCGAGTAGCAACCAACATCAACAAGATTATAATGCTGTACAGGTTTCCAATTCCCCATTTAGATGACATGTTGGATCATCTATCCGGTTCTTAGGTCTTCTCAAAAATTGACCTTAAAAGTGGATACCATCATATCAAAATAAGGCCCAGTGATGAATGGAAGATGGCATTCAAGACGCAACATGGACTAAATGAGTGGATAGTCATGCCTATTTGACTATCTAATGCACCCAGTACCTTCATAAGGTTTATACATCAGATCTTGTGGCCCTTTATAGGAAATTTTGTGGTGGTATATTTTGATGACATCCTCATTTATAGTCTAACATGGGCATCACATTTCGACCATCTCCGTGGTATCGTTGAAAAGCTGAAAATAGAGTGTTTATTTGTAAACAAGAAGAAGTGTTTTTTCTTTACTATATCGGTAACTTTCCTCGTCTTTATTGTGTCTACTGATGGTGCACATGTAAATCAAACAAAGATAGATGCAATCCTAGAGTGGCCTCTGTTAGATTTTGAGGGATGTCATAAGGCAATCACCTTATGATTTTTACTATTTATTTGATAAATATATATTCACTATTTGAGTGTATATTATATGTCTGATTACCTTAAACTCATCTACTGAATGTCCGTAATACAATTCATAGCATGAGAGTATTTGTGATTGGATCACAACTTGTGAGTATTTCTACAGTGTAATTATGAGCGTATTGGAATTTCCCTAGTTGTTGAATTGATACATTTGGATATCATCAATTCTGTGAGACTAGCACGGGTTATACTCCTTGGTTCGGCCAAGTAGTTGTTTTCTCACAGGCTAGAGACATTGGGATGTCAAGAGTTAAACATGGATGCTAGTTATGGTAACTAGTTCATTGGAGTGACTTGATGTAAGACTTCATATGGTTCTCTGCATATATAGATATGTCTATGAAAGTTCTTATTGAAACATAAATACAAGTTTCCTTTGACTTGAGGTATACAAGTTATCTTAGTCATGGAAACTTATACTTTGACATCTTAAGCAAACATTTCATTGAGGTGTGGACCCGAGATGATTGGGTATAAGTGTTAGAGTGTATACTAAAAGCCTAGCTTTTGGTATAAACATTTATCTAGAAATAAGAATCACATTGGTCAAATATCTACATTTATGATAAATGTAGTTATTCAATTAATTTATATTGTAGATAACATGGTGTGTGGTGTCACACACAGAGGATCATGTTATCAGTACCTTATAAATTATAAACAGTAGCTCACGACCATAATGGAAAGGAACAAACCATTGGAAGGTCGTAGTGTAATTAGGTATTAGTTTATCTTAACTATATAATTACACTAGTACACTTAGAGTGTATTGAGTAGGACCATTAAAGGTCATTTCTTTTATACTGACTTTATAAAGAAACAAAGACCTCAGTTATTATGGAAGTGTGTGCTCTTAATCCTAATATAATAACAAGCACATATATTTGATATTTATTTCTTTAATTTATCAATGGGTGAGATTTAGTTCGATGAATCAATAAGCCCGATAAGTTGGGAAATGATATCACTTATAGTGTGTGTTGTTGACTATAGAAGGAAACTGTGTCCTAGTAATCTAGGTTGAGAATGTCCCCAAGAGGAGCTCATAAGGATTGTCATGTTAAACCCTGCAGGTGGACTTAGTCCGACATGACGATGAAGTTGAGTGGTACTACTCTTGGAGCTAGATATTAATTAAGTGAGTTGTCAGTAACTTACTTAATTAGTGGACATTTGTTATCTTAAACACAGGGAGACTAACACACTCATAATAAGAAGGAGCCCAAAATGTAATTTGGGATTGGTGCGGTAGTTCAATAATAGTTCTTTAGTGGAATGAATTATTATTGATGAAATTTAGTTGTATGTTCGGGGCGAACACGGGATGCTTAATTTCATCGGGAGACCAAAACCAATTCCTCCTCTCGGTCCCTATCGTAGCCTCTAGTATATAGAGATTTATACCCACCGCATACCCACCTTCTTACCCATCCAATGGGGCCGGCCAAGCTAGCTTGGAACCCAAGCTAGGGCCGGCCAAGACCAAGTGGATGAGCCATGTAGGTGGCCGGCCAAAGCTTGGGTCCCAAGCTTAGGTGGCCGACCACTAGAATATTAAAAAGGATTTTTATTAAAATTATTTCTTATGTGGATATCATGATTTTAAAAGAGAGTTTAAAAATTAAAAATTTCCTTTTATAGTTTTCTACAAAAGATTAAGAGAAGAGATTAATCTCTTTCCTTATTTGTAGTTTAAAAGGATGGTTTTAATTTTGGTAAAACTTTCCTTATTTGTAAATCATCTACATGTTTAAAGAGAGTTTAAAATTTGAAATCTTTCCTTATTTGTTGATTAAAGGAGGATTTTAAATTTTAAGAAAACTTTCCTTTTAACCATGTTCATGATTTAAAAGAAAGTTTAAAATTAATAATTCTCTTTTATTAGTTTCTACAAAAGATTGAGAAAAGATTTGATATCTTTCCTTATTTGTAGATTAAAAGAGATTTTAATTTTTAGAGATAACTTTCTTTTTATCCACATGTTTAAAAGAAAGATTTTAATTTATTAAATTTCCTTTTTATAAACCAATCATGAAGGGATTAAATTATTGGAGAAATTTTATAAATTTCTGGAGACAAATTAGGAAGTTTTAATTAATTAAAACTCTCCTTGTTTGTAGCTTTGGTGTGGTCGGCCATGTAAATTGAGAAAAGGAAAATTGTTTTTAATTAAATAAAATTTTCCTTTTCATGGCAAAAGAATTAAGGAAGTTTTTAATTAAATTTCCTTATTTGCCAAGACTAAGGATTATAAAAGAGGGGGTAGAGAAGGCTTCATGGTGAACAACCTCTATTATTTCTCTCCCTCTTTTCCTTGGTGTTGTGGCAGGCCAACCTCTCTTCTTCTCTTCCTCTTGGTGGTGGCCGAACCTTCTCTATTTGCTTGGAGCTCTTGTGGTGGCCGGATACTACTTGGAGAAGAAGAAGAAGAAGGAGACAAAGCTTGTATCCCTTGGAGCTTGGTTGGTGGAAAAAGATCTTCATCTTTTAGAAGCTTTGTGCTTGGCCGAAACTTGAAGAAAGGAGAAGAAGGTGCTTTGGTGGATTCTCATCTCGGAAGATCGTTGCCCACACAACGTCCGAGGTTAGAAGAGGAATACTGTAGAAGATCAAGAGGTTTTTCTAAAAGGTATAACTAGTATTTTTTCTTTCCGCATCATACTAGTTATTTTTGGAAATAATACCAAATACAAGAGGCTTACGATTCTAGTATTTCGAATATGTCTTTCGAAGTTGTGTTCTTTTGTTTTATTTTTCCTTGTGATTTGATTGTTATTTTCGGTTAACCTAAAGTTATTTTAGGAAATTAAATATTATATTTCTATAAAAGGTTTTGTCTAGTCGGTGGTGGTTGCTCCCATATCCAAGAAGGCCATGTGCCTCGCCACGTCAGTACTGGGAACCAATTATGGAAATTAATATTTAATGGAATTAATAATTTAAGGTGATTTGGGTCGAACGTGTTAAGTTCCGCAGGAGATCCAAGTCAAAACCTAAAAGAACAAATAGATTAAGTTTTGGATCAAACGTGTTAAGTTCCGCAGGCGATCCAAAATTTAATTTAAAAGAACACATGGTAGCTAGGAAAAGGTTCAGACCTTTGTAAAAAAATTTTGTACAGTGGAACCTCTAGGCTTTCCGAGTAGCCACCAACAATTGGTATCAGAGCTAGGGTTTTGCCTCTGTGTATTTGGTATTAGTTTAATTATGCACATGTCATACATAATTTAGGCAGGATAATAGTAGGATGTGCTAACTTTGTGGATGCAGGATCCAACTATTATGGCTTATAGTTATTATGTGTGTGATTGGACCCTTGGACATGTCAAGGGCATTTTATTGTATGTGCATGATTGTATTATAAAATACAGCAGGAGCTGTATTTAGTTTTATTAGTATTTTATTTTTGATCTAGATACATGTACATTCCTTTTATGGAATATAGGATCAAAATGTAAAATTCTATTTATGTCGCGGATCGAATCTTGCAAAGCGTGGAACCTTCTGAGGACCAGAGGTGCAGCGGAACTAGGAGCAAGATGGATGCGACAGCTAGACCCGGTGGCGGTGGCCAAATATGGCAGCAGCTTGGGATGACAACACACGGAGGACAACTAGAGATAAAAGCCATAATAGTTGAAAATTAGTTTTTCTATTTATTGCTTTTATATTGTGCTGTGTGTGCATGTTAGTTTACATATTTAATAGGCTAGCATAGTTAAAATTCCTCATTTATAAATAACTAAGTGGGAGAGGGATTTTTAAGTAAATCCCATGGTCTCCATTACTGGTTTATAAGTGATGCAAACAAGCTTGCGCGTTGGCTCTGAGTGCCTTCCTCCATAACGGATGAGCTTGTTTGTGGATCACTAGAACAGACTTCCATTTTTGGATGACTATAGAAAGTTAATTAAGAGCGTGTGATCTTCCCCAACGGAAGGGG
Organism: Zingiber officinale; assembly: GCF_018446385.1. Lineage (NCBI taxonomy): Eukaryota > Viridiplantae > Streptophyta > Magnoliopsida > Zingiberales > Zingiberaceae > Zingiber > Zingiber officinale. Next base: position 118,740,870 of record NC_055995.1, read on the forward strand.
CATAATCTTATTAATGGACTTAGTGTCAAGTAATGGTATACACTTAGACACATTTAATAGTATCTTCCCCATCGGAGTCACTGCTATTATTTGTGTGACCAAATGATACCAACTATTAATTTTATTTGTCAAAAAGTTAGGTTGACAAGATAATAAAATTAATGGGTTAAAACCCTCCTTTTACAAATGTTGAATTTGTATACGTCCACACTAACGTGGCATGCAAAATTCACGGTGTTTGAGGTGTTGGTGAATTTAAATAATATTGTTTGAGGAATCAATATTTTTTAAATTCAAAAGTTTTTGACCAAATATTTGATCAAAGACAGATCAACTATTAATTTTATTCGTCATAAAGTAAAGTTGACAAGATAATAAAATTAATGGATAAAATCTCCTCTTTGATTTTGTATACGTCCACACTAACGTGGCATACAAAATTCATGGGGATTTTTAAGGAGTTGATCTTGACCAAATATTTTTTGTGATTCTTAGGATTTAAATATTTGTCAATTCCCTAGTAGTCATACTATAGAAAAGACTTAGTAGTCCAAATTGTAATGATTGGAAATAGGACTTGGACATTATGGTAGACTGTCTTCTAAGAACTAAGAACAATTTAGGTGTATTTAATTCATTAGTTGAAACATGTCTAGTGGTGTTATCTACCAGAACCTGGAGTGTAGATACAAGATGCCATTAATCATGTCTGCAATTCATTGCAGGGTTCCAGGAAACCCGACAACTAAATGAAAATTAAAACACCGTCCACATGGGCACTACTGTAAAAATGGTAGCTGTTGCAGTGGGAGATGTTTATCTTTTGATAAGAATAAAACATGGATTTTTGAGTAATTGTCTTTACGCACCAAGTTTAGAAAGAACTAGTTTTTCAGTTTCTAAACTATTCAAAGAACTTGATATTCTGCCTCTTTTAATAACAAAGTTGTTATTAAGAAAAAGAGGGAAGTTATCTGTTTTGGTATGTTGGTTGACAATTTATAAATCCAATAACTCTCACGATGCAACAAATGGAAATTAGTAACACATCTTCTAACTTTAAGAGAAAGTAACATTCGGAAATGAACCAATTATATCTTTGGCATCTAAGGCTAGGTTATATTAACTTGAGTATGATTCATTGGTAGCTGATGAACTTTTGGGTTCATTAGTAGTGGAAATCTTTCCAACCTGCGAGTCTTACTTGGAAGGAAAAATAACCAAGAAGCTTTCAAGTCTAAGGGGTATGGAGTCAAAGATATGTTGAAATTGGTTCATTCTGATTTGTGTGATCCTATGACTATCCAGACAAGAGGTAGTATTGAATATTTCGTCTATTTTATAGACAACTATTCAAGATATAAATAAATTTACTTAATGTACCGCAAGACTAAGTACTTTGATTAGTTCAAAGAGTACTAGGCTGATGTGGAGAAACGACAAAGTAAAAAGACACTATGGTGAGATCATAGTGGCAAGTACCTCTTGAGAGATTTTAGGAGTCACTTATCATAAGTTGGATTTCAATCCCAACTAACTGCATCTAGTACACCCCAACAGAATGGTGTAGTAGAAAGAAGGTAAAGGACTCTTATGGAATAATTAGATAGATGATGAGTTATTCAGAAAATTTCCAAATTTGTTTTAAGGATAAACTCTGAAAACGAAAGTGAACATAGTACCTTCCAAGTCATAACTCTCTACTCATATAGAATTGCTGAATAGGCGTAAGCCTATTTTGAAGCATATTCGGATTCGGGTAATCTAGCACATATGTTAAAGAGAGATAATGATAAGTTGGATAGGAGTTCACTTGTTTGTAAGTTATCCTAGATAAAAAAAAAGTAGGTTTATAGTCTTAAAAATCAGAAGGACATTGTTAGCATCAATGACTGATTTTTAGAAAAGGACTATATAATAAACCACGTGCTCATAAGTAAATTTATTCTTAAAGAAATAATAAAGGACATGTCTAACCTAGTACCAACTGTACAAGATGAGATACCACAAGAAAACTGCAACACGTATCACATATGATACACAATTGCAGAAAATGCCTTGTCGTAGTGGGAGGGTTGTTAGGCAACCTAAATAGGTTCATGTTTTGGGAGAGTTTTTGGATTCGATCCCTGGAGGACATGAACCTGATCTCCGGTCATATGATGAAGTACTCCAAGATAAAGATGCAGCATCTTGGCAAAGAGTAATGAATAACAGAATTAGAATATATGTATTCTAATAAAATCTGGAAGCTTATAGAATCACCAAATGGTGTAAAAGCCGTTGGGTGTAAAAAGGTATATAATAGGAAAAGAGGGATAGACAGGAAGGTGGTAACTTTCAAAGCAAGACTTGATGAAAAAGGAAACTTTTTCACTGGTAGCCATGCTTAATGCTATCCGGATTCTTTTATCTATTTGGCAAGTGGATGTCAAGATAGCATTCCTTAATGGAAGTCTTGAAGAAAGCATCCATATAAAGCAACCAGAAGGGTTCATTGCAAAGGGCTAAGAGCATCTTGTGTGCAAGCTCAATCAGTCTATGGACTGAGGTAAAGCTTCAAGGTCTTGGAACATCCGGTTTATCAAAGTAATCCAGATCTATGGATTTAGTAACCGGATAAGTCTTGTGTATACAAAAGGTGTGATGGAAGCGTGGTGGTATTTCTTGTACTATACGTAGATAACATTTTTGGTAGTTGGAAACAATATCAAAATGTTGTCAGAAGTAAGGGTATGGTTGTCCAAACAATTCGATATAAAGGACTTGGGAGAATGTATATATTCTTGAGATCAAAGTAATAAGGGATCGCAAGAAAAAAAAAATATTTTACTTATCCCAAGCTTGATACATCGGAAAAATCCTTGCTCATTTTCAGCATGCAAAACTCCTAGAAAGGTTTCTTACCTTTTAAGCATGGAGTGTCTTTATCTAAAGAGATGTCTCCGATGACATCAAAGGAGATTGAGGACATGTAGGCAGTTCTTTATGCTTCGGCAGTTAGACAACCTAATGTATGCTATGCACGAGATCAGAAATCTGTTTTGCCAAGGGCATAGTTAGCAGATATCAATGTAACCCTAGACAAGGACATTGCAGTAAAGCATATATTAAAGTACCTTAGAGGAACTAGAGATTATATGCTAGCTTACAAGGTAGTTAATTTGGTCCCTGTGGGTTGCATGGATTTTGACTTCCAATCGGATAGGGACAATAATAAGTCAACCTCAGGGTTTTGTGTTTACTTTAGGAGGTAAAGTCATAACTATGGAAGAGTGATAAGCATAGGTGTTTTTCTGGACTCCACCATAGAAGCTTAGTATATGGCAAGCCTCTTAGGAAACCATAAAAGCTGAATGACTTAATTACCTCAAGATAGACTTAGATATGATTTCTAGTTTGTCCAAAGATTATTACAATTTATTGTAATAATAATGGTGCAGTAACAAACTCGAAGAAACCATGAGTCTATAAGGCAAGTAAACACAATAGAGCGCAAGTACTACCCAATACGAGAAATCGTATAAACGAGGAGAAGTTGTTGCCGCCTAGAATGCATCAGATGATGACCTATAGATCTTTTCACTAAGGTCCATTAAAGCGAGAGCTTTTGAAGGACATGTTGAAGGGTTGGGAATCAGATGTATAACAGCAGATATGGCAGCTTAGTCTTTTAGTATAAGTGGGAGATTGTTAGAGTGTATACTAAAAGCCTAGCTTTTGGTATAAACATTTATCTAGAAATAAGAATCACATTGGTCAAATATCTACATTTATGATAAATGTAGTTGTTCAATTAATTTATATTGTAGATAACATGGTGTGTGGTGTCACACACAGAGGATCATGTTATCAGTATTATAAACAGTAGCTCACGACCATAATGGAAAGGAACAAACCATTGGAAGGTCGTAGTGTAATTAGGTATTAGTTTATCTTAACTATATAATTACACTAGTACACTTAGAGTGTATTGAGTAGGACCATTAAAGGTCATTTCTTTTATACTGACTTTATAAAGAAACAAAGACCTCAGTTATTATGGAAGTGTGTGCTCTTAATCCTAATATAATAACAAGCACATATATTTGATATTTATTTCTTTAATTTATCAATGGGTGAGATTTAGTTCGATGAATCAATAAGCCCGATAAGTTGGGAAATGATATCACTTATAGTGTGTGTTGTTGACTATAGAAGGAAACTGTGTCCTAGTAATCTAGGTTGAGAATGTCCCCAAGAGGAGCTCATAAGGATTGTCATGTTAAACCCTGCAGGTGGACTTAGTCCGACATGACGATGAAGTTGAGTGGTACTACTCTTGGAGCTAGATATTAATTAAGTGAGTTGTCAGTAACTTACTTAATTAGTGGACATTTGTTATCTTAAACACAGGGAGACTAACACACTCATAATAAGAAGGAGCCCAAAATGTAATTTGGGATTGGTGCGTAGTTCAATAATAGTTCTTTAGTGGAATGAATTATTATTGATGAAATTTAGTTGTATGTTCGGGGCGAACACGGATGCTTAATTTCATCGGGAGACCAAAACCAATTCCTCCTCTCGGTCCCTATCGTAGCCTCTAGTATATAGAGATTTATACCCACCGCATACCCACCTTCTTACCCATCCAATGGGGCGGCCAAGCTAGCTTGGAACCCAAGCTAGGGCCGGCCAAGACCAAGTGGATGAGCCATGTAGGTCGGCCAAAGCTTGGGTCCCAAGCTTAGGTGGCCGACCACTAGAATATTAAAAGGATTTTATTAAAATTATTTCTTATGTGGATATCATGATTTTAAAAGAGAGTTTAAAATTAAAATTTCCTTTTATAGTTTTCTACAAAGATTAAGAGAAGAGATTAATCTCTTTCCTTATTTGTAGTTTAAAAGGATGGTTTTAATTTTGGTAAAACTTTCCTTATTTGTAAATCATCTACATGTTTAAAGAGAGTTTAAAATTTGAAATCTTTCCTTATTTGTTGATTAAAGGAGGATTTTAAATTTTAAGAAAACTTTCCTTTTAACCATGTTCATGATTTAAAAGAAAGTTTAAAATTAATAATTCTCTTTTATTAGTTTCTACAAAGATTGAGAAAAGATTTGATATCTTTCCTTATTTGTAGATTAAAAGAGATTTTAATTTTAGAGATAACTTTCTTTTTATCCACATGTTTAAAAGAAAGATTTTAATTTATTAAATTGCCTTTTTATAAACCAATCATGAAGGGATTAAATTATTGGAGAAATTTTATAAATTTCGGGAGACAAATTATGAAGTTTTAATTAATTAAACATCTCCTTGTTTGCAGCTTTGGTGTCCACCGCCATGTAAATTGAGAAAAGGAAAATTGTTTTTAATTAAATAAAATTTTCCTTTTCATGGCAAAAGAATTAAGGAAGTTTTTAATTAAATTTCCTTATTTGCCAAGACCAAGGATTATAAAAGAGGGGGTAGAGAAGGCTTCATGGTGAACAACCTCTATTATTTCTCTCCCTCTTTTCCTTGGTGTTGTGGCCAACCTCTTCTTCTCTTCCTCTTGGTGGTGGCCGAACCTTCTCTATTTGCTTGGAGCTCTTGTGGTGGCCGGATACTACTTGGAGAAGAAGAAGAAGAAGGAGACAAAGCTTGTATCCCTTGGAGCTTGGTTGGTGGAAAAAGATCTTCATCTTTTGGAAGCTTTGTGCTTGGCCGAAACTTGAAGAAAGGAGAAGAAGGTGCTTTGGTGGATTCTCATCTCGGAAGATCGTTGCCCACACAACGTCCGAGGTTAGAAGAGGAATACTGTAGAAGATCAAGAGGTTTTTCTAAAAGGTATAACTAGTATTTTTTCTTTCCGCATCATACTAGTTATTTTTGGAAATAATACCAAATACAAGAGGCTTACGATTCTAGTATTTCGAATATGTTTTTCGAAGTTGTGTTCTTTTGTTTTATTTTTCCTTGTGATTTGATTGTTCTTTTCGGTTAACCTAAAGTTATTTTAGGAAATTAAATATTAGATTTCTATAAAAGGTTTTGTCTAGTCGGTGGTGGTTGCTCCCATATCCAAGAAGGCCATGTGCCTCGCCACGTCAGTACTGGGAACCAATTATGGAAATTAATATTTAATGGAATTAATAACTTAAGGTGATTTGGGTCGAACGTGTTAAGTTCCGCAGGAGATCCAATTCAAAACCTAAAAGAACAAATAGATTAAGTTTTGGATCAAACGTGTTAAGTTCCGCAGGCGATCCAAAATTTAATTTAAAAGAACACATGGTAGCTAGGAAAAGGTTCAGACCTTTATACAAAATTTTTGTACAGTGGAACCTCTAGGCTTTCCGAGTAGTCACCAACAATAAGTTGAAGTATCCAAAGGTATTTAGATAGTCCATAGAGGATTCACTGCTCATTGCGAGAAGATGTATACCCTATAGCCACTAGTTAGGATTATTACTCAAAGTCTTTGGCCAAAGAATCACATGTTTAGAGTATGTGACTCTTGTACACTTGTACTAGTAATTTGAATCCACAGAATGAAGAAGTATTACTTTGGTTAGGTGTAACGTAATTAGTCTAGTGGAGATAAACACATAGACCATGTCCTGAACCAAGTGGATGTAAGATAAGTGAAAGAAACAAGGCACGACTCACTGTAGTTGCTGAAGGGTTTAGAATTAATTCTAAGATCAACTATGATTTTCTAGCTAATTGAAGATCATGATGTACTACTATGTGTCACTCATGATCGTTCTATAATTAAGTAGTTAATTATGGATGACTAAGATAAACCGAGAACCTATTGGGTCACATGCACTAACGAGTCTCTAAAAGACATAAAATAAGTTAAACAATAGGATTCTTAGATCAAGAAATAAATGTTTGGTTAGACCGTACATAAGATAAATATGGAAATATTTGTTGTGATGGAAGCACGGATGAGTCACACCTCTTATGGAAGAGTTGGATCATATTTGGTTTAACCATGAATTAGTCATGAACCAACTTGATTTATTTGTGAACCAAACCAAGGGGTTAATGGGCTAATTTTTTGTTAAGGGATAATGTGTTCGATTTGGGTTTTCTAATCCAACTCATTAATGAGGGTTATATATTGATATGGTTAAGAGAGAAACATATACAATTTTCATTATTTGGTTGATTGAGTTTTTAGAAACCTAATCCTCCTCTCCCTCACCCCTCTCCCTTCTCCCCTCTCTTTGCCACCGGGCACACAACAACAAGGATAATTCTTCTCCTTGTTGTCGTGACCACCAAGCAAGGAAGAGACATCTTCCTTGTTTGATTTCTTCTTCTTCCTCTTGATCTCTCTTCTTTGCTCATGCTAGTAACTTCCAAAGGAGAGGCTTGTACTCAAAGAGTTATCTTGAAGAACTCGGCATGGATACTGATACCGTGTTAAAGATCGATGAGATAAAGCACTGGGAGAGGTGGGCGATGATTCCGGTGAAGAAGAATAATAACAGATCTGAGAAACTCAAAGCAGATCTAGAAGAAACTTCGGTGGATAGTCTTGACGAGATGAAGCGCTAGGGGAGGTGGGCAATGATTCCGGTGAAGAGGAATAAAAACATATCTCAGAAACCCAAAGTAGATCTAGAAGAAGCTCCGGCAAATAGTGTACCGTGACGAAGAAGACCCTGGATCAATGCCCTCACGGATGCTATCACCTCCTGCACACCAAGAAACCAACCGACAAAGCGTTAATGACCTAAGACCGGAGTGGGAATCCCTGGCTAGGCCCTCCGATGCTCAAGTCAACTTTTTCTCTCTCAAAATAGGAAGGAGAAGAAGAAGTACAGTAAACTGAAGTGGAGCTAGGGTTCGAGTGATGGTGACAAACTTACCTTGCCAACGAGAGGATTCCCCTTTTTATACCAGCTCATATAACCTCCGCAGTCATGAGGTGGACCCCAGTTCGTTAGAGTTTGTTAGGAGATGACATCATCTACAATAATAGTTCAAGGAATATTTTTTATACCGCAGATGCACCCTCTTTATCATTTAACTCACCTGCAGAAGTCTCTAGAAGATTTTTTCCACCATGTAAAACAGGTTGTCATGTAATCACATATTGCTCACATATCATTAATATAACAGATGTATTTTGTGTATCGAGAATATTTTCTATTAAGTTAATTTTGGTTAAGTATATCTAAAGGATATAATAAGGTTGTTTATGCCCGACCAGATTTTACTAGGTCGATTTTATACTAATAGCCTTGTAAAAGTGCGTATTTATACGCCCGGCCAGAATTTTATTACCTAACATATTATGCCTATGTTTGACCGAATACTCCCAGCCCATCCCATTCTGACAACCTTCGTTTGTATGTCTGCTATCTCTCTTAAGATTATATTACCGAACGAGTTATGTTCATGCTCGACCGGGCTTCTACTACCGAGCGTGTTATATTTATATTATGTTTATGCTCGATCGAGTGTCGTCTATTGAGTTGTGTTGAGCCTTATGATATGTAGTCGGTCTTTGCTTGGCTGGCTATAGAGATTACTTAGGAATGCATGTCTTTAAGTTCGGTCGGGCTTTGCCTGCTGAGCGTTCCTAGGTTTATTGGCACTCTATTGCTTTTATTTTAACCAGCACTTTATGCTCAGTCAGACCTTGATTGTTGAACATGTCTGAATGCACTAATCCCTTGTCCGTCTCTTAGTTCAGTCGGGCTTGCGTTCTTGATCGCGCTTATATTCTCGATCAGGATTTCATGCTCGACCGAGGCTTTCTTGTCGAGCGTACGTGCCCGTGCTAATATTTTTCCTATTTCAGTTCACTAGGTACTCCATGCTCGGCCGAGATTTGCGTGTCGAGCATATCTACCTGTGTTGTGTCCTTAGTCAGTTTTAGCCCGGCCGATCCTATATTCTCGATCGGGATTTGTTTACCGAGCGCATTTACCTCACCCTGGCCTCCCTACTTCTACTCTCTTCTCCTTATATCCCCATTCACATTATTGTACGGGATCTTCTCCTTATAACCCGTATCACTAGCCTCCCCCTCAAGTCTAGTCGAAGGAGATGTATCCGACTGACTAGACCTAAGTCTACTTTTGTCTTTTTGCTAAATACTAATTTTTCCTAAACCTTTCATATCTATGACAATGATCTCGTGACCTCTGCTACAATGATCCCGTGACCCTTGCTACAATGATCCTATGACCCTTGCTACAATGATCCCATGATACCTCCAGCAATTTAAATAGGTATGTGATCCTACCTTCTACAACATCAAGCTTTGCTCCTTTTTGTTCTACTTCCTTTCTAAAAATTTTATTGGAAGTCATGGCTTCAGATCTTCCCCCCTGGGATCAATTACTTCATGAGAAGGAAAAATCTTTAGTTGAGCCCATGCGAGCTCTGGATCTACATCATTCACACAAAAAAGAACTAGAGGTATATCTATTAGCAGCTCAATTACAGGTCCAGTCAGAAGTGGCTTTGAGGAACAAAGCTTATTCAAAGTTGAAGCAAAAAAATTGAGTTGGATGATCTAAGAGCCCAGCATACCTCAGAGATAGCCGTTCTAACCAGAAAAGTTCATGTAGATGATTTACTAATATCTCAACAACAACAAGTCTTGGACCAACAGCAGGCTAAGGTAGATCTTCTACAAGCCGAGTTGGATCAGATCAAGTCAAAGATGACCTTTTAGTCACATGTTTGGGAGGGGGAACTATACAAACACCAGAGGTTAGGATGAGCCTCCCCCTTTTGTCCGAGTTGTCACTCTATTACCCACCCCCATTTAGGATGGGAAGAACAATCGGGTGGTTCCAAATAAGAATTGAATTCCGTTGGATGACATATTTTTCGATCGGTAATAATACTAGGTATAATTTGTTTTCATCCCACAGAACGTGATAATGAGTCGGCTTGTTCATTCTCTTTGTTTCAAACTTCGTTTAGGTTGTTATTCTATCCTGTTCTCTTACTTGAGAGGCATAAAATGATCTATTATCTCTAGGTTTATTTATTTGTTGTATTTGTTTATGGAAGATCAAGAGTTATGGTTGTAAAATTACTGATATTGATGTTAGAGTTCTACGTTTATGTTTGAGAAAGATAATTAAAAACAGGCGACGGATTATGCAAGAAGTAATTAAACAAAAGATTTTATGCATAGGCTCAAGCGAATATGAACTCAATTGGGTTTCTGGGCTTCGTTATATCTACAAAACCGGTCGGGATTATGGTCAATTGGAATACTTTGAGCTATACCCAACCATAATTTATTATTGTCATTTTATATTTTCTTCTCATTCTTCTCTTTATTGCACCTAGGAAATTGAACACCTTTTTCAAAATTTTCTCGTTGTTGATTGGTTCTTCAATGGAAAGAGAATGTTGGAGGTGCACGATGCTGCGGAGCTAACCCGAGCATGATTTACTCTGTTATGTATATCATAAATGTCCCTTTATGGATTCACGACGCGTGTCACCTATTTCTTCTTCCTGACGTAATGGTTCGCACGCTTTCTTAGTAATGTCCTTTCACACTCCTCTCTTAACAAATCAATGACTCCCCTTGTGTGGATTCCTTATATCCAACGGCTATCACTATCAATAATATTCTTGAAAAAACTCTAAACCCTTTATCTTCTTACCTTTTTCGTCTTCTTCCTCGCGCTCTTTGTTGGTGCTGTTGTCTAACGTTTTTCATCCTCTACTGACCCTTCTTGTTTTCTAGCTTCCTCCTTTCGTTCATCCTTTCTAAGGCTTAAGTAAGTTGTCTCTCTTGTGTTCTTTTATTATTCTATGGCTGAAGAGTCTTTTGCCGCTTGGTATGCTCAAACACCTTCCACCTTTCACAAGATTGATAGGACTTCTATTCGTTCGCAGTATGAGATTTCTAAAGAATATCTCATTGTGATTCCTACTTCTAATGCTCGTCCTCATCTTCCCCTTGACAATTACATTACTTTTTTCAAAGATCAACTAATAGCTGACCTATGTTTCCCCATTCCCCCTTTTTCGATAGAGATAAGTAGATACTTCAACATTCCCTTGCAACAATTTGCTCCTAATGCATTTCACTATCTATAAGGTTTGTTCATGATATTTCGCCTTTTTGACATCCCCCCAACTCCCAAAATTTCTTCATATTTTCATACCCTAAGAAGTCGGGCCCTGATATTTTTCTATTTCAATCCAAACCTAAGATGACATTTTTGAAGAAATGCCTTCATCGATCAAGGGCTGGAAATCGCGCTTCTTTTTTGTGAAATTTCCTGCACCTGTCTCTTGGCCTTCTTCCTGGCAATCCTCCCTTCCTACTCTTCCAGATGTAAAAGAACTACATTGGCATTTTTCTTTCACTACTTATTCAAAGAGATTATCAGGTTGTCGCCTATTTATCCATAAATGGATACGCAATGACCTTCTCTATCTTTTTGGTTTGAGTCCCATTAAGATAGAGCTTCGCGGCTCCCCTGGTAAGTTATAGTTTATCTATTAAAACCCTTTTTTACTAACTAAAATATTTTTTGTTTTATGTAGTGGATGCTCTATTTGAGGTCGTGGTTGATGAGAAGCTATGTTTGGAGGAGGAGACAATCCGTGCTAAGAAGCAGGAACTTCTTACTGAATTATGCGAAGCTTCTTTAGTAGAAGTTCCTATTTCCACAGGGGTTGCTTCCAGTTCCCATGAGGTGGCCCCAGAAGGAACTTTCACCGATCTTCCTCCAATCATCGAGCTTTCCTCTCCAGTAGTTTCGGAGAAATCCTCTAAGGAGGCCCCTACTAAGAAACGACGCAAATTAACTCTTGCCCCCTCCCCTAAGCAAAAAGTTGTCTCCTTTTCTGAAGACACCCACCTTATAGATATTACTCCTCCTTCTCCTGATCTTCCTCTCTCTACTCTTTATCCTGTTGGAGTGTATACTGAAAGCCTAAGCTTTTGTAAACAATTATTTTGAATAAAGAATCACATTTGGTCAAATTATCTACATTTGTTTGTAGTTGTTCAATTAATTTATATTGTAGATAACATAGTATGTGGTGTCACATACAGAAGATGATGTTATCAGTACCTTATAAATTATAAACAGTAGCTCACAACCAAAATGGAAAGGAACAAACCATTGGAAGGTCGTAGTGTAATTAGGAATTAGTTTATCTTAACTATATAATTACACTAGTACACTTAGAGTGTATTGAGTGGGACCATTAGAGGTCATTTCTTTTATACTGACTTTATAAAGGAACAAAGACCTCAGTTATTATGGAAGTGTGTTCTCTTAATCCTAATATAATAACAAGCACATATATTTAATATCTATTTCTTTAATTTATCAACGGGTGAGATTTAGTTCGATAAATCAATAAGTCCAATAAGTTGAGAAATAATATCACTTATAGTGTGTGTTGTTGATTATAGAAGGAAACTGTGTCCTAGTGATCTAGGTTGATAATGTTCCCAAGATGAGCTCATAAGGATTGTCATGTTAAACCCTGCAGGTGGACTTAGTCCAACATGACGATAAAGTTGAGTGGTACTATTCTTGGATTAAGATATTAATTAAATGAGTTGTCAGTAACTCACTTAATTAGTGGACATTCGACATCTTAAACACAGGGAGACTAACACACTCATAATAAGAAGGAGCCCAAAAATGTAATTTGGGATTGGTGCGGTAGTTCAATAATAGTTCTCTAGTGGAATGAATTATTATTAATAAAATTAAGTTGTGCGTTCGGGGCGAACACGGGATGCTTAATTTTATCGGGAGACCAAAACCAATTCCTCCTCTCGGTCCCTTTCGTAGCATCTTTTTATAGAGTACTATACCCACCTATACCCACCTTCATACCCATGATGTAGGGGCCGGCCAAGCTAGCTTGTGGATCAAGCTAGGGTCGGCCAAGCCTTGGTTCATGGGTAGCCGGCCCTAGCTTGAACCCAAGCTTAGGTGGCCGACCCCCATTAAATTAAAAAGAATTTTAATTTTAAAATTTTATTATGTGAAAGATATAATTTATTGGAGAGATTAAAAATTAAAATATCTTTTTTAAAAGGATCTACAAAAGATTAAAGAAAGAGATTAGATCTCTTTCCTTATTTGTAGATTGGAAAGATATTTTATTTTTCTTCTTTGTAAATTATTCACATGTTGAAAAATTAAAATTATAGAAATTTTTTTTTATCAACCATGAAGGGATTTTAAAGGGAAATTTTATTTTTTAAAATTTCTGAAGACAAATAAGGAATTTTAATTGTTGATTAAAATTGCCTTGTTTGCTCTTAATGATGTGGCCGGCCATGACATGAAGGTTTAGGAAATTTTGTTTAATTTTTCTTAATTAATTCATGTCAAGGAAAGTTAAGGAAATTTTATTATAATTAAATTTCCTTATTTGCCAAAGCTAAGGATTATAAAAGAGGGGGTTTTGGGAGCCTTCAAGGTGAACAACCTCTATTATTTTCTCTCTTTTTTTCTTCCTTCTTGTGGCCGACCCTTCTCTTTTCTCTTCTCTCCATCCTTGTGGCCAAACCTCACATCTTCTTGGAGATCAAGTGGTGGCCGAATTCTAGCTTGGAGAAGAAGGAGAGAAAGCTTGTATCCCTTGGAGCATTGGTGGTGTTTTCTTTTCATCCTTAGAGAAGCTCTTGTTGTGGCCGAACCTTGCAAGGAGGAGAAGAAGGTGCTTTGGTGGTTTCTCATCTCGGAAGATCGTTGCACACACAACGTCCGAGGTTAGAAGAGGAATACGGTAGAAGACCTAGAGGTTTTTGCTTGCAAAAGTAAAGGTATACTAGTATTTAATTTCCACATCATACTAGTTTTATCTTCATGTAAAAATACCAAATACAAGAGACATACGATTCTAGTATTTCGAATTTGTTTTCGATGTTGTGTTCTTTTTTTTTCTTTTCCTTGTGATTTGATTGTTCTTTTCGGTTGACCTAAAGTTATTTAAGGAAATTAAATATTAACTTTCCTTAAAAGGCTTTGCCTAGGCGGTGGTGGTTGTTCCCATATCCAAGAAGATCATGTGCCTCGCCATGCAGTCCTGGAAGTCAATTCTGGAAATTAATATTTAATGAAATTAATAACCTAGGTGATTTGGATCGAACGTGTTAAATTCATGGAGATCCAAGTCTAAACCTAAAAGAACAAGTAAATTAAACTTTGGATCAAACGTGTTAAGTTCTACAGGAGATCCAAATTTAATTTAAAAGAACACATGGTAGCTAGGAAAGGTTCAGACCTTTGTACAAAATTTTTTGTACAGTGGAACCATTAGGTTTTCCGAGTAGCAACCAACATATCCTACTCCTGCTTCTTCTTCGTCTATGAAATTTCCTACTTATAGTGGCAGCTCTCCCGCTGCTCTAGTTATGATGTTCCTTGAACAATTGGTCTTACCTGCTCGAGGAGAAGGAGGCCATGATTCACCCTTTTTGATTTTCTGCCCCCCCCCCTTCAATCCAAACTACTTTATCTTCTGCTTCTTTCTCCACTTCTACTCTTCCTATATTGTTTGGGGGGGGGGGTCTTTTACCACAGCTTGGGAAGAACCCCGCTAATTAATTGAAGGACTTAATCCTTCTAAACTAGCTGATAGATTTTCTCGCGATGAGACTAAGGTAAAACTATTTATATTTATGATCATCTTTTCTTAAGTACCTTCTTAATGATTATTGTTTCTACAGTTCTACAGCGTTGGATAACCAATATGAGCATAGCTTATTTATTGTATAATTTACTCCAAGAGAATGGGGCATTAAGGAGGCAAATCTCATAACTATCCTCTGCCCAGGCTACTGAAAAAATAGACAGTCTATCTGCCCAGTTGCAAGAAGCTTGTCGATCACTATAAGCTGAGACTGAGCAATCAAACCAATACAAGGTCAACATAGAAATCCTTCAGTCTCAGTTATAGTCGGCAAATACTTGCAGCGATGAGCTATCTTCTAAATTGGAGAAGCAAGCTTCTGAGATTAATCAATTGTCTTTCCAATTACAATCACTGAAAGATACTCATGCAACTGAATTAGCAGACCAACTATCCGCCCTGAACCTTAAAGAGGCTGCTCTAAAAGCTTCTCATGAAGAACTAGCAGATTATAAAGCTAATGAGGATGCCCGTTTTGAGCAGCAAAAAGAGGCATACCTTAAATCTCCCATTTTCCTTAATCCTATTATGGATTCTCTCTTGAGGGCTCTTAATTATGGGGTTGATGGTGGGGTGGAACAACTAAAAGAGCTAGGATCATTGGTTTATGATCCTCCAGCTAGCTTTCCTGACCGGAGGAAACTAATGAGAAATCGGCCTCCTGATCTATTCCCTAAGCTAACCTAATCAAGGGTAAATTGGTATTTTTTTAAGACTTGGTATTGTTATTCTAACCATTTGCGATGAATTTATGTTAATTTATTCCCAACTTTATATGACTCGACTTGTCATTAATTATGTTTTCCTTGCATTATTTTATGTTAACTCTGATTACTCGACCGGTATATAGAGAATAGGTAATTCTGTTTTATACTTCCACTCATCTTCAATAGTAATTTGCTTCAAAATAAGAAGGTGAATTTATCTATATATATATGTGTGTGTGTGTGTGTGTGTGTGTGTATTTTCTTGCTTTCCTTGTATATATATGTATCCACTTTATAAGAGTTGAACGAATTACTATGGATCTTCACATAATTCAGGTTACCCGCTTGATTTGTAACGACTGATCAGTCACTCCATTAGTCTTTATATAATGCGAGCATTCGTTCAACCTATGATGACTAGATGACTCGGCTTACATATATGTTTTAGCTTTTTTGGGGGGCATTTATCTTACCTATGAGGATTGAGTAGACTTATTATGTGTCGTTATTCGCCCGATTTATACCCTCAGAACAAACTTAATTCTTTACTTAATCCATGAGAGCCGAGTGAAATTATTACCTTCCCTCTCATAATATTTTTTACGCTCGACTGTCCTATACAGATCAGACGAACTTGTTCACTCGACCTGATTGGGTTGAACGAGTCTGCCATGTATTTTTGTAAAATCTTAAGTATTTGGTTGGCTTATATTGATCAATCGGGTTTATTCATATGATATAAATGTCCCTTCGATCCATAAGGGTCGAGCGGAATTACCTTGACACTACAAGAAAAAAGTCAAACAACAACGGTTTTTCACCATTGTCGTAGGTCATTTTGAACTGTTGTTAAAGGCCGTGTTGTTAAAAGGGGTGGCAAGACAACAGTTTTTAACTGTTGTCTTTGAAGGCAAAGACAACATTTTTTACAACGGTGAAAAACTGTTGTCCTTAACTGTTGTCGTTTCCTTCAAAGACAACAGTTTTTCACCGTTGTCTTTGAGCATATACCTTTAATAACAGGGTCTTCAACAACAGTTTTAAACTATCTACGACAACGGTGAAAAACCGTTATCTTTTTTAAAAAAAAATTAAAAAAAATTAATACACAATTTTCTAATATTATAAATCATTCAAAATACTAAATTTCAAAATAAAATTTAATATATAATTTTTTAACATTCAAAAATAATATCTATAACATTCTGAAGAATTTTCATAAGCAACCAACAAAATGATAACACTATTAAAACAAAGGTGATATGCAAGTGATATGCAAACACAAGCAATGGGATTGGTAGTGTAAAACATACAAGTACATACTTTAACTTGTTGTCAATTTGAGTATAAGCTTTCAAATAAGAGTTGTCAATTTGAGTGACTTTTCTTCCAAATAAGAAAAGTCAACGTGCCCAGGTGAATCTATGAGGTTGATTAGATATTCATTTCCGCTCCTTTCGCCCTTGTAGTTTTATAGGAATTCCTCTGTCATTTCATAGTACAGGGAAATCCCAGTGGATTTGATTGTAATACCATGTTCAGCCTCGTCTTGGCGAGTATCAGTCATCCTAACATCTCCAGCGACTTGTGCGATGATTCCGGCAGCAGCAACAAGAGAATCAGTGAGGGTTGATTTACCTGCAAATATAAGAAACAACACTTGATGTATTTGTTACTTCACATGGTATCAAGAAAGTATGAGCTAGGGAATAACTAACCATGATCGACATGTGCAATGACAGACGTGTTGCGGATGTTATGCTTCATGTCCATGATGCGACGGAGTTCTTCGACTGTGAACTTCACCATCTCGACCGGTTTTAGAAATTAGACAATCCTCCAAATGACCCTGTGAATGCACAAATGACAGAACAGGTTCCTGGTCACAATGAATCGTATAACAATAGAGAAAAGAAAATTGAATAATGAAAAAGATAACTTATTATATAGTTAACGAAAGATAATAATGTGTTAATAAATTATAATAATTGAACACCAAGCAACAAATGAAACTATGAATTCGTGGTGATTGAGAATAGATACAACAGATATAGGTGCAATCTCAAAATCTCAACAGAGGCCATAATTTCAGCATCAAGAAGTAACTCAAACTATCTCAATTGACACAATAAACGTCAATCAATACCACAGACAAGGAAGCTGCACGATTTGTTAACAAAGCATGGATTTCCGCACAAACAAAAAATATTAAGCTGAGATGTAACAAATTTAAAAGGATTCTTGTTATAGGGTCATCGCCCACAGTAAATATTGATCAGTAGAAAAATACAAATTAAGAAATAAAAGTATGAAAAACAACACCGACAGGAATTTAAGAACAAGAAAAAGAAATATGTAGAAACCATGAAAATATGTAAACATATGAAGCTAGAATATATCGATTCATCACTCAATAGAGTAAAGAAACAGTAAGAGAAGATGATAAAAACATTCAGAAACAAAAGGGGCATGCATCTAAATTAATATATAATACTAAATATATAAACCAACAGACAGATTCATTCATATTGTCATATATCTTTTGTTTCTTCAAACATATTTATACATCGTTAGGTTGAAAACATGATCCAAACCAAATTTACTTGAAACATTATACAGGAAATTGCATATTCAGTATAATTGTAAATACAACAAGTCATAAAAAGGATGGAGAAAGAAAAATAACAAGAAGCGCGCAATTGTAAAGTTTTCCTAACCTGTAAGGTGAACAATCTATCATTGATCTAGACTTCTTTGGTCAAAAAGTAGGCTACAATCCCAAATTAAGCATCATAGATGTATAATTCCATCAAAAGAACTAACTCGCTGTCCAAAAGTAAGTTAAAAAATGCATAAAATGATTTAGAGACCTAACAAAACATAATCTTAATCTAATTAGAAAACTCTAATTAGCTCCACCCAACCTATTCAATACTTGAAAGTTAATCAACATATCCTTACCATCTGACTCTAATTAACATAATCAATCACACATAGATTACATCTCCAAATCTGAGAGAATAGGTCAATAGTATAAGAGTAAGGAAATTCATTACCTAACTCTTCTTCTTTGACAATGCGATGACGCCCAAAGGTCCCTAGCAGTGGCACGGTGGCCAGGGGTTGACTTTGATTGCTCGGTCTTAGGTGGCGTCCCCACTGGCTGGTGCAGGGAGGTGGGAGCTCTTAGGGCACCAGGACAAAAGAGTGCAACTAACTCACAGAAAAATTATTGTAGTATACCTCTTTCCAATGCACGATTTTGAACAACCTCATACAGAAAAATTATTGTAATGGATATTATAAATAGACCTCATGTAATTCATTGTATGTATGAATGTCTTCTAAGCTCTTCAGTTATTATTGAAAATTACAGAGCACCAATTAGATGCTTTACTATAACTTAAGGCAAACTCATCTTAAAAACATGAATAGATTTTTCTGAATTAAAATTCCACTTCCATCAATTTCAAGAAATGGTTGGTCCTTCATTAATAAAATGAAACTAATGTGAAACGGGAAACATATTAGAACTCACACAACCTATTAATTCCCAATGATTGGACGTTATGTTAAAATGGAACAATCTTGCATGCCTATAAGTAAATTATTGCATTCAATAGGCCTGATTCGCCTCATAATAATGATTAACGAGCTCCTCGCCCGCTTTGTTAAGCCATGCTATGCGAAAAACATAATCTCACTTACGATACGGCATTCTAACTTTTACTGAAAACTACATTTCCAAAACAGAGTGGTGAGGCTGCAGAGAGCGTCCCCAGCTCATGAAGGAGTACAAAATAGAGAAGTCCATAAATCAATGCTCAATTACTCAAACCATCATGAGTGACCAATAATGGAGCCAATAAAATCGATGCTCCAAAGATAAGTAAAAGAAACTCGATTCCTCAATCAAAAGTGAAGATAAAGATACAACTATTTCTTAGGAATCGAAAGGCAGAATAAGAGAAAAGGATAACAAAGAAACTGTGAAAAAGATGACTAAAATGAAGAAGAAACTGTATAAAAGAGAGCTCATCCTTGTTTCAGCAAATTCAATTGTTAATGAAATTTAATATCTATTTAGAGTAGTTTTCTCTCTTAAGAGCAAACTGGTAAATTTCAACGAAGTAGCATGCAGGGTGGTAAAAACAATGGAAATTGAACAAACCTAGACACTAACGTTTACTCAATGGATGGATCGAAAAGTGCAAGAAAGTGAAGGAATGGGAAATGAAAATGCTTACATTCAACATAAGTATATCTATGGATGCACTTTCAGTCGAGATTTAAGAACAAGAGCATTCTGCACACGCTTGTGCATTTTACCAATCATGATGACTCGGCAGGATTTGCATGTTTTACAGTACAAACATCCAGGATCAAATAGAAGGCTCCTTGTAAGAATCACCCAGCACCTCATAGATCCAATGGAAAGAGGGAAAAGGAGCAAAACTGGAGGGGAAACCCTAAAGAAGAATTTAAGAAAAGAATACATAAAGCGGAAGTAGCGAAGGGACCAACCTTGACAGTGTCGAAGGGATGGCCGGCGATCGGATGGCTCTAGCTTGATCCCACGGCACCAGAACAAAAATTAGGGCACGACTATACCTCAGACGCCGGCGACGATCCAGGGGAAATCGGAGCACAGGGAACCTACGCACTCCCTCGATCAACGACGTTGTCGATCTGTCCTCAAGCCAAGACGATGACGGCTTTGCGAAGGAAGGGAGAGCTCGGCAGTGTCGGCATCGTGTGAGAGAGGAGAGGGAGGACTCGGCGACGGAAAAACCTAGGGCTCGGGTGGAAAGAGTTGAGAAGTGGATTTTAGGTTTTTTTTCATGAAGTTAAAAAAATTGTTGTGTTTTTAGGATTCAACAACATTCAATAGACAACAGTTTAATAAAACTGTTGTATATTATCACATAAGCAACACTAAAAGATAATAGTTTTTTAAAACTGTTGTCTTTGACACACATTAGACAACAGTTTTTTGAAAAACTGTTGTTATTTAAAAAATATTATGATGAACAACAACAGTTTTCAATAAAACTGTTGTTAAATGGAAAAAAGACAATAATTTCTTGAAAAACTGTTGTCTATTAGGTGTGGTTAAATCCAGAAATTCTTGTAGTGTGAGTTATATGCTCGCTTGATCCTTAATTATCTGAGAATTTTCTGTACTCTCGTATTAGCTAAATATTCACTCGACCCTTAGTGGCCGATTGAATTTATTCCTTTGCTTAGTAGCCGACCAAATTTATCTCTTTTATATGCACATTTGCTCGATCCATAAGGTCGAATGAAATTTCTTTGAGCTATATGCTTGATCGGTCCTTAACGTCTGAGTGTGCTTACTGATACCCGTGCGCCCTCTCTACTTGATATACTCGATTAATCGGATTCAGTTGACCGGGTCTTATTGAGTGTTTAGGATGATCCTCCTCCTCGGGATTCCTCAATTTTTCCAAACTTAATCCCTTCCTTGGGAATGTCATCTTCTACGCTATCTTCCTCGATAATTGGGTAAGGGTTTTAGAAAAGGGGAAAAAGGGCAAAATGGGGTTTTACTTTATCATCTTCTTCCTCTTGGAGATTTTCCTTCTTCTTATTCGATTTGCAATTCTTCCTCTTCTTTTAACTCCTCTCCTCACAATGGCTTCTTCCTTTTATACCGAATGGTTCACTCGTTGCTCTTCTGACTTCAAAGAACCAGAAGCTTATAAACTTCGAATAAACTATGCTTCCCTTCATACTTGGCTCTTCCTACCCCCGAGGATCGTCCCCATCTTCCACCTCCAAGGAGCGTTGCCATTTTCTGGGAACAAGTTTTGTCTGGCTTCTAGTTCCCTCTTCATCCCTTTATTGTTGAGGTTAGCGTGTATTTCAACATACCTTTAAACCAACTTATCCCTCAATCTTTCTCTATCCTAGCTAGTTTCATTGCTGTCTCTCGATTGCTTAACTTTCCGTTGTCTCCTCGCTTGTTCCATCACTTTTTCACTCTTCCAAGTGGAAGATAGCCTTTTCAAATTTTAGAGTCGTCCTAAGGCTATTTTGTTTAATAGAATCCCAGCACAAGAAGAATGGAGACATAAATTCTTCTTTTTATACCTTCCTTGGCCTCCTCCATATCCTATAACCTGGCAGCGAGATCTTCCTACCCCCCCCCCCCCCTAATCCAAAAGATATTTCCGCTGATCCTAGCTTTCTTGCTTCAATATTGAAACTAAAGGGTGTCAAATTTAGTCTACCGGCGTTAATCGTTGAATGTCTACTATTTGCCTTTGGAATAAGTTATGTTGATACAGAATTAGATATTTCTTTCGGTAACTTAAATGTTTTTTCTCATGTTTATTCATTACCCTTAAATTGGTCCTCTCATAAATTTATGTTTTTTTGTTTCTTTCAGCTGACGTCGTTCTCCCAGCTCTTATGTACAAAAATGCAGAATTGAATAGATCATTTTTGACTAAGCTGGGAGAGGACTTGTTAAAAAATCGTCGCCTCAATCGCGTTCCTTCCACTCTGGGACTACTTCCCCCTAATGAAGTACTTGTAGAGAACTCTGCATCTTCCAAGGAAGAATACCCCTTCATCGCCCGATGGAAAAGACCAAATATTGACAAACACACTCCTCTTGGGTTGACCATCCCTACGCTTGAACAAATCCCCATTGTCCCTTCTGAGATTTCGTATGAGAGAGGTAAGAAACATATGCCTTATACTCGCACTCGTTCTAATTTATCCCTTAATATGATGCGACTTGGCTTACTTATTTCTAATGTTCTCCTAGTTATCCCTGCTTCTGGGACAATTTTGAATGTGCCTATATCCTCCCCACTTTCCCAAACTCTTCCCTCTTCTTCTTACAGAGCAAGAGCTAAGAGAACCCCTTGCAGGAGATCTTCTGGCTCCACTTCCTAGGGTGTTTCTATTGAGCCAAATCTTGGCTCCCTACCTCCTGCTTTACCACTTCTAATTCCTACCACTGTACATAATATTCCTACTACTTCTAGTGTTAGGACCTCATCCCCTCTTCTTAAACCTTTGCCTACCCCTTCTGTGAGGCCTTCAACCTCTGTCCCCGCTCAAGTTCTTTTTAGACAAGCCCAAGGATTACCTTTTTTGTTGGGACAACAAGATCCTACTCCTATTTCTTATGGGCTCCTCTAATTGAAAGGCCCCTTAGCTGAGTCTTGGTTATAATGCCAGGCTTTTATGAAAGGAAAAAATATTATTAATCGAGCTGATGACTACAATCGACAAGCTGCCGCTATAAGTATTCGGAATGTGTTTTCTTAGTTTTCTTAATTTTCTTAGCTTGTGGTTTTAGACTATAAATGTGTTATTATTATATTCAGTTTTTTGCCTCAAGCCTACATATGGGTCACCTGGATGCTGAATTAGAGAGGGAAAACAATGCCTTGAAGAATAAAATAATAGCTTTAAGGGCAGCTCCCCCTCCTCCTAGCAACGAGACCATTCAATTACAAGAGAAGATGAGCTCTGAAACCCAACATGTGGCCCTTTTGCAGAAAGATCTATAAAATCATCGTCAGCTACTACAAGTCTAAGAAGGAGAAAAGAGGACACTGGAATTACAGATAAAGGATTTGAATTCTAAATTGAACATTGAAGCAGCCCTGAAGGATAAGGCTATTTCAGATGTCACCCTCAGATCCTCTCTTCTGAAAAATTTCCAAACTTCCCACTCAAGATCTTTGGATGTAGCTCAAGAATTAGCCTCTTGAGACTTTGATTTATTACAATTACAAGAGAAGCTAAAAGTTCAAGATTCTCAAATAGATTTCCTTACCAAGGAATTGGAGCGTGCCAAAATAGAGAGGGCTAATTTCAAAGAGAAAGCAGACTGCCTTGAATCAGAACTACAAGCTTATAAGGCCAGTGAAGAGGAGCGTTGGGAGAGTTGGCGCCAACAATACTTAGACTCCCCTGATTTTGGGAATGAATTTGTTGAACGCATTATAGGAACTTTAACTCATTCTGCTGATGGAGTCCTTAAGTAACTACGATAAGGAGGGTATTTACCTCAAGAACCTCCTCCTCGATTTATAGATCGTTGGCGCCTCAACAAAGAATTACCCAAAAATTTTCTTAGTAGTTTTAAGTGAGTATTTAGTGGATGGACTGGTCATGGGTTGAGCTACTTGTACTTGTTTTCCTTCATCCTATCTAAACTTGTGTCTATAAAAAATACTACTATTTTGTTGACTGATACTTGTATATTTTCTAAATTATTCTAAGTGTACTTACAAATAAGTCCCTAAAACGAGCATGCGATAATCATAATATCATAAATAAGTAGGTATAGTAGGTAGTTGCATGTGTGTACTCTATTCTTGAATTGTAAATGAATATCTAATACTTACTTGCTCACTATTTTCTGATACTCATATATCTTCAGAGCTACCCCTATTACACTTATAACAGATATAGTAAATAAGCAGTCATGTGGAGTAATCATGAGATAACCTGATTTTAAGAGTAAATATATAACAGATAAATAATCAAATATATGTACTTTTTCTTGCTTGCTTAAACTAAGAATATGCTTGTAAAAATTGGTACTTACTTATTTTTTATAGATCATATATCTTTAAGATTTTTAGGCGAGTTGCCTTGATATAAAGAGTTTTACCCATTCTTATATTTCAGTTAGGCCTCATGTCCCAAGTGAACTAAGACTACATATAAGCTTTAGCACACTCTTGTATCTTAATCGGGATTGAATTACCGGGCAAATTTGAGCCGATGGGTGAAGACCAAGGTGCCAATGTATCTCGGTCGGGATTTTATTTCCGAATGGATTCGTTCTAATGAAATTCAAGGTGTAATTACACTTTGGTTGAAATTGGGTTCCTGAGCGAATTTGAGCTAATGAATGATCCTCAGGGTACGACTATACTTCGGTCAAAACTGGACTTACGAGCGGATTTGAGTTGATTCAAGGTTTAAAGTTTTCGGTTCTCCTTAAGGAAGTCATGTCGGTCACTCCTTAAGGGCCCCGATCAACTAGTACTAAGCAGAGGAAATACGCTTAGAAGTTTATAGTCACTGCTCGACTGTTAAGGGTTTAAAGTCTCTGGTTCCCCTTAAGGAAGCTAGGATGGTCACTCCTTAAGGCCCCCGATCGACTAGTACTGAGCGGAGGAAACACACTTAGAAGTTTATAGTCGCTGCTCGACTGTTAAGGGTTTAAAGTCTCCGGTTCCCCTTAAGGAAGCTAGGTTGGTTACTCCTTAAGGTCCCCGATCGACTAGTACTGAGCGGAGGAAACACGCTCGAAAGTTTAAGTCACTGCTCGACTGTTAAGGGTTTAAAGTCTTCAGTTCCCCTTAAGGAAGCCAGGTCGGTCACTCCTTAAGGTCCCCGATCAACTAGTGATGAGCGGAGGAAACACGCTCGGAAGTTTATAGTCGCTGCTTGACTGTTAAGGGTTTAAAGTCCGTGGTTCCCCTTAAGGAAGCCAGGCCGATCACTCCTTAAGGTCCCCGATCAACTAGTGCTGAGCATAGGAAACTCGGTCAGAAGTTTATAGTTGCTACTCGACTGTTAAGAGTTTAAAGTCTCCGAATCCCCTTAAGGAAGCCAGAACAGTCACTCCTTAAGGTCCCCGATCGACTAGTGCTGAGTAGAGGAAACACGCTTAGAAGTTTATGTTGGAACCCCAGGTTGTTTTGATGTGATCAAACAAGTTAAGTTAGGTCATGTGGTGTTTTAACGCTTAAGTCTAAGTGTGCAGGAGCTTAGAAGCACAGGAAGTCGAGTGGAAGATGCGGCTAGCGAGAAGGACGGCACGGGCAGAGAGACGATGGGCTCGGTGCGTCCGAGGGATGAGGTGTCGTGGAAGAGTACACCGACGGATGAGAAGGAAGCATGTGGAGTTTTCGAGGGATGAGAAGTCGGAGCGGAAGATTGCTCGGGGAGCAAGAAACGTAGCTAGAGAGAAGGTCGCATGGGAGAGAGTCGATGGGCTCGGTACATCTGAGGGACAAAGAGCTACGGATGAGTATACTAGCGGACGAGAAGGAAGCACACGATGATTCCGAGGGACGAGAAACCTTGAAGGAAGGCTGCTCGAGGAGAAGGCCGAAAGTTGGGTTCGGGTGAGCCCTATTCTAGATGGTCGAGATCACCTAAGCAAGCGGAGCCGGAGTGGAAAACCCATATCGAGGCGAGCTGAACCGAAGCAGAGGCCACGGATCAAAAAAAGTCAACTCTATTGACTTTCTTGGTCCGGGCGCCCAGAAGCCTTCCGGGCGCCCAGAAGCCTTCCGAGCGCCCGGACTTGGATATTATCCAGATCACAGTAAAACGTGATCTATGCGAGAAGGGATAAAGTTTTATCCCCTCCCAGGTGCCTGGAACCCTTCTAGGCACCCCGACCAAGGCTATAAATATAGTCTTGGTCCAAGAAGCTCAACAAGATAAGCAATTCTGATTACAACACTTGTATGCTTTCATTGTTAATTTAGCTTCTTATTTTTCTGTGCTTGAATGTTGTAAGAGGCTTCTCTACCTGAAAGTGTTGGAACCCCAAGGTTGTTTTGGTGTGATCAACAAGTTAAGTTAGGTCCTGTGTGTATTTAACCTTGTGTCTAAGTGTGCAGGAGCTTAGGAACACAGGTAGTCGAGCGGAAGATGCAGCTAGCGAGAAGGGCGGCAGTCCGAGGGACGAGGTGCTGCGGAAGAGTACACCGGCGGACGAGAAGGAAGCGTGCGGTGATTCCGAGGGACGAAAGCCGGAGCGGAAGATTGCTCGGGGAGCAAGAGACGCAGCTAGCGAGAAGGACGGCACGCGGTGCGTCCGAGGGACGAAGACTGCGGATGAGTACGCCGGCAGACGAGAAGGAAACACGCAGCGATTCCGAGGGACGAGAAGCCGGAGGGAAGCCCGCTCGAGAAGACCGGAAGTTGGGTTCGGGTGAGCCCTTTTCCGGATGGCAGAGATCACCCAAGCAAGCGGATCCGGAGTAGAAGACCCGGATCGGGCCGAACCAAACCGGAGCAGTGGCCCCCGGATGAAAAAGTCAATGTTGGTTGACTTTGGGCTCCGGGGCGCCCGGAACAGTCCGGGGCGCCCGGAGCAGCCCGGGGCGCCCGGAACCCTTCCGAGCGCCCGGACCAGTATTTTGACCAGATCGAGTCAAAACTCAATCTGAATGTTGGGGGATAAAATTTATCCCCCCAGGGCGCCCGGAACCCTTCCAGGCGCCCCGACCAAGGCTATAAATATAGCCTTGGTCCAGAAGCTTTTTCATCAACTCAGAAATTTACATTCTAAACACTTGTGCACTTCTATTCTAGTTTAGCTTCTGTCTTTTGTGCTTTCACTGCTGTAAGAGGCTTCTCCGCCTGAAGGAGATATTTTAGTGCACGTTCATTCCTTGGATTAACAACCTCCTTGGTTGTAATCAAGTCAAATTGTGAGCCTCTTCTTTCTGCTTTTTGTTTACTGCTAATTTACTTTATGCAAGTGTTCTGTTGAAAGTTCGAGAAGGGTCGTTTCTGTTTATTTTTTTTCAGGCTATTCAACCCCCCTTCTAGCCGACCCAACGGTCCTATAAGTGGTATCAGAGCCGAGACGCTTCAGGAGGACTAACCGCCGAACGAAGCAACGAGATGGCCGGATCTAACATCCACCCACCAAAATTCGAGGGGGACTTTGCAAGCTGGAAGAAGCACATGGAGGTATTTTTCGGTACCGATTTTGATTTATTACTAACAATGGAATACGGTTTTGAAGCTCCCGAGGGCAAAGCGAAAAATCAATGGACAAAGAAAGAGCAGGCCGAGTACGTGGCAAACAAGAAAGCAGAATTCCATTTGCTAACCGTACTTCCGCCACAAGAAGTCAACCGTGTCGGCACCTACAACTCGGCAAAGGAGCTTTGGGAGAAGTTCCTTGAATTACACGAAGGAACATCCGAAGCCAAGCTTGCGAGACGGGACTTACTTCGCAACCAGCTCACCAACCTCCGTCTTGAAGAAGGTGAAACAATTGCACATCTACACTCGAGGATACAAGAGTTCATCACCGGACTTTCGAATCTCGGTGAAGAGGTAAGTAACCGAGATTCGCTCAGGTACGCTTTAAATTCCTTCCCTAGAAATCCAAAATGGGCATCACTAGTAGATGCTTTTTACATTTCGAAGGACTTAGAAAAAATTTCATTAGAAGAATTTTTTTCAACATTTGAAGTGCATGAGTCAAGATGTGCAGGAATGAGGGAGTCAAAGAACAACGTTGCCCTCAAAGCTTCGAGAGACGAACCTGAATCGGAATCTTCTCTCGACGATGAGGAAATGGTAATGATGGTAAGACGATTTAAGAAGTTATACAATTCTAGAAAAACTAACCATCCACAGGGTAGAAAGAAAAGAACTATCCGCTGCTACCATTGCGACGAAGAAGGGCATGTCAAAGACAACTGCCCCAAGCTGAAGAACAAAGACAATGAAAAGGGTAAGAAGCCTATCCAAAAACGAAAGGCCCTGAAGGCGACGTGGGACGATACCTCGTCCGAATCAGAAGTCGAAGCATTTTCCGGACTCGCACTGATGGCGAGTCATCAAGACGACGACTGCGATTCAAGCTCTTCCGAAATGAGCATCGAGAGCATCGATGAAGGGGGAGACACGTCGGAAGAAAGCAGCAGCTCAGGGGGAGAAACAGACAACGAGATCGACAAGGTAAGTCAGGTACGATCTCTTCCTCCCGATAAAATGTTTAAGTTCGTTAAACTTTTAACAAAAGATTGCTGCAAATTAGAAAGTGAAAATAAAAATTTAAAAGTAATTCTAGCTAAGTCTTGTCCCTTAGAAGAATTAGATAAATTAAAAATAGCAAATGAAAAATTGAAATTTGAAAATGATGATTTGAAAATTTAAGTAGATAACTTGAAAAACTATGCATGTTCATCTAGAACCAATTTTAGAAGATTTAATAATTTGAATTGGTACTTTAAATATCACCCCGGACAAATTAGGAATATTTCAAGAAAATATGTCCCTAAAAGCTTCTTAATTAATCTAGTAGGGTGGAACCTATATTGGGTTCCTAAATCATGCCTAAACTAAATTGTAAAATTAGCGCTTTAAGTGAGAAAATTAAACAAAGAATTTCCTTATGAGGCTTTGTCAAGGAAGTGGTTGTTGCTCCAATAACCAAGAAGGCCTAGTGCCTCGCCACGACCTGGAAGCCAAAATATTGAAATAAATGTTTAATTAACTTACGAATAAAGCATTAATACAAAAATTAATTAGTGCTTTAAAAAGGTTATTCAAAACATTTTATTTCAAAAATTTATTTACTTAGAAATTTTTTTCCCTAAGTTTTTTTTTTGTGCTTAAAAAATTCTCAAAAATTTAAGTTAGGATTTTTTTTTAATTTTTTTTACTTAGAAAAATTCTCAAAAATCATTTCTTCCTAAGTTAAAAACTTTTTCCTGAAACTAGAAATCTCAGCTTAAATAACTTAAATTTTTTTTAAAATTTCTTAAAAACTTAGAAATTTTTTTAAAATATTTTTTCTATGTTTTTAAACCCTTAGATTTTTTTTTCTTGGAACCCCATTTTTTTGTGATCAAAGGGGGAGAAAGGAAAGTATAAGTCTAGGGGGAGGTAGATAGATTTTAATCTTTTTCTATCTTTTTGCACTTAAATTGCAAATTAAGTTAATTTACTTAACTTTATTTTATATCTATTTTAACCCTAGCTTAACTTAGGTTGATCACACTAAAAAGGGGGAGATTGTTGGAACCCCAAGGTTGTTTTGGTGTGATCAACAAGTTAAGTTAGGTCCTGTGTGTATTTAACCTTGTGTCTAAGTGTGCAGCAGCTTAGGAACACAGGTAGTCGAGCGGAAGACGCAGCTAGCGAGAAGGACGGCAGTCCGAGGGACGAGGTGCTGCGGAAGAGTACACCGGCGGACGAGAAGGAAGCGTGTGGTGATTCCGAGGGACGAAAGCCGGAGCGGAAGATTGCTCGGGGAGCAAGAGACGCAGCTAGCGAGAAGGACGGCACGCGGTGCGCCCGAGGGACGAAGACTGCGGATGAGTACGCCGGCAGACGAGAAGGAAACACGTAGCGATTCCGAGGGACGAGAAGCCGGAGGGAAGCCCGCTCGAGAAGACCGGAAGTTGGGTTCGAGTGAGCCCTTTTCCGGATGGCAGAGATCACCCAAGCAAGCGGATCCGGAGTAGAAGACCCGGATCGAGCCGAACCAAACCGGAGCAGTGGCCCCGGATGAAAAAGTCAACGTTGGTTGACTTTGGGCTCCGGGGTGCCCAGAACAGTCCGGGGCACCCGGAGCAGCCCGGGGCGCCCGGAACCCTTCCGGGCGCCCGGACCAGTATTTTGACCAGATCGAGTCAAAACTCGATCTGAACGTTGGGGGATAAAATTTATCCCCCCAGGGCGCCCGGAACCCTTCCAGGCGCCCCGACCAAGGCTATAAATATAGCCTTGGTCCAGAAGCTTTTTCATCAACTCAGAAATTTACATTCTAAACACTTGTGCGCTTCTATTCTAGTTTAGCTTCTGTCTTTTGTGCTTTCACTGCTGTAAGAGGCTTCTCCGCCTGAAGGAGATATTTTAGTGCACGTTCATTCCTTGGATTAACAACCTCCTTGGTTGTAACCAAGTCAAATTGTGAGCATCTTCTTTCTGCTTTTTATTTACTGCTAATTTACTTTATGCAAGTGTTCTGTTGAAAGTTCGAGAAGGGTCGTTTCTGTTTATTTTTTTCAGGCTATTCAACCCCCCGTCTAGCCGGCCCAACGGTCCTACAGAAAGGATATATCTATTGCGCTTCATTCTCCTTGTATTAACAACCTCTCCGGTTGTAACCAAGTAAACTCCCTTGCCTCTACTCTTTTAGTTTATTGCTTTTAAATTAATGCAAGTGTTAATTTAAGAAGTACAATAAGGGTTTGTGTTTTTTTGTAGGACAATTCACCCCTCCCTCTTGCCGGCCTCCAACGGTCCCCAACAAGTGGTATCAGAGCAAGGACGCCTTAGGAGGACTAACCGTCAACTGAAGCAACGAGATGGCCGGAGCTAACATCTACCCACCAACGTTCGAGTGGGAGTTCTCTTTTTGGAACCGACGAATGCAGGTTTATTTTAAAACTGATTTTAATATGTTACTAACAATGAAATATGATTTTGAAGTGCTCAAAAGTAAAGAAGGAGAAGAACTTGAGGAGCATCAATGGACCGATGAGCAACGTAATGATGTTATGGCAAATGGTAAGGCTGAGTCCAGTCTTTTGAGCATACTACTTGCCAAGGATCTCGACAGAATCAAAAAAATACAAAAGTACAAAAGAATTTTGGGAAAAGTTCTTAAAGCTCTATGAAGAACCAGTTGAAATCGAATCCAACTCCACGATGGACCCCAAGTCACCGTTAGAAGAGCCCGAGATCGAGTAAATTCCCGGAACAACCCTAACAACCGAATTCCATCCCGAGGACATAGAAAGCTCATCCCAGATGAGCATCGATGAAGGAGAGTCTTCGGAAGAAAACAACTTAATAGGGGGAGAATCAACAGCTGACAAGGTAAGTCAGGTATGGTCTCCACCTCCTGATCAATTGACTAATTCAATCAAAACATAGTCAAAAGATTTTTACGAAGTAAAAATTATATTATCAAAAGATTTTTTTGAATCAGAAATTATATTGTCAAATGATTTTTACAAATTAGAAATCATATTTTTGAAAAAAAAATCGAATTAAAACCTAAAAAGCTATTAACAAAGAATAGTGAGTTAAAAGAAACCTAAGCAATAGTTTGGCGATTAACGGATTTTGACAAACTAAAAAATGACATGTTAAAGGAACAAATACATAGTTTAAAATTTTCTGTTTATTCAAAATTCTCTGCTTTAAATTTGAGAAATTATAATAAACAAAAATGGAAATTTAAGTATCGCAATGAAAAGAATTGCAATAACTTAAAATTTTCTTGTTCTCATGAGTATGCTAGCGTTATTCTTTTCACAATTTTTTTTACTACAAAAAATTTAGTTTGAGTTTATTCAATTGCTTTAAAGGCTTATCTCTATACAATTTGTTTAAATCTTGAAAATATATTTTCTTCTGTAAAAATGCATGTTCTATTTCTCAGAAAATATTTCAAGATTTCAAGAATTGACTTAAGGCTTTCACAGTCATTTTTTTTATTAATAATTTTTTCAAGACATTTTAACTAGATAAATTTAGAGTTTAAATTCTCTTATTTATCTTGAAAATGTACCCTTAGACGTTTTAAGGAACCCCATTTTTTATGTGATCAAAGGGAGGAAGGGAATATTAAGTCTAGGGGGAGATAGCTTTACAAATTTCTATCTTTCTGCATTTTCATGCAAAATTTATTACCTTTAATTTATGTTGGTTTACCCTAGCTTAACTTGGGTTGCTCACATCAAAAAGGGAGAGATTTTTGGAACCCCGGGTTATTTTGATGTGATCAAACAAGTTCAGTTAGGTCCAGTGGTGTTTTAACCCTTGTGTCTAAGTGTGTAGGAGCTTAGGAGCACAGAAAGTCGAGCGGAAGACGTGGCTAGCGAGAAGGATGACAAGGGGAGAGAGCCGACGAGCTCGGTGCGCCCGACGGTTGAGGTGTCGCGGAAGAGTACACCGACGGACGAGAAGGAAGCGTGCGGAGTTTCCGAGGGACGAGAAACCGGAGCGGAAGATTGCTCGGGGAGCAAGAGATGCAGCTAGCGAGAAGGTCGGCATGAGAGAGAGCCGACGAGCTCGGTGCGTCTGAGGGACGAAGAGCTGCGGATGAGTATGCTAACGGACGAGAAGGAAGCATGCGACGATTCCGAGGGATGAGAAACCGGGAAGGAAGGCTTCTTGAGGAAAAGGCCGGAAGTTAGGCTCGGGTGAGCCCTATTCTGGATGGCCGAGATCACCCAAGCAAGCGGAGCCGGAGTGAAAGACCCAGACCGAGGTGAGCTGAACCGGAGCAGAGGGCTTGGACCGAAAAAAGTCAATTCTATTGACTTTCTTGGTCCGGGCACCCAGACCAGTCCGGGGCACCCGGAACCCTTCTGGGTGCCCGAACCTGGATATTATCCGGATCGCAGTCAAACACGATCTATGCGAGAAGGGATAAAATTTTATCCCCTCCCAGGTGCCTGGAACCCTTCCAGACACCCCGACCAAGGCTATAAATATAGACTTGGTCCAAGAAGCTCAACATGACAATCAATTCTGATTACAACACTTGTATACTTTCATTGTTAGTTTAGCTTCTTATTTTTCTGTGCTTGAATGATGTAGGAGGCTTCTCCACCCGAAAGGAGATATCTATTGCGCTTTATTCTCCTTGGATTAACGACCTCCCCGGTTGTAACCAAGTAAACTCCCTTGCCTCTACTCTTTTAGTTTATTGCTTTTAAATTAATGCAAGTGTTAGTTTAAGAAGTCCGAGAAGGGTTTGTGTTTTTTTGTAGGGCAATTCACCCCTCCCCTCTTGCCGGCCTCCAATGGTCCCCAATAGTTTATAGTCACTGCTCGACTGTTAAGGGTTTAAAGTCTCCGGTTCCCCTTAAGGAAGCCAGGTCGGTCACTCCTTAAGGTCCCCGATCGACTAGTGTTGAGCGGAGGAAACACACTCGGAAGTTTATAGTCGCTTCTCGACTGTTAAGAGTTTAAAGTGTTGGATCAAGAAGCACTAGAGGGGGGGTGAATAGCGCTCGTGGCTATTTCGTTCGATTATCGGAAAACTATCGGAGTTAAAACGTGCAGCGGAATAAGCGGAAATAAAATAAAGAGACAACACAAAGGGACAGGTCGATTTTACTTCGTTCGGAGCCTAAGTCGACTCCTACTCGAAGGCCCGCGATCCTTGATCGCTTCCGGTGGGCAACAACTATAAGCTCGTTAAAGGATTACAATTATGAGTACAAATAAAAGCTATAAAAAATTATACCGACAACAAGAAATGCTAATTCTGAAGCTTCGGGTCGTCGGGCACTTGTAGTAGCACTTCGGAGCGTCTTTTGGAGCAGCGTGTTGATGAAAGATCACTTAGAATTCGTTGTTTTTTGAAGCTGCACCTCAACCCTCCTTTTATATGCGGTTCCAGGCGCCTGGATCCCTTCCGGGCGCCTGGAGTGTGACGTCGCCAACCAACCAGGATGCTCCACGTGGCGAAGTCGCGCAGGGGATAGAATTTGGTTCCGGGCGCCCGGACCTGTTCCGGGCGCCCGGATCCATCCCGGGCGCCCGGACAGCCTTTTTCCAGCAGGTTCCTCACCTGCAAACAAAGGTTAGTCCGAGCAAAATACCCTGCAAGACAGTGTTAGAATATGATAAAACACAGTAAGTAATAATTGACAGTCTTCGAACTGTCCGAGTCTGACTTTGGATTTCCAACCGGAAACCCTAGGTCGACCCGACGCCTACTGTTCCCTCTGCGGGGAACGCGTCCTCACCTACTCCACTCAGGAGATTTACCTGTTGTCAGTGGATCCTCCAGATCGACTGGACTTTTGCTCAGCACTCGATGCTTCCGGACTTTCTGCTGGACATCCGCTTCCCCGGCTAGTCCAGTCTTTCACCTGGTTCGCGACACCAGGACTTTCCACCTAGGGTTACCACCCCCTAGGACTTTTGCCTGAAGCCATCGACCTGCCAAGACTTTCCGCATAGGGTTACCACCCCCTATGACCTAGGGTTACCACCCCCTAGGGTTTTCCCTTTGCCTAACCACAGCTAGGACTTTTCTCCACCTAGGGTTACCACCCCCTAGGACCTAGGGTTACCACCCCCTAGGATTTTCACCTGCCTAACCGTAGTTAGGACTTTCCTGAAATACTCATTCAACATATTAGATAACAGAGAATCTTAACTTTGAATCCCTTTGCCATTATCAAAACTTAGGTTCGATCGTCGGATGCTTCCTGCACCAACATAAAGTCTCCGATTAGCCTTAAGAAAACCAGACCAATCACTCCTTAAGGTCCTCGATCGACTAGTGCTGAGCGGAGAAAACACGCTCAAAAGTTTATAGTCGCTGCTCGACTGTTAAGGGTTTAAAGTCTCCGATTTTCCTTAAGGATGCCAGGTCGGTCACTCCTTAAGATCCCCGATCAACTAGTGCTGAGCGGAGGAAACACGCTCAGAAGTTTATAGTCGCTGCTCGACTGTTAAGGGTTTAAAGTCTCCAGTTCCCCTTAAGGAAGCTAGGTTGGTCACTTCTTAAGGTCCCCGATCGACTATTGCTGAGCGGAGGAAACACGCTCAGGAGAAGAATCGATTTGTTTTTCCAAGGAGATATACACGTTTTTTCAAGGATGGTCACTTGCATTCTTTCATGGTGTTCAAAAATTAAATGAAATACATGAATTACAGGCGTACTTGCTAAGCTCTGTATGATTGTAAGTGATTTGCACTCCAAGGCCGCTCGAGATTCCTCCCTTCCGCATCTTGGAGATAATAAGAGCATGAAGTAAGCTTCTGTATGACTTTGTATGGTCCTCCCCATTGTGGTGCCAATTGGCTGACATCCCCTAGGGGCTTGATGCGCTTCCACACTAGATCCCCTACTTGAAAGAATCGTGAAATAACCCTTTTGTTGTAATTTTGCCTCATTGGTTGTCGATATGATATAAGGAGAGTTGCTGCTTTGTCCCGAACTTCTTCTATTAGATCAAGCTCCATAAGATGTCGATCTACATTATCCTCATTATATAGTTGTCTTCGATCAGATTTCACCCCAATTTCAATGGGAACTACTGCTTCACCCCCATATATTAACTGAAATGGTGTTATTCTCGTAGCTTCTCTAGGAGTAGTACGGTATGCCCATAACACGCTAGGTAACTCATCCACCCAACTACCAGCAACATGATCCAATTTAGTTTTGAGTCCCTTGATAATTTCTCTATTAGTTACTTCTGCTTGCCCATTGCTCTATGGATACGCCACAGAAGTGAATGCTTACGTAATACCATACCCTACACACCATTTTTTGATTCTTTCTCCTTGAAATTGTCTTCCATTATTAGAAATCAATTTATGTGGAATACTAAATCTACAAATAATGTGTTGCCATAAGAATTTAATGACTACGTTTTCGGTTATTCTTACCAATGGTTCAGCTTCCACCCATTTTGAGAAATAATCTACAGCCACCAATAGGAACCTTCTTTGTGCAGTCACCAAGGGAAATGGACCCACTATATCCATACCCCATTGATCAAAAGGGCAAGAAACTATAGAAGTTTTCAATAACTGAGTAGGGTGATGTGAAAGATTCTGATATTTCTGGCAAGACATGCATGTTCTTACGAGTTGAGCTGCATCTTCTTGTAGAGTAGGCCAGAAATATACGGCCAATAATATTTTATGGGGTAAAGATCTTCCTCCGATATGGCTTCCACATGAACCCTGATGAACTTCCTATAGAATATATTGTATGTCTTCTGGTCCAATACATTTGAGCAGAGAACTAGAGAAAGCCCTCTTATACAGATGGTCACCTACCAGAGTATATCGAGCGGATCTCTTCTTGAAAACCCTTGCTTGCTCTTCACCTTCTGGCAGAATGCCCTGTTGCAAGAATAGTATAATTGGTGTCCTCCAGTCATCCTGTATTTCTAGATCAGCTTGTCTCTCAATACAAGATACCAACACTATTTGTTCCATAGGCCGACCCAGGTTCCAAGGTACTATTATTGAAGCGAACTTAGCTAACTCATCAGCCACTTGATTTTCCGATCGAGGTATCTTTTGTATATTCACTTCTTGAAATTCACCTTTCAGTTTATCAAATGCTTCTGCATATAACTTAAGTCGGTCATTGCTAATTTTAAAGTTGCATGTTAACTGTTGTGCTGCCAACTGAGAATTAGAATAAATCAATACTTGAGCAGCTCCTACATGTCGAGCAGCTTGTAAACCAGCTATCAATGCTTCATATTCTGCTTCATTATTAGTGGCCCTGTAATTTAATCAGACGGAAAGCTGAACCCGGTCTTCTCTCAGAGATATAAGAAGAATTCCAATTTCACTGCCCTGCCTAGTAGAAGACCCATCTACATAAATTTTCCAAGCTCCCTCCTCTTCTTGACCTTGTGCTTCTATTATAAAGTCCGCCAAAGCTTGTGCTTTGATGGCCAAGCAGGGTTGATATTGTATGTCATATTCACTGAGTTCAGTTGTCCATTTAATTAACCGTCCAGATGCTTCTAGATTGAGAAGTACTCGGCCAGAGTACTATTAGTTAGTACTATAATTGCATGTGACAAAAAGTAAGGACGCAACCTTCTTGCTGTCAACACTAATGCATAAGCTAATTTCTCGAGTGTAGTATATCTACTCTCGGCTCCTTTTAATAAATGGCTTGAGAAGTACACTGGTTGTTGCTCTTTACCCTCCTGCCTCACCAACACCGAGCATACAACATGCTCATTTGATGAAAGATAAATCCATAAGGTTTCTCCTACTACAGGCTTGGCTAAGACAGGGAGGGTTGACAAATAATCTTTTAACTCTTGGAAGGTCTTATCACATTCTTTATCCCATTGACATTTATTAGCCTTCTGGAGTATCTTGAAGAAATAGAAACTTCGGTCGACCGATCGAGAAATGAAGCGAGATAAAGCAGTGATCCAACCGGTCAACCTTTGAGCTTCTTTCATGTTGCATGGAGGTTCCATGTCCTGGAGTGCTCGAACTTTGCTGGGATTTGCTTCTACTTCTCGTTCTGTCACCATATATCCAAGGAAATTATCACTTTTACCTCCGAACAAACATTTGCAAGGGTTGAGCTTGAGTCCATATTGCCGCAAGGTTCTGTTGGGGTTGCAAGGTTGCAAACATAGTCCCATATTGGAAACACATGGGAAAGATCATGGGTTTATAAGAGAAAAGATATCTCCATTGGCATGAGGCCTTTTGGGGAGAGCCCAAGAGCAAAGCCATGAGGGCCCAGGCCCAAAGTGGACAATATCATGCTATTGTGGAGATATCTAAATTCTTTTCGATCCTACAAGTGGTATCAGAGCCCGGACTGCCAGAAGGTTTAACCGCCGACTGTGCACAAGAGCTATGGTCTGATTGAGCCATGTGAGTACAATATTGATCTCGAACAAAGAAAGTGGGGGCTCCTATGTTCGGATCAAGAGGACCAGACACCAGGCAGGAAGTCCTAGTTGCGACTAGGCAAGGAAGTCCTAGTAGGTCGGGTGGACCGAGGGGCAGGAAGACCTGGTGGGTCGAGGATCGGACGTGGGAAGCCTATGGTCCTTTGTTTGAGGGGGGGATTGTTGGGGTTGCAAGGTTGCAAACATAGTCCCATATTGGAAACACATGGGAAAGATCATGGGTTTATAAGAGAAGATATCTCCATTGGCATGAGGTCTTTTGGGGAGAGCCCAAGAGCAAAGCCATGAGGGTCCAGGCCTAAAGTGGACAATATCATGCTATTGTGGAGATATCTAAATTCTTTTCGATCCTACAGGTTCTACATATTTCTTCTACATCCTTGCATAAATCATCAACCTGCAGAGATTTAATTAGTATATCATCCACATATACCTCCATATTTCTCCCAATTTGCTTCCGGAAGACTTTGTTCATAAGCCTTTGATAGGTTACCCCTGCATTCTTTAATCCGAAAGGCATAACATTATAACAATAAGTACCTTTGGTTGTTATAAAACTAACATTCTCTTGATCATCTTTAGAAAGGGGCACTTGATGATAACCTTGATAAGCATCCAGCATACAAATATATTCATCGCCCACTGTAGAATCCACCACTTGATCAATGCGGGGCAATGGATAGTAATCTTTTGGACAAGCTTTGTTGAGATCTCAAAAATCAATACATACTCGCCACTTGTTTCCTGGTTTAGAGACCAGGACCACATTCGCCAGCCAACTAGGGAATTGTACTTCCCGAATATAACCTGCCTCTATTAATTTATCCACCTCCTCCTTGATGATCTGGTTTTGCTCAACTTCGAAATCCCTCTTCTTTTGTTTGACAGGTCGAGCATCTGGATATACATGTAATGAATGCTCCATCACAAGAGGGGAAACACCTGTGACTTCCTTGGGTGTCCATGCAAATATATCACTATTTCGCATCAAGCATTGCATCAGCTTGATTTTGAGTAAGGGATCAAGATCAGTGGCTACATAAGTCACAACTTTTAGCCGCCCAGCTTGTATTTGTATTTCTTCTTTTTTCTTCATATATTAGACCGAGCGGTCTCTCTTGAATGGCATTGACTTCCATTTTTTAAATTTTACGGACAGTATTAATTTTTGTCTTAACAATCTCCACATAATATTTGCGCGCCATTAACTGATCTCCCCGAACTTCACCTACTTAGTCATCAATAGGGAATTTTACTTTATGGCAAAAAGTAGAATCGACCGCCCGAAATTCATTCAAGGCTGACTGACCTAATATGGCATTATAAGAAGAAGGTGCATCTACCACCATGAAATAAGACCTTCTTGTTCTCATCAAAGGCTCCTCCCCTAGAGATATGACCAACTTTATTTGGCCGAGTGACTGCACCTCATTGCCCGTGAAATCATATAAGGGTGTCACCATGAGCTGAAGCTCACTCAGATCTATTTGCAATTAATCAAAGGTTTTTTTGAAGATAATATTAACAGAACTACTAGTATCAATAAAAGTACGAGAAATGTTACAATTGGCTATAACAGTCTTGACTATTAGAGCATCATCATGGGGTACTTTTACCCCATCTAGATCTCTGGGCTCGAAGTTAATTTTCGGCCCTGCTGCCCTTTCCATGCTATCCTACTGCATGCATCAAGAGTGATCGGATGTGGATACTTAAGGGAAGCCCGGAACAGGTCAAGGTGACCGGATGCTCGCGGGGAGGCCCGAAGCAAGTCAAGAGTAATCAAATCCAGTTGCTCGTAGGAATACCCAGAGCAAGTCGAGTTGATCGAATGCTCATGGGAGGTTCGGACCATGAAAGTAATTGTGGTCCTTCGTTTGAGGGGAGGATTATTAGAGTTTCATCAAAGTCCTATATTATTGAAAAGATTTGATAAAGATTATGAGTTTAAAAGGATGTAGGATATCTCCATTGACATAAGATTTTTTAGGGAGAGCTCGAGAGTAAAATCATGAGGACATAGGTTTAAAGTAGATAATATTATATTATTGTGGAGATATATGAATATCTTTTTGCATAATAGTCGACATCATAATTATTAAAAGAGAGGTAAATCAGAAAATGATAGATGATTCTCGTGACAATAAGATGTATATTGAAAGGGATGATATAAAGTATTTCAATTGAGCTGACACTACCAGCATAGGAGGTTATTATCAAATCTACTTTATGCTTCCTTGAAACTCAAATCTGTGTAAAATTTGGCATTCAATATTTAGAGTTGTATGCTTTTCTGTGTTGCCAGTAACGAAATTATAGATAGATACACTATTATCTCTATTTCTAACAATATAATATATATAAAAGGTGCAACTACAAAATAAATTCAATCCCAACTAATTAATATAAATAATAAACAAAAATTCTAGCATTTAACAATTATGATTTAACTAATTTAATTATTTATTGAGTCCGTTTAGACTATTAATAACACCTCCATAACGATAAATAGTGTTCCATGAAAAAAAAAATCCCTTACAAAAAATTTTTGCTTTGAAGTTTACCTCCAAATTAAATCCTGCAAAATTTGCAATTTTTTATAGAAATTTATCAAAAACATAAGTTTTTTAAGGGTAACATGGTCAAGTTGAGCAATCGATTAAAATCAAACCGATCCAATTGAATTAATTGATTTTTTAACAAAACGGATTTATCAAAGTTTGTCACTAAAATCATAAATCAAACTAAAATAAAATAATTAATTTGGTCTGTTACCATATTATTAGAACTTTTGTATTAACAACCGACTGCTATATGGATAATTGATTTCTAAATTTTTGAATTAATTGACCAATAATCAATTGATTATAATGACTATTAGCAATTCAATTTAATTGGTTTAACCTAACTCTAAATTTTATAATCAAAATTGAACTAAATAAATTGAGATTAATTTTAAAAAATAAATATCTGAATTAATCAAACTGACTTTTTAAAATAAATTGATTCCTTCGATTCTTTCAAAATGCAAGTCTCCTTATCTTCAAGAGGCTCTAAGATAGAGATGCATGTGCGTCAATAGGATTTACCTCCATTAGCCTAGTTCAGATTGATGCACATGAACTAGTTCATTTTTTAATATAATCCATAGATGTGAATACATAATTCCTCTATATAAAAGAAAGACTCTCTACATTTGGAAAAGGATCCCAACGATGCAGAATAGCTTTGATATCACAAAGGAAGGTAGGGTTTGGGCATGATAAAAATCCATTTTGGATCTGACCAGTGATTTATTTTGGGCTAAAATAATTCCATTGAAATCATAGATCTAAATTTAATAAATTTAGATAATTTATTAAACACAAGATTGATATCTCTATTTGAAACCTCCAACTCCTCCATAAGCAAAAACATATTTATCATCTACATACTGATTATCCGATATATCATAATAATCACCGATATCAACACTAGTCAAAATAGATTCAGGATTCAAAACAAACCAGTTATTTGACTGATCAAGAAACTGAATTTCAATGAAATAAGCAGCTTTATTAGGTCCTTCATTACTTGGATGGCCACTGCCCATCGGAGGGCTTGGCACATTCGAGAGAGACTTAACTTCCCCACCCATTTGAACCAAGTTGGCATAATCATTCATCTTTGGAAGTAATTCATTGGGAAAATATCCAAGAGGTAACTCATCATTCTATGTAATCCACCAATTCCCTGTTGTAGAATCCTATAAATGAAAATACACAAAATGTATCAATAAGGATTAAACTTTAATAAAAATTTAAAAAGCACATTTAGGGGAAAGAAAGAAAGAAATTACCCTAGCTATTAATATCGATAGATATTTTTGTTCACCGCCATAAGTGGAAAATTGAGGAATAAAACTTCCAGGTCCATAAATATTAGTGGTGCTAACAAAACCAGGACATTCTAAATTCACACATCCCATTGTAGTATATCCATCATTCTGAAAACATGTAAGTAAATATTTTATTTAAGAATATATATATATATACATATATGAAATAAAAAATTTATACTTACGGTATAGTAAATATAAAATCGAGGATAACAGGTTTCATAAATGATTGGTGAAACCTGTAAAATAAATTGGATATTAGTAACAATATAAAACAATATTATTAGTAAATAATTTATATTAACTTACTTGCCAACCAGCTATGATCATATTGGTTGGAGATTTTGCATCGTCATAAAGAAATATACTACTGGATGATGTTTGACTAGCTTGTAGATCTGGAAGCTTATAAGTCACAATTTTTGCATATACTCCATAAAATTGAGCAGGTGGAGTTTCAATTATTGCAAACTATATACAATGTAAATATTATTTATCTTTGAACTCTATAAATAATGAATTAAAATTGCAATAATAATAATAATAACTCACGTGACTTTGTTCCATAATTTGGTCGTCAGCGTGTTCTCTAAATTGGGTTCTCAAGAGTTTAGACTCAATTAAATGTTGCTTCTGAGTACGATGGATGAGAACGGTGCCAGAAGGACAAGTATCATTGAATCCATAAAAAGACGCTGGTTTAGGTTTTGCAAGCTTCATTCCTTTTGGAAGACTACTTGGTTTTAACTACAAAAATTATTAGGTCAGTTAAAGGGCTGAATGAACTATACCATGCAATAAAAAGCATCATATCAATTTAACTTATGTT
Source organism: Zingiber officinale (assembly GCF_018446385.1). Lineage (NCBI taxonomy): Eukaryota > Viridiplantae > Streptophyta > Magnoliopsida > Zingiberales > Zingiberaceae > Zingiber > Zingiber officinale. The sequence goes on from NC_055995.1 coordinate 118,783,068, forward strand.
CTTAATGCTAAATACCTGAAGAGTATGATTTTTCAACAAAGGATGGTCAAATGCCGGTTGATTATACATATCAACACAGTCAAATAGATCTCCAGTTATCGTCTGACAAAAAATAAATAATTTCAAAAAAAATATTATTTATAATTTCTCAAAAAAATATTAATGACGACCTGAATGGTTTTAAGCGAATGCTTAGCCTTCATATTCCATAATCTGGTCTGTGCTCCACCAATTGAAATAAACACTAGAAATAAAATACGAAATAACATGATGTAAAATGATATGAAAGTTTAGTACTGTAATATATAGTAAATTTTGGCCCATTCTCACTGATAAATACACACACAAAAAAAGTCTATAGCTGTTAACATAACATTAAATAAAAAATGAATGAAAGGAAAGTTATTTGCATACTTTAAATTTGTAATTTATTATTAATGTAATCTTAAAATTTATAATTAGAAGATATAATAATTGTTAAATAATAGGGAAATCAATTGCCTTCTTTTAAATGTTTAATTTATCATTAATGTAATCATATAATTTATATAAAATTAATGTTAAAATTAATTTAAGGCTATCTATATTAATATTAAAATAAGAAATTTCAAATTTTATACCAAATATAAGCCTCTATTAAGGTTAAAATAATAAATCTAAATTTTTACAAAATGTAAGCAATTATCTCTCGATTAATATATTCATAAAATTTAATAGTAAAAATAGTGTTGATAAAACAATAAATTCCCATCCATTTATTTTTATTTAAAAGTAAGAAAAATTAAAAATATAAATTGCACACTTAAAATATACAAATAATTTCCTTTTTATTTATTATTATTTTTAATTATTCTTATATCTTACTAACTATAAACTTTTCTTTGTATCTTTATAAACTAGAGAAAGAGCCTAGATTTACAACATTTTAAAAATTAAATTTTCATATCACATCGTATTACTTAACATTTTATTCGTTATGTTTATTTCGATTATTGGAACCAGTCAAACATATTCACATAAAACCATTAAAGTTCTTATTAATATTTTTAAAAATTGTTATTAATTTTTATTTTTTAAAATCATTATTAATATTTTTAAATTGTAAATTATACTTTAATTAAAATTATTTGTTTTTATTTCTGCCACTTAATAGTTGGAGACCTGTTGGAAAATCACACTATTCATGTCTTGATAGCTTTATTCTTTTTGGAAAGGCTACTAAGGAACTATACCATGCAACAAAAAGCATCATATCCTTGGGCAATAAGAAGCGGCTGTGCATTGACAATGGAGATGTAGATACGGTGGAAGAGTCATTGGGCTTCTATCTTATTGGATGTTTCATGGGGCGGAATCCTGGGAGAGACTGAATCAAGGCGGTGAAAGACCAAATGCCAGATCTATATACATGGAAGTGGCACTATAACAAAACTACTAAAAAATAATACCATAAACTAATAATTTTAAAAAAAGTCATTGTAAATTTGGCAAAAGACAATGATTTTTGATAAAATTATTATCTTTAATGCAACAATTTTTGATAAAATCGTTGTCTTTGATGCAACAGTTATCCCGAAAAATAATTTTAATAATAGTTGGGACAACTGTACAATGAACCGTTTCAATGATAATATTTTTACAATGCTTGGAACAACAATGAATAACTGTTATCGTTGTGATAATAAGACAACAATTTAGAGCCGTTGTCAATGAGATTATAAGCATTGCATTTTCCCGCCACAACACTCTTGCAAAAAATTAGGACACGTGTCTGACTTTCATTAGTAATCATAAAAAAAATAAATGAAAAAACTTAACCTCACATCTAATCCATCTAAAAGAAAACACCTAAAAGCACAAGTCGCCGCAATTCTTTATTCCGTTTTGAGACCCCTCTAGGTCTCCCTTCCAACTGTCGTTGAAGGCGAAGGCGAAGATGAAGACGAGAAATGCCAACACATAACTCTTCCCAGGGGCGTAGCTACATGGGGCCGAGGGAGTGCAACCGCCCCCTTTGAAATTTTGGGGGAAAAAAATTAATACAATGATTGTTTTTAAAAAAAAGATTTAGTTATAAATTTTAAAAATTTCAGGATTTTTTCATAAAATGTTCAATTAAAACAAACAATAACCCAAACTTTTTTTTCTCTCTTTCCGTCAATTTTTTTTCTCTCTCCCATTGCCCGTACTTTTTTCCCCTCTCCCTTCATGTGTTTTCTTCCTCCTAATCCCCTCTCCTTTTTTCTCTCCTGTGGTCTTCTTCCTCTCATAATCTCCTTATTATTCTTTCCCTAATCTTAATTTTACCCTCAAAATTCTTTGTCGTACATTGATGTTGTTGTCATCCACGTTGCTATCGCCGTTATCACCAGCACCATTGTCATTTGCTGCAGCGCTGCCATCGTCGCTTTGACGATGCTCCACAACAAACGCATTTTGATTGAGGCAAAGTTTTCTTGCTTTATCTCTTTTGATTACAAATTTAAGTGTTGGAAAAACATACAGTGTTAATTTTTCATATATTTATAATTTATTTTCTAGTTAAGTATGCCAAATATTTATAGATATTGAGATCTTCTATGCATTTAATGTTTGATTTGTTTATGAAGGTGATCAATTTCATTGACGATCATTCAAAATTTGATCAATTAAATCATATCATTTATTATTTCTCATCATATAATTCACTACAAGAAAACTTGCAATTAACGACGGAATTTAATTTTCATCACTAATTAGCGACTGAAATAAATTATTGTCAGTAATTTAGCGACAAAAATTAAATTTCATTGTTAATTCCATCTCTATACTTATTTAACCTCTTTAATTAGCTACGAAAACTTAATTCCCTCGCTATTTTAGCAACAAAATAAGTTTTCGTCTCTATTTTAGCAACTCAATTAAGTTTCTGTCACTAATTAACTTTCTAATTAAGATTTTATTCTTGATTTTTCTTTCCAGAGCCCTAAAATCTTCCTCTATGATCGACATTCTCTCCTATCTCTGACACGCTCCTCTCCTCTCCTCTTCGATCTCTAGCACTGGCATGCATCTTGTCGGTATGCACGATCTTCTCCCGTTCCCTCTCCTCTCTTAGTGACTGCTTAGCTGTGGTCTCACAGTGAGGTCTCACTTTGGCCATAGCCTCACAATGAGGTCTTTCCTTAGTTGCGGCCTTGCAGTGAGGTGGCGAGGTTGGGCGTGACCTCAGTAGTATGTCGTGGTCAGCTTGAATTCGCCCCTCCTGAATGCAAATTCTAGCTACACCACAGTCTCCTCCTTTTCCTCCTTCTGGATCATCATCCGTTACTCGTCCTCCGACTGTTTGCGTTTGCTCTTTATCATTCACCTTCTTTAACTACCTCATGATTGGGAGGGCGGAAAATGCATGATCGATCTACATCTTGTTCGATCAATTTACTCATTGCTAATCATAGAGTTGCAATGTCGTTGCCAACGAGAGGAGCAAGAGGCTTTGGAGCCGAAGGGGAGCAAATGACGATCCATGTGCTGGTGATGGGCGACAGCTCGATCGACCGAGAGGTCATTGCGATGCTTCTCCAGAGTTCCAAGTACCAAGGTAGGAGACGATCGATCCTTCATGAACTCACCCCCTTTTCTTCTTTCTTCTTAGTTAATTAAGGCCCCCCCCCCCCCCCCCCCCCCCTGCTTTTCTTCAGTTGATTGATCGCAATCATGGTTGTGAACAGTACGACGAAAGCGCTGGAGCTATTGGGAATGGTGAGTCAATATATTTCCATGTCCTTTTCCCTTGGATTCATCAATCGATAGATGGGATTCTGATTGAAAAAATTGAGAATTTTCTCTCTTCCATTATTCTAGCAGGAACCAAACATGAACATGATCATTACTGATAACTGGATGCCAAAATTGACAGGATATGAACTACTCAAGAGAATCAAGGTGAGAACAAACCTTTTCTTGCAATTTCGAATGTCAAACCCTAAAAAAGCTTAATATTGTGATAGGAATCCTCCAAGATGAGGGAAATCCATGTGATCATAAAGTCATCTAAAAATGTTCCTAATCGAATCAATAGATATCTAAAAAAATCTATTATTTCAATAAAAACGATCATCTTTTTCCTGATTCGATGATGTTTTAGTAGATGTTTGGAAAAAGAAGCAGAAGATTTCTTGTTGAAGCCTGTGAGACCATCTGATGTATCTCGTTTGTCCAGCTAGATCAAATTGTAGCTGGAGAAGGAAGAGGAGGACAAAAGATGAATCTCCTATCCACACAATTTTCTTCGGCTTTGCTCTCGTCTAGAAATGAATTCATTTCATGAGCAAGGAATTGTGATCATGGAGACCTCATCATCTTCCATGGATCTCACCTTGTACTTTTTGATTTATATTCTAGTTTGAGCGTGCTTCTTTACTTGTGAAAGTATAGGTTAATTTTAGATTTTTCGGTAGGATTTTGTTTGATTGTTTGTTTATTTTACTATAAGCATTAATTTGATTTAGTTTCTGGATTTTGCACCTAACTGTTGGGATGTATACTATAAGCTTAGCTTTTGTATGAACATTTTTTGAAATATTTTGAAATGAGAATCACTTTGGTCAAATATTTACATTTTATATTATATATATGTCAATGCAATTGTTCATTTAATTTATATTATAGATAACATGGTGTGTGGTGCCGCACAGAAGATTATGTTATCAGTTCCTTATAAATTATAAATAGTAGCTCACAACCAAGATGGATTGGGACAAACCATTAGAACGGTTGTAGTGTAATTTGGTATTAATCTGTCTTGACTATAAAATTACACTAGTACACTATGTGTGTATTGAGCAGGACCATTTAAGGTTGTTCGATTTATACTGACTACATAAAAGAACAGAACCTCTGTTATTATGGATGTGCGTCCTCTTAATCCCTATATAATAACAAGCATGTATACTTAGTATTTATTTCTTTAACTTATCAATGGGTGAGATTTATTCGTTAAATCAATAGGTCCGATGAGTTGGGAGATAGTATTATTTATATGGTGTGTTGTTGATTATAGAAGGAATTTGTGTCCTAATTATTTAGGTTGATGATGTCCCCTTGAAGAGCTCATAAGGATTATCATGTAAACCCTGCAGGTGGACTTAGTCCGGCATGATAATAAAGTTGAGTGGTACTACTCTTGAAATCATATGTTAATTAATTGAGTTGTCAGTAACTCATTTAATTAACGGACATACGATATCTTAAACACAAGGAGATTAACGCACTCATGATAAGAAAGAGTCCATATTGTAATATGGGATTGGTGCGGTAGTTTAATAATAACTCTTTAGTAGCATGGGTTATTATTGATGGACTTGGGTTGGGCGTTCAGGCCGAACACAGGAAGCCCAAGCCCATCAGGAGGCCTAAACTAATTCCTCCACTAGGTTCTTGTTGTAGTCTTTATATAAAGTCTCGCATCCACCCATCCATAACTTGGTTTGGTTTAACTATGTTTGGTTTAACTAGGTTTGGTTTAACTTGGTTTGGCTTAACTTGGTTTGTCTTAACTTGATTTGGTTTAACTTGGTTATAGAAAGGGAGATTTTTCTAAACAGAATTCTGTTATTTTTCTTTCTTTGTAACCGCGGTAAGCCTATAAAAAGGAGTAGGTAGTGGCTCCTAAAACCTAATTAATTTTTCTCTCTTCTCCTCCTTGTGGTCGGCGCCCCTCCCTTTCCTCCTCACCTAGGGTCAACGCCCCTCCCCTTCTCCCTTCTCCCTTGCTAAGAGTCGACGGCCCCTCTCCTTGCTAGGGTCGGCGGTCCCCTCATTGCTAAGGTCAGCGTCCCCCTCTTCTACTCCTTGGTGGGCGGCGGCTTGAAGAAGAGGAAGAAGAAGATAATGTGCCCCATCCTAAGAGCTCATTTTGTAGCTGGCGGTTTGGAAATCGAGAAGAGAATGAGGGTGGTGTTGTCTTGGTAGATTGTCGCCCACACGACGTCCAAGAAGAGGAGAGGAATACGGCAGAAGATCAAGAGGTCTTTAGCTACAAAGAAAAGGTACAACTAGTTCTTTAATTTCATTGCATAATTAGTTAGTTTTCTTTGTATCATTTTTGGAATATCAACACAAGAGGCCAGCGATCTTGTACTTCGATCAAGGTGTGCGTTGATCCGTCAAGAACTTACTTGACTGATCAAACACATGTCTGATCGAACATGCGGGTTGGTAGGAAAAGTTCTGTACTTGTATAATTTTTATACAAGGAAATTTAAACAGAATGGAATTCCAGCGCCTTCACTAACTCCCTTTTGATGATATGTGTAGTTAAAGTGAAGCACAAGTTGTATTGCTATGGCTCTCATTGTCTGCATTCGTATTTATAAGCAATCAATTGTTTGTTTTTGATGTTCCATAGATTTTTGTCTCGTTTCTTGTTTTCACTATTTTTCTGACTGCATTTAGATTACCATTAGGTATTATTGTGAAGCAAGATTTTAGAATGTTACCATCTTATCAGTTCCAATATCTTCTCCTTTTCATCCTTTCGTTTGTTTTTGTTGTAGGAATTTTTTGATTTCCTTGATGGATCAGTATGATTCTATGAATCACTCATCAGAACCTAGGCACGGACTTCTAAGAGATTGAGTTGAAGCAGAAGGATTTTAATTGTTATGAAGTTGTTCCAATTCAAGGTTCATTATCATTTGAAAAGATCTTCTATGTTGTACTACATGCATACCAGTTATTGGCACAAAGCAATGATGGAATTATTTTGGTTAGGGTGGTTGGACCTCAACATCGTCAATATCTCTATGTTGGTGCTTGGATGCTTATGAATGGACTGTCATACAACATCAACAGTACCAATCTTGTAATCATTCATCTTCTACTAAATAATGACTTACTCGGCCCTTATTTTTGTATTTCAAACTAAGCTATTGTGATTCCAAGGTCCTATTTTAAGAGAATTGTCACCTAAGGAAGTGACATCTAATATATATACAATGGTGGATGTCCTCCATCAAATTTAAATCGAGCTGCAATGTAGACTTCCTTCATCAAATTTTTGCTTTTTTATTTGGACTCTTGAGCTACTTCCATTGGATATTATAGTTCTTGCTCTTATTGATCAGGATGATGACCCTTATGCCCTACACATTGTGGTATGCTTTGTCGAACACTTTATTGATATTTTTCATTGTAGTATGCTTCTAATACATACTAATGAAGAAAAATCATAATAAGCTAGTTAAGTATGAGAGTGTGGCATCTTTAGTTTATCTCACATTAATGATATTCAACTCCTTAGAGTAACATGGTTCTTTATGTTTTTAATTTTGACCTTGCTCACTATTTTGTTATATTTGCATTTAATCCATGTTAGGCCTCTACAAGGCTAATTTCAACCAGCATTCATGTTCTTATTAAAACATAATGTGAAACATGATATTTAACTTTTATGTGGAAGATAGAAAGGATAAGTATTAAGTTGTCGTGAGATTAACAAACAAGTTGTTCCATCTGATCTTATTTGTGTTCATAACAACTTTTTTGGCACAAAGTTCAAAATTGATCTTTAATTGAATCAAATTAATACCCAAGTTTTAGAAATAGATTGTAAAGGTAGTCAATGTTGATCATTTGTCATATGAAGAGAAAATAAAACAAATAACTTGTGCTAAAACTAAAAAAATTTCTTTGCTAAACATGCTTTATATGATTCCCCCCTCAAAAGTGGCACCAAAATATCTTATTGAGAAATTATACATTTTCAAGATAAAAGGAAACAATCATTGCGCAAAGTGATTATCCTAAAAGTAAGCTTCAAAATAAATGAAGCATACTTTGAGGTGAGATGAAAAAACATCCAACCAAATACTAAAATATCATAGATTCATCAATCAGCTAATAAATTATCAAGCATATACTCATAATTCTCATAACTTATTAGTATTGTAGGAATTAAAATCTGTCAGCATTTCTATTTGTTATATTGAACATTATCAATTGTATTTTCTTGAATTTTTTTAATGCACGATGAATTTTTAATCACAGATAAATCTTCTCGACAAACCTAAACTCCAACAATGGATTAGAATGTACTGTATTAATCGTTCTCCTGAACATTCGGCCCACAATCAACTTTCAAAAAGAGTTTAATTGCAAAAAAAACTCTTGGCAATCATCTCTCATGGAAGGATCGGTGAGGCTTATTGTAGATGATTTCTATTGTAGATCAATTGATACTTCAATATACGTATCAATCTTTGCCTCAAACTGTTTGTGCATATCTAAAATTTTTCATGAAGTTGTTATGCTTATCCTATCAACTGCTTCCTTGGACTAGTTCTTCTAGACTTATAATAAAAGTAGAGAGAAATATATAACTACTAGCATGGGTGATGCAATGTATAGCTTATTCAATTAGGTTATCATAAATAGTATTTATCTCAAGGTTGCTAGCTAACTATCTGTACCTTTGTAAATAATGTAGGCGTAGAGTACCTAGATATTTTATCTGATAATCTCTTCTAGAATATAATACACTAATTAAAATATTGAAATGTAGTTGGGTAGTTTGATTAGTGTAAAAGCAATGCACTTGCCCAAGTGCTTAAGCTCTGAAACAATGCTAGTTTAGCTCAATCAACTAAATCATGCACTGGAGAGCTTTAACCTAGTATCGCCTAAGCGACTCTCATATGAATCACTAGGACTCATCATGGCGACCCCATGGGTCATCCGAGTTGGTATATGACAGGTGTTGCCACAATGAGGTCGCAGGGTCGATCCTCGGGGCAGTTGGGGAATAATCTCCTATCCCTGTATTATACCCTGTCCGTCACATGCTCTCTCGGATGCTACGATTTACCTCTCTCGTGATGGCCTTGGGTCGGATACGACGGGGATGCTGGGGGTGAGTGTTTCGTCTTTTTGTCACAACTAGGACTCATCATGGCCCTTAGATTTTGACAAAGATGATAAAACTTACTAACATAGAACTACCTGCACAAGTGACACTAATGTCACTCGGATGACTATCAAACATGCTACAACATAGCTAAATAACTTATTATTACAATTCTCATACTAATGTTAAAAGTATATAATTAGTTCAAGAAATTATAAATGTGGGCATCATTCTATATCTTTGGGTATTGTAAAAGACAACGATTTTTGTGGTGTTATAAAACATATATAAAAGACAACGGTTTTATACTATCCATTATCTTTATTTCAAAACCTATATCATGTGTCACTTTCTCATAAACAGATAGTACATGCTTGACTCCAAAAGCATTTGTTTCATTGTATCTTAATGGCAGTGTTCAACATAAACACTTGCATCTTGAAATAAATTACCATGATATGTATTATTTTTGAATAGGTTCAACCTGTGAAACTTGAGAAAGTCTTGTCAAAAGGTGTATACATGCTTCTTTATGATAGGTGAGTCAAAAAGAGTAGGTCTTATAGTGATTGATTGTATTTGTTTCCTTGATTTTTTTTTTTTTTTGAATTTTTATGCAATATTCTTAGCAGACACCTTTAGATCAGCTTAAATAGAATTTAATCTTTGAGAAGTTTAAACAAAATAAATATTTTTGGAACTGAGCATCCAATAGATGATGTCTTCTTATGAACATAAATCTTATTGCAGAGAAAAAGAGTAGAATTATTTTTAAAAAAATTGATCTTGGGATGATTTAGAAAAAGAAATATTATGGTGAATATTTTTATACCTGAAGTAAAATATCCTAGAGGAAAGAAAAAAATATATTTTTCCATCACTTTGTAGTGAAAAAGAGGAGAAATAAGAATGTTCCATGCTTGAAGTGTAAGAGTACTCTGCGACAAATAATGCAGCAATACCTTTTTTAGATCCTAGAATCCCATGTAAACTCTTAAATTTTTTTCCCCGCCTTATATTCTCGTTGTCAATTAGATAAGGAACACTTACTAATGCCTTTAGAAGCAACAAATAGTCTATTTTGCATATCACATTTGCTAAAAGGAATGAAGGTTGATAGTCTTGTATTATTTACTATTCTCAGCTACAATGTTGACAAGCTGGCATCTACTGGTTACCTTTTGTTCTCTTCATGTTGCATTGTGGATGAAACTTGTTGAGCACAAACCTTTTGACCAAAAAGTGGTGATAGGTTTTCAGATACTGAATGGAATCTCAATTAGACTATTAAGTTTAAGTAAGTCTAGGCTTCAACTATGTAGGTTTTATCAGGTACAATGGAATCTCAATTTTTCTGCCTGTATGCATATTAAAGATATTATACTATGTCTGAATGCATGCTGAAAATTAATTACTATTACTGTAATTATTTTTATTTTAATATTATTTGGACCTAATTATCTTAGTAGTCAATAAGGTATCGTAACTTTTCAGTATATGTTATGCTTATGTTAGTAGCCCTAATTTAAGTATATGTATGTTCTAAAAGCTCTATTACTTCATTATTTAGTCATGTATTTATACTTATGAAGGAAATCTTAACTTTTTTTGTAGTATCAAATATGGTTTTAGATTGGTGACCTTGTAGTCCTTGATATATTTGCAAAAATAGTTGGACAAAATGAGTAAGGTGAAAAAAAATTCCATTTGCTAGAGAAAAGGTATGTTTTGTACTATTAACATTTTCAAATTTTTATTATACTCATCTTATGCTTAATTAAAAAAATGTGGAACCGTCACATCAGCCCCTAGAGCCGGTCCCACGAATATGGAGGGAGGTAAATGCAGGTACATAGTTGAAAGCGCATAGCCGGGACGCTAACCCCAGACAATGACACCCCGAGGATCGAACCCTGAACCTTTCGGGCACGAAACCTCATCTTATGCTTAATTAAGCTTTTATATTTTGTTGTCTAACATAGCTTATCATTTATTCTCTAGGATTTTATTTGGATAGAGAAGGAAGCCATAATCTTATTGTTGGGTTTCTTGATTCAATAATAGGGATCCAACAAAGCTAGACGAGGGCATTTCCACCTCAATTTCCAGAAACATGGGATCAATACAATCTTAGAGATGCTCGTGCTCAATTTATAGTGAGTTCATGATATTAAAGCATAAAATCTAACATAGTTTCATAATTCAAATATTAGCCTATCTAGTTTCTAATTGGCCTTAGTCCATAAAAATTTTTTGAGGCATATAGACAAATAAAATAAATGATCTATTTTGTTACTATTGATGGGTGTCTCATATTTAGATTAAGGTCGATGCTAGGGATGTCATAGAAGAAAAATCTATTAAGATTTTTTGTAATAAAATTCTGTTATGATTTTATATAACAGAATTTTGTTACAGTTTTTCATAACAGAATTCTGTTACGATTTTTTTCATAACAAATTCTATTACGATTTTACTAGATCTGGGGTTTATGCAATATTTATAGGAATCATTGTAAGCATATTGTACAATCACAAGAATTATGGAATATAATTCAATTGTATAGAGAGAATTCTAATAAAGTTTTGATCGTTTTTGTAGAGTAGACACGCTGCCAAACCACGGTAACTTTTCTCCTTCCTCGTGTTTGCTCTCTTTTTGTGTGTCTTTGTCTTGTTGTTCCGCGTGATTCTTTCTCTCTTCCTCTTCTTCCACATTAGAGGTTGAGAGGTGTTGCCCCCTCTTTCCGCAACAAATAGTATCAGAGTCATGGTTCAGATCAGATGCTATGTGGAGCAGCCTTGAATGAAAAAGTTGAGGGGAGACCCGAAGCATGTCAAGGTGACTAGATGCGGATGCTCGTAGGGAGGGCCGGAGCAAGTTAGCGTGACTGGATGCTCATAGAGAGACATAAAGTAAGTCAGGGTGACCGGATGCTCGCGGGGAGACCGGAGCAGGTCAGAGAAACCGGATGTTCACGGAGAGGCCTAGAACAGGTTAGGGTGACCGGATGCTCATAGAAAGGCCCGGAGCAAGTCAAGAGTAATCGGACACTGTACGGATGCTTGCGAGGAGGCCTGGAACAGGTCAGGGTGACCGGATACTCACAGCAAGGTCCGAAGCAGGTCAAGAGTGGTCGGATGCTCGTGGGGAGGCCCGGATCATGAGAGTAATTGTGGTCCTTCATTTAAGGGGAGGATTGTTGAGATTAAATCAAAGTCTCACATTGAAAAGATTTAGAAAATATCATGAGTTTAAAAGAATGTAAGATATCTCTATTGGCATGAGACCTTTTCGGTAGAGTCTAAGAGCAAAGCCATGAGGGTCTAGACCCAAAGGGACAATATCATGTCATTATGGAGATATGTATATGGATATCCTTTTAAACCCATAATCTTTTCCAAATCTTTTCAATATAGAACTTTGATTGAATCTCAACACGTCCCAAACAATTTATCCATCATGCATGGCAACTTGAGATTATCGACTCAAGTCATCTCACATGTAAATCTAAAACTTGAATTTTATACTTTAAAAATATATATCCCTCTTTAGATATCAAGCAAACAATTATCTCTAGTGTTGGCAAATCCAAATTCTCGTATCCCTCGATCAAGTTATAAGTGTCGTCCTCATGTGTCCAAAGAGTACTTTTGCATCTCTCGACTGAGATATAAGCATGGTCTCCACGCACTTAAAGACCTTCCAATCGGTAAATCAAGACTCTCGCGTCTTTCGACCGAGTTATAAGCGTGATTCTCACATGCCTAAACTCAATCATTTGCTCTCCACCTACTCAACCGCTCAATCGGCACCCACTCAACCACTCACTCGGCACCTACTCAGCCACTCGCTTGCCACTCACTTAGCCATCCACTCGGCACTCACTTAGTTGCTTGCTCAATACAAAAAAAACTAATGTCGCTTATTCAATAATTTTCGCCCTGACTTTATAATCGGAACCAATTCAACTCGGCGATGGGGTCCGAGAAGGAGGGAAACTAATTGCTGACTCCAGGCAAATCCTCTCAAGTATTAGACGCATGCAGTGAAGCTTGAAGAGAGAGAATTTGAAGAAATGCAAAACAGCAAAAGATGGAGAAAATAAATGAAGATGTGATTGGAGATTTTGTATTCTTTTTCCCAATTAATGAAGTGCGAGAAGAATCGAAGCAAAGTTTTTCTCCTTTTTCTTTTAGCTACAAAAAAAAACTGATATCGAACAAAATTAGAGAATAAAAATAAACAATATCTTGGATGGCGATGTACCTCTATGTCGGCAGTGGAGAATATTTTTTGGAGTTAAAAAAAAATTGATTCAAAAATATAAAAAAATAAAGAAAATGAGGGGTTCTCAAGCTACCTTTATCACATTTGATGCCTAATTTAGTCATTATAAAACTACATACATTAGATAAGATTAAAGAATTGACAAAAAAAAATATTTCAAAAATACAATCGAACTTGATAATTGCTTGCAACTTGAATACTAGAAAAATAGTCCAAACTTAATTAAAAATGATAAGAGTTACGTTTGTCAAATCTTTCTAGTCTAAGCACACTTCATATATGAATTAATTATATGTTCATATTCCAGCATTAAACAAATCTATTATAAAAAATAATACCATTTGATATGGCAGAATTTTGCGGACCCTAAGTGTCCGGTATGGTCAAAAGTTAACTATCACTCAAAGTCAAAATGAGATAGACGTAACATGCAGAGAGTCAAACTCAACATAAGGAGATTCACGTCTAATTGAGCTCGCTCAATACACTCCTCTCAAAGGTTTAAAGTTAGATCAAGTATGGATCCCACCACCGACCACATCTCGGGCCAAGCTACCAACATCACCTATGTCTCAACCGACACCGACCTCCCCTCTTAACCACAAATTCTGACATCATCATTTAGGTCTCAATCCATATCATCGACACCTCACCTCTCTGTCTCAGATCCTAGCATCATCATCCTAGTCTCGGGCCATGCCGCTGATACATGTCCTCTCAGTCTTAAATCCCAATACCATCATCTAGATAGGTCTCGACCTAGGTCACTAACACCTCCCCTCTTTGTCTCATTCGCAGACATCCCCTTCGACTCAGTCTCAGATCTAGGCAACTTAGTATCAACGATATCTCATCATTCGCCCTTATATCAGACATCCTCTCTACAAGTCACAGACGCCCCACGAGCATAACTAAAGTGGTAAGTGGATCGGACTGACGGGGCGCTGGGGATTAGCATTTCCCCCCCCCCCCCCCCCCCCTTCTCTCTCAATAAAAGTAGATAACGACTACGAATATTCTATGGCACGCGGCACTAAATGAATGTAGAGGTGGTTATGAGGTTGTCATCTCTGACCTCCTAGATATTCTCCTACAAACACATGTCACCTGATGAATGGAGAGGTAATAATGGTTGTTGGATCTGATCTCTTCGCGAGCTCATACAATGATAATGGAAGAAGTGTGTGATGTATGGAGCATCTAACGTAGAGATGCTCTCAGTTATATAAACCCTAGAGAGAGTTGTTGGTTCAAGCCACACGTGAGAGGGGAGGTGAATCACATGATTATGAAAAACTTATCTTTTCATCTTTTGAAATCAAAGTACGCAACGAAAAGTTAAACGTGAAAAGCAAAAATAGAAAACTTAAAAACACAGTTCGATTTACTTGGTTCGGAGCCTTCGACGACTCCTACTCCAAGACCCAGGTCCCGCGGACCTATCGACGGGTAATTTACTAAAATACCTCTTCCAGTACCCCCGAAAAAGGGAATCGAGTACAGAGAAATATGGAACAAATGCAACACACTACACTTGTCCTTTTTGCAAGTAAGTACACAAATTACAAATTCGTTACCAGCACCTTTTGAAGATTATCAGCTTAGGTTCGGTGTCAATCAGTTCCTCAGCAGTTGTCAGGTGCAACAGCGTCATAGCAGAGTCACAGCAGAAAGTCGGAGCAGTCAAAACCTCAAATGGACGCGTAGAAGCTCGTATGGTAGTTATTGTATAAGCTTAGCTCAAGTCGGAGCAGTCAAAACCTCAAAGCAGAGTCAACTTATTTTTTTTTCAAATAAGATTGTTTTCAAGAAATTTTTTCAAATATCCTCTCCTTGAACTTGATATAAAAATATCTATTTAGAATTTATTCTTAAATGTCTAATCGTTAATTACTAACTCACTATCAGAATATAGCAATGTTCACTTAGTTAGTCAAGTTAAGTACCTATATCCAATTAGTATTTTAACTAAGATAGATTACTTAACCTGATCACTGTAATTTGGTATTTTCTGTCCAGACTTGTGTTGATGCACAGATATAAGCATATTAAGTCCAGGCAATGGGCCTACGCATCTCACGTCATTCTAAGTTTATGAATATACAATCAAGGTAGACCCAATGTGTTTATGAGATACTTAAGTCCTACATCTATGGGAACATGCTTACTATGGATTTGACCTAGACTAAGGTTAAAATCAATTTTAAAAGTCTAAGGAAATGAGAATTTGAAGAAAATAAAAGTAAAGATTTTTTCTTTAGAATTTTCAAACTATTTTAAAAACTATTTGAAAAGTAGTTGTCTTAATCTATGAAACACATTCCTAGATTAATCAAGCAACAAAGATAAAGAGTGGCAAATAGTATATGTCCAAACATCACTGAATCCAAAATATGTATTGTATAATAAACAAAGTTAGGGATGATCATCATCAGCTGGAGGTGGTGGGGGTTGCTCAGGCGCTTGCATAATCCGTAGAATCTGCTGAAAACCAGTGGTCATCTCCTCCCGGAGAAAGGAGAACTTATAGTCATCTCTCCCTGAATGTTGCTAAATCTATCTAAGATTGACTGTTGGAGCTGTACGGAAGACTCCTTGAGTTGAGCCACTCAGTCCTCGACGAATAGCGAGGTCGAGGGTTGGGTCAGAGTCAAAGGGTGTCCGTAAAGCTCCTCGACCGTAAAGGCTGGCAACTCCTCTCCCTCGTCGAAAATGATGGGTGGAAAATCATCCTTGTCCTCTCCTGGTATATCTGGTTGTGGTCCCACTCCCTAAACTAGTCCCCCCTGAGTAGTGATATCTATATGCACTAATGAAAACTGACGTTGACCAATCTCGTCATATGCTCTAAGGGGAGTAGTCGTACCCTGTGTCATATCTACCCCTATGGTTGAGAATATGTATATCAGAATGTGACAATACGACATATAGACATATAACCTAGTGACGAGACTGAATGCATGAATGATATTGTGGTATATGTGTAATGTAATGTCGATATCAAGGCGATGGCATAATGCATACAGGAAGAAGGAATGAGATGGCCGCATTGTCACAACGTCGCGAGATGTGATCGGCAAAATATAGGTGGTCAGAACTTGATATAAAATATAGTCATGTACCCTAAGTGAGTGTGACCTAAAGTCAATAACTGTAAGTAATCTCTCCTAAAAAAAGTACAGGTAGATAGTATCTAATGTAATATGAGAGTAGGGTTCGCGAAATGACAAATCTCTACTAGGGTAGCACAAAAATGGATAAGCGGACCTCTTAAGTCCTAAGCTGTCATATAATAGTGTGGACGAAAAATGAAAGTCCTTACCACCAACTCTAGTGGAATAAGTCAGGTCATCTATCTTAACTAGATTGTTATACAACTGGGCACAAAGGTCTAAATTTACTCAATTACTACAGTAAACTAATTTATCCAACTGGTAATAATTTATAATCTCTATAATAGGAACACAGTACTGGGTAAAGAAAGTCTTACTCAAGTATCTAAATTTTAATGCAACATATGTATGCTTTAGACAATATAGCCTACGTCGCTCAGAGGGAAATCTAACATTAGTAGATGGGGCATTGTTAGGGCTAGGGTTAACATGCCATCGTTTCCTAAAAGCATGTAAGCACAGATTGACAAAGGAAATACACAAGTAGCCAAATATTAACTAGATAAATTGAGTTAGAGTATACCTAGGAGGCATTTTTTAGGGTTGGAGATAAAAGATTTGAGAAGTTCCGTGAAAGAATCATTAGAAGGTGCCTTGCCGTAATAGAATTCGCGAATAGAGATGCCCTCTATTCGCTGGAAAAAGTTCGCATGAAGGCGCCTCCAACCTGATAGAAGACGTCT
This sequence comes from Zingiber officinale, assembly GCF_018446385.1. NCBI lineage: Eukaryota > Viridiplantae > Streptophyta > Magnoliopsida > Zingiberales > Zingiberaceae > Zingiber > Zingiber officinale. The sequence continues at coordinate 118,800,098 of NC_055995.1, forward strand.
TCCATATGTTTTGGAGGGCGTCTTCAACCGACTAAAGGCACCTTCAGTCGATTAGGGTAGGATTTTTTTTGCCCTTCCGAGGGTGCCTCCAATTACCACGGAGGCGCCTTCGGTAGCGCCTCTTTTTTTAAGTTTTATTTTTAATTTAATTTAATTTAATTTGTTTAATTATTTACTTAGTTTAATTTAAGTTAATTTAATGAATTTAATTATTTTAATTTAAATTATTTTAATTTAATTTATTTAAATACTTAATCATCTCACTCGATCTATATTTTCAATCAGGGAATCCTATAATTTTATGAGATAAGTTAGATTGGATTTTAGGGTTTAGTTTAGCTTTGTGTTATATTCAAGTTTAGCTTTGAGTTCAACAAATAACATTCTTTGGATAAACTTCAAAATTGTGGTGAATCACCTGGACATCATTAGAGTAACCACACCTTCAAAATTTTTCAAATAATCCTATCCACTGGACTTAGTACAAAACTCTGGTCTAACCAGTTAGGATTTGTAAGGGGTAACTTTAATTAGTTCCACTAAACCAAATGCACCAGGTCGAATTCATATCTTCCAAGACATGCATAGGCATAGTTTTCCTAACCTACTATCATCCAAAACTTCACCAGTACCATTTATCCAGTTAAACCATTGTCCCTATTAGATTAGTTCTAATTACCCATCTAGGTAATTTTATTGATTTTGGATGTGCCAACTAGTTTGGAGTCTGCCCCTGAATTATTAGACTTTAGGTTTTAGGTTAGGTTTGTGCCAATTTGGTTTATTGTAATGCCCCTAGTTTTTTTAAACAATTCATTTAACATAACTGCGGACACCACTCGCACATATTACCATAGTGAGTTTTCAATTCAAAAATTACATAAATTATTCTTGAAACATAAAATAATGCGGAATTAAACTGGAAGGTCTTCAGATTGTACTGTCATTGTTTTGAGCTGGCTTACTGGTCAACACGACAACACCTCCTGTCTCATTTGTGCTATTGTCTGAAAAAGAAATGTTAAAGTATGTGAGTTGAGAGACTTAGCATATTCAAAACCGTGTTATGCAATAGTTAGCGCTTATACTCTAGTACACTAAAGGAAACCACATTCTAGGTAACTTAGACCCTGATCACTGGCATATACAAGACAGGAACACAAGCATTGGGGGTCGATATAAGCATAAGAACATGAAATAAACATAGACATGAGCATGTATATAAGCATAGGCACAAGCATACTTACATGGTATAACATACACATAAGAATAAACTTAATCATGAGCATATACATAGGCATACATGGACGTGGGCATAGCATATCATGAACCTAACATATTCATAGCATATCATGGACCTGAACATAATTTGAGCATATTATTAGGGTGACATAATTGCACATAGTTGTACCGTAACATAAGTTGTTGATCAAACAACTACCTTAGCGCTAGGTTGGTAGGGATCCAAACTTAGAATCGGAGTCCCCCTTTATTCTGGTGCACTCATCGAGCGTAAGTCCCCGAATTATACTACCATCCCAGAACATAACTTGATTGTGTTGGAACCCCAAAGTTATTTTGGTGTGAACAACAAATTAAGTTAGGTCCTGTGTTGATCTAACCTTGTGTCTAAGTGTGCAGGAGCTTAGGAACACAGATAGTCGAGCGAAAGACGCAGCTAGCGAGAAGGACGGCAGTCCGAGGGACGAGGTGTTGCGGAAGAGTACTGGCGGACAAGAAGGAAGCACGCGGTGGTTCCGAGGGACGAAAGCCGGAGCGGAAGATTGCTCGAGGAGCAAGAGACGCAGCTAGCGAGAAGGATGGCACGCGGTGCGTCCGAGGGACGAAGACTGCGGATGAGTACATCGACGGATGAGAAGGAAACACGCAGCGATTCTGAGGAACGAGAAACCGAAGGGAAGCCCACTCGAGAAGACTGGAAGTTGGGTTCGGGTGAGCCCTTTTCCAGATGGCAGAGATCACCCAACCGAGGCGAAAAAAGTCAACCGGAGTTGACTTAGGGTCCAGGGCGCTCAGAACTATCCAGGGCGCCTGGACCAGTCCGGGGTGCCCGAGGCGCCCGGAACATCCCAGGGCGCCCGAAATGGCTCCGAGCGCCCAGACCTTGAAAATCGACCAGATCGCGTCAAACGCGATCTGAACGTTGGGGATAAATTTTTATCCCCCCCCCCCCCCCGGATGCCCGGAACCCCTTCGGGGCGCCCCGACCAAGGCTATAAATATCGCCTTGGTCCAAAAGTTTTTCAACAATCACGAGCATTTCATTTCCAAACACTTGTACGCTTTAGTTGTAGTTAAGCTTCTGTTTCTGCGCTTCAACGTTGTAAGAGGCTTCTCTGCCTGAAGGAGTTTTAGTACTCAATTTTCCTTGGATTAACAACCACATCAATTGTAACCAAGTAAATACTGGTGCCTCTTTCTTTATGATTTTAATTTACTGCTTTGCTTTTATTATACAAGTGTTAGCTTAAAGAGTTCGAGAAGGGTTGTTTGTTTTTATGTTTACAGGACTATCCAATAACCCCCTCCTAGCCGGCCGTAACGCTCCAACAAGTGGCATCAGAGCCGAGACGCCTCAGAAGGATTAACCGCCGTCTGAAGCAACAAAACGATGGTCGAAGCTAGCGACTACCCACCTGCATTCGAGGGGGAGTTTTCCGTCTGGAAATAAAAAATGGAGGTATACCTTAATTCAGATTTTTGGTATTTCTTTAATAATGAAATTTGGTTATGAAGAACCGAAGAACACGTACGGAGAAGATATCGATAAACGTCTCTGGACTCACAAGCAACGTGAGGAGTTTATGGCAAACGCGCGAGCTAAATTTCACATTCTAACCGTAATACCAAAAGAAGATCTCGACAGAATCGGAGAATACAAAAACGCAAAAGAACTTTGGGAAAAGTTCTTGAAGATCTACGAAGAAGTAGCTGAAGCCGAATCCGACTCCTTGATGGACACCGAGCCGCCGACAGAACATTCCGAGAATGAGGAAACTGCCGAGATAGTCGATCTCCATCCCGAGGACACAGAAAGCTCATCCCAGATGAGAGCATCAATGAAGGGGGAGAGATATTGGAAGAAAGCAACTCAACAGGGGGAGAATCAACCGCTGACAAAGTAAGTCAGGTATGGTCTCCACCTTCTGAGCAATTGGATAAATTTATTGAAAAGTTGCCTGAAAATGAAAAGTTGCTTGGAAATTTTTGCGATTTAAAAATCGAATCATTGAAAACGTTTTTTGGTTTACCAATAACTTTGAAAGAATTCTGTAAGGTAAAAGTGTTGTCAAAAGATTGTTGCAAATTACAAAATATTTTAACAAGAGAATTTTACAAGTTAGAAATTTTGTCGAAAGACTTTTGTAAATTTCAAAACATTTTTTCGAAGGAATTATGCAAATTAGAAATGTTGTCGAAAACTTTCTTCGAATATTTTTTCGAATTACAAATTACTTTCTCGAAAGAGTTTTGCGAATTAAAAACTAAAAAATCATTAAATAATGAATTGAAAGAATTTCGAACAATAGCTTGTCGATTAAAGATTCTCGACAAACTAATAGAAATTTACATGATATAACTTTCTGCATGCTTAATATTGTCTGCTTTAAATCTGAAAAATTGTGATCTAAAAAATAATGAAAGATTTAAATGGAAATTTAGATATGTGGCAGTAACCTAAGAATGAATTCTGTTTAAATAAAATAAATAAATAAATAAATGCATGGAAAATTTTTTTAATGTCATCAATTTTTTTTGCATAAAGTTTTGGGCTCAGAAAATTTTTTTTAAGGTGAAAACTTAGAAATTTTTCAAAAGTTATTCTTAACTTAGAAATTTTCTCTGATATTTTGAGATTGCTGTTGTGAAAATTATTGTAAAATTTTCAAAGTTCTCAAAATTTTCTAAAAAGTTCTTAATGACTTATAAATGTTTATTGACTTAGAAATATTTTCCAGAAAATCATATTGACTTAGAAATATTTTCCAGAAATATTTTCCAGAAAATCATGTTGACTTAGAAAGTGTCAACCCTTAGATTTTTTCTTGTAACCCCAATTTTTTTATGTGATTAAAGGGGAGAAGAAAAAGTATAAGTCTAAGGGGAGGTAGAAAATTGGAATGAAATTTAATTTTTTCTATCTTGTTGCATGTTATTGCAAAATATATTATTTCATTATTCAAGTCTATTTTTGACCCTAGCTTAACTTGGGTTGATCACATCAAAAAAGGGGAGATTGTTGGAACCCCAAGGTTGTTTTGATGTGATCAACAAGTTAAGTTAGGTCCTGTGTTGTTCTAACCTTGTGTCTAAGTGTGCAGGAGCTTAGGAACACAAGTAGTCGAGCGGAAGATGCAGCTAGGGAGAAGGACGGCAGTCCGAGGGATGAGGTGTTGCGGAAGAGTACACCGGCGGACGAGAAGGAAGCGCGCGGTGGTTCCGAGGGACGAAAGCCGGAGTGGAAGATTGCTCGATGAGTAAAAGACGCAGCTAGCGAGAAGGACGGCACGCGGTGCATCTGAGGGACGAAGACTGTGGATGAGTACGCCGACGAATAAGAAGGAAACACACAGTGATTCCAAGGGATGAGAAGCCGAAGGGAAGCCCGCTCGAGAAGACTGGAAGTTGGGTTCAGGTGAGCCTTTTTCTGAATGGCAGAGATCACTCAACCGAAGCAAAAAAAAGTCAACCGAAGTTGACTTAGAAAACATGGTACTCAATAGAAAATTTTAAAAATATTAAGTTGTATTTTCGATAAATTAGAGAAAAAATTCTAACATGTAGTCCCCATATCTAAAATATTATGTTTCCACTCTCTGTAGGTAAAATTTTATTTGCTCCCTCATGTAAATATAGTTACTGTCTCTCAAATTTTTTTAAGTACAAAGAGTTTAAAATGAATATAATTTTCTTAAAATTCAACACTTTAAATTAAAATGAGTAGATATATATATATATATATATATATATATATATATATATATATATATATATATATATATATATATAATTTTTATTAAATTTAGTATTTAAAATAAAATCAAATATATATTTTATTAAATTTAATATAACTTTTTTTACTGCTGAATATAATTTTTCCTAAACGTGATATCCATCTAATCAAAAGAGGATCAAAAACTGATGGATGCAATCTTTTCCCTATTCGTATTTGTCTCCTTTCTAAAAATGAAAACAAAATGTCGTCTTCAAACTTCCCTCGTCTTCTATCTCATCTTCAACTCGATCAATCAACTCGAGAATCGTTTATTGGAATCGATATATCCTTCTCTGTGCAGCTGTCACGCGTTTTTTATGCCTATGTTACTATGTACATCGATCATCCCTGCAACCGCTCCGCTCCGCTCATTCAAGATCACTCTGCATTAGCTCCTTCCTCGCTCGTGCAGAACGCTAATGGCTTCTTCCGCCTTCGGGTTTACTTCACTGCTTGTCGTCTTCCTCCTCCTACCTCAAGCTTTCTCATCGAGCGCTGCCACTTCCAGCGAGAATGATATCTCTGATTCTGCGGCGGCGAGTTCGCCGCCGTTCGTCCCCTCCGCCTCCTTCCGGTCCACTTTGCAGTCCACCCTCATTCAGATCAAGCGCGTGGCGTCGCTAATTTCTAGAATTCCAAGCGCCTTCGGCGACCGACGCCTCTCCGCCGCCATCACCGACTGCCTCGAGCTCCTCGACCTCTCCTCCGACGAGCTCTCCTGGACCCTCTCCTCCTCCACTTCTAGCCCCGCGTCCGTCCCCGGCGGTGGCATCGGCGACCGCCGATTCGACCTTCGCTCCTGGATGAGCGCCGCCCTCGGCAACCAGGGTACCTGCAAGGAGGGCCTCAGCGGCAAGTTCCACTCCTCAGTCATCGACGACGGTCTGGATACCATCACCTCCCTCATCTCCAACTCCCTCAGAGAAGTCGCCGGCGCCTCAGGAGGCGCCGGCAGCAGGAGACTAATGGGGTTCCCGGAGTGGGTGTCTCCGGCCGACCGGAGGTTACTCCAGGTTTCCTCCCAACCGACGTCGGCGGACGCCGTGGTGGCGCAGGACGGCACTGGGAATTACGATACGGTTTCGGACGCCGTGGCAGCTGCTCCGGACCATAGCGCGCGGCGATACGTGATATACGTGAAGAAGGGAGCGTACAAGGAGAACGTCGAGATTAACAAAAAGAAGTGGAACTTAATGATCATCGGCGACGGCGTCGGCCAAACTGTCATCTCCGGCGACCGCAGCTACGTCGGCGGCTGGACCACATATCGCAGCGCAACCTTCGGTGAGTCCCATCACATCGGAAATAGTGCTCCAACATCGATCACCATTCACCAAACAAACCTTTTGACTGCCTTAAAAAAACCTTTCCGCCCATTTAATTAACATTTAAGGTTTTATATTTTGATTTAAAAATAAATGAACCTAATTTGGGACATTCCACGCCGGTCGCCGTAAGCAATCCGATTTGGCGTTCACATGCGCCGCGGTGACCTTGGCAGCCTTGCATGAATCGTACGTATTTTTGAGACACCAGAATATCTTACATCATTATTTACCCGTTCTATTAATGGTGGGCCTTCGGAGAATTCCCGCCTGCCGTAGTAGCAGTCTCACTGCTGGGGAGATTTCTTGGTGCCTGGACATTAAATTTTATGCAGTGGAACGGTTCGGTTTAAGCGAACCGGTAGGAAACATATATCAACGACTTTAACACCCATGGTTGTGGTTGGATTTGCACAGCGGTGATGGGCAGCGGGTTCATCGCGCGCGACCTGACGATTGAGAACACGGCGGGGCCGGAAAATCATCAGGCGGTGGCGCTCCGCTCCAACTCCGACCTCTCCGTCTACTACCGCTGCGAGTTTACCGGGTTCCAGGACACGGTCTACGCGCACTCCCTCCGCCAGTTCTACCGCGACTGCCGCATCTCCGGCACCATCGACTTCGTGTTCGGCGACGCCGCCGCCGTGTTCCAGAACTGCGAGCTCTCCGCGCGGCTGCCGCTGCCGAACCAGAAGAATGCCTTCACCGCGCAGGGGCGGAGGGACCCCAACCAGAACACCGGCTTCTCCTTCCAGTTCTGCAACGTCACCGGCGAGGCCGACCTCACCAACGCCACGCCGACGTACTTGGGGCGGCCGTGGAAAGAATACTCGCGGGTGGTGTTCATGCAGTCCTATCTCGGATCGATAATCCGGCCCGAGGGCTGGCTCGAGTGGGACCAGAACTTCGCGCTGGACACACTTTACTACGCGGAGTACATGAACTATGGGCCGGGTTCGGTTCTGGATAACAGAGTCAAATGGGCCGGGTACCACGTGCTGACCGACTCAGCCATGGCGGCCAACTTCACTGTTGCTCAGTTCATAGATGGTGACTTGTGGTTGCCGGCCACCGGAGTTAAGTACACGGCGGGCTTGTCGGCGTAATTATCCGAATTAATGATAATTTGAGTTAAAACTTTTCAATTAATGGTTTAGATATTCCAAAGTTTCTAATGCAATTCGGAAATCTTACTGATCAACTTGCGAATCCAAACAATGCCGAACGATGTGTCTTTAAGTTATTGCCCATCATTTGTCGTTCATTTTTATACTCTTCTACCACTTACATTAAAATTATTGTTGCTCGCACTTTTGAATTTATATAGGGGAAAGTCGCATACCTAAATTATTTTAAAAAAAAAAAAAAACCTCCGCTGTCCATAGATCTGCCTTGATCTGTGCATAGATCTGCCTTGATCTGTTGACTTCCAAAGAAAGTTGTCGTGAGTAGCGCAAGCTCGTTAGGTCGCAGGCTGGGCAATTTTTTTACTATAAAAGGCGATTTATTGCGCGTGAATTTGTACCAGTTCGTAAAATTTCTTTTCCAGATTACTACAAGTAGTATGTGGACCATTTGGACCACCTGCGTACTATTTGACGGGTGGAAAATGCAAAGCGATACGTCAAGATAGAGAAATCCTACCTAATAGTTCATGGAATTTATGATCCTGTTTGACTGATCTAGCAAGCGGCTTCACACACACTGCAAGCGATAAAAATTTGGCAGCGAGGGATGCAAGAGACGGTTGTTGGGGTTGGTGGGCGATTTCTTCCCATTCGTCTGCTCCGCCTCACAGGAATGCTGATGGAGGGATTGGTGGGAACAGCTGGCTCAACAGCCCTCCGCCTCAACAGGAAAGCGATACGTCTGCTCCTCGATAGTGCGTGTTATTGCTGTTGTATGGATTAGATATTTAGGTTATTTCCTTTGATTAGGAGAGTGCCTCGAATGTCCATACATTAACAGATCAAGAGAATGGATAAGGCCATGTACATGATTAGTTAAATTTTGTTTTATTTATTAATACCAGCTACTGGATACGCACATCCATGATGATTGATCCTTTCCATAAAGAAATTATGACATCCATTCCATATCGGAACCCTTCAATTCTCCAATATCAAATGCAGGAAGGGCAATTAATACTTAAAGACTATTTATGAAAATTGTCTTCTCTATATAGTGTGGTGAGGAGCCTAATGAGAATTGACTGTCAAATTCTTCCTATACTTCTCATAATAATTAACAGTCTACAATACATGTTATACTCAAATACCTCAGTCTAGGCTCTATTATTGTGGTTAACTGAAACTTTGGTTTACTAACCAAAGCAAGTTTCAAAGAATTCAGTGTCTACATATGCAAGATCTTAGAATTCAATGAAATGTAAACAATTCAGAAAGGGGAGAACCAAAGTAACACCAAAATGTCGATGAATTTAGTCCTCTAAATTCGAACACCATGTTACCATGGAAAGGCGGCATCAGGAAGGTAGTCCTCTTCATTGTAGTAGACGTAGTTCCACATACATTGTTCTAAAAAGCAAGGCTCCCTAGCATTTCCATTACTCAAACAAGACAGCATGTTGAACTCCTCATTGGACATATGTGAGCCAATTTTCTCTCCTCTTGCACCTTCACCAAAGCCATCGGACATATGTGAGCCAATTTTCTCTCCTCCTGCACCTTCACAAAAGCCATCGTCCATGTTTCTTAGGAACTTACTCCACCATCCTGATGCCATCATGTTCATCTTGTCATTCCACTCCATGTCATGTTGTTCCCCAATCAAATGGATTTGTGCAATCTCATCAGCATCCATCCATGGATGGAATGCCCTTGATGCAGGGTCCAATGCATCACAAGAGGCACGGCAGGAACCCTTTGAGAGATAAGATGCCTGGAAACTTGGCATGATACTTTCCAGAGAGCTTGAAGTAGATGAAGTTGGCTGTGATGATGGCTGCATTGTTGATTTCCAGTAAAGCTTGTCGCCAAAGGTATTGTTCCTATTGTTGAAACTTTGAAGGTTTGGATGAAATCCCAATGGATTATTATGACAAGTGATGTTGAGGTTCTCATGGACAGTTATTGGGGTAATCGGCAGATGCATCCAAGGGAAAGAATGGTATTCGCTGGGTAATAAGTTGGTATTCTGAAGGTGGTTAGAAAAGGTGTAGTTGAATGGATGTGTTGTAAAGTTGATCCTATTCTCGTTCAACTCCTTCTGTATCTCTCCCAACACTGCTGGAGATAGCTCTAAAGTTGGAGAAGGTGATGGATTTTGATGTTGCTGCTGCTGCTGCTGGAATTTTTGCAGCTCAGTTGCATGCTTCATGGTAGCTCTATGAAGTTTAAGGGCAGTAACAATCTCTCGCCTAGCCTCTGCCATGTTAAGTAGTCTTTCTTGATAAGGCTTACTTGTGTGGAGTCGCCGTCTGAGTTGCTTCTTTGGTATTGGAGAATTTACTGATGTTGACTTTGATTCTTGTTGGGATTCACTGAGAAATCTCCTATCCTTTGAGTGGTATCCGGTCTTGAAGAATTCAGCTTCTTGGCAACACGATTGATGTAGGCACTAGAGAGTTGAGATTCATTTAACTTGTACGCCTCCACCTTCGTCTTCCGGCTGATATTCTTAGAACAGAAGTTTTATAGTTTCATTAGATTTTACTATGATTTGTGTTTTCACTGTATTCGTGTTGGGTTCAGAGCGCAGCGGAAGACATATATTGAATCATGGATTTTTCGTGGTACATATAGTTTTGCACAAAATTATATAAAAACATACCTCGAGTCCTCGATAGGTGTGAATAATATCACGGACAAATAAGACAGATAAGAGTCCCACGTGTGACTCCTTTAGCGGTATCCACGCGCACTAGATCACGAACTTGACACGATCCGTTAGGTGCTAACCTCTTGGATCGACAAAGCCAAGAAGAAGTTGACGAGGATGACGAGGAAAACTCGGAGAGAATGATTCCTTACCTTGAATCTTTCCAAGGATGGCTATTTATAGCTTCCAAAAATACGAAGAGTTAAGCTTTCAATTAATTCATCATTTATGATCTTCATTAATAAGGAAGATGAAGAGTTATAGACTCCATAAATTCTTCATTTATAACCTTCATTATGATAACTCTTCAAATTCTTCATTAATTATCATAATGATGACTCTTCGAATTCTCCATTAATCATCATGATTATGGCTATTCGAATTCTCTCTTCTTTGTGTCAAATAAATCCATATTTGATCTTGATCTCGACTAGCTTCTGATATCATTGTTCATGTCTACGTGCTATGCGTGCGACCCTCTAGGTTTTATACACGAAGGCTGTGTAAATCCATACACAGACTAAGGTAACCGTCTAACAACAGTTTTTAGCTACCCAACGCGATAAAATTAATATCAGTCATAAAATGTAAACCACTATGAACCGATTACTGTGTAATTCAATCTCTTCATCTAAAGCCTACATCCCAATTAATTTGATACATTATGCATCATTACTAAATTAATTGTTTTACTTGATTTCCAAGATATAATAGACTCCTCTTGAATGATAAATCATTCCTCCCATGACCATGGATTTTGAGTCACTAATGTTGGTGCAACCTTAGGTCAAGGTTGACCTGGTTGACCCGACTCGAGTTGACGTGACTCGAGTTGTATTTTGATGTTTGACTTGGGAAGATTGTCGGTGCAACCTTAGGTCAAGGTTGACCTAGTTGTGTTGCATGTTGATGTTTGACACTCGTGAGAGAGTTCTATTCTTGATGTGGGACAAGAATAGATGTTTGGGAGATTATTGGTGCAACCGTAGGTCAAGGTTGACCTGGTTGACCTGATTCGGGAAAAGTCCAAGTATGGAGACTTGGCACGGAAAAGTCCAAGCAGGGAGCTTGGCACTGGAAAAGTCCAAGTATGGGGACTTGGCACGGAAAAGTCCAAGCAGGGAGCTTGGCACGCGAAAAGTCCAAGTATGGAGACTTGGCACGGAAAAGTCCAAGCAGGAGTTGGCAGGGGAAAGTCCGGGTGAGTGAAGCCAGGCAGTCGGGAAATCCTGGTGAGTGAATCCAGGTGAAAATCCTAGTGAGTGAAGCTAGGTGAAGGTGAAAGTCCTGGTGAGTGAAGCCAGGCATTCGGGAAAATCCTGGTGAGTGAAGCCAGGTGAAAATCCTAGTGAGTGAAGCTAGGTGAATGAGAAGTCCTAACTGGGATGTTAGGCAGTGTGGAAAATCCTGGTGAGTGAAGCCAGGTGAAAATCCTAGTGAGTGAAGCTAGGTGAATGAGAAAGTCCTAACTGGGATGTTAGGCAGTGTGGAAAGTCCTGGTGAGTGAAGCCAGGCAGTGGGAAAGTCCTGGTGAGTGAAGCCAGGCAGTGAGAAAGTCCTAACTGGGATGTTAGGCAATGTGGAAATCCTGGTGAGTGAAGCCAGGTGAAAGTCCTGGTGAGTGAAGCCAGGCAAGGGAAAATCCAGATGGATCAGGGATGATCGGACTTCTGGTGTTGGAAAGTCCAAGTAGGTCAAAGGGATTGACCGGACACTTGGCAGGGAGTTCTAGCAGGTCAAGGGAGTGACCAGATGTTAGGGATGAAGTACCAATAGGTCAAGGTTGACCGGATATTGGTTTGGAAGTCTTGGGACTTGGTTTGGGCCAAACCCAAGCTCTGGATCGGTCACCAAACCGATCCAAACTTGCTTGCCTCGATCGGTCCGGTGACCGATCGATATCGAAGCTCTGTTGATTCTTGATCGATCGGTGACCGATCGGCCAACAGAGGCAAAGAGAGGCGGTGATCGGTCCAGCATCGATCAGATGTCCTGATCGGTGCGGGACCGATCGAGACGATGTCGCTGAGGTTGGGATCGGTGCTGGACCGATCCGGTCGATCGGTCCACGCATCGATCGAACCCGCATGAAGGTGGGCGCTTTACGTGAAGAGCGATCGATCCGGGACCGATCGAATAGGTCCTGATCGGTCCCCGACCGATTCAGTACCTGCCGCGCAACGCCAGATTTCTGTGTTTTCTTCGCTTTCTTCGCAGGTTATAAAAGGAGGGCTACGGCTGCGAGCCAAACGGTAACTGCTCTTCTTCTGCTGAATCTTTTCTGCTTCCTGCTGAGCTTTGGTTGAGCTCTCATTGTGCTGAGTTCTGTTGAACTCGTCGAAGCTCTGCGTGAGTTTCCTGCTGGTGTTCTAGCTGCTGGATCCGAGAAGCTGCTGCTTCATCAAGGTTCCAGTCGACAACAAGAGGCAAGCAAGTGTATTACAATTTCTATTGTTCTTGTTTGTTTTCTCCATTGTTGTACTCCTTTGTTTGCTGTTGCAAAAGAGTGTGGCGAGGTTTTTCCACCCATAAGGAGTTTATATTAGCCGGTTCTCCGGGGACTCATCCACCGACGGATTGACCGGACTCGTCCACCTTACGGACACGCCGAGGAGTAGGAGCCCTAATCTCCGAACCTCGTTACATCCATCGAGTTTGAGGTTTGATTTCTTTCTTTGTCGCTTCTATTGTTTTATTTCCGCTGCGCTAACTCGACATTGTAGAAAGAATCGAGAACGAATTGGGGTCGGCTATTCACACCCCCTCTCTAGCCGTACGAAAGGATCCTAACAAGTGGTATCAGAGCGAAGGTTCGCTCTTCATCGGATCAACACCCGTGGGAGCAAAGCTAGAGAATGGATCTCTATGGAGAAGATGTCACGATTCAACCCTTCTACGAGTCTCACGACAACTTCACATATTGGAAGGTAAGGATGATGTACTTTCTTAGGACTAATATGTTAAATTGGTTTTGTGTACAAGAAGGTTTTTCCCCTCCGATGGACGAGGAAGGAAAACCTATCAAGAAGAAGGAGTGGACGAAGGAGCAAATCCACAAATCAACCATCAATGATGAGGTAACGAAAATCATTGAATTTTCTTTACCTAATGATGTTTTGTGTAGGGTAGAAGGATACAATAGTGCCAAGGAGTTGTGGAACAACTTGGCCAAACTTCATGAGAAGAACTCCACTTCAAGTCATGAAGAGGAGACAAGTGAGTCATCAAGTAGCTCACTTCATGGAGATAGAGAATTGGGAGTTGAGGGCTACTCAACATCCAAGGAAGAAGAGGAGGAGAGCTCTTCTTCAAGATCGGAGCAAGAAGAAGCATCTACCTCCGGAAGGGATGAGGAAAAGAGCCTTCATCCATCCTCAACCCTAGGTAACTCAAGCATCGTAATTTCAAATAAGTTACATATAATATGCTTTGAGTGTAGGGAGTTTGGGCACTACAAGAGTAAGTGTCCAAGGAGGGTTAGGAAGACTCCACCGGCACCAAAAGTCAAGGGAGCCGGAGTCCCGACACGCAAAGGCAAGGAGCACGTGGTATGCTTCCAATGCAAGCGAAGGGGACATTATCGGAGTCATTGTCCGAGGGGGAGGCAACATCACAAGGGCAAGAGACCGGGCACATCGATAGGGGGAGCTAAGGCAAACCCTAAGGTAACCTCTAAGGTTCATTTTTGCAATTCTAATAAAATGCATGCTAGGAGTTTTATTGCAATTGCAAATAATGATAAGCATGATAATCTTAGGAATCAATATATGTGCTTAGGTGCCAAACATGTGAGCCTAGATAAGGATAACACTAGGAAGGCTAACCCTAGGATCAACCCATCTAAGGCTAAGGATAACCTAGGTAGGAATCCTAAATCAATTAGACACATGCCTAGGAATACCTCAAGGAAGAGTGATAAATCAAAAATTGAGGTATTAGAGAAGGAGAATCAAGTCTTGAAGTCAAGACTTGATACTTTGGAAAAGACTCTTAAGAATTTGGAGAAGTCATCTCTAGGCTCTAAGAGTCAAAAACCAATGTCCAAGGACAAGAAAGGTTTGGGTCACAAACCTAAGTCCCAAGTGGTCAAGCCCACTTACCACAATGTTCCATTTGATTATGGAACAAAACCTAGGGCTAGGAAGACCATTACCAAGGTCACAAGGGGAGTCACCCCTATAGTTGACCTTGATGAGACCCAAATGACCAAGGCTTTAAAGCCTAAGAGGGTCATTAGGAGGGTTGCTAGGGAAGTTATCCCTAGTGAATATTTAGTGAACCCAATGAGCTCAAATAGGTATTGGGTTCCTAGGAGCATCTTCTCTACCCCATAAATGGGTTAGAGAGTGTCAACTCCAATAAGAAGGGTAGTTAACCCAACTTTGAGGAAATTGACACTCAAGGAGCATTTTCAAGGTTTTGAGAACTTTTGAAAATGAAATGGAATTATCATTTACTCCCTTGAAGAGTAAATTGTGCCTAATGGTGGAAATATCATTTTTAATCTTAAGTGGCACAATTTGAGGAAAACCTAGAGAAATACCATAATTGGGATTTTGGTTTTCTCTTAGGGATATATGGGCAATCTAGGGTTAGATTTTAAGTTAGCTAAGGCTAAGGATACTTAGATAGAGATTTAGGTATTTTATTTGTGCTAACTTGCCATGATTGGTTGCCATATGCCATGTCATGACATCATATTTAAGTTATGATCACTTGAAATGTCATGATAATGCTTAGGTTATTATATGTCATGCTTTATTTAAGTTTTCAAGCTTTATGCCATGACATCATGACATTGGCACATGTTTTTACTTATGATATCATTTATGCCATGTCATCATCTCTTGCATTAATAATCAATTGAATTGGTTTAAGGATGAAAAACACATTTTGATATTGAGATCAAAGTGTAGTTTAGAAAATGCATGAGAACTTAGCCTAAGTTGACCTTAACCCATATCTCACATCAAATTGACTTGAATGTGGTTTGATACACCTTAGATGTGTGTGAGATATTAGGATCATGAGTTAGGATCAAGGTGCATAGTTTTTGTACCTAGATGAGCCTAATTCAAGAAAAGAGGGATCATAGGGAAAGCTTGTGTACAAGTCATGTACATTTAGCCCTAAGATTATGGTCCTAAATTCAAATGGTTTTAAAAGCATTTTAAAATTGATTTGGAAAACCTTGATGAAGCTTTCCTAGTGATAGCATTCATCATTGAACATTGTGATACAAAGTTGACTTAACTTTGAACTATTTCAAAGTGGTTGAACTTTGTATCAAGATTTGAAAATGGAAACTATTTTCATAGAAAATTATTTTTCCATGGTAGTGTATGATATGAGGAATGTATCCTCAAAATTTCACAATTTTTCGAATTTTCTGGAATTTATTAGGGGTTTCTGAATTTCGGGAGAGGAAAAATCAGAAATCTCTGTGATCAGTGTCTGGATCGGTCGCTGGACCGATCCAGGGAGGGCTGGATCGGTCACTGGACCGATCCAGAGTGCTGTGGATCGGTCTGGTGACCGATCCAGTGAGGTCTGATAGCGTGCCAATGTGCTGAAATTCGACTGCATGTCTGAAATTTCGGCTGAAAGTTGGTTTTTAGATTTATAAAGGTTTGAAACTCTCCAAGACATTGTTGGTGCAATGGTCAAGGGGGAGTTGGCCTTTAGGGGGAGTTTTAACTATTAGTCAAGGGGAGTTGACTTTTAGGGGGAGTTTTTACTCCTTGAGGATTAGTGATATGGGATTATCACTAAGTGGATTGTTGAGCTTAGTATCAAAGGGAAAATAAGAGTTTCAATGAAAGGTATGGGACTTTCATTAGGAAGAAACTCTTGACCTTGATACCCTCCTTATTCTTTTGATGTGTGTCAAAAAGGGGAGAGTGTTCATTGGAGAATTATTGGAGAACCCAAGTTAGGTTATCGGTTTAACCTAAGCTAGGGAAAGATTGTCAAGGAAGAACATTGGAATACTTTTTGATGTGTGTCAAAAAGGGGGAGAATTATTAGAGAACCCAAGTTAGGTTATCGGGTTAACCTAAGGGGAGAATGTCTAGAGAATGTTCAAGGAAAGAACATTGGACATTGGAAGATGGTTGGAAAACCTAAGTTAGGTTATCGGGTTAACCTAACTTGATTATGATTTTGTCAAACATCAAGGGGAGATTGTTGGTGCAACCTTAGGTCAAGGTTGACTGGGTTGACCCGACTCGAGTTGACGTGACTCGAGTTGTATTTTGATGTTTGACTTGGGAAGATTGTCGGTGCAACCTTAGGTCAAGGTTGACCTAGTTGTGTTGCATGTTGATGTTTGACACTTGTGAGAGAGTTCTATTCTTGATGTGGGACAAGAATAGATGTTTGGGAGATTATTGGTGCAACCGTAGGTCAAGGTTGACCTGGTTGACTGATTCGGAAAAGTCCAAGTATGGAGACTTGCACGGAAAAGTCCAAGCAGGAGCTTGGCTGGAAAAGTCCAAGTATGGGACTTGCACGGAAAAGTCCAAGCAGGAGCTTGGCGAAAAGTCCAAGTATGGAGACTTGGCACGGGAAAGTCCAAACAGGGAGTTGGCAGGGGAAAGTCCCGTGAGTGAAGCCGAGCGGATGGAAATCTGGTGAGTGAATCCAGTGAAAATCCTAGTGAGTGAAGCTAGGTGAAGGTGAAAGTCCCGGTGAGTGAAGCCAGGCATTCGGGAAAATCACGGTGAGTGAAGCGGTGAAAATCCTAGTGAGTGAAGCTAGGTGAATGGGAAGTCCTAACTGGATGTTAGGCGGTGTGGAAAATCCTGAGTGAGGCGGTGAAAATCCTAGTGAGTGAAGCTAGGTGAATGAGAAAGTCCTAACTGGATGTTAGGCGTGGAAAGTCCCGTGAGTGAAGCCAGGTGGAAAGTCCCGGTGAGTGAAGCCAGGGGAAAGTCCTAACTGGGATGTTAGGCAATGTGGAAATCTGGTGAGTGAAGCCGGTGAAAGTCCCGTGAGTGAAGCCGGCAAGGAAAATCCAGATGGATCATGAGACTTCCGGTGTTGGAAAGTCCAAGTAGGTCAAAGGATTGACCGGACACTTGGCGAGGAAGCAGTCAAGGGAGTGACCGGATGTTAGGGATGAAGTACCAATAGGTCAAGGTTGACCGGATATTGGTTTGGAAGTCTTGGGACTTGGTTTGGGCCAAACCCAAGCTCGGATCGGTCACCAAACCGATCCAGATACTTGTTGCTCGATCGGTCCGGTGACCGATCGGGCGTGCTAAATTCTGTCTGATTTCTGACCGATCGCCAGCGAACAGAGGCAAAGAGAGGCGGTGATCGGTCCACGGATCGGTCAAGGCCTGATCGGTCGGGGACCGATCGAGACGATGTCGCTGAGGTTGGGATCGGTCGTGGACCGATCCAGGTCCGATCGGTCCACGCACCGATCGAACCCGCATGAAGGTGGGCAAAGAAAGCGATCGTCCGGGACCGATCGAATAGGTCCCGATCGGTCCCCGACCGATTCAGTAACTAGCCGTTGCGCAACGGCCAGATTTCTTCGTGTTTTCTTCGCTTTCGCAGTTATAAAAGGAGGGCTACGGCCGCGAGCCAAACGTTCTCGCTCTTCTTCTCGAATCTTTTCGCTTCTGCCGAGCTTTGGTTGAGCTCTCATTGTCCGAGTTCGTGAACTCGTCGAAGCTCGCGTGAGTTTCTGCCGTGTTCTAGCCGGATCCGGAAGTCGCCGCTTCATCAAGGTTCCAGTCGACAACAAGAGGCAAGCAAGTGTATTACAATTTCTATTGTTCTTGTTTGTTTTCTCCATTGTTGTACTCCTTTGTTTGCTGTTGCAAAAGAGTGTGGCGAGGTTTCTCCACCCATAAGGAGTTTATATTAGCCGGTTCTCCGGGGACTCATCCACCGACGGATTGACCGGACTCGTCCACCTTACGGACACGCCGAGGAGTAGGAGCCCTAATCTCCGAACCTCGTTACATCCATCGAGTTTGAGGTTTGATTTCTTTCTTTGTCGCTTCTATTGTTTTATTTCCGCTGCGCTAACTCGACATTGTAGAAAGAATCGAACGAATTGGGGTCGGCTATTCACACCCCCCCTCTCTAGCCGTACGAAAGGATCCTAACAACTAATATCTCTATCAAGCGGCCAGGATGTTAACTCCTAATCCAAAAGAGCGATGAATCCTCTATTGACTCAACACTATTCTCTCTACGTTTTGTCATACACCCAACTACCGTATTAATCACAATCCGATTAAAGACTGTTTTTAACGGCGTTAAAGCACATAACTCCACACATAGAATAAATGAATGTCTCAAGTCAAAAGATCGGTTACACTCGTTCATAAGAGGAATAACCAATGATGCTTAATATGTAGTCTCCTCTTGAGCGGGTCGTGTCCAGTGTACCTCTAAACTCAAGGCACCCCCAAGTACAACTTGGATATCCATCTCTCTGATCTATCTCGACCTAGTCATACTCAGCGTTGATCTAAATATCCATGTCCCCTCTAGGTATCTATCCGATCAAGTACTGTTTTCATATTAATATACCGATTAATCTGTGGAACTTTATCATTAATCATATACGTACAGAAAAGTAAATAATTAATGATAAATTCTTACCTTTATTAAATAATTATCCATAAAATACATAAGGAGTGTCTTAGCACATAAGTGCACACACTAACAATCTTCCACTTGCACTATTGCCAAACACTACGGACTCTCAGTCCTAGGCTCCTCACATGGATCTCATGTTTCTGTAGAGGTAAGGCCTTTGTGAGTGGGTCTGCGATATTCTCACTGGTATCTACTCTGCTAACCAACACATCACCCCTCTGAACAATCTTCCTAAGGAGGTGATACTTCCTTAGTACATGCTTGGATCGTTGGTGAGACCTTGGCTCCTTTGCCTGCGCTATGGCCGCATTATTGTTACAGTATAACACAACTGGATCAACAATGCTAGGAACCACTTCAAGCTCTGCTATGAAGTTCTTGATCCACACAGCTTCCTTTGTTGTCTCTGAAGCTGCTATCTACTCGGACTTAGCTGTTGAATCTGCAACTGTCTCCTGCTTGGAACTCCTCCAGCAAACAGCTGCATCATTCAGACAAAACACATATCCTTGTTACGATTTCAGATCATCCCGATCTGTCTGAAAACTTGCGTCAGTTTATCCTCTGACGACTAATTCCTCGTCTCATCTAAAAACTAAGAACATGTTCTTTGTTCTTCTAAGATACTTGAGGATAGTCTTTACCGCAGTCCAATGACCCTCTCCAGGATCTGACTGATATCTACTCATCATGCTTAATGCATACGAGACATCTGGTCGAGTGCATATCATAACATACATTATGGACCCTATAGCCGAAGCATAAGGTATCTTGTCCATTCTACTTCTTTCCTCTTGTGTTCCTGGACACATAGCTTTGGAAAGATGCACACCATGTGACACTGGTAAATATCCTCTTTTGGAGTCCTGCATACCGAATCTATTCAGCATTTTATCAATGTATACATCTTGACTTAACCCTAGTAACCTGCTTTGTCTATTTTCGGTATATTCTAATACCTAAGACATAGGTTGCATCTCCAAGATCTTTCATTGAGAAACACTCTCCCAACCAAGTCTTGGTAGATTCTAGGCTAGGGATGTCATTGCCTATAAGAAGTATATCATCAACATACAACACTAGGAACGTAATCTTGCTCCCACTAACTTTCTTGTAAACGCAAGGTTCTTCTGGATTCTTGACGAAAGAAAAATCTTTAATGGCTTCGTCAAATCGCAGATTCCAACTCCGAGATGCTTGCTTTAGTCCATAAATGGACTTCTTGAGCTTACATACTTTATTGGCGTTCTTGGATTTTATAAAACCGGGAGGTTGTACCATATATTCTTCCTCCTGTAACTTTCCATTTAGGAAAGCAGTTTTAACATACATTTGTCAAATCTCGTAGTCCTTGTAAGCCGCTATAGCTAGCAAAATTCTAATGGACTTAAGCATTGCAACGGGCGAAAATGTTTCATCATAGTGAATTCCATGACGTTGATTGAAACTCTTTGCCACAAACCTAGCTTTATAGGTACTGATGTTCCCATCCATGTCAATCTTTTTCTTGAAGATCCATTTGCACCCTATGGGTTTTACCCCAACTGGCACATCAACCAACTCCCAAACTTGGTTGGTGTACATGGAGTCCATTTCAGATTTCATGGCTTCCAGCCATTTCTCAGAATCATTTGAAGCAACTGCTTCCTCGTAAGTCGACGGTTCATTATCTTCGATGAGTAGCACTTCCTTATCTTGGGTTACCAGCCAACCATATCTGTTTGGCTCTCGGTGTATTCTTGTAGACTTACGTTGATCTCGCGTTTCTTGAGCAGTCCCGAATGAATGAGACACATGTGCTTGTGGCATTGTCTCATTGTCCAAATGTTCATCTTCCAACATGTCTGTAAAGTCTATAATTTCTTCAAGACTTATTTTACTTCCACTATTTTCTTTAGAAATAAATTCTTTTTCCAAGAAAGTAGCATACCGAACAATAATAACTTTGTGCTCACTTGGGAGATAAAAATAATATCCCATTGTAGCTTTGGGATAACCTACAAACATACATTTTATGGATCTTACTGCAAGCTTATTAGAATTTTCATTCTTCACATAAGCATCACAACCCCATATCTTTAGATAAGACAAATTTGGTTTCTTTCCAAACCATAACTCATAAGGAGTCTTATCTACTGTCTTGGTTGGAACTCGGTTAAGTGTGTATGCTGTTGTTTCTAAGGCATAGCCCCAAAATGACATTGGAAGACTTGCATGACTCATCATTGATCTAACCATATCCATGAGTGTGCGATTTCTCCTTTCCGAAATACCATTCCACTCTGGCGTCCTAGGAGGTGTAAGTTGGGAAGTTATCCCACACTCTTTTAGGTAATCAATGAACTCTTGACTTAGATACTCGCCACCTCGATCACTCCGAAGGGCCTTAATCTTCTTGCCAAGTTGATTTTCTACCTCATTCTTAAACTCCTTAAACTTGTCTAGAGTTTCAGACTTATGTCTCATTAAGTAGACATATCCATATCTACTTAAATCGTCAGTAAAAGTCACGAAGTAGGTATACGCTCCTCTAGTCTGAACTTGCAATGGTCCACAAACATCACTATGTATGAGTTCTAGTGGTTCCTTTGCCCGTTCACCTATCTTGGTGAATGACTTCTTGGTCATTTTTCCTTGTAAACACGCTTTGCATGTATCTATGGGCTCTAATTCAAAAGAGTCCAAATATCCATTACTGAGTAATCTAGCAATGCGCTTCTAGGTTATATGACCAAGTCTACAGTACCAGAGATATGTTAAGTTTGAGTTATGTAATTTTTGTTTCTTACTTTCAATACAATAGATCGGTTCATCTAAGTTAAGAACATAAAGACCATTATTCAATGAACCATTCCCATATAATATATTATTCAAATAAAAGGAACATAATTTGTCCTTGTATTGAAATACAAATCCCTTGGTGTCTAAACTTGACACTGAAATGATATTCTTTGAGAAACTAGGAACAAAATAACAGTTTCCTAAATTCAAAACAAGTCCACTAGGCAAATTTATTGAATAGGTTCATACAGCTAACGCAGCAACTCTCGCTCCATTAGCTACTTGTAGGTCCATTTCGCCCTTGGACAACCGTCTGAAGTCACTTAGTACCTCCATGTTCGCACAAATGTGAGAATTACTTCCAGAATCTATGACTCATGATGAAGAAACAGAAAGATTGCACTCTATCATAAAGATACCTGAAGCATCAGCTCCATTGGCATTCTTCTTTATGAAAATATAGCAGTTTTTCTTCCAGTGACCTTTCTTGCCACAATGGAAGCACATGGCCTCCTTCTCATCTGATTGGGGTACCTGCATCCCTTTCTTAAGCTTCTTCTGAGCTTGATATTTAGGATTCTTCACTGTATTAGCCTTGGGATTGAAGTTCCCGGTGCTTGGGCGCTTGTTGGTCTTTTTCACCATCATTGCATGCAGTGAAGGATTTACCTTCATATCCTTCTCAGTAGTTTTCAGCATTACCATCAAATCAGTCAAACTCTTGTCCATGCTGTTCATGTTGAAGTTCAACATAAACTGAGAAAATGATAGAGATAGTGATGACAGGATTAGGTCAACAGCTAAGTCCTGGTCTAACTTGGAACCTAAGCTCTCGAGCCTCTCTATATACCCGATCATCTTGAGTACATGAGACCCAACTTGGTTTCCTTCCTCCAGCATGGTACGAAATAGTGCTCGAGAAGTTTCATACCTCTCTACTCTCGCACTCTCTTGGAAGAACTCACGCAAGTACTGATCAATCTCCCTAGCACTCATGTTCTCATGCTGTCTCTGTAACTCGGGAGACATAGAAGACAACATGATGCATTACACATCCAGTGCATCTTCCATATATTGTGAATAATATAACTGATCTTCCTCTGAAACATTGGGTGCAGGCTCTTTCAGTGGTTCATCTTCAAGCACATAAATTTTTCTCTCATGTCTTAAGACGATTTTCAGTTTCCTATACCAATCTATGTAGTTGGAACCGAGGAGGATATTCTCTTTCTTGAGAATGTTTTGCAGTGATAAAGTACTAGTGTTTGCCATCTAAAATTTAAAGCAGAGTTTTAGTATTTGTGAAATATATTTAATAAAGGTCTTTTATAACTCCTATTATTTTATTCAAGTCCAACAGCTCTCACTGTTAGAATCGGGAATTGGTTGGTAACAATTCCTAATAGGACCGAAACCCTGAATCATATAGAATGCACACAGCTGAGCTGTACCTACATGCTATATTCATCAAGTAGGCCTTAACTTGCCAATCGCAAATCTATGTGACTTTCGGTATATTCTTGTTGAGCCTTATATTTTCAACACTTGCCCCTCAAATTAGTTAACCTTAGCTGAGTTAAACAAGTCAACGAATTTGAGTTAAGTCAACCCACTAATAATTATGATAAATTATAGATGTTTTGACACAAGCCCACAGCTGAGCTGTACTGACTTTATGTAAAAACTCTAACTATCATCATAGTTATTAGTGGAGGGCTTTTAACAAATCTTGACTTTAATATATTTAAGAGATTTTATAATTATTAAAAATGTCTCACCATAATTAACTTTTTGTGCATTTACACAATCTCATTACGAGATTTATCTCCATTAATCCTCTTAGTCTTTTAAGACAAATAGGTCTCGGAGATATTAACATGTTAATCTACTTATGTCATAAGGAATTTATATCTAAATTACAACGCGTATTACTTTATAGGTTTTAGACAAAATTCAGTTCTTTCATGAAATGTTACAACATATAATTTGCAATAAAGAAATTAAGATTTCTTTGAAATATCTTGAAACGCTGATTCTTCAAATAAATTTTGAAGAATCGGCTTCGTACTATATTATTCAACCACGAACCTAGCTCTGATACCACTGTTGGGTTCGGAGCGCAGCGGAAGACATATATTGAATCATGGATCTTTCGTGGTACATATAGTTTTGTACAAAATTATATAAAAACATATCTCGAGTCCTCGATAGGTGTGAATAATATCACGGACAAATAAGACAGATAAGAGCCCCACGTGTGACTCCTCTAGCGGTATCCACGCGCACTAGATCATGAACTTGACACGATCCATTAGGTGTTAGCCTCTTGGATCGACAAAGCCTTGGAAGCACTACGTTCTCTTCCGAACGAAGAAGAAGTTGATGAGGAAAACTCGGAGAGAATGATTCCTTACCTTGAATCTTTCCGAGGATGACTATTTATAGCTTCTAAGGAATACGAAAAGTTAAGCTTTCAATTAATTCATCATTTATGATCTTCATTAATAAGGAAGATGAAGAGTTATAGACTCCATAAATTCTTCATTTATAACCTTCATTATGATAACTCTTCAAATTCTTCATTAATTATCATAATGATGACTCTTCGAATTCTCCATTAATCATCATGATTATGGCTATTCGAATTCTCTCTTCTTTGTGTCAAATAAATCCATATTTGATCTTGATCTCGACTAGCTTCTGATATCATTGTTCATGTCTACGTGCTATGCGTGCGACCCTCTAGGTTTTATACACGAAGGCTGTGTAAATCCATACACAGACTAAGGTAACCGTCTAACAACAGTTTTTAGTCACCCAACGCGATAAAATTAATATCAGTCATAAAATGTAAACCACTATGAACCGATTACTGTGTAATTCAATCTCTTCATCTAAAGCCTACATCCCAATTAATTTGATATATTATGCATCATTACTAAATTAATTGTTTTACTTGATTTCCAAGATATAATAGACTGTTCTTGAATGATAATGGTCATGGATTTTGAGTCACTAATATCTTTATCAAGCGGCCAGGATGTTAACTCCTAATCCAAGAGAGCGATGAATCCTCTATTGACTCAACACTATTCTCTCTACGTTTTGTCATACACCCAACTACCGTATTAATCACAATCCGATTAAAGACTATTTTTAACGGCGTCAAAGCACATAACTCCACGCATAGAATAAATGAATGTCTCAAGTCAAAAGATCGGTTACACTCGTTCATAAGAGGAATAACCAATGATACTTAATATGTAGTATCCTCTTGAGTGGGTCGTGTCCAGTGTACCTCTAAACTCAAGGCACCTCCAAGTACAACTTGGATATCCATCCCTCCGGTCTATCTCGACCTAGTCATACTCAGTGTTGATCTAGATATCCATGTCCCCTCTAGATATCTATCCGATCGAGGACTGTTTTCAGATTAATATACCGATTAATCTGTGGGGCTTTATCATTAATCATATACGTACAAAAAAATAAATAATTAATGATAAATTCTTGCCTTTATTAAATAATTATCCACAAAATACATAAGGAATGTCTTGACACATAAGTGCGCACACTAACAATTCGAATAACAAGAGTTTTTACATCGCAAAGCAAGAACTCTCTCTTTTAATCTTTGTTGCTTTCTGTTTGGCATGAGATTTCTTCAGTAAATTTCTTTATGTATAAGTTTACAGAGTAATTAGGAGGCATCACTTCTACTGAGATCCTAGATGATACAATGAGATTTAACTCCATGAACAAAACCAAAAGAGACTAGATACTAAAAGGTGAGGCAGAATGTGGTCCTTCGCCATTAGTTCTATCTACCGAGTCTCACTGAAACACCAAAGCATGTGGACCATCAACCAATGCATGGTTGTCATAGTTAGGCATTTAAAGCAACAACATTGTGCTCTTAAGCTAGGTCTCCCCTTCATCTGCTCGGGTGGTCCTACATTTACTTCTGCTGTCATCTAACACGGTCATTCCACCTGCTTCCTATCAGATTCAACCAACATATGGCAACACAGGACGGGAGAAAGTGAAGGTAACAATTTGGAAGATTCCTAGTGAAAGCAACTCGACTTAACTTAGCCAACCAGAACCAACTTCTCAACTCGGCACCGCTGAAGAACAGAGAGCTCAAGGTGTGCTTCTTGTCACCTAAGATCTAGTCTATCAGAGCTTCTCATTTACTTGAGGTCACAGTCCTTTGTTAATTATATAGTCCAATGCAGCATGGCCCCTCTATACATGCATAAGATGGTTGTGGAAGTGAACGTTGGACCATGCCATGGTAACACAATTTCCTTTTTACTACCAAAACCAAACTCGTTAGTATGCATGAAAGGGCATGAGCGAAGGCCGACGACCGAGTACCATTTGATCTTTCTGTGGCTCGACATTTACAAGGAATGTCCTGTGGATTTTCGCTTATGATATCAACTAAAATTTGTTGCTCGTGTGACACAATCCGAAACCACTTGAGGGAGTCGATAGGGAACTGAGGATGTAAAGTGTTTTAGCAAGTTAGAGAGTTTTTGCCCATGATACTGAACTGAGTGAGTGCAAACATTGAATGTTGTTCAAGTTCAAGATGATTGAATTTACGCAAATTCAAGAAAAAAACAATTATTTATTGACCAAAACAAGAAACAACTATGTAGGTGTGATTAATTGTCTAAAGATAATTAATTGATTAATTCTAGTTTATAATATTAAAAAGGGAAGGTTATCTCTAATAAGGCACAACTAAAAGGATTCAAAATAAGTTATTAAATACTCTAGATGGAAAAATATGCTCTATATCATAATAAAATAAGTAAAAAAGCAATCAATCTCCAAACCCAAATAAATAAAAAATAATAATTTGCTATTATCTCTTGATTAGTAGTAGTAATAATGATCTTTCTCACCCAGTGATCTTAATGGTATAAAAGAAAATGTCTTCAAAGTTTAAAAATGTCCTACAAAGTCTCAAAATTATTTTTCATTCATTAACACAGTTAAAATACTTAAACAAATAAGCATGTAATATAGGGTTTAAATCTATCTTCTTTCAATGATTTATAATTTTTGACATGTAAAATATTTTTTTTCAAAAGAAAACATTAATCATTTAAGGTTGTATATTAATTTAAGTTAAAGTTGAAAGAAAAAGTGATTTGAACCATTGGTATTTAATATACATATTGGATTGATCTGGGCCCCAACTTATTTGAGCTAAGCCCAATATTTTCATAATATATTCAAATTGGGCTTAAATTCAACTCCAATCAAATGATAAAAAAAAATGGTTGAAACAATAAAATGATAAAAATGTATTATGACATATTTAAATACGATCCATCACACTATAGTTAAGTGAGTCAAATTAAAAGTAAAAGCGCGCTTAATTAACATAGTTAGGAGAGCTTTAAATGATATTGATTATTGTTAATATTGTCTTATATATTGATTAGATCAATATAGTTCTCACAAAAGTAAAACAAATAATTCATGATCGATATGATTGTTCACTTCACCTAATTAAGTTGGTCGGTAAACAATATATAAATTTCTATATTGCCATGGTTGTTGTTTATCTCCTACTATAGTTGGTGAGATTTATAAAATTGGTTAGTAAGTAGGATGTCCTTCACGAAGCTTCAAGAAATAAGTTAAGCAGTTAAGAATAATTAACTCTAGAGATTAACATAAGTAATAGACATATTTTCTTACTTTTAATCGAAACGTTCTTCAAACTTGTTCAAACAACTAGTAAAATTTTAAATTACCATTTCATATATATAAAAAAATCAACTCATTGTTCATTTTTTTTCTTGATTTAATACACGATTCTATGTACTTGTCACATGGAATTCATCATAAATTATTTTTTACGGCATTATAATTTATAACTCACGTGCCAAAGCATGCACAAGCCCATGGAATTTCCCTTGCAATTATTAATAAATTAAGATCACAGGACGGTCAAAACCACTTCGAGTTCAATGTTTTACATTTTTCTTTTTCAAAAATAGTGACCATGTTATTTAGTACGTGCTAATATTAATAACTTATATGACAAATATACACAAGAAAATTATATTCTCAATTTAATAGGGAAAAGTGCAAATTTTAATTTCTGCATTTACTTTACCGAATCCGTAAATTAGTTTTTGTCCACGCTGGCAATTGCGAGATCTCGCCGCACAATTACGACGTGTGACCTGCTGCTTGAATAATTGCAAGGCTTCTCCGTGCAATTCCAGTCACATGCGGGGTCGACGTATCACTGATCTCTCCTCGTTTACTTCGAAACTCCGCAAGGACCGTCAAGAGCAAATATCTATTTTGGAACTCTCCTAATTAAGAATTCCTAATTCAGCCCCCGCTGTTCCGAATCCAATAATTAATACTAAACAGTCAGATTAAAAACAATTTGGATAATGATTTTATATGTATCAAAGTATAGTTGGCCCTAACTAATTAATCTCTTTACCAAATTATATAATGTTATGCCAAATTAGTTGGTTTCTTACGTCACAAGCTTACATTTTTATACCATTTTTTTATTATTATATCATATTTAAGGTTAAATTGTATCTTATTTGTTTCTTACAATCTTAACAATTTGAAACACACACGAACAAAAATCCTCTATAAATATTAAGAAAACATATTAGCTATTAGTTATCATCCATTGTCTTTAATAAAGATAAAATCCTCCTCTAACTTGAGAAATATTGTGTTTATCACAAAACATACTACACGTCATAATGCACTCCTATTAGTCTATTTCTATAATTAATCCAACTAAATATGTAGAAAAAATTATTTAAAGATGTTACCCTTTAGCATCAATTATTGATTGATTCCTTCTCAACTACTCCACGGACAAAATCATGCTAGACAAATAAGCATTGGGGCCCACATCCACAATATCATATTCATATCACAAATGCCCATATGATTTTGAATTAATTTCTTTCCTTTTTTTTTTTTGACTAATGAATGATTATTGTGAGTCATTTACTTATAACCATGGAATATTATAGAGAGAGAAGAAGTATTACTTATATGGTGACTTCATGATCTAATAAGCACGCTTAAGGTTCTTATTTATTAGGCTTATCAATCCAACTAGAATTAGTTTATGTGCAACTAATATATTTAAAAGTCTTTATTATAATCTATTGATTAAGAATTTATGAGAAGTAATGAAAAAGTTGGGGCAAAAATTCAAAGAGCACATTAAATTATGCAAATTGTAAAAGTGCATTTTTTTAAATAAAAATAAAAAATAAAAAGTCATTTCTTCAAATATTTTTATCTTAAAAATAGCTTTTATTTTAATATTATTGTAGCAGTTATAGTATTATTATAGTATTATGGTAACTACTTACTAGTTTTTATAATTAGGTAGCAATTGCCTAAATAATTATTATAGCTGTTTTAAGGTGATTATCACTAAATTAACTTGAAATTTATAAAATTTAAATAATTTTTACTAAGTCAATAAAAAATATTTTGATATAATAATATTAATAATAATTTTAAAAGCTACTAAATAGTTGTTTTAAAACTATAATATTATTATTGATATGGTATGTTATGAGCGGATCCAAAGATGACGTAACAATCAAAGTTAAGATGAGATGATAGTTAAATTAAAGTTAAGATGAGGTGGTAGCCAGAGCGTTACTCTTAATGGGGCTTAACTCCTCACCAGCGCTAAGGTTTTCGGTATAAGGACGATCAGTCCAAGAAATGGTCGGACTTAAGGGATTTATCGCTCTACTTGTGACCAGATATCCAGTTTATAGTCGGGATGCCTAAAGGACTATCATATTTATGGGACCTAGCTCCCTATTCCTGAAGCACGACTCTCAGTATAGAACCAATTGACTAATGAATTAATCGATCGGACTCGAGAGACTAATTGCTTTGCTAAAGGCCAAGATATACAAATTAAGCTTGAACAACCTCAAAGCTAGTCGAGTATATAGGATCCAGCTCCTCATTGCCACATCTCTTAGTGTCATTACTACAATCTCTAAGTATGTAATTGGTCGGCTCAATAATCGGTTAGACTTCCAAGACTACGGCCGATCGATCACAGTGCTAGTCGGGTTTATAAAGCTCAGCGCCCCCATCTCTTTTATATATATATATATATATATATATATATATATATAAAAGGAAAATATATCAGACAATTCTTAGTATAAATCTGTTCAAACTCCCATATTAACATTTCAAGGGCAAGTCTTATAACATATAGCTTATCGGTCTAAAGTGTCAATCATATCTTCCGAGGCCTGGCTCCCTGCTCTTCAAAGGCAAGTATCACCGTATACAAATGGTCGGCTAAAGATTCGATCGAATCACCTTCAGGGGACAATATTATCAAAGAATCACAACAACTCTTCAAAGAATAATAACTACTTGTCAAAGAATATTCTGCTACTATAACATATATATACAATAGAACTTTCCTTGAAAGGTAGCTATACACCTTCCATCGTCCGACATATCTTGAAACTTATTCGCATATTCTCTTAAATCGTCTCATTGATGGTGAATGTTACAAGAAGCAATTCATATACCGATAACAAAAGATTTCTCAGAGGATGACTGTGTATCTTCCAAGCTATACATCTTTCATCATCCGATATATTCTGACATCAAATATTTCTTGTCACCTCATTATTACGGAGGTTATGAGAAATGATATAAAGTGGGGGTTCCCTCCGTAGAGGAGACATGCTTGTATTTTTAATGACGTAATATGTTTTATTACATCTTTTACTACACACGCATCTACTGTCTATATTTCTCTAACTTTTACTCGACCATCTTATTTACTTAAGCGCCAAAGTACTTACGCTAGGAACCCCCTCTTTGACTCTCACTCTAACGTACTATTTGCTTTCTCTAGTGTGCGCAGAGATGAAGACCCAATTTGTATCTTTTTTTCTTCAACTTGAAATCTTCTCTCCATTAACAACATATTTATCTATCCAATACAACATCTCATCCCCTTTCAGGATCAATTGTATTAAGTATTATATGTTTTAGCAGATATAGAGGTAATTTTTATATGTTATGACAATCGTTTAAAAATAAGAAACAACTAGAGAGCAGATCCTTTTATCCATAAATTATGGATCAGGAGATGATTCATTACATGAGGACTTTTGATTTGGATGAACCTCATTTTTAAATAGGTAGGATCCATCTAAATCAAGGGTCTTCATCAATGGACCATCCCCAGAGGATCTCAAAAGACAATTATACAATAGGTATTTGATAATTTTTGTACGTTGTAATATCTATCTCTAATAATACTATAAATAAGAATATTTTCAGGATAAGATACATGATGGGATACTTTTTGATTTTTTTTTTTTAAAAGGTCCTTCGACGATTTATATAATTTAGAGCATCATTTTAATTTTGACCAAAAATTTTGATGAATGGAGGAGAACGTAAATGTAGCATTTTCCAAGTCTAAAATATAAATTCTTCCTTGATATTCCTTAAGTATTAATTGTAATTTGATTTAATAATTTATATATAATATGAGATAGGTCAGTGGGCCCCGCCCTTCGTTAATCTTATCCAGTTGGTACTCATTAAATTATCCGCCACGCGTGATTTATGCTTTCACGGTCTCACGTGCTGCGCCTGTGACGCTGCTGCAAATCCCTCAATTATTTTTCTTCCTTGAGTTTTAAAATTATTTTCTTTTTTTCCCACTGAAAAGAAAAATAAAATAAAATTCAAAAATAATTTTAATTATAATTACTCAGTAATTATATTATTTAATCTAAAAGTTAAAAGGGTATTTTAAGACTCTTTATGATGATAAATAAATAAATAAATAAAATGTGTAATTAACGTTTAAGAAAAATAAGGACAGTCTTTTGTTTATTTTTTAATTAATCGTGAAGATCGAGAAACCCAACATAGGAATATTCTACTTAAAAGGCATCTAATTGGTATCTTAACCAGCAATTTTTATTTATTTTTAAATACCAAAAATGCTCAAAGTCAGTGCTTTTATAGCTACCGTAAGAAAAATTTACGGTGGGAGGGAGAAGAAAAACCAGGCCAACGCAGCGCATTGACGGCAGAGCGGTTTGGTTGAAGAAATCGAGAACAGCGAGGCGACACCCAACATTTTTTTCTTCTATTAAACAAAGGCAATGGTGGGCCTCGATCCGACTATAAAATGGGCACCAGAGGTGAGCGCTCCTCACCCATCCATCCCAACTCCGTTCAGTCCGTTTTCTTGACTGCGTTGCGTTTTTTCCTTTTTTTGTTTCCCCTGTTTTCTTTGGTTCCTCCGTCGCTCATTTGGTCTTTTCCAGTTTTGAGCTTTCGAGCTCAGCAGGAACAAGGTAAAGCCCTCACCTTGCACGTCCGAAGCATAGATCTGGCTGTTGCTGCAGAATGCGGCGGCGATGCTGCGTGAACGTTTTATTGCATAAAGTTCTAACTTTGGACTTAATTTCTGGCCGCAAAATCCAATTTTTATAATACCCAACTCACCTGTGTGGAGAGTTCTCTTGGTTGCCATTTGTTTTAAAAAATTTTTGGGTAGATCTTGCTGGGAGTTACAAGCATCATAATAGAAAAGTGGGTTTAGGTAGGGTTTTAAGTTTTGATTTGCTATAGCGGTAGTTCGTATGGAAGTGAGTAATATTTCAGGTAAAGTCTCTGCTTTTCTTCTCATGCTCGAGTTGGATCTGCTGTGCTGTTTGGCAACATCCTGGCAGAATTTCCTAAAAATTTTCAAACATTAGGAGAACTTTTTCATTCAACTTCGCTACTATCTTGCAGATCCAGTAGCAGGGCTTCTTACTTCCTAGTTATGCTTTTTATTTGAGAATTTTATCTGCACCACAAACATAACAAGAGGCAAGATCCTCCCACTTCATCATTTGTGTTTGTAATATTCTTTAGATTTTACTTTATAGATGCTTCTGGGTTTCTGTCTGTGGGAGATCTATGTGATTACCTAGCCATGCATTTGATCAGTTGAACTCACACTTCGTACTACAGATATCTGTTATTTTATTTTATCGTCTTAAATTATCTTATCCAACCTTTCAGATATTTTCTGTGTCTGATAATAGATCTAGTTTGGTAGTTTGCTAATTCTTGGAATCTGAAACTAGTAATTGTTGAGAGTAGTGGATGGTAAAATGTAATTTTCCTTTTACAACAAAAGTAAAACTCTATCGTTGTACTTTGATAGATCTCTTGTTTTAAGCTGATCTGATCTCCTTGTTACCTTTCTTAGATCCTTCCTTTTTGAGGCAAGTATTTCCTTGAGCCTCTTTGTCTAATGCAGTGACCTGATAGATGTTCCCGGATTTCCTTGTTTTTGTTGCTGTATAGGCTCTTTGAAACTTGAAAGAGAGCATCCATAGCAATGGCTGAACGCAGCTTGACCCGGGCTCACAGTGTTAGGGAGCGCATTGGGGGCTCCCTTTCTTCCCAGCCCAATGAACTGGTGGCTCTTTTCTCAAGGTTCATAACCATCTTACTTCTATTCTCTTGTTCCTTGAAAAATATGAACTGAAATATCAAACATGTATGTCAAACTTTGTTTTTTCTGTTTCATGGCTTATCAACATGAGAATATCCTGTTCCACTCAGTGCTTTTGTTCAGGACTATTTCCAATATCTGATTACGATTTCATCTGCTAGGTTTATTAACCAAGGTAAGGGTATGCTGCAACCTCACCAGTTGTTGGCTGAGTATGAAGCTACCTTTTCTGAGGCAGATAAAGAAAAGCTGAAGGATGGAGCCTTTGAGGATGTTATCAAGGCGGCACAGGTACAAGTTAAAACATCAAGTTTCTTGCCATCCAGGTTCTCATGACAGCATGTTGCCTTTAACGCAGGAAGCCATTGTCATTCCTCCATGGGTTGCTTTGGCAATTCGACCAAGGCCTGGAGTCTGGGAATATGTTCGGGTCAATATCACTGAACTCGCTGTGGAAGAGTTGACAGTTCCTGAGTACCTGCATTTCAAGGAGGAGCTTGTTGAGGGAAGGTGGGTGAATCTGAGATTGATATCAGTTTCCCTCTTTGAGAAACTGATTTGAATTTTGTTCCTTTTCAGCCCACAGAACAACAACTTCACGCTGGAGTTGGACTTTGAGCCCTTCAACGCCTCGTTTCCCCGTCCCTCGCTATCAAAATCCATTGGTAATGGAGTGCAGTTCCTCAACCGGCATCTCTCTTCAAAGTTGTTCCAAGACAAAGAAAGCTTGTACCCCTTGCTTAATTTCCTCAGGAAGCATAACTACAAGGGCATGGTAAGTACTTGATTCTCTAGATCAATAATGATTATACATGTGTAGAATTTTTCCTCAAGTAATTGTAGAATGAATTTTTACCATTGTCGAAGATCTGTTGCATAAACATAAATATTTTTATTGCAACCTTGTGCTTTTAGATGCATTAATCAAGAAGCTTAGTTAAGATGGCCATATTTATCTACTGTAAGATTAGTTTCTTTGTGTGTTTGACTATGTCGCATGAAGTATAGTATCCTCTTCTGCTGCATCATTTTACTAGTCTTTTTTATATTAATTCTTGCCATGTAGTCTATGATGCTCAACGATCGGATCCAGAGCCTTAGTGCCCTTCGAGCATCATTGAGGAAGGCCGAGCAACATTTGCTGAGTATTCCATCGGACACACCCTACTCTGAGTTTCACCACAGGTGAATGATAAGAATATATATTGGCTATCAAAATATGTAGTGTAGATACTATGCTATGAAATTCAAAGACCAATATTAGAATTCCATTTGATCCATTGTTTCTTAATTCACTCTTTTAGATTTCAAGAGCTTGGGTTGGAAAAAGGTTGGGGTGACACTGCTCAGCGTGTATATGAGACCATTCACCTTCTACTTGATCTTCTCGAGGCCCCTGATCCAACCACCTTGGAAACTTTCCTGGGAACAATTCCGATGATGTTCAATGTCGTGATTCTTTCTCCACATGGTTACTTTGCCCAGGCTAATGTTTTGGGCTACCCCGACACTGGTGGTCAGGTATTGATTTAATCCCGGACAATATATATATTTGCATCAAGTTAAATTTGTTTCTTACGGTAGTGACAATTGCAGGTTGTCTACATTTTGGATCAAGTTCGTGCTTTAGAAAATGAGATGCTTCTCAGAATCAAGCGTCAGGGCCTAGATATCACACCTCGAATTCTAATTGTAAGAACTGGAATGAATGAAATGGGCAAACTCTCGTGCCTTAGAGCCTGCCTTACAATTATGTCATTGGGATAATACAGGTTAGCAGATTGCTTCCAGATGCAGTGGGCACAACTTGTGGGCAGAGGCTGGAAAAGGTCCTCGGAACCGAGCATACTCATATTCTTCGTGTACCATTCAGAACTGAGAACGGAATAGTCCGCAAATGGATCTCCCGCTTTGAAGTATGGCCTTACCTTGAAACATATACTGAGGTAAGCTTAATTGCATTATCTTTGTTCATGGGGTCTTCTTTGCTAAATTTGTTTGGAAGGTTTATATATCTTATCTATTTCTTGTAGGATGTTGCAAATGAGTTGGCTGGAGAGCTGCAAGCCACCCCGGATCTAATCATCGGAAACTACAGTGATGGAAATCTAGTGTCCACTTTGCTTGCACATAAATTGGGAGTAACCCAGGTGAACTTTTCTTCATCGGCATCTGCATAGCTAGTGGTTCATCAATAAGCTAATGCCTTAGTAATGCTCATTCTTTTCTCATGCAGTGCACTATCGCCCATGCTTTGGAGAAAACGAAGTACCCAAACTCGGACATCTATTGGAAGAAGTTTGAGGATCAGTATCATTTCTCTTGCCAATTCACTGCTGATTTGATCGCTATGAATCATGCTGACTTTATCATCACTAGCACCTTCCAGGAAATTGCTGGAAGGTAATACTCAGGCTGATCAACATTCTGATTATACCTTTCTTTATGCGATCTTAATCAAATTCTGTAACGT
The DNA here is from genome assembly GCF_018446385.1 of Zingiber officinale. NCBI lineage: Eukaryota > Viridiplantae > Streptophyta > Magnoliopsida > Zingiberales > Zingiberaceae > Zingiber > Zingiber officinale. Next base: position 118,835,698 of record NC_055995.1, read on the forward strand.
TATCTGATTTCAGCAAGGATACTGTGGGGCAGTATGAGTCTCACACTGCATTTACTCTCCCAGGACTCTACCGAGTTGTTCATGGAATCGATGTATTCGATCCAAAGTTCAACATTGTCTCTCCCGGTGCCGATTTGTCCATTTACTTCCCATACACTGAGAAGCACAAGAGACTCACTTCCCTGCACCCTGAAATTGAGGAGTTGCTGTTCAATCCAGTAGATAACACGGAGCACAAGTAATCATTTCTTCCTTCCTGTATGTTTTCCTTTATCGTTTTATTGGCTTGGTGATTACCTTGAGAAATTTGCAGAGGTGTGCTGAAGGACACCAAGAAGCCGATTATCTTCTCCATGGCACGGTTGGATAGGGTGAAGAACTTAACAGGTCTGGTTGAATTCTATGGCCGGAGCGAGCGTTTGAAGGAGCTGGCAAACCTTGTAGTGGTTTGTGGAGACCATGGAAAGGAATCAAAGGATCTTGAAGAGCAAGCAGAATTCAAGAAAATGTACAGCTTCATTGAGAAGTACAATCTGACCGGACATTTCAGATGGATCTCTGCCCAGATGAATCGGGTTCGCAATGGCGAGCTCTACCGTTACATTGCCGATACTGGAGGAGTTTTTGTTCAAGTACTTATCTTCATTGCCTATCAATGCCCAATCTTTTTGTTTGTTAGAGAAATTTTACTAACGTGTTACCTTTTGTTTTGCTATTACGTTAGCCTGCCTTCTATGAAGCCTTTGGGCTCACTGTCGTTGAGTCAATGACCTGTGGTTTGCCGACATTCGCAACTGTGCATGGAGGACCCGGAGAAATTATAGTAGATGGGGTTTCTGGCTTCCACATTGATCCTTATCAGGGTGACAAAGCTGCTGAAATTGTTGTGAACTTTTTTGATAAGTGCAAGGAAGACCCAACCTACTGGGATAAAATCTCTGTTGGGGGGCTGAAGAGAATTGAAGAGAAGTAAGAACCCTTTCTCTTTGTGATGCTTCCTTTCATGATTCGATACGGAAAAAGGGGTTTGTGACTGTTATCTAACACACTTGAATAAAATAGGTATACCTGGAAGCTTTACTCTGAGAGGTTGATGACACTCACTGGAGTTTATGGTTTCTGGAAGTACGTCTCTAATCTGGAAAGGCGCGAGACTCGCCGTTACCTGGAGATGTTCTATGCCCTCAAATATCGCCAACTGGTAAATTCAAACCACAATTACACTTGTCCTACTACCTCCATTTTTGTAATTTCTACTAATATTTGCGCTCTCTGTCGCCATTTTCAGGCTGATTCTGTTCCTCTAGCAGTAGAAGGAGAAGCTTCTGTTAATGGTGCCAAGTAGATGGAGATTCAGCAGGAAGCTTGATTGGTGCAATGACCTGTTTCTTTTGCGAATGATATTTCAGAGGAAGAGGCGTTTGTCACTCCTTATTTCAATTTATGAGAGCTGCTTATCGATTCAAAAATTTGGTGTGCTTGATATTTAGTGTTTGCTGTGTTCTGTAACCTTGACGTTCCATGTTATTCTGCAATAAGATCAAAAGCTTCCTTTTCCTTGAAATCTATATCATTCCATAAACAAGAACATGCAGCCAACTAAGCACTTTAGTTAGACATCGATTGATCCTGAACTTGAGTCAGTGATCTTATCTGAAACTGGTTTAATTATCATTGCATATTGACTAACAATTTTATTTTGTGAATGGTGGAGAGTGAATTGCGGCATTAGCCATTGACTATTCCATAATAAAAGTAAAGCCTTGTTCGGCCAGTTCTGACTAGACTGCTAAAAGCCAAGATGTGTATTCATGCAGATGTGACATGCCAATAATCCCTTCAGTGAAGAGAAAAAAAAAAAATCTTCCTCTTATATTACTTTATCTATTTATCATCAATTTGCTAACTTTACCTTCATTATCTATTTATCATCATCAAAAATTTGTATTAATAGTTAATAGTCATTCCTTATTTACTTTTTTTCATGTTGACCTAGTCCAATAGTTGATGTGCTGATGGTGAAAGAATCCTCTTTTATCCCATGTGGCCTGGTCTGGAGCTCACTCACATGCTTTCTTTAGTCTGTACCAGAGTCCTCAGGATCTTTTCATTTGTCAGCATAACCTGTATTTATCTTCCTCTATATTCATAAGATCGATTCTGAAAGAACCGCTGCATGTGACGATTCCATATTTTTTTTTTTTTTGGGTAATCTACCAGAGTCCTCAGGATCTTTTCCATTTGTGGCAGCAAAACCAGTGTAGATTGTGCACGATTAAAATAGCTAAAGTGCAGATCAGTGTGCAGACGAAAGCATAATTGTTAGCCAGTAGTACCTGGAAAAAGCCAACTACAAAGGCAGACATTCAACATTTTAAATATTCTCTCTCATGGCCTCCAGAGGGCAGGTGGCCGACAAGGTAGCGTACAAGTCAAGAACAGATAAAGAAGCAAAGAGAGATTTGGAGTCAGATAAGGTTAAAATGGTTTCAAGATCCGCCTCGCTTGACTTTGAGAAGAGATGAAACTATACTAATTATTGTGGTAACACTATTAAAGATGATAGCATAAAAGATTACAAGCAACATCACAGCGAACAGACAAGAAATAAATAACAGTGACGGTGACAGAGTACGAACTATTGCGACTATCTCGGCTAAGATTCATATTGATTGCCGGATTCCCCACAAGGTGTGATGGGCTACATTGCGGGGTGGTTTTTTTTCTCGTGCGTACTCCTCTGAGGTAGCTTTACTATTTATCAGCACTAGCTTTAGGCACGCTTGCATTGCCAACATGTGAATGTAGTCAGAGTTTTACAAGGAAATGTGATGTAGATCTCTGAAGCAATTCCAATTGCATGTTCGTGTATTTTCAGACGATGTGGATGCCAATGCCAAGCCGGTGGAAGATCGATCCCAGTATCAGCAGATTTTACATTAAGCCAAGTGTTAGTTTAAGTAATTGTAAATGAAGTAGTTAATATTAATACTGAAATTTATTTCTCATGAGTCAAATATAGTAGTTGTTTATTATGGACTGTGTTCTAAGGTGAATTCAAGAGATAACTTATTTTGTTTAGATAAAGTTACATATTTTACTCATCGCCCTGAACCCCCAAGTTTAATTTACACCATCAAATTCTATTTTTTTAATTAAAAGTTTAAAAAGGATATTATGAAACTTGTAGCTACAGGTTACACAAATAAAAGAATAAACAAATAAAAGAATAAAAGTCCAATGCGTAAACTGTACTCGGTCACAGGGAACGATAGGAGTAATCAATTCAACATATGGAACAGCATATTTTTAAGAGAAATAATCTTGAAGAACAGCATGCAAAACTAAAGGATCGCTAACTCTTGGTATATCGATTCAACAAAACACGAAGACTACAAAATTTGTTGTTTCAACAACTTCACAATGTATATATTAGTTCCTATGGCTTCAATATGCTTGAAGTAAAAACAGCTGTAATAACTTGCTCAAATGATAAGTTTTAGAGGTAGAGTTGAATCAGCTCATCACTAACCACGGATGGAGTAAGAACACCAAGGTCAGTGAACAGCAGCGTGAGGAACTGAGGTGGTGTGTAATCCCTTGCTGATGTTTCAACTTTAACATCAGGTGGAACAGGAACGCCAAAGTCTATCGGTCGAAGTGCAGTTTCAAGATCTTTTTGGTCCAATGGATACAAACGTGCAAACTGCAAAACGATTCATATCTAAGAAATAGCAAAATTGCAATAGCAAATGATGCCAAAATCCTTAGTTTGGTGCCAATCTCCAGTTTGATATCTAACGGAATGAGATCAAAGAAAGAGGTGATCCATATAAGAGTACCTTGTAACTTTCGGCAGCCACATAAACAGGCTTGTTCATGCTGTGAGCCACAAGTGCAGTTTGATATGTCCCCATCATGTTAATTATGCCTCCACTTTCAACCACCCCATCAGCTCCAACAAAAACCATGTCAACCTCATCCATTGTGTACGCCACTGCAGAATCAAGCAGAAGCTTTACTGGAATGTCCAGCGCTGCAAGTTCCTTCGACAACCTTAGTCCTGTCCTATCAGGTCTTCCCTCTAAAACAGAAAGAAAATGTCAACATTCTTTTGCTGAAGACCATGCTTCCAAAGAAAGAACAGTCGGAAAGCTTTATTCATGATAAAAACCTGTGCAAAAGACTTTGAATAGTTTTTTATTTGATGCTGCAAGCTTAAGCACTTCCAATACTACTCTTGAAAAACCATGAACCAAAATTGTGCAACCATCAAATATAAATTCCTGAGCAAGCATTGCAATTGTGCGGCGAGCCTGGAAAAAATCCATGTCAGTAATTGTTTACATGGTGCAAGAGTAAGAACATGAACCACAGAACAGTTGTGTACTTTCATGGAGATCTCTCCAAACTTTTCTCCACGCTCAATCAACCGAAGCTTTGCAGCATAAAAGTTCTCATATTCTAGAGCAGAAGTTCGAGTTACATAGCGCATGAACAGATCACAACCAGCTGACAATGATATAGAAGTTGTGTCCCATGACTGAAAAAGAAATGTGAATGTTTAAAGTAAGAACAAAGATAGGCCAATTTACCAAATAAACAATAATAAAATCAATTTTTCACCAAGCAGATCTAAGGATCTTAATTTTCTAGATGCTATGAGAAAAGGATAAGGTTACAAGATCATGTTCAAAACATATAAATTTTGTAGCTAGCTGATTTGCTCAGTTAGAAATGGAACTGTAAGCCATAAACGGTTATCCAAAAATATTGTAAACAATATGATTCTACATGGAGGTTAATGCAGATATAATCCAACTATCATAAACATCGGTGTTCTAAAAATCGGCCAAAGCGGCAGCCAATGGCACCAAAACATGCTAGTCGGCCAGCTTAGGCGGCCTTCGCCTAGGCGGGATTAGACTGTCCTAGGCACCGACTAAGAGTCGTCTAGGCACGGTGGAAATAGTGCAGGGTTTTCATAATTTTTTTTAGTTTGGGCTTTTAAATTTAAAGCCTAAATAAAAAAAAAAAACAGAAATGTAACATTTGTTTTTGTATTGGCCTTAGGTTTTATAAGCCCTAAACTTTGGTACAATAAGAAAATTGATTTGTTGGCTTGCCCTAGCGGTTAGAATTAAACTTCATCTTCATCGTACTAAGTAACCAAAACTAGAGAAATCAGAGCAAATGAAGAAGCCCACATTGATGAGAAATCAAAGAGTTAAAAAGCGGGAGAAATCGATTTAAAGAAAAATTTGTTGTTTGATCTTTCCTCAACCGAGCGACTTGGAAGTGATTGAATTGAAGGTTGGTCAAAGCTTCATCCTTTGGAAACATCATTTCATCAGACAACCCCAAAGAAGCTCTAGAGTGAGAGAGCTTCACGAGGATAATTTTACATCCAAAGAAGAAGAGGAGGATCACAATGATGATATTAAGTTCGTGTTTGATGAAGAACAAGTTGTTGAAAATTTTGGAGAAGTAGAATAAATTTGTGATATTTTATTAGTTGTGCAATTTTGAACTCATTTTAAATTTGATGTTATTGTACTAAGTTATAGAATGTGATTTATTATGTAATTTATGTTGAAATTGTGGAATCTGCCTAGCGACGCCTAGTCCCCACCTAAGTGGCCTAGACACTAGATGCTAGACTGACGCCCGACTAGAGCCTAGCGAATTTTAGAACCTTGCTAAACATTTAGGGCAGACAACTAGTTGTTCTTCTATTACCAAAATAATTTCATGAGCAGTATAAAAAACAAGCACATATACGTGTAGTAATTGATAAGATTCTGATTTTTGGTCATCCAAGATTTATTAATACATACATAAAAAGTGTTCTGGAGAGACGCCACCATCATGAAGGATTTCACATCTCGTCTTTAACCAAAATAATTCCTATTAACTCATTAAATTCAGGAAATGGGCATTTGGTACAGGTGAAAATAAGGTGGATTAACAATTAGGTCACGGGAGCATAATATTATTGTGATGTTGCAGTTCAACCATACTGTTGATTCAAAAGCAGCATGTTTTATTTGGTTAACATAATCACACATGTGGTGAAAATTTCTAGGTAAACAAAATGTTTGATCATATAAGCTCCTTACATACACCAGATCTGTGTCTGGAAGTTTATAAAGTCACAAGGAAGAAATTTACACAATTAAGACTAGGAAATGAAAAGAATGAATTAAACAATAAAGGAAAAAAGAGTACTAGAGTTCTGTCCTTCAAAAAGCTTTATTACTTTCCTTCAATAAAACAATTAATCTATCCTTGTTAAATGGAAAAAGGAAACTATAATCACCAAACCTGAAGGACATAACTGCTAAATGGGACCTTGCTGTGTGTTATTAACTGATAAAGTATGAAGTATACTAGCAACACGATGTTGCTATTTGCTAGTGTGACTCTTGAAGATCCATGCTTTATGATCACTTTGTAAAAGATATAATTACTATACTGAGGCAAAATTAAAAATTGGGTTGTTTGCATGATAACTTACAAAGCAAAGAAACACATATAATGTTGTTAAACGAGTCAACAATTAGACAATTAGAACAGGTCATGTTAGCACCACAAGATAATATCAGGTTATTAATCGTCTAAGTGGACACCTGAACCAAACAAATTATCAGGATCAAATGGACCAGACCATCTTTATATTTGTAGGCCTTATAAACAGATTTTATTGATTAAGTTGATCGAGTGATAGATGCACAAAAGCCCAAGAAAAGAGGAATGACAAAGCTACTGATAGGGTAGCAGAAATCTCTGATCTGACAAGATTTCCAAACTAGTAGCAAACACAACTTCATAAATAGTACTGAACAAAATATGGGTATCAGCAAGATAACAAGTGAAGTAACATGCAGCAAGTATCGAAAAGGTAGGATCTTCAAGAAATATAATGACCCCACCGATCATAGTTGACAAATGCTTCAAAGAATTTTTTACCGCGAAACCCTAAATCGAGTTACAAAGAATTGAGCGACGCTTTCGTACAAACCAACAAAAGATAAGCCACATATTTGAAAAGAGCAAACCTTCAACGTGTCGGAGGCCTTATTGAGTTCAATCTCCAGCTCCATCATGGTCGTAGCCTCGCTGGAGCGGATGACAGCGGAGAGGGCCATGATGGCGGCGACGGCTTCCGCCAGGTCCGGCTTCTTCCGCCAGTGGTTGAATTCGTCAATGACGCTGAAAGGAATGGAGGAGGAGGAGGATGAGGCAGGTGGCCTGCCCAACGAGAGGAACGCATCGCGGTCGACAGCGGCCTCGGCCTGGGCCAGCCAGTCGCTGCTGACGACGGCGTGGTGGTCCGCCCGCGTCTGGTAGTAGGCGGAGACGCCGCTGCCACCCGAACTAGGGTTAGGGTTGGCGTCCGTGGTGGCGGTGGCGGAGTCGGGGTAGAAGCGTTGGCGCTCCTCAAGAAGGAAGGAAGCCGATCGCCCCCACATCATTTCTCCCTCGCCCGACCAATGACGTTATCTACTTATATAAATTTGATATGCATACAATGTCCAACGATTGGTGGGCTGATATGGTTGTGTCTGATATAATTTCATATTAAATTCAATGTGAATGTTTTTGATGATTTTTTTATTTTATATATTAATATTTATAAAAAATAAAAATAAATAATAAATATCAAACTTTTTTATCATAATTTATAGAAACTAAAATGAATATAATTGTTATCAGTAAATTTTAACTAATGTTATTCATATGTTATTAAAATATAATATCTATTTTTTATTTTTACTTTTTCAAATATATTAAAATGTTATTAAAAAATTAACTAATGTTATTCATATATTTTCATATCGATAAAAAAAAAGAGAAAAAATAATAAAAAAAATGATAGAAAAAATTAAATTATCAAGAGGGTAAAATAAAAAATACACTTAAAAAGGTATATTTTTTTGATAATATCAAAATAACGTATGTCTTTTAATAAATTTATATCTCTATCTACACTTTTTGATAAATTATATTTAATTAAATACTCAAATTGAGAAAAAATTATTAAATCAAATATTAAATTTTTTATAAATATTAAATTATAACTCCGGCCACAACCATAGACCATTTTTTTTTCTGGGCTTCTACGGACATAGCACAGCCGTTGAGACGTGTAATGGATATAAATTGAGCGTTGCGTGTGGCATTGAATTTTATGAGAAAATTTAGGCAGGGCGGCGGAGGAACCAAATATGCGTGGGCGGAAAAAGTCAATTATTTTCACGAATTATCCTCGAAAATTTTTTATGGAGTGGAACAATAACTTTCAAAATTAATCGAATCATAAGAATAGGGCACCCTAGTTAAAAAAAAACATTTCCCCTTTCCTCCTGTCAAATCAAATTCACGATTAAAAAAAGCATCTCCAACTTGGTTCAAACAAACAATAACATTTCATAATTATTAAAGTCGATTCAACAACTTAAAGTCTGAATGTCCTAAATATTTTATTTAACCATAAACAACAACAGATTTACTATTAAATTTACATCACCAATTCTCCTCAACAACAAACACCAATCACACAAATACTACCACAGATTACACACTCGAACACGCAGTAAGCAACAAGGAGAAAGAACCTGATTCACACTCACAGAGAAGGCAAGAGGCTAAGGAGTTGACGGAGGAGGAACCAATCCACCTCTAGGGTTGGTATTAGCTCCCGGTTCCTGGTAATCCATGCTCATCTCCACCAGTTCCCTTCCCTTCCACAACCCTAACTCCTGTCACGCACACAGACAAAGAAACCAGTCAATTCACTCACAGTGAATGAAAACATGCAAGAGCAGGAACACAAGAACAGCACGTAACTCACCTCATTTTCAGGTGCAGATCTCACAGCATCAACTCTTCCTCCATCTACTTCAAACAGGCACAAACTGAATCAGTCAGCAAAGAATTTCAATCAGCAAAAGAAAGGATTTCTGTTTAAAAAAAAAAACAAAGAAAGAAAGAGAAGGCCATGGAGCTGTGCCTTGTGAGATGGAGAGGAAGAGCAGCGCTGAGAAGACGAGCAGCGTGAAGAACCTGGACCTGGACTCCATGGCCGACCTCTGCTTGAGCTGATCTATACTTATGTAGAAAAGCTGCGTTCCTAATTAATGATAGGGACACGCGAATAAAAAGTTGAATGATCTTGAGCAGGAATCATGCTCAGTTTGGCAGCATTGAGAGGTGGGGGCTCCTGGTTTCTGAAGATTGAAATGGCATCTCTTTCTTTTCTGTGGGCACTTTCTGCCATAGCCGGAGGCAGTAAGTATTTCGCATTGGATGTTCTGTCACAAGTTGAGAAATTGACATTATATGTCGACTAAATTATTTAGGATTGACTTTATGTGAATTTCTTTTTGGAGTGAGCTTTTTGACTTGTTGCTGAGTGTGAAGAGGAAAAACAACTATTATTAGGCTAAGCTTAACAGGTAGGGCTTGTTTTGACTTCAGTTTTAGTTTTATAGAAGTAGGCCAAATATACGAATCAGAAGTTAACCTTTCTAAATTATTTAGGATTGACTTTATGTGAATTTTTTAGGGAGCTTTTTGACTTATTGCTGAATGTGAAGAGAAAAAACAGCTATTATCAGGCTGAGGATGCACATGTTGGGTTTGGTTTGACTTCAGTTTTAGTTTTATTTTGATGTCGAAGTAGGTCAAATTCCATTGAAACAAAACGTAGGTTTAATATACGAGACAAGTTTTAACCTACCTTCTCCCTCTGTATTATATTAAAAGACAATATAAGTCCCTCCTATATTATATATAAGAGATTATTTTTGTGATATATTATAAGAGATTATTTTTTCAATTTATTCAAATATGATGGCGATTTTATAGTTATGCAAGCTCCATTTTAGGGATGACAATTTCTCCCAATTAAATAATTGTGTATTCGGATATCAGCATTTTTAGATTTAGATATGGAGATAAATATGGTAAAATTTTACTTATACCCTACCCATACCATTCTCTTCTCAGACAAAAATTTAGTTTATCTATTTATCTAGTCACCAACACATATTTCATCTACTGTTTCAATAGAAATTTTCACCCAATCAAAGTGCGAGAGTACCAGAATTTAATAATTTAATAAATATTCATAAATTTATTGAAATAATTTATTTATTTATTTTTAAAAAAAAAGAATGACATGTAGTAAGGGATGAAGATGAAAGTTAAGGTGGCGTTTGGTTCTTTTTTAGAAATTAGAATGAGAATGAAAATCATAGTATTGTGGAATGAGAATGGATAAGCATCAATATCAATCTTAAAAACAATATTTGATTAGTTGAATATTTTCTATCAGAATAAACTAAAATTTCCTTTTTCACCCTTAGAGAAAAATAAGAGAAAAAAATTAAATGTGAGAAAGTTGAATGTGAGAAAAAAATATGATGAGAGAGAAAATGTGATGAGAATGAATGAAGAGAGGGAAAGTGTGATGAGAGAAAATGAGGAAAGTGTTGGTGCAACAGACCTCTATGGTTTCGATGTTTGACAATGTACCTAAGTTTGGTCAGTTTGACCAAGGGTTGATCCAAACAGGATTTGATGTTTGAAAGAGATAAGTCTAATCAGGATTAGATGACTAGCAATGGTAAGTCCTAACTGAACGTTAGACAAAGAGAAGTCCTGGTGAGTGAAGTCATGCCCTTGTGAGTGAAGCTAGGTAGTGGAAGTCCTAGTGAGTGAAGCTAGGTAGTGGAAGTCCTAGTGAATGAAGTCAGACCTTAGTGAGTGAAGTTAAGTAGTGGAAGTCCTGGTGAATGAAGTAAGGCCCTAGTGAGTGAAGTTAGGTAGTGGAAGTCCTGGTGTATGAAGTCAAGCCCTAGTGAGTGAAGCTAGGTAGTGGAAGTCCTGATGGGTGAAGCCAAACAATGGAAATCCTAGTGAGTGAAGCTAAGCAACCCTAGGGGGAGGTAACCTTAGGTAATATATGATCGCGATTGACCGGACTAGTGAATTATTAATAATGCTAACATTGTTTTTCTTTACCATTTTATATCTATTGTGCTAACTCAATGTTGCAGGCAAGTCTTAGTAGATCAACTTGGTCAGATACTAAGTGTAGGACCCTTGGCGGCCGACAAGAGAGGGGTCAACTGCCCTGCAAAATAAGAATGTAAACCCTTCTCAAGCTTTACAGCGTAAATAAAATTAACACTTACATAAACGGAATTAAGAAACTAATTAAGAAAAGGAGGCACCGAATTTACTTGGTTTGTAATTAGGGGATTGTAAATCCAAGACCTTGAAAAAACACTAAGATTCTCCTCTAGGTGGAGTAGCCTCTTACAATATTGAAGCACACAATTACAAAGTTAAACAAGAAAGGAATTGATCACAAGTGTTGTTCTGAACCATTGGGACCAGAGCTATACTTATAGCCATGGTCGGGGCGCCTGGAAGGGTTCCAAGCATCTCTAGGATGATAAAACTTTATCCCCGTCGCAACAGATCGTGTCAAACTCGATCCTGATAAAATTCATGGTTCGGGCACCCAGACCAAGTCCAGGAGCCCCAACCTAAGTTAAGTTTATGTTAACTGTTTGGTCCGGGTTCTTGCTCCGACTCCACTCACTTGGGTCCTGGTCTTCCGTTCTGGCTATGGCTCTGCTTGCTTGGGTGATTTCGACCATCCGGAATAGAGCTCACTCGAACCCATTTTCCGTCCTTCAAGCAATCTTTCGCTCTGGCTTCTCGTCCCTCGGAAACACCGCGTGCCTCCTTCTCGTTCGCCCATGTACTCTTCCGTAGCACCTCGTCCCTCGGACGCACCGAACCCGCCGACTCTCTCCCGTGTTGTCCTTCTTGCTAGTTACGTCTTTCACTCGACTTCCTGTGCTCCTAAGTTCCTACACACTTAAACACAAGGGTTAAATACCAACAGGACCTAACTTGACTTGGTTGATCACATCAAAACCATCACAGGGTACTTACAATCTCCCCCTTTTTGATGTGAGCAAACTCAAGTAAAATTAGGGTAAACTACAAAAATAACAGTTATAAAATAAAATTTTTACAAGTACAAAAATTAACAAAAATTAAAAATTATACTACCCTCCCCATAGACTTAATCTTTACTACTCCCTCTTTTGATCTCATTAAAAATGGGGTATTTTACAAAATTCTACTTAACAACAATAAAAAGTCTAAGGGATAATTAAAAAAACATTAAAATTTAAGCTTAAAAAAAATTAACATATTTAAGGTAGAAAAAAAATTTCATATAAAGTTGAAATTATTGTTAAACAAAATTTTCTAAAAAATTTAACATTTAGAAAATTTTAACATTTAAAATTTTTCTTACAGTTAAGTGATGAAGTTCTTGGAAAAATTAACTTTAAAATAATTTCTAATAAAATTTTTGAAAAACATTTGAAAGTATTTTTATAAAAAACTAATTGCTTAACAATTAGTTAATTATATACTTATTTCAGTAATTGACTTTTAGACTGTGGCGAGACACTAGGGCTTCTTGGAGCAATAACATGTTGGTCCCTTGGCGACCGGCTAGAGGAAGGGTGAATAACCCGCACAATAAAATGAAAAGACCTTCCTCGACTTATAGCTTTATCAAAATAAATACTTGCATAAAAAGTATTAAAAGACTAAAAAAGGAAGAGGCCCAGAAAGAGTTACTTGGTTATAACCGGGGAGGTTGTTAATCTAAGGAAGATGAAAAACTAAGTAAAAATTTCCTCTGGGCAGAGAAGTCTCTTACAACAATTAAATCTCATAACTAGAAGCTAAACTCAAAAGGAATCAATTACAAGTGTTGTCTTTTGGCTTCTAGGACCAGAGCTGTATTTATAGTCCTGGTCGGGACGCCTGGAGGGAGATAAAACTTTATCCCCATCGCAACGGATCGTGTTTGGCGTGTTCCAGATAAAAATCCTGGTCTAGGCACGCCCGGAAGGGTTCTGGGCACCGAGAGTCCAGCGAGTTCGGGCACCCAGACTAAGAAAGTCAACATCTTGTTGACTTTCGGTCTCAGTCTTCCACTCTGGTTCCGCTCGCCTTAGTTCAGGTCTTCCTCTTCGGCTCCACTCGCTTAGATGATCTCAGTCATTCGGAATAAGGCTCACCTGAACCCAACTTCCGGCATTCAAGCAATTTTCCGCTTCGACTTTTTGTCCCTCGGAAATGTCGCGTGACTCCTTCTTGTCCGCCCGCATACTCTTCCGTAGCACTTTATTCCTCAAATGCACCAAGTCCGTTAGCTCTCTTCCGTGTCATCCTTCTCGCTAGCTATGTCTTTTGCTCGACTTCTTATGCTCCTAAATTCCTGCACACTTAGACACAAGGGTTAAAAACCAATAGGACTTAACCTAACTTGGTTGATCACATCAAAACTACCTTGGGTACTGACAATCTCCTGCTTTTTGATATGATCAAACCCAAGTTAAGTTAGGGCAAACAAACATAAAAATGAAATAATAAGGTAATAAATTTGCAACTCAATAATGTGCAAAAAATTAAATTACCCTCCTCCTAGACTTAATCTTCTCTTTTCCCCCTTTGATCACATTAAATAGGGTACTTGAAAATAACTTTGGAAAAAATCTAAATTTAAAGTTTAAAGGAAAACAAAAAAAGTATGAAAGGTTAAGTTTTTTTTTAAAAAAATGCTGGCTTTTAAAAAAAGCGCTTTTAATTGTTGAAAAATTTAACAAGCGTTAGGCAAACAAAAATTTTCACAAAAAGTTAAATTTTAAGCAAAATTAAAAAAACAACATTTGCATTTTGATAGAAAAAATTCTAATGGAAAGAGTTTCAAAAAATTGTTTAGATAAAGTTTCATAGAAAAATTTACTAAAATAACTCTAACAAATATAATTGTTGTTAAATAAATTTTAATGATCAGAATTTTTCTATCATAAGTTTGACAAAAAAAAAAAAATTAAAGCATTAGTCAAAAATATTTCACAGTAAGTCAATTAAACATTTATTTCAATAATTAACATCTAGGCTGTGGTAAGACATTAGACCTTCTTGGTTATTGGATTAACAACCACTTTCTAGACAGAATCTTTTAAAGAAATTAAATATTTAATTTTCTCTCTGAAAGCCCTAAGTCTAAAAAAAATCAGTCTAAATATGATTTGGAATCCAATATAAGTTCCTTCCTACATGATTAATCAAGAATTTCATAAGAATATATTTCTATGATATTTTTCTAATTTGACCCTTATAATTTTTGAGATACCAGTTAAGTCCTGAATAATTTCTAAAATTAGAAGGAATAAGCTTTGAGCATGCATAACTTTTCAAATTTTTTATTTCCTTTTTTAATTTTTAATTTTCTAATTTTACTTTGCTGAAATCTTCTAATCGACAAGAACCAGCTAAGATTGATTTTAAATCTTTATTTTCTTTCTCTAATTTATAGCAATTTTTTTATAATAGTTTTATAAATTCAAACATTTTATCCGGAGGTAGAGATCGTACCTGACTTACCTTGTTGATTCTGTAGTCTGAAACTCCTTCTAAAGTAGGGGTGTAAACGAATAGAATTAAGCTGAATATGCAGAAAAATATAAGGCTCGAATTCGGCTCGAAATAGGTATATTCGAGTTTGAGCTCGATTTGAAGCTCGAAAAATACAAAATGTTTGGTTCGAGTTCGGTTCGAATTAGGGCTCGGGTTCCAGTTTGGCTCGAAATATTCAAACATGTTTGCGAACTATTCAAACTATTGCTCGAAAAGAAGTTCGAAAGGCTCGAAATTTATTTATTTAATATATATTTAATTTATATTAATAAATATTAAGGCTCACGAGCGGCTCGAACAATATAATTTGGGCTCGAGTTCGGCTTGAAAAAAAGTTCGAACATGTTCGAGTTTGGCTCGAATTCGATAAATTTGAATACGAATCGAATATTTTTTGAGCTGACTTAAAAAGCTCATGAGCTGGCTCAATTCATTTGCAACCCTACTCTAAAGTACTACTTTCTTCCCATGTCGCTCCTCCTTCATTGATGCTCTCGATACTCATTTCGGATGAGCTTGGTTCGTCTTCATCTTCTTGGTGACTTGCTACTAGTGCAAGTCCGACGAGGGGCTTCTATCTCCGATTCAGATGACGTGTCATCCCACGTCACCTTTAGATTATACTTGGATCAGATTGACTTCTTGTTATTTTCCTTGTCCTTGTCCTTGCTCTTCAACTTTAGGCAGTTATCTTTTACATGCTTTTCTTCATTGCAGTGGTAGCATCTTACTTTCCTTTTTCTTTTTATACCCTGCACTTGATTAAATTTATTAGATTTAAATAATTTTTTAAATTTTCTTACCGTGAGCATTGTTCATCGTCATCGAGAGACTATTCATAATCTCGTTCATCCATCTTTGTCTTCAAGGCAATGTTGTGCTTTAGCTCCTTCTTTAGATCTGCGCATCTTATTTCATGGACTTCAAATATTGAAAATAATTATTCTAAATTAGTTAATTCTAGATCCTTAGATATATAATAAGCATCTACTAATGATGCTCATTCAGTATTTCTAGGAAATGTGTTAAGCGTGTACCTTAGTGAATCTCGATTGCTTACCTTTTCTCCAAGATTCGTAAGTCCAGTGATGAGCTCCTTGATCCTTGAGTGAAGGTATGCAACAGTTTCGCCTTCTTCTAGTTTGATGTTGCTGATATGTTTCTGAGCAGATTTCATCTCGCGAGTTTTGCCTCCGAGGTTTCTTCGTGTTGTTTCAGGAATTTCTCCTAGAGTTCTTTGGTAGACTCGTAGGCTCCGATCCAACTAACTTCTTGTGGCGGTAAAATACTTAGCAGATGAAACTCTGCTTTGCCGTTTACCATGAAATCAGCTTGCTCTTTCTTAGTCCATTAGTATTTTTCTTTACCTTCAGGTGTTACAAAACCAAATTCCATTATTAAGAGTAAATCAAAATATGTCTTAAAGAATACCTCCATCCTTTTCTTCCAGCTCATGAATTTCCCCTCAAACTTTAGTGGGAAGATGCTCAGTCTGACCATCTCAAGTGCTTCGTTCAGCGGTTAGTTCTCCTAAAGTTGTTGGGCTCTGATACCACTTATTGGTCCCTTGTCGATCGGTTAGAGAGAGGGTGAATAGCCTGCACAATAAAACGCAAAGACCTTCCTTGACTTATAGTTTTATCAAAATAAACACTGGCATAAAAGGTATTAAAAGACTAAAAAAGGAAGAGGCTCAGAAAGAGTTACTTGATTACAACCGAGAAGGTTGTTAATCCAAGGAAGATGAAAAACTCAGTAAAAATCTCCTCTGAGCAGAGAAGCCTTTTACAACAATTAAATCTCACAACTAGAAAGCTAAATTCAAAAGGAATTGATTACAAGTGTTGTCTTTTAGCTTTTGGGACCAGGGTTATATTTATATCCTTGGTCGGGGCGCCTGGAAGGGTTCCAGGTGCCTGGACGGGGATAAACTTTATCCCCGTCACAACAAATCACATTTGACACGTTTCGGATAAAAATTCTGGTCTGGGCGCCCGTAAGGGTTCCGGGCGCCCAGAGTACGGCGAGTCCGGGCACCCGGACAAAGAAAGTCAACATCCTATTGACTTTTGGTCCCGATCTTCAGCTCTGGTTCCGCTCACCTTGGTCTAGGTCTTCCGCTCCGAATCCGCTCGCTTAGGTGATCTCGGCCATCCGAAATAGAGCTCACTCGAACTTAACTTCCGACCTTCGAGCAATCTTCCGCTCCAGCTTCTCATCCCTTGGAAACACCGCGCGCCTCCTTCTCGTCCGCCCACGTACTCTTCCACAACACCTCATCCCTCAGACGCACCGAGCCCGTCGACTTTCTTCTGTGTCGTCCTTTTCGCTAGCTACGTCTTTTTCTCGACTTCCTGTGGTCCTAAGTTCCTACACATTTAGACACATGGGTTAAAAACCAACAGGACATAACCTGACTTGGTTGATCACATCAAAACTATCTTGGGGTACTAACACAACCACTTTCTAGACAAAGTCTTTTAAAGAAATTAAATATTTAACTTTCTGTATGAAAAACAACAAAAATATTAATCTAAATATGATTTTGAAACTCAAAATAAGTTCCTTCCTACAAGATTAATCAGAAATTTCTTAGGAACATATTTCTGTGATATTTTTCTAATTTAGTGCTTATAAAATATATAATACCAGTTTAATCCTTTATAGTTTCTAAAATTTGAAATAGAAAAATTTGAACATGCAGAATTTTTTAAGTTTTTTTTTTCTATTTGTTCCTTTAACTTAGTATTTTCAATTTTCAATTTTCAATTTATCAAGCTCCTCTATTAAGCATGACTTTGCTAAGATTCTTTTTATTTCTAAATTATCCTTTTTCAAATTATCATAATTACTTTTTAATTTATACATTGATTTAGTCATACACTTAATACCAAAATAGAGTTGATCAGGAGGTAAGAGACATACCTCACTTACCATGTCAAATCTGAAGCTTGATTCTCCCCCTGCTTCACTGCTTTCGTCTGATGTCACTCCCCCTTTATCGATGCTAGCTTCTGAGGTGCTTTGATCTTCATGGCTAGCCATCAGTGCTAGTCCAACGTATGCTTCTATTTCTGACTCGAATGATGAGCTTTCGTCCCAAGTAGCCTTGAGATTCTTGTGTTTGTTTGGCTTGGGCCCCTTGTCTTTTTTTCTTTTTGAGCTCCAGACAGTCCTCCTTTATGTGTCCTTCCTTTTGACACCAGTAGCATCGAACTTTTCTTCTATTTCTTGGAGTTTTTCTGTTATGCATTTCTTTAAATTTATTATATCTAAAAAATTTCCTAAACTTCCTTACCATATAAGCTTCTTGGTCTCCTTCCAGATCTGAGTTTGACTCGGGTTCGTCCTTCTTGGTGGCTCTCAGTGCTAGGTTCTGGCTTGACTCTTTACTTGATCATGCACATCTAGATTCATGTAATTCTAAAGTTGAAAATAATCCTTCTAGTTACTTACATATAAGTCCTTCGAGATGTAGTAGGCGCTGATTATTGAGGTCCATTCTGGAGTCCTGTGAAAGGCGTTGAGCGCGTAGCGCATCGAGTCCCGATTGGTTACTGTTTAGCCGAGGTTGACCAGTCCAGTGATCAGTTCCTTGATCTTCGCGTGTAGTTGGGCTACCTTCTCACCTTTTTCTAGACGTACATTTGTTAGTTGATTTTGAAGAAGGTCTTATCGTGCGAGCTTCATTTCGGATGTGCCTTCGTGGAGTTCTAGGAATTTCTCCCAGAGTTTTTTGGCTGACGAGTAGCTTCCGATGCGATTGACTTCTTGAGGCGACAACACACTCAGCAGGTGATATTCTGCTCTGCTGTTGGTGACGAAATCACTTTGTTCCTTCTTCGTCCAAAGATACTCATTTTTTTCTACGCCTTGTTGATCTTCTGGAACTACAAAATTGTATTTAAAAATTAAAAAAATTTCAAAATTGGTTTTTAGAAATACATCCATTCGGCGTTTCCAGTGCACGAACTCCCCCTCGAACTTTGGTGGGACAAGGCTTGGTCCGACCATTGATTTTTCTTCGATCGACGGTTAGTCTTTCTGAAGCGAACCTTGCTCTGATATTAATTATAAGACCCTTGGCGGTCGGCAAGAGGGGGGGGGGGGTCAACTGTCCTGTAAAACAAGAACGTAAACCCTTCTCGAGCTTTACAACATAAGTAAAATTAACACATGCATAAACAGAATTAAGAAACTAATTAAAAAAGGAGGCACCGAATTTACTTGGTTTGCAATTAGGGGATTGTAAATCCAAGACCTTGAAAAGCACACTAAGATTCTCCTATGGGCGAAGTAGTCTCTTACAACGTTGAAGCACACAATTATAAAGCTAAACAAGAAAGGAATTGATCACAAGTGTTGTTATGAACCATTGGGACCAGGGCTATATTTATAGCCCTGTCAGGGTGCCTGGAAGGGTTCCAGATGCCTCTAGAGGGATAAAACTTTATCTACATCGCAACAGATTACGTCAAACTCGATTTGGATAAAATTCATGGTCCGGGCGCTCGGACCTAAGTTAACTTTGTGTTAACTGTTTGGTCTGGGTTCTTGCTCTGGCTCCTCTCGCTTGGGTCCGGGTCTTCTGCTCTGGCTACGACTATGCTTGCTTGGGTGATTTCGGTCATCTAGAATATGGCCCACCTGAACCCATTTTTCGACCTTCGAGCAATCTTTTGCTCCGACTTCTAATCCCTCGGAAATGCCACGTGTCTCCTTCTCGTTCGCCCACATACTCTTCCACAACATCTCGTCCCTCGGACGCATCGAGCCTGTCGGCTCTCTCCCGTGCCATCCTTCTCGCTAGCTGCGTCTTTCGCTCGACTTCCTGTGCTTCTAAGTTACTGCACACTTAGACATAGAGGTTAAATACCAACAGAACCTAACTTGACTTGGTTGATCACATTAAAACCACCATGGTGTACTTACACTAAGCAAAGCCAGAGAAAGTCTAAATAGGTCTGAATGACCAGATGTTTAGCAGGTAAGTGGAGGTAAGTTACTAGAGGAGAGTGACTTAGTGAGGATGCTTCCCGATTGAGGGAACAGAAGGTGTCAGTCTAGCTCAGGTCCATTTGCGAAATCTAAGTTGAGGCCTTGACTAAATCCTGGTCTCGGGGATATAGGATCTAATTACTGCTACTATCTTACTGTATTATGCTAATTCTATTTTGTAGGATAAACATATTTTTGTTGCCTACACTAACTCATTTTTATAGGGAAGAAGCTGCTGAAAAAGGGTGTTCAGTTGCTCGAACTCCAAGCCCCTGGACGGCTGGACCAGCTTCGCCCGGGCGGCCTGGCCAGGCACCCAGGCAGTCTAAGCGCTCGGAGATGGTCCTAGCTCCCGAACCAAAAAAATCATCCAAAAGTTGAGTTGGCGCACAATGACTAGCCGAATCCATGTCAATGGTTTAGGCGCCAAGCACCCAGAGGTGGATAAACTTGACAGATCAAGTTTTGACAAGAGATCGCCATGTCCGCAATGGTTCGGGCGCCCGGAGGGTTCTTGGCCCCCGGAATGGGCCTATATAAAGGCCTTCGACTAGCAACTTCAGAAATCATCTGCTATAACTTTCATATTCACGTGCTGCTCTGAAAAGGCTTTGACGACATCGAAAGGCTACTCCGAAGTTCGAAGAATAAAGACTTCTTCAATTTCCTTTTTGTTTGTTGATAACATTTATATTTCAGTTCTTGTGCTCAATCTTTGTAACTCATTATTCAAACTGATAGTGATTGCCCAATAAAAGCACTTAACGAGTGCGAGCCTTGGAGTAGGAGTCGTCGAAGGCTCCGAACCAAGTAAAAAATTACTTGTGTTAGCATTTGTACTTTCATGTTTTTCTTTCCATTGTGTATTCTCAATTTTCTAAAAAGCAATGAATACTATTCCCCCCCCCCCCCCCCCCCCATAGCGTCTTTCCAATCCAATAAATGGTATCAGAGCAAGGTTTGCTCTAAATTGGTGCAATCACCAATCAAGCAGGGTTTTTTTTTTTTTTTGGTTTTGAGATTTTTTGGTTATATCTGACCTGGTACGATTACCCTTTCGGATAAATTTTCCTTCGCCGTGATTTCTGCTTAAAGTTGGTGCAACAACACTCGAGATAGTTTTTCTTTTTTCTCCCACACTACCAATCTCAAGACAAAGTCTTGGAAATTATTTCTTACCTATATCTATCTCGCAAGATCTTCTCATATCAATGGTTCAAGGTGAAGGACGAAGTGTTCACGAACCTCTACCATACGAAACTGATTAATTCAAAATATGGAAGCATCAAATAGATTAGTTCATCATGATGGGTGACTTCGATTGTGGAATAGCATTGAAAAGATTCACTCAAAATTCAGAAGCAAACCAAAAAGTAATAACTTTATTTTAGAGTTATGGCCTAATAAAATTGTGTGCAGAATTGGAGAATTTAAATATGCCTTCAACTTTTGGACATGATTGAACGAACTTTATGAGGATCGTTCACAACTAGAAGATTAAGTTGAACTCGAGCTCAGATCTGAGTCCAAATTCCCAGAGTCATTCTCAAAATCAGACCATACCAACTTCATGACATTAATAGCAAAGGAGGAAGTAGAAGGATCTGAATCAAAGTCAGAACAAAAGTCAGAATCTGAATCTGAGATGACAGTGGACAAGGAGGAGAATCCTAACAAGGATTCAAAAGGTAAATTTGTAAATTTAAAAGTTAAAGATTATATAACATGCTTTAAATGTTGGTTAGTCCTAGGAAAATCGTACCGGTTCTACTGTACAAAAATTTGGTACAAGTGTCGAACCTTTCCTTAAATAACCTATTGTGTTCTTTAGAAGTTAAATTAGGAATTGCAGACGGAACTTAACATCATTGATTCCAAATTTAACTTATCTGTTCTTAATGGTTTAGATTTGAATCGCAAGCGGAACTTAACACTATTGATTCAAATCCACCTATGTTATTAATTCCATTAAATATTAATTTCTAAAATTGGCTTCCAGGACTACATGGCGAGGCACATGACCTTCTTGCATATGAGAGCAACCACCACCGCCTAGATAAAGCCTTTTAAGGAAAGCTAATATTTAATTTCCTTAAATAACTCTAGGTTAACCAAAAAGAACAATCGAATCACAAATTCAAAAAATAAAGAAAACACAAACTCGAAAAATAAATTCAAAAAATTAGATCTAATGCCTCTTGTGTTTGGAATTCATACAAAGAAAAATAACTAGCATGATGCGGAAAACAATTGCTAATTATACCTTCTCTTTGTATGCTAATAAATTCGAAATCTTCTGCCGTATTCCTCACCTCGCCTTGGGCGTCGTGTGGGTGACGATCCTCCAAGATGAACACCACCCAAAGACTTCTTCCTCCTCCTCTAGAATTCGGCCACCACCACCACCAAGGAGCAAAAGAGAGCAAGGGAAAAAGAAAGGGGAAACAATCGTCCACCATGAGAGAGCACAAGCAAGAGACTAGAATTAGATGCCTCCTCCTCCTTCTTCTTCTTCTTCTCCTTCTCCTCCTTCTTATATCCGACCACTTAAAAGAACCACAAGCAACATGTGGCCGGCCTTAGCATGAAAAAGAGCTAGGGGCCGACCCTAAGGAGGAGACTAGAGAGAAGAGATAAAAAGAGTTCATTAACCCATGAAGTCTCTCCTCCCCTTCTTTTATAATACTTGCCCAAGGCAAATAAGGAAAAACTTTTTACAAAAATTAAAATTTTCTTCATGTTTTTCCTTTTCCCTTTTAATTTTTCCTTTTCTTTCCTCTTGATTAAATCAATCACCAATCATATATTTGATTGGATAATGATTTAATCCTATTGGTCGACCCCTTGCTTAGGCACCAAGCAAGGGTGGTCGGCCCCTATATATATATTTATAAAATTTTATAAGAAGAAATCCTCTTATAAAATTTTACAAGCTCTCTTTCAATTTCCTAAAGTAAGAGTTAAAAAAGGAAAGTTTAAAAAATTAAAATCATGTTTTAAAATTTAAAACTTCTCTTATAAAATTTTATTTTTTAACATGGTGATAGAAAATTTAAATTTTAAAACTTCTCTTCCTTTTTTCCTAAACCATGAGGATGGTTAAAAAATGAAAGTTTTAAAACTTTTAAACTTTCTTTTAAAACATGTGGCCTAATTCAAATAAGGAAAGTTTTTAAATTTAAAATCTCTCTTTTAAAACTTGTAGTTTTCTACAAAGAGAAGATTTTAAAAATTCAAAAACACCCCTCCTTGTTTGAATTATTGTGGTCGGCCCCCTCTTACTTGGGCACCAAGCAAGGGGCCAGCCCCTTAAGAGGATAATGTGGCCGACCCTTGCTTGGTCACCAAGCATTGGGCTGACCCCCTTCTTGGACACCAAGATGGGCTTATACTTGGATGGACTTAAGGCTTTAATGAGGCTACGATAGGGACCTAGAGGAGAAATTAGTTTTGGCCTTCCGATGAGTTCAAGTATCCCGTGTTTGCCCCGAACACACAACTCAAGTTCATTGATAATAACTCATTCCACTAGAGAGTTATTATCGCACTACCGCACCAGTCCCAAATTACATTATGGGCTCCTTCTTATCATGAGTGTGTTAGTCTCCCTGTGTTTAAGATAATGAATGTCCACTAATTAAGTAAGTTACTGACAACTCACTTAATTAATATCTAGCTCCAAGAGTAGTATCACTCAACTTCATTGTCATGTCTAACTAAGTTCACCTGCAGGGTTTAACATGACAATCCTTATGAACTTCTCTTGGGGACATTCTCAACCTAGATAATTAGGATACAGATTCCTTCTATAATCAACAACACACACTATAAGTAATATCATTTCCCAACTTATCGGGCATATTGATTTATCGAGCTAAACCTCACCCTTTGATAAGTCAAAGAAATAAATATTAAATATATGTGCTTGTTATTATATTAGGATTAAGAGTACACACTTCCATAATAACTAAGGTCTAGTTCTTTTATTAAGTCAGTACAAAAAGAACTTACCTAAAATGATCCTACTCAATACACCTAGAGTGTACCAGTGTAATTTATTAATCAAGATAAACTAATACTTAATTACACTATGACTATTCCGATGGTTTGTTCCTTTCCATCTTAGTCGTGAGAAACTGTTTATAATTTATAAAGAACCGACAACATGATCTTCTGTGTGTGACACCACACACCATGTTGTCTACTATATAAATTAGTTGAACAAATTACATTTAACAAATAAATGTAATATTTGACCATTGTGATTCTTTATTTCTAAATAAATATTTATACAAAAGCTAGGCTTTTAGTATACACTCTAAATAAATGTTTATACAAAAGCTAGGCTTTTAGTATACACAAATAGAGTAGTTCATCATGATGGGTGACTTCGATTGTGGAATATCATTGAAAAGATTCACTCAAAATTCAGAAGTAAACCAAAAAGTAATTAACTTTATTTTAGAGTTATGGCCTAATAAAATTGTGTGCAGAATTGTAGAATTTAAATATGCCTTCAACTTTTGGACATGGTTGAACGAACTTTATGAGGATCGTTCACAACTAGAAGATTAAGTTGAACTCGAGCTCAGATCTGAGTCCAAATTCCTAGAGTCATTCTCATAATCAGACCATACCAACTTCATGACATTAATAGCAAAGGAGGAAGTAGAAGGATCTGAATCAGAGTCAGAACAAAAGCCAGAATCTGAATCTGAGATGACAGTGGACAAGGAGGAGAATCCTAACAAGGATTCAAACGATAAATTTGTAAATTTAAAAGTTAAAGATTATATAACATGCTTTAAATGTAGTGAAAGAGGATATTACAAAGTAAGTGCCCTACTTATAAGACTCAAACTACACAACTGGAGGTAAAGGAGAAATCAATACCGAAAGACCAGAAAGGGAAGGAGCACATCAAATGTTTTAAGTGCAGGCAGATGGGTTACTGCAAACATCAATGCCTAGAAAGAAGATCCAAGGATCCAGGGGGAGCAAAGGTTAGTAAGTTTACAGTACATAAAAATCCTATTTTTTCTGCACATGTTAGTAACTTAGACAATCACTATTGCTCAAGTTTAGACTCTCCCCAAGAATTAAAGATGCTTGCTCATTTAACTAATCAAGTTAGCTCAAATCTAAATAAGAACAACTTAAAATCATCTAATGTTTCAAAGAGCGTTATAAAGTTTAAAAAACAAAACAAGCTTTTGAAAAATAAAATTAATAAACTAGAAAAAATTATTAATGATTTTATCAACATACAAACTTTAGACTTGGGTTACAAGTCTAAATCAAATTTAAAACTTAAACTCCACAAATCAAGCTATAATCAAGTATCTTTTAATTATGAAACTAATTAATAAAAATAAAATGAAATCAAATAAATTAAAAACTAAACTTAAATTATATAAATATGAAAATAATCTAAACACAAACTATAAAGTAAATCTACACAAACCTAAAACTTAAACCCAAGTTCAACAATTCAGGGAAAGACTCTAAATTAGTTAACACTTCCAAAATAATAGTTTGCCAGGTTGGGTAATTATGAATAACTTAATTAAAGATAAAAGTTTAATTTGACAAATAGAACTAGAGAAGTTTTGAATGATAGTAGGTTAGGGAATCTCTGTCTATGCATATCTAGGAAGATATGCTTCAACCTGATGCATTTAGCTTAATAGAACTAATTCAAGTTACCCCTTATTAATCCTAGTTGGTTAGACTAAAGTTTTATGCTAAGTTCACTTGGTAGAACTATTTAGAAAATTTCGAAGGCGTGGTTACTCTAATGAAGTCTAAGTTGTTGGGACCCAATGGTTGGCTAGAGGGGGGGGGTTGAATAGTCCTACACAAAATAAAAAACAAACCCTTCTCGGACTTAAAGGAACACTTGCATAAAATAAAATAAAGAAATAAACTAAAAGACGAGGCTCACACTTTTTACTTGGTTACAACCGAGGAGGTTGTTAATCCAAGGCAATGAATCGCACTAAGTATCTCCTTCAAGCAGAGAAGCCTCTTACAGTAGTGAAAGCACAAAAAGATGAAGCTAAACTAACAAAGTGAAGCACACAAGTGTTGGAACTCAAATTAATTGTTGTTGTTTAGCTTCTGGAACAAGGCTGTATTTATAGCCTTGGCCGGGGCGCCTGGAAGGGTTCCGCGCCTGGAAGGGGATAAAACTTTATCCCCTTCGCAATGGATCATGGTCAAACATGATCTGGATAATATCACATTCCGAGCGCCCGGACTGATTTCGGGCGCATAGACCCTTAAAGTCAACAATGTTGACTTTTTTTGATCTGGGCCCTGTGCTCCGGTACTGCTCGCCTCGGTCCAAGTTTTTCGCTCCGGCTCCGCTTGCTTGGGTGATTTTGGCCATCCGGAATAGGGCTCACCCGAACCCAACTTCTGTCCTTGTCGAGCAACCTTTCGCTCCGCCTTCTCGTCCCTCGAAAGTGCCTCGCGCTTCCTTCTTGTCCGCCCGCATACTCTTCCGCAGCACCTCCTCCCTTGAACGTACCGAGCCCGTCTGCTCTCTCCCGTGCCGTCCTTCTCGCTAGCTGCGTCTTTTGCTCGACTTCTTGTGCTTCTAAGCTCCTGCACACTTAGACACAGGGTTAAACACAACAGGACCTAACTTAACTTGTTTGATCACATCAAAATAACCCCATGGTACCAACAATCTCCCCCTTTTTGATGTGAGCAACCCAAGTTAAGTTAGGGTAAAAAGAACTATAAATTTAGAACAATAAATTTTGCAATAAAGTGTAAAAAGTAAAAAATTTAAGCTACAGCTACCTCTCCCTAGACTTAATTCTCCCCTTCTCCCCCTTTGATTACATAAAAAATGGGGTACCAAGAAAACTCTAAAGGTAACTTTTATAAAACTTAGAATTTCCAAAAAAAATTCAAGTAAGAAAAAAAAAATCTAAGTAAACTCTAATTTTAAAAATATTGATAACAATTTTGATAGCGCTAATAATACGATAATTTTAGAAACATTTTCTAAGTAAAAAAATATTTTCTAAGTAAAAATAAAAATTTCTTGAGTTAAACACATTTTTCAAGAATTAATTTTTATAGAAATTTTAGTAAAGTAAATCTGAAAAAAAACTTAAAAAAAATTCTAAGAAAAAAAAATTCTAAGGAAAATTTTCTAAGTTTAAAATATGTTTTTGGTAAAGCACAAAAAAAACTTTAAGTTAAAAAAAAATAAGAAGTTAAAACATTTTTGCATAGAAAAAAAATTTTCAAAAAAAAATTGAATAACTATTCAAAGTATTATCTAATTTCAATTTTAATGCTTTATCAGTTAGTAAATTAAACATTTTATTTCAATATTTGCCTTTTAGGCTATGGCGAGACACTAGGTCTTCTTAGTTATTGGATCATCAACCACTTCTAGACAAAGCTGCATAAGGAAATTAGATGTTTAATGTGCTCTCTGAAAGCCCTAAGTCCAATTTAAAATTTTAAATTAAGACAAGACACTAGTAGAATTTTGGCTTTTTACTTCGCCACTCTTTATTTCGACAATTGTTAATTACGAAGTAATATATAACAATCAACTTCGTTAATAATACTAGCGAAGTAAATTATTATGTTTTACTTCAGAATTTAAAAAACAAGGGCTTCACTATTAATTTTTAATAATTTTTTACTTCGGTACTTTAATTTTGATAAAGTAAAAAATTTAATATATATATATATATAATTTTTTTTATTGTGAAGTAAAAGAGATGAACCAGATATATATGAAGTAATTATACTTCTAATTTCCCATCTATCCATTACTTTTAATTTTTACAAGTCCAAAATTATATTTCCCACTCCTTTAATATAACCTCTAATAAACATAATAATTAAACTCTAAAAGCCCCCCAAAATCCACCCGAAGCCCTAATTAGCTCGTGCGTTTCTTCTTCGCGCTGACGGCAGAATCAACCGCGCGCGCCTAGGTCCGATCCGGCCTTCCACCGCACCTTCGATCCGGCCTTCCACAGCGCCTCCGATCCGGCGGTTTTGTCTTCTCGAGCTCACGTCTCCAGCCTGCATCTCCAGCTTTCGTCCTCCGTGTGTTCCATCCTGCGTCTCCACTCCAAAATTTCGCCCAAGCCCTAGCCGTCGTTGTGCGTCTCCAGCCTTCCACCGCACCTCTTGTTACGACCCGCCTTCTACTGGCTAGGCTGTAAGGCCGAACCGTCACATTATGCTGTGCTAAACTATATCCATGACCATCACTAAATCTAGATGCGGAAGTTGTGCTAATTAAAACTTGGCTAAGCTATCATCATTTCTTTATTCTATGTGTGCTAATGGGTGTAATCTAACTATTCATGACATATTTTACATCCCCCATGGTCAAGGAACTGAACTAAGGGTCTCCCAGCTGTTATCAGGCCTCTCAATCGATCCACGGATCGATTGAAATGGTCCAATCGATCCAGGGATCGACTCAGCATGCTACTGTATGCGGAACTTAGGTTGGATCGATCCAGTGATCAATTCAGCACGCTACTGTGCTCGGGCAATATTCTGGATCGATCGGCTGATCGATCCAGACTGGCCAATCGATCCAGTGATCGATCCCAGGGCCTTCTGTTTACAACAGAATGCGACTGGATCGATCGGCTGATCGATCTAGAAGCTTACTGTTCACGACAGAAAGCGACTGGATCGATCGGCTGATCGATCCAGAAGCCTACTGTTCGCGGAACAAGATCACCAATCGATCAGCTGATCGATTGAAGACCCCCAATCGATCGGCTGATCGATCGAGATTTTTGATTTCGTATCAGAAGTCTGATTTCAGCACTGCTTCGTGTCGAAATCACATGTATAAACTCTATAACATCAAATAAAACTACTAGGCATAATACTACTCATGGTTAGCTAACTAAAATCATGACAACTAAAGATTCTATGCACAACTGTCACCATTCTGAACACTTAAACAACCAAAGTGCAGGAAAGTAATGACATAAAGAGAATGCTATGTTCTAAGTGGGCTAGTTCCCAAACATCGTTATTCCAAGTTCCTTTTTCCACACACACCATCGTTGCATTGTCCTCCAGCCTCCGCTAGTCCATCTTTCCTTTACCTTTATCTACAGTATAAGGAAAGAGTATCTGTAAGCTTTATGCTTAGTAAGAAACCATCTACCTCACAAAACATACACACGATGCAAATTATGTTTTTAAAATATGCTATTTGAAATATATTCTGAATATGCTAAGCATGGCATGACATACAACACATAGAAAGCAGAACTGATCATAGAACTATCACATGTATCAATAATGAAAACTAAGCTGAAGCATGAACTGAGCTAAAACTAAAACCAAGCTAGAGCTGAGTTTAAACTGTATACACAACTGATTTGTGAGTTTTGAAAACTATTTAATCATAGATAGATGAAAATACATAATCATGCTGCTGATGGGCCCGACATCTGTACATGCTATGCGCGCATCCCTAACTAGACCCGGGTTTGCAAGTTCCGAATCTAGTAGGGTTACTAGGTTATCTGAACCTAGGGACGACTATGGGAGTCCAACCCAATGGATATCTAATCCAGTACAGTGCCATTGCTCAAAGTAAAATACTGAACATAGCTAATATTTCTTGTCTTGCTTTTACTAGGTTATCTAAACCTAGAACTAGGTTGTCTGAACCTAGAGGCGACTGTGGGAGCCCACCCATTGGACATCTAGTCCCATAAAAGCTGTAGCAAGACTACATGAGCTGTAAAATGCTTCTATTGCATTTATCTAGGCTATTAAAATGCCTAAGGTGGCATTTACCTGAGCGAAGCATTTAATCAAGCACTCGGTGTGCGCTAATGCACACCCTGTGTGCCAAAAACTGCATAAAATTAAACTAATGCCTAAAAATCATACGGAAGCTACTTATACTGCAGGTGAGGGGTTTCTTACCTCCTGTTTGGATTTCCTTAGAAATCTAATCGCTAGATTTCCGGTGGGGACGATCTTCTCGACGATTCTCTCGCGTCTACGTGTTCCTCTCGCGAAGGGAAGCGTCCTCGTGTCGGGGTCGTCGCCGGAAGGTGCTTCTCGAGCCTAGGGGTGGAACCCTAGCCTTTGCTTGGTGCGCCGAGAGAGGAAGAGGAGGGAGGGGGCGGCGGTGAGGGTTTGAGGGAGAGGAGAGTTGCATTAAAAACCCAACCCCACTTAATAATTTCCTATTTATATCAAGTGGTTAAATTCACCCAACTCAAATATAAATATAATTATTTCCCTTTCCTCTCAGCACGGCCCTGCTGGGTTCACTTGGTTTACTAAAGCTATCTATAAGTCATAGGGTTCGCTAGGTCTCGGGTTCAATTCCCGCGTAGGCTGTTTTCGTTTTCTATTTATTTTTGCTACTTCCGCTATTCTAAAAATTCCATAAAAATATCCTAAAATTCCAGAAAATTCATAGAATATTTCTAATAATTATTTTGAGAATTTTCGGGCATTATAATCCCCCATACCTTATAAAAAGTTCGTCCTCGAACTTAGAATAACTCTGGGTACTTCTATCTCATGCTGGCTTCTGTCTCCCATGTTGCCTCTTCTGCTGTGTGATTTTGCCAAATGACTTTTACTAATGGTACCTCCTTGTTTCGTAATTTCTTAACTGCTCGGTCTACTATCTGAGTAGGCCGACTATCATAGCTGAGGTCTTCGCGGACTGGTACTGACTGGGGCTCAATCACCTGGGTGGCATCTGGGATATGCTTCTTCAGCATAGAGACATGAAATACATTATGGATGGTTGACATCTCCTATGGTAGCTCTAACTCATATGCTACCTTGCCAACTCTTCTAGTGATAAGGTATGGTCCCACGTATCTGGGACTTAGTTTGCCCTTCTTCCCAAAACGCATTACTCCCTTCATGGGAGCCACTCTGAGGAATACTGTATCCCCAATTGAAAACTCTAAAGGTTTGCGCCGTGTATCAACATAGCTTTTCTGGCGGCTCTGAGCTGTCTCTATCCTCTTGCGGATCTGCTGTATAGCTGTTGTGGTATCTGCTACTAGATCTGTCTGGAGTTCTAGTTCTTTCTGTTCACCATTCTCATACCAGCAGATTAGAGATCTACACCTCCACCCATAGAGAGCCTCGTAAGGTGCCATGCCGATAGTGGCCTGATAGCTGTTGTTGTATGCAAATTCTGCTAAGCTCAGATATTTGCACCAACTTCCTTTGAAATCTAGGGCACATGCTCGGAGCATATCTTCGAGTACTTGATTTACTCGCTCCGTCTAGCCATCTGTCTAAGGATGGAAAGCTGTGCTAAATTTCAACTTAGTGCCCAAAGCTGACTGTACACACTCCCAGAAGTGTGATGTGAATCGACTGTCTCTGTCTCAAATAATGGTCCGTGGGACTCCATGTAGTCTGACGATCTCCTTGAGATACAACTGAGCTAGCTGTTCCATGGAGTAGGATATCCTGATAGCAAAGAAGTGGGCTGATTTAGTCAATCTGTCGACTATTACCCAGATGGTATCAAAACCATTCGTGGTTCTGGGTAATCCCACTATGAAATCCATAGAAATATCTTCCCACTTCTATTCTGGAATCTGAATGGGCTGTAAAACTCCTCCCGGTCTCTGATGTTCTGCCTTAACCCTCTGACAGGTTAGGCAGGTGCTGACATATCGAGCGATGTCTCTCTTCATCCCAGGCCACCAAAAACGTTTCTTCAAGTCCTAATACATTTTGGTGGAGCCAGGATGCATCGCATAGGGAGTCTTGTGAGCCTCATCTAAAATCTTTCTTCGTAGTTCCTCCTGATCTGGAACACATAGCCTGTCACCAAAACACAACACCCCGCTAGCGGACACTCTGAATTCTCCACTTTCTGATTCTGCTAATCCTTGCTTGATTTTCTGAATTTCAGGATCCTGCTCCTGAGCTGTCTGGATGTCACCAAGCAAGGTAGACTCTAATGTCATAGTAGAGAGCTGTCCAACTATGAGTTCGAGACCGAAATCTGTGATCTCTTTCTGTAGGGGTGGTGACATGGCTGCTAGAGATAATAAGGCAGCACTGGACTTTCTGCTAAGTGCGTCTGCTACCCTATTTGCTTTTCCAGGGTGGTAGAGGATGTCTATGTCGTAGTCTTTGACCAGCTCTAGCCATCTGCGCTGTCGCATATTCAGATCCTTCTGAGTGAAGAAGTACTTCAGACTCTGATGATCTGTATACACTCTGCACTGAGCTCCATACAAGTAATGTCTCCAAATCTTGAGAGCGAACACCACTGCTGCAAGCTCAAGGTCATGAGTAGGGTAATTCCTCTCATAATCCTTGAGTTGTCTGGAAGCATAGGCGATCACCTTGTCATTTTGCATCAGCACTGCTCCTAGTCCCAACTTAGAGGCATCACTATATATATCAAAGCTATCTGTATTTTCTGGTACTGTCAGAATAGGTGCACTGGTCAATCTCCTCTTCAGCTCGCTGAAACTGTTCTCACAGTCCTCTGTCCACTGGAATTTTCTGTTCTTTCTGGTAAGAGCTGTCAGTGGGGAGGCTATCCTGGAGAAGTCCTCTACAAATTTTCTGTAATAACCTGCTAATCCCAGAAAGCTTCTGATCTCACTAGCGTTCTTGGGTCTTTTCCAACTACTCACAGCTTCTATCTTACTGGGGTCTACCATGATACCATCCTTTGAGATGATGTGGCCCAGGAAGGACACCTGATCTAACCAAAATTCACATTTCGTGAACTTGGCGTACAGT
Source organism: Zingiber officinale (assembly GCF_018446385.1). NCBI lineage: Eukaryota > Viridiplantae > Streptophyta > Magnoliopsida > Zingiberales > Zingiberaceae > Zingiber > Zingiber officinale. The sequence goes on from NC_055995.1 coordinate 118,867,990, forward strand.
TGGTTCTGCTGAAGGGTCTGCAATACTATTCTCAGGTGCTAGGCGTGTTCTTCCTGAGTTACTGAATAGATAAGGATGTCATCGATGAATACGATAACAAACTTATCTAAGTATTCTCTGAATACCCTGTTCATGAGGTCCATGAAAGTAGCTGGAGCATTTGTCATGCCAAAGGGCATGACTACGAACTCGTAGTGTCCGTATCTAGTCCTGAATGCTGTCTTGGGTATATCCCCTTCTTTAACTTTCACCTGATGATAACCTGATCTGAGGTCTATTTTTGAAAACACTACTGCTCCCTTTAGCTGATCAAACAGGTCATCAATTCTGGGAAGAGGATACCTGTTCTTGATTGTGACTTGATTCAGTGCCCAGTAATCTATACACAGGCGCATACTCCCGTCCTTCTTCTTCACGAACAATACAGGTGCTCCCCATGGTGAGTGACTAGGGCGTATGAAGCCTTTGTCAAGCAGCTCCCGTAGTTGCTCATGAAGTTCTTTCAGTTCTGCTGGAGTCATGCGATAGGGTGCTTTGGAGATAGGATTTGTACCGGTAATGAGTTCTATCTCGAATTCAATCTCCCTGTCTGGTGCTAGGCCTGGTAACTCTTCAGGGAAGACTGCTGGGTAGTCACATATGACTCGGACCTCTGCTAGCTGTTGGTCCTTGACCTAACTGGTACTGACTACGTGTGCTAAAAATCCCGTACATCCTGAATCTATTAATCTCTGTGCTTTCATAGCTGAGAGAAACTTCTTGACTTTTCTCTTTGGTTCTCCGACGTATTCAAACTGCACTTCTGCTTCAGGTTGGAATACGACTTTCTGTTTACGGCACTCTATAGAGGCACCGTATCTGATCAGGAAGTCCATCCCAAAAATGACATCGTAATCAGTCATGTCTAGCACTATCAGATCACAAAAGAGTTCTCTGTCTGCTATAATGACTGGTACTGCTCTGAGCCAGTGCATAGATGCCATAATTTCTCCCGAAGGTAGTGTCGTCAGAAACTGACTACTGAGTCCCTCTGAGGGTATCCCTAACTTTTCAGAAAACATCCTGGATATATAGGAATGGGTTGCCCTAGTATCGAACAAGACAGTTGTACTTTGCTGTAAAATAATGATCTGACCTGTAACCACTGTCGAGGCATTTGCTACGTCCTCTCTGGTGAGTGCGTAGATCCTCGCATTGGTCGTAGCTGGAGGGGCTTCTAGTCTGCCCTGGCTGATGTGTGGACCATCTAAAGCGGCCTGCATATGATGTAACTGAGCTGGCTGGCCTCCGTACTGAATCGGCTGGGGTTGAAGAAGACTAATCTTGTTTGGGCACTGCTTAGCCATATGCCCTTCCTGTCCACATTCAAAGCATCCTCGTGTGCCCTTGCGACAAACTCCTGGGTGAAATTTCCCACAAGTAGCACATTTGGGATAACTAGGCTGTTTGCTAGCTGGTCCTCCTTTTGGGTAACTCCCTGGTTTGCGCTTGTTGCTGGAGTTCCCTTTCCAGTTAGAGTTGTGACCCTGTTGTTTCTGAGTACCTGAGCCTCTTTGTCCTTTGGACTCTGAGAGGACTTGCTTCTGCTGCTTGATATTATTCTGGTAGTGCTCGGTGGTTAAAGCACTGCTGACTAGTTCTTCGGTGGTTTGCGGCCTATGAACGCCGCCAGCCACGTTCATTGCTATTTCCGGCCTCAGCATCTTGAGCATCAACCGGACTCATTCTTTTTCTGTGCTGACTAGTTCAGGGCATAGACGAGCCAATCTGTTGAATTTCTTCACGGCTTCCTCAACTGATAGGTTGCCCTGACGAAACTCCGTGAACTCGTCGTAGTGGCGGTTTGTGACCCGCATGTGAAAGAACTCCTCGAAGAATTCTTTCTCGAAGTTGGCCCACGTCATCTGGTTCACTGGGCACTTCGCTCTAATTCTCTCCCACCACATACGTGCATCTCCTGTCAAGCAGAAGGAGGCGCACTTCACCTTTTCATGCTCTGGCCAGTCCAGAAGCTCCATCGTGCTCTCCAGTGTTTTGAACCAGGCTTGAGCATCCCATGGTTCACTGGTGCCTGAGAAGTTCTCGGGCTTGACTCTCTGCCACTGGATCAGATAGGCTTCTCTCTTTGCCTCTGTTGCTGGGGCTACTGGTGCTGTAGGCTGGACTGGTGGAACCTCTAAAACTACTGGTGGCTGTGGGAGTATTCTGCTGATTAGCCTTTAAGGTGACTATCTCCTGTTGCTGTTCAGCTAGCTGCTGCTGTAACTGAGCCACTAATGCTGTAAGGTCTGGGGGAGGCACTGAACTGCCTGCCTCGTGCTGGGGCTCAATAGCTGGTGCCCTTCTAGCTGGGCGTCCTCTTGCCATTTCTAAAGGAAGAGAGGACATACATAACTAAAGCATCATGTTTACATAGCTAATACTATCATGTTAGTTACTATCACAGATAAGCATACTTTAGTTATCTACAAACAGGAAAGCAATAAACATAACAAAGTGAGAGGTATTCTTACTGGGAAACTGCAGGTTCAATGCTGATGTGTGTGAAGAAAGTATGGAACTTTGCTCTGATACCACTCTGTAACGACCCGCCTTCTACTGGCTAGGCTGTAAGGCCGGACCGTCACATTATGCTGTGCTAAACTATATCCATGACCATCACTAAATCTAGATGCGGAAGTTGTGCTAATTAAAACTTGGCTAAGCTATCATCATTTCTTTATTCTATGTGTGCTAATGGGTGTAATCTAACTATTCATGACATATTTTACATCCCCCGTGGTCAAGGAACTGAACTAAGGGTCTCCCGGTTGTTATCAGGCCTCCCAATCGATCCACGGATCGATTGAAATGGTCCAATCGATCCAGGGATCGACTCAGCATGCTACTGTATGCGGAACTTAGGTTGGATCGATCCAGTGATCGATTCAGCATGCTACTGTGCTGGGGCAATATTCTGGATCGATCGGCTGATCGATCCAGACTGGCCAATCGATCCAGTGATCGATCCCAGGGCCTTCTGTTTGCGACAGAATGTGACTGGATTGATCGGCTGATCGATCCAGAAGCTTACTGTTCACGACAGAAAGCGACTGGATCGATCGGCTGATCGATCCAGAAGCCTATTGTTCGCGGAACAAGATCACCAATCGATCAGCTGATCGATTGAAGACCCCCAATCGATCGGCTGATCGATCGGGATTTCTGATTTTGTATCAGAAGTCTGATTTCAGCACTGTTTCGTACCGAAATCACATGTATAAACTCTATAACATCAAATAAAACTACTAGGTATAATACTACTCATGGTTAGCTAACTAAAATCATGACAACTAAAGATTCTATGCACAACTATCACCATTCTGAACACTTAAACAACCAAAGTGCAGGAAATTAATGACATAAAAAGAATGCTATGTTCTAAGTGGGCTAGTTCCCAAACATCGTTATTCCAAGTTTCTTTTTCCACACACACCGTCGTTGCATTGTCCTCCAGCCTCCGCTAGTCCATCTTTCCTTTACCTTTATCTGCAGTATAAGGAAAGAGTATCTGTAAGCTTTATGCTTAGTAAGAAACCATCTACCTCACAAAACATGCACACGATGCAAATTATGTTTTTAAAACATGCTATTTGAAATATATTCTGAATATGCTAAGCATGGCATGACATACAACACATAGAAAGCAGAACTGATTATAGAACTATCACATGTATCAATAATGAAAACTAAGCTGAAGCATGAACTGAGCTAAAACTAAAACCAAGTTAGAGCTGAGTTTAAATTGTATACACAACTGATTTGTGAGTTTTGAAAACTATTTAATCATAGATAGATGAAAATACATAATCATGCTGCTGATGGGCCTGACATCTGTACATGCTATGCACGCATCCCTAACTAGACCCGGGTTTGCAAGTCCCGAATCTAGTAGGGTCACTAGGTTATCTGAACCTAGGGACGACTATGGGAGTCCAACCCAATGAATATCTAATCCAGTACAGTGTCATTGCTAAAAGTAAAATACTGAACATAGCTAATATTTCTTGTCTTGCTTTTACTAGGTTATCTAAACCTAGAACTAGGTTGTCTGAACCTAGAGGCGACTGTGGGAGCCCACCCATTCGACATCTAGTCCCATAAAAGCTGTAGCAAGACTACATGAGCTGTAAAATGCTTCTATTACATTTATCTAGGCTATTAAAATGCCTAAGGTGGCATTTACCTGAGCTAAGCATTTAATCGAGCACTCGGTGTGCGCTAATGCACATCCTGTGTGCCAAAAAGTGCATAAAATTAAACTAATGCCTAAAAATCATACGGAAGCTACTTATACTGCAGGTGAGGGGTTTCTTACCTCCTGTTCGGATTTCCTTAGAAATCTAATCGCTAGATTTCCGGTGGGGACGATCTTCTCGACGATTCTCTCGCGTCTACGTGTTCCTCTCGCGAAGGGAAGCGTCCTCGTTGTTAGGACCTTCGGATAGCGGCTAGAGAGGGGGGTGTGAATAGCCGACCCCAAATTTTTGTTTCTTCCTACAATTTAGGTTAGCGCAACGGAAATACAATGTAGAAACGAAAGTGGAGAAGACCAAACCTCAAACACGATGATGTAATGAGGTTGGGAGATGATACTCCTACTCCTCGGCGTGTCCGTAAGGTGGACGAAGCCTATCAATCCGTCGGTGGATGAGACCCCGGAAAACCGGCTAACAACAACTCCTTCTGGATGGAGAAACCTCGCCACAAACTCTTTTGCAACAGCAATAAAGGAGTACAAGATAGAGCAAGAAAACAAGAAGAATATGAATGTAACAACACTTTGCTTGCCTTCTTGTCGACTGGAGTTCGATGAAGCAACAACTTCACGATGCGGTGACAGAATCGATCAAAGAACCGGTAGGGAAGCTCACGAAGCTTGAAACACGAGCTCAGAAAGCTCGGATCGCGAGTGAGGAACAAGAAGAATTATTGTAGAGGCCCTCGACCTCGATATATATCCCTTTGCACTGTGAAGAAGACAAAAGCAACAGTAAATCTGGCCGTTGTGCCATGGCGGCTGAACCGATCGAGCTCCAACGATCGTTACGAGACTCTGATCGGTCCCGGACGATCAACCAACTCTCACGAGAGTTGGCTTCTGATCGATGCGTGGACCGATCGACTATAGGTGAATCGGTCCACGCCGATCCTCTCCTATCGCTCTCGAAGTCCATCGCTTCGATCGGTCTCTGACCGATCGATTAACCTGAAACATTACATTTGGTTGTTACCGATCGGTCACCGACCGATCCGCATAATCGAGTATCCTTGGATCGGTCACGGTGATCGATCCAATGCAGCTTCCGCCCTAAACCTAAAGCCTTCCCGGTCTAGAGAACGAGCTACCGAGCCCTCTGACCTAGTCCGGAGAACGAGCTGTTGAGCCCTCTCCGACTTCCACGTTCGGTCCAGAGAATGAGCTACCGCCCTCTGACTTAGTCGGAGAACGAGCTACCGAGCCCTCTCCGACTTCATCCGGTCCGAGAACGAGCTCCCGAGCCCTCTCGACCTAGTCCAGAGAACGAGCCACCGAGCCCTCTCCGACTTCCTCCGGTCCAGAGCGAGGCTCCGAGCCCTCTCGACCTAGTCAGGAGAGCGAGCTGAGCCCTCTCCGACCCGTCCGGTCCGAGCGAGCTCCAGGGCCCTCTCGACTTAGTCCGGAGAACGAGCTACCGAGCCCTCTCGGGCTTCGTCCGGGTCCGAGCGAGCTCAGGCCCTCTCGACCTAGTCAGGAGGCAGTGCCGAGCCCTCTCCGACTTCGTCCGGTCCAGAGAACGAGCTCCCGAGCCCTCTCTGACCTAGTCCGGCGAACAAGCTACCCAGCCCTCTCCGACTTCGTCCGGTCCAGAGAACAAGCTACCGAGCCCTCTCTGACCTAGTCCGGAGAACGAGCTACCGAGCCCTCTCCGACTTCCTCATCTGGTCCAGAGAACGAGCTCCCGAGCCCTCTCTGACCTAGTCCGGAGAACGAGCTGCCGAGCCATCTCCGACTTCCCATGCCAAGCTTCCATACTTGGACTTCTCCCGTGCCAAGCTCCCTGCTTGGACTTTTCCGTGCCAAGTTTCAGGGCAAGGGTCGGCTCGCGGTGTGCAACGGGGAGGAGCGACGGTGGTGGCTCGCTGCTGCTCTCTAGGGCACAAGATCACTCGGCTGTGGAGAGGAAGAAACCGCCGGCGTCGGCGCCGGTTAGGGCAAAGAAGGAGAAGCACGCGTCGGCGTCGGGGAGAAGAAGGAAGGGGTGCGGGGGCTTTGGCTCGGTTTCGGCGACAACAAAACGAAAAAAACAAAGAAAATAAAAAGGAATAAGATATATAAATAAAATCTTTTCCTCGCTTAAATCGGGTAGCCTAAACAGGCTTTTCCGGGCCCCGTTTTTATCCCCGTTAACTCGTTCGTACGAGCTCCGAAAAATTCCCAAAAATTTTCCAAAAATTCCAGAAAATTCCCTTATTAATATTCGCCTATTTTCGATATTTTACATTCTCCCCCACTTATAAAAATTTGGTCCCCAAATTTCGTTTATCTACCATCAGCAAGTACTAACAACAGATAAAGCATAAATGCTGAACGATAAATAAAATCACATACCTCATGTGAAAAGGTGGGGATATCGAGCTCGGATAGTATCCTCGAGTTCCCAAGTAGCCTCCTCATCCGAGTGATGCTGCAATCCGACTTTAACCAGCCGGATAGTCTTATTCCGCAACTAACGCTCTTTCCGATCGAGAATCCGCACCGGAACCTCCTCATATGTAATGTCAGGCTGAACTGGAACTGGGATATCTGCCAGCACATGTGTCGTGTCGGGCACGTATTTCCGCAGCATAGATACATGGAATACATCGTGTACGCCTGACAGGGACGGTGGTAGTGCTAACCAGTAAGCTACCGCTCCGATCCTCTCCAAGATCTCGGAAGGGCCAATGTACCGCGGAGCTAGCTTACCTCTGAGGCCAAATCTCTTCACCCCTTTCGTGGGTGAAACTCGCAGAAATACATGATCGCCAACAGAAAACTCTAGTGGTCTGCGTCTCCGATCAACATAACTCTTCTGGTGATCCTGTGCCTCTAACATTCTCCGTCTGATAGTACGGACCAACTCTGCGTCATGCTGAGCTCTATGAGGTCCCATCAACTGGGTCTCCCCAACCTCATCCCAGAGGGTGGGTGTCCTATAAGACCTACCTTACAACGCTTCAAACGTGCCATCCGGATAGCCAAAAGAAAGCTGTCGTTATAGGCGAACTCTACAAATGGCAGATGGTCCTCCCAACTGCCTCCAAAATCCAACACACACGATCTCCGCAAATCCTCTAGAGTCTAAATGGTCCACTCTACTGTCCATCTGTCTGCGAATGGAAAGTTGTACTGAAACAGAGCTGCGTGCCCAAGGCTTGTTGCAGACTCTGTCAAAAAAAATGAGACGTGAACCGGGAGTCTCTATTCGAAATAATAGTCAATGAGACACCCCGTGATTTGATGATCTCCCGGCAAAACAGATCTACCAATCGATCGAGGGAATCAGTTCTCCGGATCGCTAAGAAGTGCGCGGATTTGGTTAATTGATCAACGATTACCCAAATCGCGTCATGGTCTCGTCATGTCCTCGGCAAACTCACCACAAAGTCCATAGTAATATGTTCCCATTTCCACTCGGGAATAGGAATCCGCTGAAATAAACTGGCAGGTCTCTGGTGCTCAGCCTTCACTTGCTGACAGACAAGACATCTAACTATAAAATTCCGCGATGTCTTTCATCATACCGTTCCACCAATAAGAACGTCTCAAATCTCGGTACATACGGGTACCGCCTGGGTGGATCGCAAATCGAGAGTGATGAGTCTCCTGAAGTAACTCCTGTAAGACCGGATGAGACTGAGGTACGCACAATCTGCCTCGAGAGTATATAATACTCTCCTCGTCTCGTGTGAACTCGGTCTGCTGCCCGGAGCTATCTGGCTGCTAATAAATTGCAAATGCTGATCACCAACCTAGGTCTCTCGGATCCTCGTCCTGATCAACGACTGAGCAACTATGGTAACAAGAATACTCTATTCTGTGTGTCCCTGCTCCTCAAGGTCTAACTCGGAGAAACCCTGAATCAAGTCTGTGACCACAACTCGGTGGTAAGCTACAGTCCCTCTATACTTCCGGCTAAGTGCATCGGCAACCACATTAGCTCTCTCTGGGTGATAGCTAATGGTACAATTCGTAATCTTTCAAGAATTTCATCCTTCTCTTCAGTCAGAGATTAAGTTTCTTTCTAAGTGAACAACTATTTGAGACTCTTATGACCAGTGAGAATCTCAAATGTAATACCGAACAGATGCTGCTGCCAAATCTTCAAGGAAAAATAATGGCGGTCAGCCACAAGTTATGTACTGGGTAGTTCTCCTCATGCTCCTTCAACTGCCGAGAAGCATAGGAGACTACTCTATCGTGCTGCATCAGAACTTGGCTCTGATACCACTAAATTGTCATGCCCCGGAGGAGTCTCTGTCCGAAGAAATTTCGGCAGCATCTCCCCTGTACGGCGGACAATCTGAAACTTTTCTACAAGCACTATATACCTCAGCCACATGCGGGTGGAATAATAACACAAATTAAAACAAACACCACGCAGTTTATAAAGATATTCAGCCTCTGGCTGTCACGACCACGCAGTTAATAATAGGAATCAATAACAATAGGACTCTGACTCGAAATCCACCCTATTCCACTACACTCGTAAAGCTCAAATCCAACGAACTCACCTCTTCTGCCGTCCAGGCAGGCACGTAGTAGAATGAAATCCAATATCATATCAAAAATCCATCAAAAGGTATCACTCCATACAATATCCATAGGAAAAATCCAAAGACAATACTAAAACAAAGTCTGATATAGAAAAAGGCCAAATAAAAACAAATCACTAGAGGCTCTGCAGGGGGCTAGCGACTGGAACTCGCTCCTGACAGCTTCAACTGAAAATATCAACAATGGAGGCGGGTGAGTCCAACACTCAGCAGGTACAACCGATATGCATAATAAAACAAATAACAGATAACTAATCATGCGACAGTCTCACGAATACGAGAAGGAATAAATGCAATGAAATGAAATGAGATAACTGTACTAACCGGAATCAAGGTACAAAGCAGGTCGTCGGATCAAGAAATCATAATCCTGTATGCATGTCAATCAAATGCATCCATACAAATGCAGCATATAAGTGCAGTAATCACAACAATAAAATGCAATAAATGCATATGGTGACCGTGCACTCGGACATCACCGCTCTGACAGTGATTGAGTGGAAGGAATGCTGTCGGAGTACTCCTGTCCTCCGGCCCCAAATCATAAATGGGGAGCTCAATGCTCTCATCTCCGTGAGAATAACGGGGAGGAAAAATCTCTGCCGGCTACCACGAGTCTCACCGACCGAGCCAAACAGAGTCCACCGTCTGCACTACGCCGCTACACTAAATGCCAACGGAGCCAAACAGAGCGAACACTACCCACGAGCCGACCAACGGAGCCAAACAGAGTCCACCACACCTGCCCGATATACCACTAATCCATGGGTGGTGGTGGTGTGTGCAGATACATGTAGCTGGCGATGGGCTCAACCATAGTGGAGCCGATAATCGCACAAAGATGCAAACATGATGCATGATACTAAGCATGGCAATCTCATGAATAGCATAGCAAGATCCATACATAAATAAAAGGTGTACCACAAGTCAATGTATCGGATGAAAGGTACACAAACAGATAGGGTATCATATAAACCCTAGGTCCTGAACATGATGTATCACATGGTTGGGTCACTACCGAAAGCATGTATGGTCAGATAAATAATAACATGCAGTGCATAATAAATAAACAAACAACATGTAACAGATCATGTAATGACCAACCGAATCAAATGGAAACACAATTCTTGCTATATGTTAGACACTTTATCATGCATATCAAAAGACATAAGTCAAAGTACCCGCCTCCAATAATAGAAAGGTCCAATCCGACTCCGAGATAATCGTCTCGTGTCAAAAATCCTGTAATACCAACAGAGATTTATTTATTTAGCTAAAATTTCAGTGAATTTCTAAATAGAATCCTTAAAACTATCTAGGGCAAAACCCTAAATCATAAATCAACATACCTAATTCAACATATAAACTTAACTCACATCTACCATCATAATAGTCCAACCAACACAGAATCTACTACAAGAATCTGTTATCCTACACCTTACCTAGATTCCCAGCAGAAATGTTGTTGCCGAAGAAAAGTAGCCGCTGTTAGAAAACTGTCGGACCCAAAACAAACCACAGAACAGCACCTTGCTGGAATTCTTCCCACGGAACAGATCAATATGGTATCAAGCAATAATATCCTTGATCAGAACAAGAACAAATATCAAGCCATGGGAATCATAGATCTAAACACCAACCTAATTAACAACCTAACCTTACCTTAATCGATTTGTCTCCGAGAAAAATGAGGCAAGGCCGGCTGAAAAAATCAAACCCAGGGCACGGGACTGGTGAGGAAGATCCCTGTGATCGCCGGCTGCTCAAGAACGAAACAAGGCAGTGGCCAGCAGTGGCGTCGGAGCCGGCTAGGGCACTCGCTATGGCAGTGATGATGTCGACTAGGCAAAGAAACTTGATCGGCTGCCGGTGCTCGGAAGAAGAGAAAGGCCGGCGCTAGGGCAGAGCTCCTGGAGTATCAGCGGTCAACTGTGCTCGGATGTCGCCGAAGAGATGGGTGTCACGGCTGAGCACAGAAGAAGAGATCGGAAATCGGCTGGCTTTGTGCGGAAAGAAAACGCGGCCGGCGGCGGATCTAGGGCATAGTCGCGACAGGGAGAGAAGAGGAGGGAACCGCCGAGTGGCCGGCGGTTAAGGCAAGCCGTCAGCGCCGGTTAAGAGGAGGAGACGACGTCGAAGGGCTTAGGGCACGACACGCGCGGGGAGAGGAAAAGAAACGGAGAGGAAAAGGGAAAATAAAGGAAAAAGAAAAAGGAAATATAAAATAAACATTTCCTCGCTTAAATGGGTCGCCTAAACAGGCTTTTCCCCGGATCCCGTTTTCATCCCCGTTAACTCGTCCATACGAGCTCCGAAAATTTCCCGAAAAATTTCCAAAATTTTCGGAAAATTTCCTTATTAATATTCGCCTATTTTCCGGTATTTTACAGTGGGAGGGTTCGTAAAACCTCAAGTCTACTTTAAAACTCCAAGAAAGAAGAGGGAATCAGTCCCAAACACTATGGTCGAAAACTTTAAAGAACAATTGGAAGAGAGTAAGAGGTTAAAGGCTGAATTCGAGAAATTGAAGGCTCAACTTGCTAGTGTTATGCCAGTCATCAATGATCGAACTTCTGAGACTGCAGTATCGAACAAGTGCTCAAACATGAAAGATCTAAAGGTGTTAGATGATGTGGAAGAAGTTTATGAATGCGACATTTCAAATACGAAGGTTCAGTATTTCTTGATTTCTAATCAAATTACTTTTTTCACTATATATATATATATATATATATATATATAATATCTTTTTATTCTTAAAAGGGGAAGAAATGCCACCTAGCCATAAAACAACTTGAAAATGTGATGGCATATGGCACAATAATATCAGAAGGAGGCAAACCTTTAAATTTTTTCCAGGTATCAGTTGATGTTGTCTTAGATGAAGAAGCAGAGCTTTCAATCCCAATTAAGTCTAGACCAAGAATCACTAAAGATGCAGTTGGAGTCATTGTTGGTTGGCCTAAAGAGTTGGTAATTTTTCCAACAACAAAGGTACTTTAAGTTTCAATTGATTTTGTGTTTGCAGTTTTTATATATGTTGCTTGGACAATGGTTTAGTTTATAATACTTGTATGAATATTTTAAATTATAGAAGAAGGGAAAACCTCAACCATTTGCTTTATTGGATGCACTTGGTCATCGCGACAAGTTCAAGGATATTGAAAAGACATTACCCATGGCATGCAAGTATATCTACTCACATGTTGTTAGATTGATAAATGAATTGGAGAGCATATACATAGAGTTTAAGGACACTATGTTTGGACGCTCTAAAAGTACACGGTTGCTAAGAGAAGATATCTTGTGCTTTATGGAGATGAGAGAGATAGGTACCAGACAAATTTTGATTTACATGGGGTATGTTATGCCAACTTACAATGTTTGTTTGCATTTTAATATTTTATTTGGAACTTGCCCAGACTTTGAACCATTTTTAACCAAGTTATATAATCTTTGAGTGCAGTTACCTCTATAAATATTTGAGAGATAAAGACAGGGCTGATTATGTTTCATTTGTGGATCCCGACAACATACCTACATGCCCACTTGGTAAAGATGGTCGTGACATATCACAACATATTGCTGATCAGTTGGAAGCAGTGTGTAGAGACAACATCTGCCTCATCCCATACAACATTGGGTAATATTTTAATTGCTTATCAATTCTTACTACATATTAGTCAATGTGTAACGTCCCAACTCCTGGGTACTAAGCTATGAGCCGGATCGCTACATTAACTACTGAAACTACTGTGTCGTACTGTGCGGAAAACTGGGTAAAATAAAATTTCACTAACTGACTCTGTTAATCTGACAACTGATGCACCCATGCTGTTATAAGGAAGGATTCAAGACCCTTTCCGGTTGGTGTACATGTGCTAAGGAGGATTCTTGACCTCCCATCTGAGCTAGGAACTCAAACTAACTTCCTAGCTAGCTGCTGATCGATCCACGGATCGATCAACTTACTACGATTCTATGCCCTGGTGGATCGGTCTGCGGACCGATTCAGCAGAGGCTGGATCGGTCGGAAAGACCGATCCAGGTGTGTCTGGATCGGTCTGCGGACCGATCCAGGCACCTGGAGACGCTGGGATGCCCTCTGTTCGATGCTGGATCGGTCGGCTGACCGATCCAGGCACCTGGAAATCTCCTCCGAGGCTACTGTATCGAGCTGGATCGGTCGGCTGATCGATCCAGGAGGATACAGTAGCATACTGTATCTCGCTGGATCGGTCGGCTGACCGATCCAGTGGAACAGCTCAGACCCTGATCGGTCTGGGGACCGATCAGTGTCTGATTTCACTCGAGAGTTCTGATTTCAGCACTTTGGCGTGCCAAAACATCACACAACAGTTCTAAAACAATGGAGATACATTCTAGCATATAAGTACTAATGTTCTAAACGTGATAAGCTAAACAAGACATAGTTACTAAGCTAGAACAATTAGTAACAAGACTAAGTATGAAACTAGACATGTTAAGTGCTAAAACTGAAATAAAAGCGTATAGATCCCAAGGATCTTTATTCCAGACCCCTTGCACACACACATCATCGTAGCATCGCCCTCCAGCCTCCGCTAATCCACTTTTCTTTTACCGGTATCTGCAGTATAAGAAAAGTAGTATCTGTAAGCCAATAAGCTTAGTAAGAAATCATCTACCTCACAAAAGCATGCATACGATGCAAATATGATTTTAAATCATGCTGTTTGAAAAATATACTGAATATGCAAGCATGGCATGGCATGGTATCACACAAAGCATGGCATAACATATAAACTGAACATGCTTTAAACTGATCATGGCATACTTATAAACTGAGCATGAGACTGAACTAGTCAAGCATATATCTAAATCAGTACGTGAACTCAAATCATGTAAACTGAACCTGAACTGAACTGAAAGCTAAATTAGTGTTCTCATCACTGGTTTCAAATTTGAAAACTATACATATAATAGATGAAAATACTAAACATGCTGTTGGGCCCTGGCAACTGTACTTACTGTGCGCGCATCCCTACGAGACCCAGAATTGCAAGTTCCGAATCCAGCAGGGTTACTAGGTTATCTGAACTTAGGGACTAGGTTATCTGATCCAAGAGTCTAGTACAGTGCCACTAATAAAGTAAAATACTATAATCTGTTTATTTTACTTTGTTCGTTCTAGGTTATCTGAACCTAGAGCTAGGTTATCTGAACCTAGAGGCTACTGTGGGAGCCTACCCAATGGATATCTGATCCATATAGCTGTGATAACTGATAAATAACTGAATAAAAATGTTTCTAATATATTTTACATGCTGTTAGGACGCCTATTGGTGCATCCTTCTGAACTGGGCATTATACCGAATGCTTGGTGTGCACTAAAAGCACACCCTAAAACTGAAAATTGTAAAATTACCGAACTAACGCCAAAACTAACAAGCGAGAGCAATTATACTGCAGGTGAGGGGTTTCTTACCTCAATCGCAAGGTTTTCTTACTATTCTATTCCCTAGGTTTTCCGGAAAACTGCTCCGTTCGACGAACCGCTTACGTCCTCGCGTTCCTCTCGCGGAGAAGAACCTTTTTCGTGTTGGAGTCGTCGCCGGAAGATGTTCCCTTGACCCTTAGCTTGGTGTGCCATGCGTGAGGAAGAGGGGAAGAAGAAAAGGTGTGGCGGTTTTAGGTTTCGGGTGAGGAAAAGCTACGGTGGAAAATAATCTAAACTTCTCACTTAAATCCTTATTTATATTTACTAATTAATTCATCCAAAATCAATTATAAATATAATTGATTCCCTCCTCTTTCAGCACGGCCCTGCTGGGTTCACCGGTTACTAGCATTATCCCTTACACCATAGGTCTCGGGTTCGATTCCCGCCTAAGCTATTTTGGGGTTCTAATTATTTTTGCTACTTCCGCTACTCGGAAAATTCCGGAAAAATATTTAAAAATTCCAGAAAAATCATAGAATAATTCTAAAATAAATTCGGGAATTTTTCGGGCTTTACACAATGTTATAGTTTTATTTTTGTAGGTACCATTGGATCTTGACTATCGTCAATGAGGATAAAAATATGATATATTTATTGGACTCTATGTCTAATAGAAACCGAGATGATGCATGGAAAACTATGGTGACCAAGTAGGTAGTAGATTGTGTTGATTTTGAATGCATTCACTTATAAATATGAAAAATATAACTTTTTTTACTTTTTAAATGTAGTGGGGTCAAGATGTACAATGCCTCAAAGGGTATTGCTAAAGCACCAGGTTTTAAGCAATTGACGGTATGTATTGTATATATATATTAAGACATGAATGGATTGTTCTGATTATTTGGATTGTAATTGTTGCATTACTTTTTTGATTACATTATAGGGCAATCTAAAACAAAGTGGTTCTGTTGAATGTGGATATTGTGTGATGAGATACATGAAAGAGATAGTTGAATGTGAAAATCCACAGTTGGAGAAGATGGTGAGTTTCTTCTTTATGATATATAATGAATGTAATGATTTTATAAATCTAATGCATTTTTGTTTTGTTTTTTTTACATAAAAGTTTGCAAGAACAATCAAGAATCAATATTACAACCAATCTTAATATGATGATGTCAGAAGTGAATGGAGCGAATTCATCTACTCGTATCTATAGGTGCTTAAATGGGTCGTGTACGTTAGGATAAATAATTTTATTTTGCATTATGGATTTTTGGACATACACACCTGTGGATACACTTTTGGTTTGTGGATGTGTTTTTTAGTTATGCTTGTGGATTTATGGATATATATATATATACACTTGTGGATTGGTGGATAAATTTCTGGATTGTTATGATATTTGTCATTTTGTTATACATATATATTGTTTAATTTTGATGAAGTGAAAAATATTTTTTTACTTCGTCACATTAAAATTGTGTCAAAGTCAAAGGTAACATTTACTTCATCACAGTTTAATAATTGTGAAGTCGTATCTTATCAATTACATCAGTATAATACAAAACAATGAAGTCTTGACAATAAATTACTTTGTTAATAAATATAAACTATGAAGTAACATAATACCAACTACTTCGATTAATAAAAAATATGGTGAAGTTATAGATTATATTTACTTCGCCAATCAATATAAACTGTGACGTTACATATCATCTATTACTTCAGCACGTTACACAACCGATGAAGTAAAAGATATTTTATTACTTCATCAATTCATTTAAATCGTGAAGTTATATATCATTTTTACTTCAGCACACTACAAGAAAAAAGCTAATAGACAACGCTTTTAAAGCGTTGTCTATGTGCCTGAAAAAGCGTTGTTAAAAGCACTGTTGTTAAAAGTCTGCTCAACAACAACGCTTTTAAAGCGTTGTCGTTTGTAGCGAAGACAACGCTTTTGCAACGCTTTAAAAGCGTTGTTGTTTTTTGCAAAGACAACACTTTTTGCAACGCTTTAAAAGCGTTGTCATTTTAAAGAAAAAAAATAAAAAAATTTATTTAAAAATCATTATTTTTATATTTACGAAACTATTATTTTTCTTTTACCATATTCAGATTCGAATTTTACATATAATCAACTCAGCTAATGATTTCAAACTCATACCAAAATAATAGAATTCTGACATTGAAGTAATATTAGTATTTACATGAGAAGCTAGTAAAATGCATACAATACAGTATTTCTTCATTCTAAAATGCATACAGTATTTGCAGAAAGAAAGCTAAAATGAAACGTTCTTTAGAATATGAGTTTAACCAATAGTGGAAAATTGCCAACTTCCTAAGAAAAGCTTGTAGAATTTTTAGTTTAACATGCTTGATAGACTTAAAGCTTGCATGTCTATTAAAGCTTGTAGAATTGTCACAGTTGGTGCATATCTCTTTTGCGTATCTATCGAGGACTTTTGGCAGAAAAACTTTGTTAGATTTCTTGACCACAACGTGGGATCGAAGGAATTCCTTCTTGGCTTTCTCCAGCTCCTCTGTCACATTCTTGGCACTGTAGACTCTTAGCTGCAGCAAGATTGAATGAGTGTGTGAATTTATATCTTGAATGACATGAGCAAGCGAGCGAAGTGAAAAAGATGATTACAATGGGGTCCGAGGAAGCTCCGGTGCAGATTGCAAAGAAAACAAGGGGATGGCAACTAGGGAGACCCATTTTGGACCAGATAAGCTGCTTGTCTTCCCCAGATTTCTTCCTTGTAGCATTTGAGAGTATAGTTTCAAGCCACTGATGAAGAGAGAAGACAGTGATGTGTCTAATGAGTGATCAGACCAAACATACAATTTCAGATTAGATCAATAACGACAGTTAGAAGTTATTGGCACGACGAAGTTGATGATAAAGAATATTGAATTTCTAATCATACAAATTAAGATCATACACGACCCATCCGAGATGTCCGACAACCCAAAATGGAGTACTCAATGCAGTTGGCAGTAATGACTTGCCCTCCAATATTATATGCAGCCAGAAAATGCAGAGAAATGAATCAGGCGCAACAAGAAAAAAAGACATAAAATGGTGTTTGCACTTTTTGGTGATTCCATGAATGGTTCACACGATATTTTGAATAGATGAAATATGGATATGTGCTTCGAATTCTAAAGTATACATTCAATTCTGTATTTTTAGAAAGAGAAACTCATTTTAATGGGCATATTCTAAGAATTGCATCACTATTTTGAGGAAATCTAATCTAGGAAAAGTAACTTCTGTTTGAAAATTGCACAGAGAGTTGAAAACAAACCATATACAAAAACAATGTATATTGCAATATTACAGAAAGCACATATTGATGCTTAAGTTATATTTTAAGCAAAGAATGAAACGGAATGCTATCTTGCTTGTGATCTAATGCTTACAATCTAAGTGTTAGCAATTAAGCTCAAGGAATATCAAAATAGGAAAGAAAGTTGAGTATGGTTCTATGAAGAAGTGCGTCTTTCAGTACCTTATTAAACAAAGCAACGTCTCAGAGAACTATTTGGAACCCAAGTTCCTTCTCCATGATCGTAAGCACCTCCTTAACCTGTGATCCCAGAAGCATGGTTACTGTCTTCCATCAAAGCTATGGAATTGAAAAGTCAGAACTTTTCCATAATCAAATTTAAGAACATGCATTTCTAATTACTCAGTCATTTCAACAAACAGTTTGCGACCGCTAGGGCAAAAAGAACAAGACTGATCGATCAAGTTGTAAATCCAGCAACCTTGTGCTTGTGCGATGGGGAGTCACCGTCGAGAACCAATAGGATGCGGCAATTGCCTCCGCTGGGCGTCGAGACAACTCTCTCATCGCGCCAGCCCTGTGCATCGAAATTAAACAATCTAGAGAACAAGGACGAAATGGAAACAGAGAACAGATCGAAGCAATCAGATTGACCTTGAACCGAATTCCTTCGTAGTACTTCTTATGGAAATCCCCGTGGAGCTTCTCGTCTGACTCATCCCCGGGGGCGTACATCATCCCGCAGACGGAGCAGGAGCGGAGGAGGAAGTCCGACTGCCCTAATTCGAGATGGTACTGCGCGTAGCTCCTCTTCGTGTTGAGCATCCTGGAGCTCCTCTTCTTGTTGACGGAGAGGACTTCGGAGGGGAGGTTTACAGAGAGGGGTTCGCCGGAGAGGGGTTTTCCGGAGAGAAGTTGGACGGAGAGGGCGTGAGAGGAGGAGTTGGATGGAGAAGGCGAGAGATGAGAAGTCGTGAGAGGGGTTCGGGAGGTTTTCGTAAGATATGTGGGTGCGAGCGAGTGAAACCTAGGGGGTTTTCAACTCCTTACTTGATCCAACGGTGTGTATCATTCTAGATTTAATTTAGATGAGAACTTGACAATGGACAATACTAAAAAAATGGTAATAGACAACGCTTTTCAAGAAGTGTTGTACCCACAAAAATCACTAAAAGACAACGGTTTTAAAAAAAGCGTTGTCTATTAGTAAGAAAATATAGAAATAGACAACGCTTTTCACTAAAAGCGTTGTTAAAAAAAACGACAACGCTTTTTAAAAAAAAACGTTGTCTTTTAAGTGTTGTAAAAACCCAATTTTCTTGTAGTGGTACTTTACAAAAAAAACGAGGTAAAAGATGATTTTTTACCTCAGCATCGGTCCAACTTTGAACCGGTTTTGCCTCCTTAAACCGGTCAAAGACTTCGCTTTTTTCCATGATATGACTTCGATAATAGGATGAAGTAAAATAGTACCCTATTACTTCACGTGCGTCTACTTTGATAATTATCTATCTATGACTTCGGTGAATATACGAAATAAAAAGCCAAAATTCTAGTAGTGAGACTTTGGAACCCAATAAAGGTTCCTTCCGACTGGGTTAATTAGAAATTTCTTAGGGACATATTTCTTTGAAATGTTTCTAATTTTCCCTTTATGATATTTAAAATATCAGTTTAAATTATATCTTCTAATATTTGTGCTATATGTGCATGTATGCTTTTTCAAGTCTTTTATTTCTTTTTATAGATTGTCATTTTCTAGCTTTAATTTATCAAAATCTTCTAATGGGTAGGACTTTGCTAGAATTACTTTTAGTTCTTTAATTTCTTTTTCTAATTTATAATAATCTTTAGATAATAATTTTATAAATTTAAGCATTTTATCGAGAGGAAGAGATCGTACCTGACTTACCTTGTCGATCTCGTTGTTCGTGGCTCCTCCTGAACTGCTTCTTTCTTCCGATGTTGCTTCCCCTTCATCGATGCTCATTTCGGAAGAGCTTTCTTTGTATTTATCTTGATGACTTGCCATCAATGCAAGCTCGGAGAAAGCCTCAACTTCCGATTCGTACAACGTTTCATCCCATGTCGCTTTTAAAGTCTTGTACTTGTTCGTTTGGATAAGTTTCTTTCCTTTGTCCTTATCCTTGTTCTTTAGCTTAGGGAAGTTGTCATTAACTTGCCCTTTTTCGTTGCAGTGGTAGCATCTGATTATCCTTTTCTTTCTACCTTGCAGATGGTTAGCTTTTCCTGATTTAAACAATTTTTTAAAATGCCTTACCATCAAAACTATTTCTTCGTCATCGAGAGAGGAATCCGACTCATGTTTGTCTCTGGTTGCCTTGAAGGTGATGTTGTGCTTCGGCTCCTTTGTACTTGCACATCTAGATTCATGCACTTCAAAAGTTAAAAATAATTCTTCTAAGGTAATAAATTCTAAATCCTTAGAGATATAGAAGGAATCTACTAGTGATGCCCATTTTGTATTTCTAGGGAAGGAATTAAGAGTATACCTTAGCGAATCTCAGTTGCTTATCTTTTATCCGAGATTCGAAAGTCCGGTGATGAGCTCCTTAATCCTCGAGTGAAGTTGTGCAATTGTTTCGTCTTCTTCAAATCGCAGGTTAGTGAGCTGGTTGCGAAGTAAGTCCCGTCTCGCGAGCTTGGCTTCGGATGTCCCTTCGTGTAGCTCAAGGAACTTCTCCCAAAGCTCTTTTGTTGAATTGTAGGTGCTGACCCGGTTGACTTCTTGTGGCGGAAGGACGCTCAACAGATGGAATTCTACTTTGCCGTTTGTCACATAGTTGGCCTGCTCCTTCTTCGTCCACTGGTATTCTTCCTTACCCTCGGGTGCTACAAAACCGAACTTCATTATTAAAAGTAATTCAAAGTCAATTTTAAAGAATACCTGCATTCACTTTTTTCAGCTAGCGAACTCCCCCTCGAACTTTAGTGGGTATATGCTCGGTCCGACCATTGATTCAGTGCTTTGATCGACGGTTAGTCATCCTGAAGCTTCCTGGCTCTGATACCACTTGTTGGGATCCATTGGCCGGCTAGAAGGGGGGTTGAATAGCCCTGCACAAAATAAAAAACAAACCCCTTCTCGGACTTAAAGAAACACTTGTATAAAATAAAATAAAGAAATAAACTAAAAGATGAGGCTCACAGTTTTTACTTGGTTACAACCGGGGAGGTTGTTAATCCAAGGAAATGAATTGCACTAGGTATCTCCTTCAGGCGGAGAAGCATCTTACAATAGTGAAAGTACAAAAAGATGAAGCTAAACTAACAAAGTAAAGCACACAAATGTTGGAACTCAAATTAATTGTTGTTATTTAGCTTCTGGACCAAGGCTGTATTTATAGCCTTGGTCGGGGGGCCTGGAAGGGGATAAAACTTTATCCCCTTCACAATGGATCGCTGTCAAATGTGATCTGGATAATATCACATTCCGGGCGCCCAGACTCGGTCTGGGTCTTCCGCTCCGGCTCCGCTTGATTGAGTGATTTCGGTCATCCAGAATAGGGCTCACTCGAACCCAACTTCTGGCCTTCTCGAGCAATCTTCCGCTCCGTCTTCTCATCCCTTGGAAATGCCTCGTGCTTCCTTCTCGTCCGCCCGCGTACTCTTCCGCAGCACCTCGTCCCTCGAACGCACCGAGCCCGTCAGCTCTATCCCGTGTCGTCCTTCTCGCTAGCTAGTATTTTGCTCGACTTCCTATATGCTCCTAAGCTCCTGCACACTTAGACACAGGGTCAAACACAACATGACCTAACTTAACTTGTTTGATCATATCAAAACAACCTTGGGCTCACCAAAACTAACTCAAGCTACCCCTTATTAATCCTAGCTGGTTAGACTAAAGTTTTATACTAAGTTCACTTGGTAGGACTATTTAGAAAATTTCAAATGCGTGGTTACTCTAATGATGTCTAAGTGACTCACCACAGCTTAGACATTTATCCAAAGAATGTTTGCTTATTGAACTCAAAGCTAAACTTGAATCTAACACAAGTTAAAATAAACTCTGAAATTCAACTTAACTTATCTCACAAAACTATAGAATTATTTTGTCTGAAAACTTAGACTAGGTGAGATGAATAAAAGTAAATATAAATTAAATTAAAATTAAAATAAAACAAAATAAATTAAATTTAAAATAAATTAATTAATTTTAAATAAAATTAAATATAAAATAAATAATAAAATTAAATTAAATTTAAAATAAATTAAAATTAAAATTAAATTAAAAATAAATTAAAATTAAAACAGAATAAATTAAATTACAATTAAATTTAAATTAAATTTAAAATAAATTAAATTTAATAAAAATTAACTTTGAAATAAATAAAATTTAAATTTAAATTAAGTTAAAATTAAAAGTTTACACTTAAAACATAAAAAGTAAATTAAAACAAACTTAAACTTAAATTTAAAATTTTAAAATTTAACTTGATAAAATGTTAAACAAAATTTGAAATTCAACAATTGTTTATCTTAATTAATATTTTAAAATTTATTTAATAGATCTTATTGGATCACAATTAAATTGTCTCAATTAATTTTATTCAAATAATAATCAAATAACTTAAATTTTAATTAATAACTAATAAATTAATTCTAATTTAATAATTCTTTTAATATAAACTTAATCAGTATGATAAATTAATCAAATTAATACTAGTGTAAAATAATCAACTAAATAATGTTAATTACTTTCAATAATTAATTTAATCATTACTTCACTCCAAAAATTGATTTAAGTTAACTATTAATCTGAAAGTAGTTGTAATTTAGTTGTTAATGGACTAAATTATAGTTAATCCCAATTATAAGTTAATCAGAAATTCAGCTATTAACTTAATCTTAATCTCATAACTAATCAATTAATTTGCTCTAAAATTAATATGAAAATAATCATAAACTTAACTTAAACACAACTTGAGATTAATCTAAAATTCTATTTCAATATTCAGAATAACTAAGTAATCTATGATTAATTAATGATTCAAGACTTTAATTAATAATTTTAGATTATTTAAGTTAGAATTTTAATCTAAAATAAATTAAAAATCAAATAATGTCTACCTTAGACAATACATATTAAGCATCTCTTTAAACATATAAGAATTTTCATGTTTGAAAATCTAGAATGGTTGAGATGATAGGAAATGAAAATTAAGTCATGACTATTGATATGGGTTATGATAGGCTGGCCTGTCATATGACGTGGAGGTCAAGGTCGAGAGAGAAAGAAGAAGCTCATAGCTGGGTAAATGTATGATTAATAGGATAATGTCCGACCAAATAAAGGTTTTTTTTGTAGGTGCTCGGCCAGGCAAAGCCTGACCGAGCTTGAAGACACTTAGCCTTATAGAGCTTTTAATATATTACCGGTCGAGCGAAGGCCTAGCGAGCACCAATGTGCTTATATGCGCTCGGTCGAATAAAGGCCGACCGAGCTTAAAGGCACTTATCCTTATAGAGCTTATAGTATATTATCGACCGAGCGAAGGCCGAGTGAGCATCAATGTGCTTATATGCGCTCGGCCGGACAAAGCCCGACTGAGCTTAAAGGCACTTAGCCTTATAGAGCTTATAGTATATTATCGGCTAAGCAAACGCCGAGCGAGCACCAATGTGCTTATATGTTCTCGGTCGGACAAAGTCCGATCGAGCTTAAGGGAACTTAGCCTTATAGAGCTTATAGTATATTACTGGCCAAGCGAACGTCGAACGAGCACCAATGTGCTTATATGCGCTCAGTCAGACAAAGCTCGACCGAGCTTAAAGGCACTTAGCCTTATAGAGCTTATAGTATATTATCGGCTGAGTGAAGACCGAGCGAGCACCAATATGCTTATATGCTCTCGGTCGGACAAAGCCTGACCGAGCTTAAGGGAACTTAGCCTTATAGAGTTTTTAGTATATTACCGACTGAGCGAAAGCCTAGCGAGCACCAATATGCTTATATGCGCTCGGCCGAATAAAGCCCGACCGAGCTTAAAGGCACTTAGCCTTATAGAGCTTATAGTATATTATCGGCCAAGAGAAAGCCGAGCAAGCACCAATGTGCTTATATGCGCTCGGCCGAACAAAGTCTGACCGAACTTAAAGGCACTTAGCCTTATAGATCTTATAATATATTATCAGCTGAGCGAAGGCCAAACGAGCACCAATGTGCTTATATGTACTCGATCGAACAAAACTCGATCGAGCTTAAAGGCACTTAGTCTTATAGAGCTTATAGTATATTACCGGCCGAGCGAAGGCCGAGTGAGTACCAATGTGCTTATATGCTCTCAGCCAAACAAAGCCCGACCAAACTTAAATGCACTTATCCTTATAAAGCTTATAGTATATTATCGGCCGAGTGAAGGCCGAGCGAGCACTAATGTGTTTATAATACGCTCGGTCGGACAAAGCCCGACCGAGCTTTAGGGCACTTAACCTTATAAGGCATTTAGTACATTCTGGACAAAAACATGTTTAATAGAAAGTATTCTCAATATATATATGATCGGCTTGAACGACCGACCGAGATATGCTTAACAGAAGGTATTATCAATATATATACGAATGACCGAGATATGCTTAACAGAAAGTATTCTCAATATATATACGACAGGCTTGAACGACCGGCCGAGACATGCTTAACAGAAGGTATTCTCAATATATATACGACCGGCTTGAACGACCGACCGAGATATGCTTAACAGAAGATATTCTCAATATATATATGACTGACTTAAACAACCGGCCAAGATATGCTTAATAGAAGGTATTCTCAATATATATACGACTGGCCAAGATATGTTTAACAGAGGGTATTCTCAATATATATATACGATCGGCGTGAATGACTGGTCAAAGCATGTTTAATAGGAGATGACATACAAGTAGTGAACAACTTTATGACAGCTTAGTGAATTTGGTGGGAAATATTCTCCAGAAGCTTCTTTAATTATGAGAACATATTCATGTTCATACTTCATCAAGAATATGAGTTATAAATGACAAAAGAGATACATCTGGGATACAAAAAAAATTCTTTAAAGGATTATTGCATAAAGCTTAAAGTGTGACTTCATCTTCTAACAAACTCTAACAAATCAAGGGACCACCTCATGACTACGGAGGTTATATAAGGTAGTATAAAAAGAGGGATCCTCTCTGTTGGCAAGGTACGCAAACTCTAGCATCCAAAACTCTATTTCCAAGTACTTTTATTATGGTATTTCTTCTTCTTCTTCTTCCACCTTCGAGAGAGAGGAACTAACTTGAGTGTTGAAGGGCTCAACTAGGGATCCCCACCTTGGTCTTATGTCACTAACGCTTTGTTTGTTTGTCTCACTGTGTGCAGGATTGTTGAGGGGCTCTTTAGGATCTTCAAGAGTTCATTGCCTTTATTAGAATCACTGTTAACCGGAGCCAGCGCACAACCTAGCAAATTTCAGACAGGATCAACTATAATTACTTAAATAGGTTTTCAAAGTATACACTTTTTAAAATAATTATTGACCAACACTTAGTGTCTAGATCCTTTAAAGTCAACCATAAACTTGTAGACCCCTAGATACATAAGGTTTCCTAAGAAAGTGTTAAGTTAAGGGGGATACTTATTTGAAAGATAAATTTAATCACATACTTTGAAAAATATTTTGATAATTTATCTTCAAACTTTTGATAAAATAGCTTTAACATAGTTTTTTTAAAAAAAAACTTGTGATTTTTTTTTGAAAATTCTTTATCAAAAATATTTCAAAAATACTTTTGATAAACTTTTAAAATTATTCTAAAATACCTTTTTGAAAATATTCCGAAGATAGGTTAGGTATTACTTTGATTTTGATCAATCCTCTAGACACATAGGAAGTTTTCTTTGTAGTTAACAAATAAGGATTCCTAAGAATGTGTCAGTTTGAAGAAGAGTCATGATTGAAAGATTAAAATATAATTTTTAAAATTCTTACAAATTTTTGAAACTCCGTTTAAAAAATTATTTTAAAAATTACTTTGAAAATCTTTTAAGAAAGACACTTTTACAAAACTTTTAGTTCTTAAAATTATTTGGAATATTGCTTTGAAAACACCTTGAAAAATATTTTACAAAATTCTTAATATAAATTTTTATGTTTGAAAATTGTGTTCAATATGTCTTTGAAAAATACTAGAAAAGTTTTTTTTAAATGTTTTGAAAATTAATTGTTAAAAGTTGCTTAAAAAGTTGCCTTGAAAACCAACTTTAAAAATTAGTCTGCAGCACCACTTTGAAAAATTATTATGAAAGCCCCTTTTAACAATTACTCTAGAAAATTAGGATGCATTTGGTTGGTTTGCATTTTCATTTCATTTTTCAGAAAATCAAATTTTCTCATTTGATAGAAAATGAATTTTCTACATTTTTTCGTTTTCTTAGAAAATGTTCTCTCTTTTTCTTGAAAATGGACGTAGAAAATGCAAACCAAATACGTTTTTTATTTTCTCAAAAAATGAAAATAGAAAACAACATGAAAAATGTAAACCAACCGCCCCCTTATATTTTAAAAAATTATGTTTTTGAAACACTTAATTATGTGATTCTGTCCCGAATCTGAGTCAGACGAAGGTCGAATGATCTGTCGTTGGTGTTGACGGAGAGACGACTATGACACCCTTATCGTATGTGCTCCAGAGAACGAACCCCCAAGTGGCGTTGACGGACGACGATAACTAAGTCGACGGTACTTGAACTCTACGCGCACTCAAACAAGCACACGAAACGTTAGAGGCCAGAAACCAACGAAAAAGTCCCCGGAGCAGGCCCTCCGACGCTCAAGTCAGGTACTTTTTACCTAGAAGAATAGTGTACGAAGGAGAAAGAAAAGTAGAAGGCAAGTGCGAATGTGCAAGAGAGCGTACTTGCTTAAGGGAGAGGACCTCCCTTTTTATATGATAGTGCGTACCTCTGGAGCTTGACTGATGTCAGGGAATGTCGGGTATCAGGACCTGTCTGGTGATGGAGGACGCGTGACACCCTCTTGTGGACTGGAGGAAGGTTTTATTCGCAGATGACCACTGGCCATTAAAATATTCCCTGACATACAACAGTTATTCTCTGACAGGCAGTTACGATTCCCTGACCTTGTTGTCATATAGCACCTTTTGCCCCTCCTGGGTATGACTAGGGGCAGCTCAGGATGATCTGTCAGGTATAACACCTGTCCTAAGTCTTGAGGGGCAGGGAGAGCTGTGGTGAGATTGCTCAAGGGTTGACCGGGAGTTGGCCTACTGAGAGAACCAGGCCTAGATATAACCGAGTTGTGAAAACTTGATCAGTCGGAGTAGGTCAGGCATCACCCCGATTGCACATCCTGATTCAGATCTGGGATCCTGATCTGTAAGCACCCGACCGAGCATCATGCGGTTAATAACACCAGATGGTCCTACCTCTTCCTTCCCTAGTTGCTGACCGTCACGTCCTCCTGACTATTAACTGTCACGTCTTCTTGACTTCTGACTGCCACGTCTTCTTGACTTCTGACTGCCACGTCTTCTTGACTTCTGACTGCCACGTCTTCTTGACTTCTGACTGTCATGTCTCCTTGACTCCCGATAGCCGGGCCCTACCATTATGCACCATATCACAAGTCTCCTCCCCAAGTCTGAAGGAGGTTCAGGTCTGACTGACTAGACTCTGAACCTGGTTTTATTTATTTCGTCATTATGGCCTTAAATGCTGCTCCTTTTCCCAGATCCTTGATTGTATAACCTATTTAACTACTCAATCAACCTAGGAAGAAGGGTCATTTTAACTTCTGCATAAGTTTCTTTCCCCTTCCCCTCTTGTTTAAAAGGAGGTCGATCACCATCCATAGAGTCATACTTTCTTTCTACTGACGCCTCTTGCACATGGATGTGAATTCTAAGTCAAATGAACTACAGCGTCTCCTTCAACAATTGGATCAAATGACTCAACTGCTTACCCAAAGGGGTACGACCTTAGTTGAGATGACGCCGGATAGATATCTTTAACCTTCTCTTCGCTGAGAAATTGAAGAACTTTGGTTAGCCACTAAATCTCAGGCCCGGGCTGAAGTAGTGTTAAAACAGAAAGCTTATTCAGACCTGAAGAGTCAAGCCCAATTCCTGATCTATTTGAAAGAGAAACACGCCTCTTCCATAGCCCTTCTTCAAGAAGAAAACTAGCTCAAAGAGGAAACCATTGCTTAGCAACGCCGTATTATTCAGTCCACCAAGGCTAAGCTGATTTAGGCTCGAGCTTATCTGGAGCAGGCAGGTCAAGTGGGACACTTTTGCCTGAGATACCCACCGACTTCTGATATTGCTGATACTAGAAGAGAACTATGATCGCTTAGATGTCTCAAATGTAAAAATGATCCTTTGAGGAGTGTTTCCTGTATTTTATCAAATAAATGCAAACCTGGTTGGGTTTCGGTCTTTGTTCATGTTTCTTGTTTCCTTGCCTCCCTGACACTTCCTTACTTTATGCATACCTTGAGGAGGAGGAGGGGGGGAGGCTCTGCTTGCTGATAACCCGCCCGGGAACAAGAGTGTAGAAAGCTGACCCATGAGTTGTTAAGTGCGGGAGTATGCTTGCTTATAACTCGAGCTAGGGCGAGAGTCTGAAATCACGACCGAGAGGTCGTTGGTCGCGAGAGCATTCTCACTTATAACTCACACTGGGGTGAGAGTCTGGAGGCGTGAGAGCATGCTCACTTATAACTCGCGCTGAGATGAGAGTCTGAAATCCCGACCGAGAGGTCGTTGGTCATGATAGCATGCTCACTTATAACTCGCGCTGGAGTGAGAGTCTGGAGTCATGAAAGCATGCTCACTTATAACTCACGCTGAAGCGAGAGTCTGAAATCTCGCTGAGAGGTCGTTGGTCGCGTGAGCATGCTCACTTATAACTCACACTGGGGCGAGAGTCTGGAGGCGTGAGAGCATGCTCACTTATAACTCGCGCTGGGGCGAGAGTCTGGAGGCGTGAGCATGCTTACTTATAACTTGTGTTGGGACGAGAATCTGGAATCCTGATCGGGTGGTCGTTGGTTGTGAGAGCATGCTCACCTATAACTCACGATGAGGCAAGAGTCTGGAGGCATGAGAGTATGCTCACTTATAACTTATGCTAAGACGAGAGTCTAGAATCCTGACCTAGAGGTTGTTGGTCGTGAGAGCATCCTCACTTATAACTCGCGTTGGGGCAAGAGTTTGAAATCCTGACCGAGAGGTTGTTGGCTGTGAGAGCAGACTCACTTATAACTCGTGCTGGGGCGAGAATCTGGAGGCATGAGGGCATGCTCACTTATAACTCGCGCTAGGGTAAGAGTCTGGAGTCCCGACCGAGATGTCATTGGTCATGAGAGCATGCTCACTTATAACTCAAGCTAGGGCAAGAGTCTAGAGGAGTGAGAGATTGCTCACTTATAACTCACGCTGGGACGAGAGTCTGGAATCTCGACCGGGAGGTCATTGGTCGTGAGAGCATGCTCACTTATAACTCGCGTTGGGGTGAGAGTCTGGAGGCGTGAGAGCAGTCTCACTTATAACTCGCACGGGGATGAGAGTTTGGAGTCATGAGAGCATACTCACTTATAACTCACGCTGGGACGAGAGTCTGGAGTCATGAGAGTAAGCTTACTTATAACTCGCGTTGGGGCGAGACTTTGAAATACCAATTGGGAGGTCGTTGGTCGTGAGAGCATGCTCACTTATAACTCGTGATGGGGCGAGAGTCTGGAATTCCGACCGGGAATTGATTTGGTAAGACAACACTTGTGGCTCAGAAGG
The DNA here is from genome assembly GCF_018446385.1 of Zingiber officinale. Lineage (NCBI taxonomy): Eukaryota > Viridiplantae > Streptophyta > Magnoliopsida > Zingiberales > Zingiberaceae > Zingiber > Zingiber officinale. The sequence goes on from NC_055995.1 coordinate 118,897,354, forward strand.
AATTGGGCTAGTGGACTTAGTCTAATGCTCTTGTGATCAAAAAGTGCATTAGCTAAGGCTTTAGTCAAATTTGAACCTTATTCTGATTTCGAGGATGGGTGGAGGTGCCAAATTTTGATCAACATTTCCTGTTGTCTCTTGCTTCATTTCCCGAGGCCGCCGCCTGGAAGTTTCGGTCCTTGAGGCATGGTCTTCCTGAGGTAGGGTGCTCTTGTTTGCATATCACCTCCATGATTTTCCAATTATGTCCATCATAAATGCCCTTTCATAGGGAGCTGACATGTTCCCCCTGAACTTTACTTATAATGATGTCTGACATACGCTTTCTGCACATGACCACAAGGTGCTTCTGTCCCTTGATCTGACGGTCATAGTATGCTCCATCGTTTCGATTGCCCGATTCGACTCCCGATGCTCCTTAAGGGGTTTAGTTTAAAACCCCTAAAGGCCTCTCGTAGTGGCTTACTAGTACATCGTCTTCCTCCAATCTCTCTTCTCTTACTCATTTCTACTTGCTAATCTTCCCTTTCATGTAAGTCTTCTCCTTCTTCATTCATTACACATTCGTTAGTTGATTAGATAATGGTCGGAGATACGATAGTACCCTGGTATGCTCATTTTCGTTCAGATTTAGATGAGAGTGACCTTAAATCTGCATGATCCGGCTTGAGACTGTCCGAAGTATATCAACTACGACTCCCTGTGCCTGATGACCATTTATATCCCCCCCCCCCCCCCCCCCCCCACCGGCTTCGTGACCTTCTTCAAAGATTAGCTTCTTGGCGGTCTGCGATTTCCCATTCCTTTCTTCTTCTCATCCTTGAGTTAGTATTTTGGTATCCCTTTGTCCCAATTCACTCCCAACGTCTTCCGCGCCATGTGTGAAATGGTGATTCTTTGTCGCTTGTATCAAGTTTCTTTGACTCCTCAACTTTTCCACCACTTCTATTCCCTCAAGCATTCTGAACCCGGCGTCTTCATGGAGCAATTTAGGACTAAGTATAAGTTTTTTGAGAGCATGCCTTCTTCTAATAAAGGTTGGAAGCCCCACTTTTTCTACATCCAATTGCCTGACGTCGTTGGCATGCCAAATGGTGCCTCCGTCTTCCTTCTCTCTTTGAGCTACAGGATCATCAACACCAACCCGCTTGCTTGATCGCCTTCGAAAAACTGGAATGAGTGCAATTGAGGCTCCCTTCTTTGCTGTGGGAAAGCGTGCTATATATCTTTGGGCTAAGCCCCATCTAGACACCATTGAGCGCATCTTTTGATAAGATTACTTGACTCTCTTTGTATATCTCCTCTAACTGAGGTATTCTTTTTTGCTTGTAGAAGTTGTTATGTTTCGAGCCTTCACTCTCGACTCTTCCGCGATGCCCAGCGACATCCTGCGGAAGCAGGGCTGAGAGATTTTGGTAAGTCAGGACGTTCCTCAGGCCCCTCAGGCTAGTGCCTCAGTAGAGGCTTCTTCGCATTAATCTGGAGATCCCGAGGCCCCTGGAACTGAATCTCTCCATACCGAGGCCACTGCTGGCGAGAGGGCTCCTTCTCCAGCTCCCAGCAGCATTTACGCCTTGAGCGCAAAAGGCGACGTGTTACCCCATCAATCCAGTCTTCACCCCAGAGGATACCTGACTCTCGGGCCTCTTCTAAAGCCAAAACCCCTGCCCGGGTGAACACCCCCTGCAACAAAGGTCGTGGTCTCTTCTCTTGTTCCAGTCCTCGTCCTAGAGCAAACCATCTCCCGAGCAGGAGACCAACCCGGGGCTTCTACGCCTTCCGCTCTGCCATCCTCGAGCCAGCTACCCGCTTCGGCTTCTGCTCCTTCTCGTCCTAAGGAGCGCTTCAAGAGCCGGTATGCCTTCACCTCTGCCTTCCAACTGCCCTCCTTATAGGTGTTGGGTTGCATTCCCTCTGCCAGTATGTCTCCCAATTGTGGTCAGGTGCAACTCTATGGGACTCTAGCTGACTCATGGAAAAGCACCGCCGACCAAGTTTTGGAATGCCCCCTAACTGGAGTTGGTCGACCTATTCTCTCAACGTCTAGTGTCGGTGAGTTGTATCTGTTTCTTTCTCGTGTCTTTGAAATAATGTTAATCCTCCTTCTGCACTTGACAGACTTGTGGCATGGGGCTAAGCCTGTCACAATATGTGGCCGGTCTGCATCGAGAGAACGAGTCTCTGAGAGCTCACCTTATGGAGATGGAATCTCCTATGACCTCCCGTTGCATTTTTGACTTGGCCACCACTGACAACCCGATCCATCCTATCTGCAGATTGTTGAGGAGAAGACCCAAGCCACCAGAGACATGACCCATGCGGAGTTAGAGAAAATATAGACCCTGTAGACCGCCCTGAAGACTAGCGAGTCAAACTCAAGTCTAAGGGCTTACGGTGTGCCCAGATCTTAGCCGACCTAGAGGAGAGGAAAGCAGAGGTAGTCACCCTCTCCTCGTGGCTGAGGGAGCTCCAAGAGGCACACAATACTCTGGAAAGGGACCTGGCGGCCAAGAAGATAGATATGTTAGCTACTGCTGATCGGGAAGATACCCTTTAGAAGCAATGGGAGGAGTCTCAGGCTGCTTTCAAGGCTTTGCGAGACGAACTTTCAACGGCTAAGGCAGAGACCACTGTCATCCTCCTGGAATTAACTGAGCCACAAGCTAAAGCACGCAAGGCTAAGGAAGATCTGAAAGATTATCAAGAGGGCGAGAGCTCTCGTCTGGCAGCTTACAAGGCCACCTACCTAGCCTCCAAAAGTTCAGGTCAAAGATAGGCAATCTTATCGACCGAATGATTTGCTATGGTGGCGCAGGGGCCTTGCTGCAGCTGTATGAGCAAGGCTTTCTTCGGTCAATTCCCCCGATACCTTCTTGGATCGAGCTCGCCTCCTGAAAGAGCTTCCTGATGAAGTATTCCCCTCCTTTGATGGTTGGTTTGTGTTTATCTTGTACCTTTCTTCTTCAAGGATGTAAGGCTTCCCCTCCTTCTGTAACTTTGAATTAAAGATTATGAAAGGCACGTGATTAGGCAGACTACCCCTAGGCAATATATTGTTCACTTATTATGCTCACCTAAGGTCTATGCTCCTTTTCACTTTATATGTTAGAGTAGTTTGTTAAGTGTTTATCCCTCTTATAGGTGCTTAGTCAACATCTATGCAGGTGTCAGGGCATGCGACTAGGAAGGTCACTTTACCTGACCAGACATCTATCCTGACTGGTTAATTCAATGCCTTGATCGGGTTTAGCGATTTAGCTATTCGATTAGTTACTTTACCTGACTAGCATACTCCAGGGTCCCCGACCGAGTTTCACGCGATCTAGTTACTCGACTAGTCACGAGCCACGATACTCAAGAGTCTCCTTACGGGCCCGAGGGGGAGCTACTGTAGCATTGTCTTTTCCTGAAGCCATGACAACTCTATATCCCCCTTTTACCTCGTGTCTCTTGCCTCAGCTTTTTCTGACACGACCTCTTGGCACGGTTTTCTAGGATGATCTTACAACCATCATTGTTTTCAAGCCTACTATTGATGCCAGCTACCTTGTGTATGGATCACATGATGGGCGTTGATGACGAGGCCCTCTGCGCCTTCCTTGACCACTATAAATATCCTTCTCCTACCGCTCCACTGAACCTTTTGCCTCTAGTGCAAGTCTTCCTCTTGTTTCTGCTACCTGTTGTGTTCTGACTCTTGTGTTTTGTGTTCACACCCTCTCATGGACTCCCCTGCGCCTGCATACGCTCTAGGAGTCTCGACCTTCACCGGTGTGGATCTGGATGATCTCCGCTTCACGTATGAAATCCCCATGGCCATGCATATCATCATCCCCTTTGAGGTTCATAAGGTCTCTTCCCCTCCGGCGGGCTATGTGACTTTTTTCAAAGAGCAGTTTGTCGTCGACCCCCATTTTCCTATCCACCCTTTCTTCTCTAACATAAGTCGTTACTTCTGTATCCCTCTTTGTCAACTTACTCCCAACTCCATGCGAATCTTGTGTGGGTTCATTCTCTTCTGTGAAGTGTGTGACGTCCTCTGGACTCCCTGTCTATTCCACTGCTTCTTTACCCCTCGTTATCATAACGAAGGCATTTTCTGTCTCCAAGCTCATACTCATACTACCTTCTTTGCTCCCCTCCCATCCTCAGAATCAGAATGGAAGGAGAAATATTTCTTCCTATGTTTCCCCATCGCCGTGGAGTGGCCTACCCAGTGGCGATCAACCCTTCCCTCGTCGCCCTATCTGGAGATTATCATACATATCCCAACTTTATGAAGGCATCCGCACAACTGAAAGGTTGGCTCTTCGACTTGCTTATGCTTCTGACAGAAGTCGTGTTGTTTCTGTTCAGGTTGAGCCGCATCCCTTCAGAGCTACCACATTCTCTAGGTAAGGCTTACTCTGCCCTGACTTGTCTTTGCCATCATACTCTGATTCTGATGCTCTCTTACAACGAATACTCTAACTTGAGCATCCCTGACCAGGGCTCTTCCCTTGAGCGATTTGGAAATAAACTACCGGGGATGCATAATTTTGGATAGGAGGGGTCTCTCGCATTATACTCTATTTGCTCTAAGGGGTGGCCGCCTCAACTGCTTCCCATCTTGTGGCTCAAGCAACCTCGCATGTCCACTCTGCTCATGAGCCTATAAGGCGTACTCCTCCAGTTCCTCCTGCCTGTCGACCCTGGACCCCATCAGAGGAGTCAGACTCAGATGAACAACCGCTCTCTCGCAGGCCAAGACGCAGACCCACTGGACCCAGCCTAATATTCGAGACCCATACTGCTACTCCATTGTCTCGACTAGCCCCTGCTTCTACTTCCGATCCACCACTCCAGAGCGACCCTATCATGTCGCCAGAAGTCTGGGCAGGACCTGATCAAGGGAAAGCCTCGATCGTTAGAGAAGGGCTCACTTTGAAGCGGCAACTTATACCCAACACCCTGGTCGGACCCTCTCCCCCTCAACCGACCACTTCCTCTCAACATGGCCTGGCTACTCAACCTAGACCTACCTCTTCCCAACCTAGTCCTTCTACTCAATCGGGGCCTATTTCCTCTCAGCCTGGCCCTAGCGAGACCACTCCCGACACATCTCGATCTCGCTATTCCCGCTTCCGTGCTACTCTACCCACAAAGTGGGGATTACGTCGCTATCTTGCTGCCCCTGTTGGCTTTGTCCTATTGCGGGGTCAACTAGCAACTCAATGGGAGCAGACTATGAAGACGATGGATGTCTTCTCATTGCCCGCCCTAGAAGACCTGTCCTCTAAAACTGCCACCATGATAAGCTTATGCTTTCTCTTACAACTTCCCTCCTCCTATTCTGACTTTCTGCTCTTAATTTTCTGTTATTATGGATAGATGTTTGCTCAGTCACTCCGTTTAAATCAGACGTTCTTACATATATACCAGTTGAATAAGATCTTAAAGGATCGAATTGCGGACATAGAGTCTCAACTCTCTGACCCTTCTTCAGTCGTGCCCCAACTAAAGGCAGAGGTGGAGGCCTTAAAAAAGGTGAATGCCTCACGGGAAAAAACCTAGGAGAGACCCAGCTAGAGATTGCCCGTCTCCGAGATGACAAAAATAGACTCAGTTCTCCTACAATCATCTGAGGCTAAGTATCAAGAGGAGTTGTCCCTCAAGGATAAGGCACAATCAGAACTGATTCAATAAACTGCAACACTGGAGGACTTCAAGCTTATGCATAAGCACGAGATGGATCGCCTGACCTAGGAGCTGAACTCCAAGGATATGTTTCTTATGGACCATAGACGGGATTTGGAGACTCAAGCAACAGAGCTGGACTCCTTGCAGGCAGAGTTGTCTTAGGCCCAGTCTGCCCTATCTAGCTCCGTTATTGCCTTAGAGACTTATAAGGTCAGGGAGAGCAATCGTCTACAAGCGAACCGGAAAGAATACTTACACTCTTCAGAGTTTGACTCTCGAGTGGGGGATCACTTCGTCAGATCTGTGGCTTATGGTGCCATAAGAGCACTCCAACAACTCAAAGAGGGAGACTATCTGCCCCCCGACCCTCCTAAGGACTTTCTAGATCATCGTTGGATCCTTAAAGAGATGCCCGATGATATGTTTTCAGAGTTTAAATAACCCTTCTTGTTGTATATGATACATCTGCCCGATGTACTTATAAAAGTTAATTTAATTTTCATTGTTCCTACTACTACTTTCTCTTTGGATTTTATGCCCTTTAGTCCTTACTCAATAGAGCTTAAGCTATTTTAGCATTAGCATGGGGATCTAAGCATGTCTTGAAGAAGATTCGCACATATTCTAGATCGAGTTACCTTGACCAGGCATTTCATGTACGACTGATCATGTTGTCCCGATCTCAAATCTTACAAAGGAATGATTCACTCAAGTACGATAGGGATAGAGGTAGTTAACACTTAAAGGATGGTCCAACCTCCTACCCTAAGCGTCTTGTAGGTACTAGGCACCTGACACTAAAATTTTAACAATTTTATATGGCTCGTCCCACTGAGGTACTAACTTGGTTACCTCTCCTACAGGCTTTGTCCTTTTCCACACTAAGTCCCCTTCTCCAAAGAACCGCGGAATCACCCTCCTATAGTAATTTTGATGCATTCGCTGCCTATATACAATTAATCGGGCAGCTACTCATTCTTAGGTTTCACTGATAAAGTCCAGCTCTGAAAGTCGTTGCTCGACATTTCCCGCGTCATACAACAACCTTCTAACAGATGGCACCCCGACTTCTATGGGCACAACTACCTTACTACCATAGAGCAGGTGAAAGGGGATGAGCCCGGTGCTCTTTCGCGGAGTCGTGTGATATGCCCAGAGGATGCTAGGTAGCTCTTCCACCTAATCGCCACACACATGATCCAGCTTGACCTTCAACCCCCAAATTATCTCTATGTTGGTGACCTCCGTCTGTCCATTACTTTGAGGATAAGACACGGACGTGAAGACCTGGGTTATTCCAAATCCTTGACACCACTCTTGGATCTTGCGTCCTTGGAATTGTTTTCCATTATTTAAAACCAGCTTGTGCGGTATTCGAAATCAGCATAAGATGTTCTTCCACATAAATTGAATTACGGTTGCCTCAGTAATCCTAACCAGGGCTTTTGCTTCCACCCATTTGGAAAAGTAGTCCACCGTTATGAGCAAGCATCTTTTTTGATCGGGTGTCATTAGAAATAGTCCTACAATGTCCACGCCCCATTGATCAAAGGGGAATGGGACTATCGAGGTTTTTAGCATATCGATCGACCAATGGGTTAGATTTTGATGCTTTTGGCAAGATAAGCAGGTATTCACGAATCATTGGGAGTCTTTCTATAAAGTGGACTGATAACTAACATTTTTATATGTTATTTTAGCTCTTGGACTTTATATTTTGATCCTCTCATATGCTTAATTCTGTATTTATATAATGTTTTATGAGTTGAGATTTATTTGGAGCGTTGATCTAATTTTTCCTATATTTTTCTAATATTTTATCTAAAATATGCATCTTGTTTTGTAGGGAAGTAATCTGGACCGTTGATCAAGATCCATGATGAAGGCAACAAGGAGATCCAAAGAAGTAAAGCTTCTAATTCAAATGCAATTCAAAACCCACTTTTAAAGCCCAAACTTGAAGCCCAATGTCAAAGCCCAATTTCAATTCTTATTGGATCCGGATCTGGATCTTACTCAAAACATTTCAACCCGAAATCCAAGATCCAAACCCGTTAAGGAACCCCTCTTTCTCACCCGCACGGCACAGTGTCGAACCACTTCACTGTTCGCGATTTTCTGCAGCGGCTAGGTCACGCGCACTCCTCCAACACCGCCTCTCTTCCACTTCTTCTTTCTTCTCTCCGGCCAGTGGCTTCTCCTTTGCTTTCACTGCCGCCGGCCGGCCAGCCACAGCCCACATTCCTCTGCTTGATTCCAGCGGCAACGGCAGAAAACACTCGACGGTGGCAGCAGGCTTCGGCAGCAACCATCTTCACCTCGTCGGAGAGGGTTTCTCCGGTGAGACCTCCACCTTCCGGCAACCTTCTGACAGCTTACCAATTGGGGTTCAGGCGGCAGCAAGAAGAAGGCAGCAGTGGCAGGATCTCCATCACAGTTCGGTCAACTTCATTCCGAGGGGTTCCTCGGTGGAAGATTCGCATTCATTCCATTGTTATCGCAGCTAGCAGCATTCCGGCAGTGAGCTTCTGTTCACTGGCTTTGGAGGTTCCGAGCCGGGTCTCCGTGTGACGGTGGAGGTAGTTGTTGGAATCGGAAGAAGGTGTGAATGTGGTTGGATTAGTTTAGATTTTCTTAGTTTAAATTCTGTTAATTTTGTTAATGTACTCGTGTTGAAGTTCTATTGTTGAATGCTTGTAGCTAATTTGATATTTCATGTTTAAATTGCACTTACTATGTTTAATTAGTTACATGCATACAATGTGTTTGATGAAATGCTTCAACCAATAGTTAGGTTCAATTTGATGCATTTTAATTTGTTTAATTCTTGTTTTGTCTTGTTCTTTTAATTTAGTTAAGTTCTAGTTTTGATTGAGTGCAATTATGATAGATTAGTTTAGGTTTTGTTTCATGCTTTAGGTTTTGTTAAATGCTAGTTTTGTTATACTTTACTTCATGTTATGTCATTTGATAGATAATCTTGTATCGTAGTGTGACAATACGATGTAGAAAAATCGTCAATGGTTAGATAGGGATTTCTTTACTTGCAATGTCTTTTATTCATTAGGATTAGTTTCATTACTTGTATTGTCTTTCATTATTTAGGTTAGATTTTATTTGATGCTTCGTTATTTCATTTCCTAAATTAATCGTGTTGATAATTAACCCATAGCGTAGAGTGACAATGCATTATGGATTAATTATTTGCACCAAGTTAGATTTCATTCCAGCACTAGATTAGTTTCTATTTTGTTCTATTTTTTATTTGTTAAATTTAGAATTAAAATCCAAACCCTCATTTCCATATTAAAAACCCAAAAAATAGAAATAATTTACGATCCTAAGTTTACCATCCTATCGTTACTTTCATTGGCGGACGACCCGAGTCATTCCTATGCTACATTAGCTTAGGAGGGGTTTGGTACTTCATCATTTGATGCCCAATTCGCGACAAAATTGGGCTGAAATCAAATTGGCGCCGTTGCCGGGGAAAAGTAGCGGTGTTTGATAATCTTAGGATTGTTTTTCTATTTTCTTTCTTTTCTTGTTTCTATTTTTTGTGGTTGCAAAAATTCGAAAACATCGTTAAGGGCTTGATTATTTCATCTCTTGTATGCATGTGTGTTATCTTGTCTATTTTCTGTGTCTTTTGATGGTATTTGCATGAGTGTTTCAGGAAATACCAGGAAATCTGTGTGTGATCAGCAACTTTAGAGATTCAGTGTGATCAGACCTTCAAACTTGATGAGCAACATGGAGAAGAACACTGAAAAGACTCTCAAAGAGCTTTGAGCACCAGATTTGTCAGTTGATTCATTCTGCATTCGATATTCTGATTTGAAGGCAGACTTCGAGCTATGAAAAATTATTCATCTATTACCGAAGTTTCATGGACTTTCTAGTGAAGATCCCAACAGACATCTACATGATTTGGAGATGATTTGTTCTTCATGGAACCCACTTGGTATATCAGAAGAAGATGTTAGACTTAGAGCATTTCCATTTTCAGTAGCAGATTCAGCAAAAGATTGGTTGTACTGTCTCCCACCCAATTCAATTTTCAGTTGGACCGAGATGAAGAAATTATTTCTAGCGAGGTTCTTTCCTGCTTCTAGGATTGCAGCTATTCGGAGGAATATTTGTGGAATCCAACAATTCATAGGAGAACCGTTTCAAGATTATTGGGATAGATTTAAAAGACTTGTTGCTAGTTGCCCTCAGCACCAGATAAGCGATCAACTACTGATTATGTACTTCTATGAGGGATTGTTTCCCATGGACAGGAGTATGGTTGATGCAGCTAGTGGAGGGGCTCTAGTTAACAAGACATCTACTCAGGCTAGAGAACTTATCGAGATTATGGCTGTAAATTATCAGCTGTATGGGACTAGACCAGTGATTGCTAAAGATGTTCATTCCTTTGCCAGTGTACTCCCTACCAGGATCCAATATCACCAGCCTGATCCTCAGTATTATCAGACTCATCAGCAGGATAGGTATAATTTAATTGAAGGATTCGGGTATGAGAATACACAACATGAGATTTCTGAGTGGCCCCAGTCTTACCAGCCTTACTTTCAGCATCAGCCTGAGCAGGATTTTAGGGAGCAGTCACAACAATTTTGTCAACATCAAGAAACACAATTTCAGCCAAGGACATATTCATCGACACAGTTACAGTTGCATTCAGATCAACCTACTGCATTAATTTATGAAGAGATGGATTGTAGAGTTTGTGATATTCCTGATTTTGATTCTGCTACTCTACATGCTTCTTCTAGTATTTCGTATCGTGATATTGTAGTTGATTCTGATATTATTGTTGTTGATGATATTGTTGTTCCAGATAGTCTTGATGTTGCAGGTATAGGAGATGATGATGGAAGTGTAGGGGAGACCCAAGAATCGCTTCCAATGACTATTCTACCACTATTTGAGCCAGTTGAGTCTACTGCTATTTTACTTAGTGACGATGGACGTGTAGGGGAAACTCAAGAATCACTTCCGTTGATTAAACCTGATCCAGAGCCAGATCTTTTACTTGATCAAGATGATGCCACATTCACTGTTTTAGAACCTCTAGGTACCTATCAGGATGGTAAGGATGATATTTCTTCTGAATTTTTAGGAAATACCATGGAGGTAGTTCATTTTGATTGTAGTGGATGTGATATGTCTTTTGATTCATGTTCTGTTACTTTTGATATTGTTTCTGATACATCTCACACAACATGCGTGCAGGGAATGCGTCCTTTTCTTTATAGTGTGCAGGATTTGCATCCTCTTTTTATTTCACAGGAATTTTTCAGATATTTCATTTGCAGTAAATCATTTAAGGATGCATGCTACCACTTGAAGAAAGCCCTAACATTTTATGCAATAATGAAGCTTCTGGAGTGGACACTCCAACTGAACCATCTTCGGCCACCGGAGAACATTTTTGAGGAGGCGAAGGTGGAGGGAGCATTCCTCACTTCATCTACATTCATCCCACTTCCAGATTGGCTTCTGGAACTGAGTCGATTCCGACCACCAGAAATTCAGGGGAGTTGGTTCCATCTCACTTCTATTTTTCTTTCTGCTTGTATATATTTTTTTTACTTTGGTTGCTTTGTTTGCTTTATTTGCTTTTGCTTAGTAGTTCATTTTTAGTTTACTTTGTCGGTTTTCATAATAAATTCTCTATGCATTCTTTTTATCATTTTAGAAATTGTGAAAGCTAGTTAAATTTGATTGTCGAATTTGATGATTTATTGTCATGATTAGATTCTTGGATTACATGTGATTACAACTTGATGATGGATTCTATGTCGATAGATTGAAATGATAATTTTGATATACCTAGTGAGGATATTTTTGAGCCTATTATTCCTATTGATGTGTGATGCACTTGTGGTTAATGATACTCTAGAACTTGCTTAATTCTTTCAATACCACATTGTCATAGGTTTGCATGATTTTTATGAAGGCTATCTCACTTTCTTTTATCCATTCCTTTTGTTATCACATGTTTCTTGAATAAATTCATATCATTTGGTCATTTCATTCTTTTCTCTCTTCCATTTATTTTCCTCTATTCTTCTTTTGGATGTGGATATCTTGGATGTTACATGATGAGTATTTTGTCCGAGACGGACAAAAATTTAAGTGTGGGGGGAGAGAAATAGCTTAGTGGAATTTAGTGGAAGCATAGGTGAACCATGCTTGATCACCATAGGTAAACCATGTTTTGTATCTTTTTATGTGAGCTATTGACGATGTTGTATAATGTTGCACAACATGTTGGGAAAAAAATGAAAAAAAAAAACAAATCAGAAAAAAAAACAAATGAAAAAAAAAAGAGAACAGCAAAAGAAAGAAAAAAAATTTGAAAAAAAAAAGAGCTTTAACATGTTGTGCCCTTTTGTATTTGTGTGTGGTAGAACTTTTTAGAGAGACAATCTTTATTGTAGCAACATATAGATTTTATGTCTATCATGAGTGGTATTTTTTATTGAAAAGCTATAGTAGAGGTTGTCTACATGCTTATTGGATTTATGGAAAATATTTTGACATATTGTGTCATTTTTATTCATTTGTGGTAGAATTTTTGTGAGTGACAATTCTTACTTTAGCGAATTTGAGATATTATTGTATATCATGTGTAGATTTTTAGTGTGAAATGTTAAAGTAGAGATTGTTCACATTTTTATTGAGTTGTGGAAAGCTAGCTTGGGAGTTTAGATGAGATATATTTTTGGGCATTGTTTTCTTGTACTCATCTATATAACATTCCAATATATTCATTTCTTCCACCAATAACTTGCTTTATCTTGTTCATTTCTTTTCTTATACTATCATTTGTTTTGATCTATGCTTTCCTTACATAAATAATGCCTTCATTATTTTATTGTGTACTCTTGTGTATATAGTGGTGGAGATTAGAAGTAAAGCAAGCTTATGGTAGTGCATAAGTCATGAGTAGCTTGAGTGAGCTCTATCATTGCATATATATGAGAGGAGAGCCACCATTACTTACCTTGTGAGGTTATTTTAGTATCATTCTCAATTTATCTATTATGGATAGAAGTTATCATGATTGTTAATTAGTGTATGAATTGAATCCATGATTGCTTTGGTCATTTGAATTTGACAAACCTAGATAACTCTCTTTTCACTATTTTCTATGTATGGTTGAGAATTGCTAGGGGAAGGCATCTTAGTTATTTTCTTTATCTATTTTACTTGCTCGAGGCGAGCAAGAATAAGTGTGGGGGAGTTGATAACTAACATTTTTATATGTTATTTTAGCTCTTGGACTTTATATTTTGATCCTCTCATATGCTTAATTCTGTATTTATATAATGTTTTATGAGTTGAGATTTATTTGGAGCGTTGATCTAATTTTTCCTATATTTTTCTAATATTTTATCTAAAATATGCATCTTGTTTTGTAGGGAAGTAATCTGGACCGTTGATCAAGATCCATGATGAAGGCAACAAGGAGATCCAAAGAAGTAAAGCTTCTAATTCAAATGCAATTCAAAACCCACTTTTAAAGCCCAAACTTGAAGCCCAATGTCAAAGCCCAATTTCAATTCTTATTGGATCCGGATCTGGATCTTACTCAAAACATTTCAACCCGAAATCCAAGATCCAAACCCGTTAAGGAACCCCTCTTTCTCACCCGCACGGCACAGTGCCGAACCACTTCACTGTTCGCGATTTTCTGCAGCGGCTAGGTCACGCGCACTCCTCCCACACCGCCTCTCTTCCACTTCTTCTTTCTTCTCTCCGGCCGGTGGCTTCTCCTTTGCTTTCACTGCCGCCGGCCGGCCAGCCACAGCCCACATTCCTCTGCTTGATTCCAGCGGCAACGGCAGAAAACACTCGACGGCGGCAGCAGGCTTCGACAGCAACCATCTTCACCTCATCGGAGAGGGTTTCTCCGGTGAGACCTCCACCTTCCGGCAACCTTCTGACAGCTTACCAATTGGGGTTCAGGCGGCAGCAAGAAGAAGGCAGCAGTGGCAGGATCTCCATCACAGTTCGGTCAACTTCATTCCGAGGGGTTCCTCGGTGGAAGATTCGCATTCATTCCATTGTTATCACAGCTAGCAGCATTCCGGCAGTGAGCTTCTGTTCACTGGCTTTGGAGGTTCCGAGCCGGGTCTCCGTGTGACGGCGGAGGTAGTTGTTGGAATCGGAAGAAGAAGTGTGAATGTGGTTGGATTAGTTTAGATTTTCTTAGTTTAAATTCTGTTAATTTTGTTAATGTACTTGTGTTGAAGTTCTATTGTTGAATGCTTGTAGCTAATTTGATATTTCATGTTTAAATTGCACTTACTATGTTTAATTAGTTACATGCATACAATGTGTTTGATGAAATGCTTCAACCAATAGTTAGGTTCAATTTGATGCATTTTAGTTTGTTTAATTCTTGTTTTGTCTTGTTCTTTTAATTTAGTTAAGTTCTAGTTTTGATTGAGTGCAATTATGATAGATTAGTTTAGGTTTTGTTTCATGCTTTAGGTTTTGTTAAATGCTAGTTTTGTTATACTTTACTTCATGTTATGTCATTTGATAGATAATCTTGTATCGTAGTGTGACAATACGATGTAGGAAAATAGTCAATGGTTAGATAGGGATTTCTTTACTTGCAATGTCTTTTATTCATTAGGATTAGTTTCATTACTTGTATTGTCTTTCATTATTTAGGTTAGATTTTATTTGATGCTTCGTTATTTCATTTCCTAAATTAATCGTGTTGATAATTAACCCATAGCGTAGAATGACAATGCATTATGAATTAATTATTTGCACCTAGTTAGATTTTATTCCAGCACTAGATTAGTTTCTATTTTGTTCTGTTTTTTATTTGTTAAATTTAGAATTAAAATCCAAACCCTCATTTCCATATTAAAAATCCCAAAAATAGAAATAACTTACGATCCTAAGTTTACCATCCTATCGTTACTTTCATTGGCGGACGACCCGAGTCATTCCTATGCTACATTAGCTTATGAGGGGTTTGGTACTTCATCATTTGATGCCCAATTCGCGACCAAAAATACCCGGTTAGTAATAATTTTCAAGTCAGCATCCTTCCTCCAACGTGGTTACCGCAGCACCCCTGATGTACTTCTTGCAAGGCATACTCCACTTCATCCACACCTAAGCATTTGAGCAGTGGTTTGGAAAATGCCGGCTTGTACAGCTGTTCCCCTATCAGAGTATAGACATGAGCTATTCTCCTGATCAATCTAGCTTCTTCAGGATCGACAAGCAGGATGCTCTGCTGAAGATAAATGATCATTGGGGCTCTCCAGTCGATCAGATCTTCTATATTATTCTGTAGGTCTATCTGAGCTATTAGGAAGCTTTAGACTATTGACCTATCTAGCACCCAAGTGGTCAAAGAGCTGACAATTTTAGCTAGTTCATCCGCCCTTTGGTTATCTGCTCGGGGAATCTTAGTCACTGTGACTTCCTTGAAATCCTCCTTCATTTTCTCATATGCTTCCTTGTATAACTGCAGCTTGTCACTGTTAACCTCGAAGTTGTCCGCTACTTGCTGAGCTACCAGCTGAGAATTTGAATAAATGACCACCCGAGCAGTTCCGACATGCCGAGCTGCTTGCAGCCCTGCCAATAGGGCCTCATACTCCGCCTTATTATTAGTAGCTCTGAAATTTAACCTAACGGTCAGTTGTAGGATATCTTCCTAAGGGGATATCAGAAATATCTCTACTCTGCTTCTCTGTTGGGTAGACGATCCATCTACATAGACTTTCCAAGTTTCTTCAGAATCAGTTTGATGGACCTCTGTCAGAAAATCTACCAGGGTCTGTGCTTTAATCGTTGTTCGGGGCTGATACTGTATGTCATATTCTCCCAGTTCAGTTGCCTATTTGATGAGACGACCAACTATCTCCATGTTAGTAAGAGCCTTCCCCATGGTACTATTGGTTAAGACTGTAATGGGGTGTGCTAGGAAGTAAGGTCTTAAGCGGTGAGTCATGAGTACCAATCCATAAACTAATTTTTACAGGGTCGTGTATCGAGACTCGACCCCTTTCAATAAGTGGTTGAAAAAGTACACTAGGTCATTGTACATCATCATGTTCTTTCACCAACACTCCACCATAGCCTCAAGGGTAGCTGACAGATAGACCCAAAGTGACTCCCCCGCAATAGGCTTAAACAGTGAAGGCAAGGTCTCTAGGTGCTTCTTCAACTCTTTGAAGGCTTAGTTGCATTCCTCATCCCATTGAAACTTGGCCGCTCTCCTGTGTACCTTGAAGAAAGGCATAGCTTGATCTGTAGACCGAGATATAAACCTAGACAGCGCAGTTATTCTGCCCACCAACTTTTGGGCTTCTTTCAGATTTTGAGGCGCTTTTATATCTCGAAGTGTTTGAACCTTCTCCAGGTTAGCCTCAATCCCCCGCTCAGTAACGAGGTATCCAAGGAATTTTTTCCCTCGAACTCCAAACAAGCACTTCAATGGATTTAACCTGAGCCCATATTATCGTAGGGTTCCACAAGTCTCCTCTATGCCGGAAATCAAATTTAAGGCTAAGGTGGATTTGATGAGGATGTCATCTACATAGACCTCCACATTCCATCCTATCTGCTCTCGGAAGATCTTATCCATCATTCTCTGGTAGGTAGCTCCTACATTTTGCAATCTAAAAGGCATGATGGTGTAACACATATACTATCTGCCATGATGAAGCTGACCTTCTTTTAATCTTCTAGCGCTAGAGGGATTTGATGGTATATTTGGTAAGCTTCGAGCATGCATATCCTTTCACAGCCCGAGGTTGAGTCCACCATCTGATCAATCCTGGGTAGCGGGTAACAGTCCTTAGGGATAGCATGGTTGAGGTCTCGGAAGTTGATGCAGACTCTCCACTTGTTATTGGGTTTTGACATCAGGACCACATTAGAGAGCCATGGCGGGAATTATACTTCTCTAATGTGCCCTGCCTTCAAGAGCTGATCCACCTCAGCTCAGATGATCTTATTTTGCTCGGCTGAGAAGTTTCGCTTCTTCTACTTGATTGGCCAGGAATCAGGTAAAAGATGTAGTTTGTGCTCAGCTACTTCGGGCTTGACTCCGGGTAGCTCTTCGGGGGACCAAGCGAAGACGTCCCTATTACGCGTCAAACATTTGACTAAATCTATCTTGATCTCAATCGGCAGGTCGCTAGATATGTGGCTGAGACTTTTTGGATGCTCGGGATAGAGCTTAACCTCCTCCTAAGGCATGGGTTCTTCTGCTATAGGTAGAGATTTCTCTTGGATGGCGTGGATCTTGCCATCCTAAGTTCTTTGAGTCTTGGGGGTCTCCACCTTCACCATGTCGATGTAACACCTGCGAGAGACCAATTGCTCACCTTTGACTTCCCCAACATGGTCTCCTACAGGGAATTTAATCTTCTAATGGAAGGTGGACACTATCGCCCGAAACTCATGTAGTGCCGGCCTCCCCGGGATAATGTTGTACGAGGACGGTGAATCCATAACTATGAAAGTGCTTCTCTGCATCCTCACTAGGGGCTCGTTATCCATGATATAGCTAGCTTGATTTAGCCCATGAGTCTTACTTCATTGCCGGTGAAGCTGTATAATGAAGTGGCTATGGGTTGGAGCTCTCTGGCATCGATTTGCATGCCCTCAAATGCATTCTTGAACAACACGTTGACAGAGCTTTCGGAATCAACGAAAACTCTGGCCACGTGACTGTTGGCTATGACGGCTTTGATTATTAGGGCATCATCATGAGGGAGCTCCAACCCCTCCAGGTCTTGCGGCCCAAAACTGATTATGGGCCCGGTAACTTGCTCTCGGCTGCACCCTACAACGTGTTTCTCCAAGCTACGCTCATGAGATTTCCGAGCCCAAGCAGAATCTCCATCTGTGGGCCCCCCAGAGATCATGTCGATTTCTCGGATTGCTGCATTTCCCCTATTCTCCTTCTCTCGGGATTCTCCTGGCACCTTGCCAGGCCTAGATGTTGGCTCCCCTGACCTGCGTTGTTGAGAGGGGATTTACCTGACCGACCTGCTGTGGCTTGCTGGTTGACCAACAATCTCTAAAGTTGAGGCGCGATCTCTGGTCGAGGCAGACCCAATTCAGCTGCGCGTCGGAAATCACAGGTGAACTGGACGCAATCCCCCGTGACATGAGTGTGGGACCTATGGTAAGTGCAATAGCGGAGCCACCACTGATCGGGTCTTGGAGCTTGGATAGCTTCTACCCTTTGGGCCATCTGAGAGTCCTGCTAAGGCGGGAATCCAAGTCAGGAATCCCTGCGCGCAAAAGAGGCTAAGCTGGCACTTGGGGTGACCTCTTCTCTAGTTTGTTGGCAGGGGTGGGCTCCTTATCCGCTTTCCGCCAAGCTGCCTAGGCTTCCTCTACGTTGATATAACTGACGACCTTCCCTAGCATCTCATCAAAGTTCTTCACAAGATCTTGGATGAGGGCTCAGAAGAACCCCCCTTCTACCAGACTATGGGAGAAGACGCTCATCAATATTTCAGAGGTAGCGGATGAGATGTCTTGGGCTACCTGGTTGAAGCGTTTGATATAACTTCTCAAGGGCTCAGTAGACCCCCTTGCTTAAGGGCAAAGAGACAATGATATGTCTTTTGGTACTTCCTATTACTGGTAAAATGGTGCAGGAGAGCAGTCTTAAAGTCATGGAAGCAGGTGATGGACCCATTCGGCAATCCATCGAACCATTTTTGTGCCGAGCCAAACAGAGTGTTTAAGAACACTTGACACTTGATGGTGTCGTTGTATTGGTGTAGCAGCACAGCGTTTTGAAACTTCTGAAGATGATCATCCGGATCCTTGCTACCGTCATACTCTCTAATAGCTGGGGGCTTATACCCCTTTGGCAGTTTCTCCTCGAGTACCCTTAGAGAGAAGGGCACTTGCTCCTCAGGCTCCCCCCGGGGCTCCTCCCTGAGGACTATGATTTTCCCATTCTTTGAATCTCTGGGCGGGGAGCTCTCCGCGATAAAGGCTTGTGGTTGCTCTTTCTTATTGTAACAGTCCGAGCCCTTGTGGTAATAGTCTGGGTTAGGCTCCCGATAGAAGGCTGGAGGGAAATTCTCGGGTTGTTTTCTCTTAGACCCCTTATCCGAGACGCGAGTTGGGTCCTTGGAAACGCAGGCATCTTGTACGGTCGTGAAGCAGTGGGTTGTGTTTTGGAAGCCGCCCACCTCTTGACCTCCTTGAACAGTTCATATTCAACTGTGTTTTGGAAACGCAGGCATCCTGTTATTATGGTGACATTGATTCTTCCGGTATCCTCCATTTTCATATTCCAGGACAGGCGAAGGAGATTCCCACAGATGACTCTAAATTGATCTTGTCTGGAATCTGAGTTAGACGAAGGTCGGATGAGCTATCGCTGGTGTTGACGGAGAGGCGACTATGACACCCTTATCATATGTGCCCAGAGAACAGACCCCCACGCGGCACTGACGGATGACGGTAACTAAGCCGATGGTACTTGAGCTCTGCGCGCACTCAGACAAGCACACGGAACGTTAGATGCCAGAAATCAAGGAAAAAGTCATCGGAGCAGACCCTCCGACGCTCAAGTTAGGTACTTATTCTCCAGAAGAATAGTGTACGAAGGAGAAAGAAAAGTAGAAAGAAAAGTAGAAGACAAGTGTGAATGTGCGAGAGAGCGTACCTGCTCAAGGGAGAGGACCTCCCTTTTTATATGACAGTGCGTACCTCTGGAGCCTAACTAATGTCAGGGAATGTTGGGTGTCAGGACCTATCTGGTGATGGAGGACGTGTGACACCCTCTTGTGGACTGGAAGAAGGTTTTATTCGCAGATGACTGTAGACTATTAGAATATTCCCTGACATACAGCAGTTATTCTTTGCCAGACGATTACGATTCCCTAACCTTGTTGTCGCGTAGCGCCTTTTGTCCCGCCCGGGTATGACTAGGGCAACTCGGGATGATCTGTCAAGTATAACACCTGTTATAAGTCTTGAGGGGCAGGGAGAGCTGTGGTGAGATCGCTCAAGAGCTGACCTGGATATAACCGAGTTGTGAAAACCCGACCAGTCGGAGCAGGTCAGACATCACCCCGATTGCACATCCTGATTCAGATATGGGATCCTGATCTATAAGCATTCGATCGGGCATCATGCGACTAATGACACCAGGCGATCCTACCTCTTCATTCCCTAACTGTTGACTGCCACGTCCTCCTAACTGTTGACTACCATGTCTCCTTGACTTCTGACTGTCATGTCTCCTTGACTCCTGACTGTCATGTCTCCTTGACTCTTGACGGTAAGACCCTACCATTATGCTCTGTATCATTATGTCTTCCAAATATTATTGCAAGTATAAAACCTAATGAAGAATAGTTTTAAGTTAATGTCTTTTTGATGTGTGCTAAAGGAGGAGAGTGATCTTAAATTAGAAAAGTTAAAACATATTTCTAATCTCCTAAACTTTTCAAATCTCTCAAACTTTGAGAATTAACCCTTAAAGACCCAAGCCTAACTTAAGACAATTGTTAAACATAAAAACGGTGGAGATTGTTGGTATAAAAACTTCTAGGATTTCGATGTTTGACAATGTACCTAAGTCTGGTTAGTTTGACCAAGGGTTGATCCAAACAGGAGTTAATGTTTGGAAGAGAGAAGTCTAGTCAAGACTAGATTACTAGCAAGGGTAAATTCTAACGGAAGGTTAGGCAAGGAGAAGTTCTAGTGAGTGAAGTTAGACCGTAGTGAGTGAAGTTAGGTAGTGGAAGTCCTAGTGAGCGAAGTCAGGCCCTAGTGAGTAAAGCTAGTAGTGGAAGTCCTAGTGAGTGAAGTCGGACCCTAATGAGTGAAGCTAGGTAATGGAAGTCCTGGTGTGTGAAGTCGGACCCTAATGAGTGAAGCAGGTAGTCGAAGTCTTGATGAGTGAAGTAAGACAATAGAAGTCCTAGTGAGTGAAGTTGAGCAACCCTAGGTAATATAGGGTCGCGGTCGACCGGACCAGCGAATTATTAATAATGCTAACATTATTTTTTTTATCATTTTATATCTATTGTGCTAACTCAATGTTACATGCAAGTCTTAGTAGATCAACTTGGTCAGATAAGCATAGCCAGAGAAGGTCTAAACAGGTTTGAATAACCAGATGTTTAGTAGGTAAGTAGAGGTAAGTCACTGAAGGAGAGTGACTCAGTGAGGACTCGTCCAAGTTGAGGGGATAGTAGACGTCGGTCCAGCTTAGGTCCATTTGAGAAATTTAAGTTGAGACATTTACTAGATCCTAGTCTCGGGGAGACAAGATCTAATTACTAATATTATATTACTGTATTGTGCTAACTTTATTTTATTGCTTGGATTAACTCCTTTTTGTAGGGAAGAAGCTACTGAAAAAGTGTGTCCGAGCGCTCGGAAGAGATCCAGGCGCTCGGACTCCAGGCGCCCGAAGCTAGTTTGGGCACCCGGACCAGCTTCACTCGTGCGGCCTGGCTAGGCACCCGGGTGGTCCGGGCACCCGGAGTTGGTCCAATTGCCTAGAGTTGGTCCAGGCACCCAGATAAGAAAAGTCATCCAGAAGTTGAGTTAGAGTGCGACGACTGACCGAACACACGTCAACGGTCTAGGCGCTCGGAGGGGTTCCAAGCGTCTGAAGGTGGATAAACTTAACGGATCAAGTTTCGACGAATTATCGCTACGTCAGCAACGGTCCAGGCGCCCGAAATGGGCTTATATAAAGGCCTTCAACTAGTAACTTCATAAATAATCTACTACAACTTTTATATTCGCATCCTGCTCTGAAAAGACTCCGACGATATCGAAAGACTACTCCGAAGTTCGGAAGTTCGAATAATGAAGACTTCTTTAATTTATTTTTGTTTGTCGGTAACATTTACATTTTAGTTCTTATACTCAATCTTTATAACTTATTATTCGAACTAATAGTGATTGTCCAACAAAAACACTCAACGAGTGCAGGCCTTGGAGTAGGAATCGTCAAATGCTCCGAACCAAGTAAAAAATTACTTGTGTTAGCATTTGTACTTTTATGTTTTTTTTGCTACGTATTCTCGATTTTCTAAAAAACGACGAATGTTATTCCCCCTCTAGTATCTTTTCGACCTAACAGAAAGAGTGTGTGATGGGAGAGAGCATGAAGAGAGAGGATGAGGAGAGAGAAAATATGATGAGAGAGAAAGTATAATGGAAGAGAATAAAAAGAGAAAATGAAAAGAGACAGTGTGATGGGAGAAATTGAGAAAAAGAATGATAAGAAAGAAAGTGTGATGATAGAATGATGAAAGAAAAAGTATTATGAGAAATAACAAGAAGAAAGAAAGTGATACAAAAGAAAAATTGAATAAACATATTAAGGATATTTTCATCCAAAACTTAATTCTCAATCTTATTCCTATTAAAATCAAATAGAGAAGGTGAGTTTCATCAATACTTAAATTTTTAAATTCTATTATCAAATTTTAATTTTATTCTCATCAACTAAATATAAAATTTAGAAATAAATTTATTCTTTCATTTCCAAATTACTAAACTAAACGACACTTGAGTATCCAATCCATATGAAAATGAGACTGAGGATAGATTTAGTAAACGAGAATGAATACAGAAGATATAAAATCCTATTCATATCTTATACATTGTGCCCTCATGGCTCCTTTCTCCTTTCTCCTTTCTCCTTTCATATTATATTAAAAAAATTAAAATTAATAAATTATAAGAAAAATAGATTTTTGATGATCAAATTGATTTTTTTCCTGAATTTTTCATGGCAATTTTTATCAAAAATGTCTTCTGTTTTGTGTGCGTGTGAGAGAAAAAAAAGCGAGCCTCTTTTGACTTCCATTTATAAGCGAAAGCAAAGCCAGGTCACTCGAGTTCACGTGGGGAAAGCGGGGGTGCGGGAAGAAGACCATCTTGAACTCGCCTCTCTCCCTCTCCTTCTTTCTTTGAGGGAAAGGGGCGATCGGGCGAGGCGATTGAGCGCCTTCGGCCCTCGATGTCACGGGCTTGATCCGAGGTTCGTGCTTTCAGGATCGTATCTGTGTCAACCCTAGGTGATCGGGACCATGGAATCGTTGGCGCCGCAGCCATTTGATATCTTCGAGGTCTTCTCCAGGTACTCTGGTGAGTGGAAAAAGTTTCTCTCTTCGGGTCGACGATTGTCTTCAATTTTTGTTTTTGACGTCATAACTGAGAAGAAGATTTTTTATAATTATATTTTTTTTATGAAAAAAAAATATTTTGTGGATCCTTGAGCACGGAAGAGCGTGCCATCTGTGCAAATCATGGGGAGCAAGTTGGCTAAAATGAAGTGAGGACAGTGATCTGATTGATCGCCGGTTCGACTGATATAAATGCTAGTATGTTAGTACTTAGTACGTTAGGTTTATGAATAAATAATATGCATTGTGTACACTGGGAATTCACATTTCAGATTGTTGAGTCATCGGCTGCAGCCTTCATTTATAATGACGTTGCAAGGCATGAAGGGGAGCGATCAGTCTCTACTCGATCTTCTAAACATTCTTGAATAAAGGCCTCTGGACAAATCCATATACATTGTCTGACTCTTCATGCACTGTTTGAGAGTATAATTAGTCTTACTATGTTTTTTGCTGCAGTGGACTATTATTTTTCAGTAGAAAAACAAGAACGAAATTGGATTCACTAATGCCATTGGTTGCAGAATTTCATAGCATTTGTGGCTATCTTGTTCTTTTCTGTGACATCAGAGAATTATGCCAAACTAATTTCAGTGTACCTTTTAATTTTTTGTGCAGATATAATGTCCAATAGTCAGCCATCTGGAGGAAAGACAAGATTAGCTGCATTTTCCAAATCGTTGGAATCTAGAGGTCAATCAGGGTTTGTGCCTTTTGGATAGTTTAAATTTTCATACTCATCTTTGTTGTTTATTGCTTTTCCTTTAGCTTTGATTAACTCATTAGTTATAAATCATTTTCATAACTAGCAATGCATTCGTGTGTTAAAGTGAACACAGTTGTAGAATTGTAAACTTTAATCATCTTGTATTTCATATTATTGAAAGTTTACTTTATTTAAAACAAAGCAACCTTTTTTTACTTGGTTTGTCAGAAAAAAAACATGCTTATGGTTCAATATTTATTGATAACGAACATCTTGCATCATCTTTTTGTCTATTGAAATTTGTGTGATTATTCTTCTGAAGACCTTGATAGTCGGCTCTCAAAATATGGGTAGTAATAATGGAAAATATTTCCAACAGTGCTTCTCAGAGTTAAAAACACTGTTTTCTTTCTTGGTCAGACATACTCTAGAAGAAATGCAAATGGACTGTTCATTGTTCCTTGCAAAAAATAGATATCTATTTGCAATGTCTTAATCTGATGTACTCATTTTTTTATAGTTCATTTGTTGTTTGATTTGATCCAGGAGTACGATATTTGATGAGATTGGCAAGCGTATGTCAAGTCTAGATTTGTCTGTAAGTGTAGATAGCTGAATATATGATCACCATCTAACATCCTGCTTGACATTTCTATTAATGGTTGGTAGTATTTTTTTTTTTAGGGAAATTCCCATCAGTTCAATTTGATTTATGATTTTGTCTTCTTCATTTGTCGTGGAGATGGGCAGAAGAATCTCAGTAAGATCAGCTAGACTTTTAAGTTACTGTATTTCATACTTTGAATTTTCTTCATGACGTTAAAGATCATATATTTCCTCAGCTGTAAATAGGGCGATAGCAGGATAGAGGTTAGTTTTGAGGGGAAGGTTTCGCTTGCTGTGCCAGTGGTGTAATTTTGTTGAGGTAGGAGGCATTTATATACTAGTTAACTAATTATTTGCATACCAGATTTATGACTTGTGCAAATGTGCTTATTTTTTTTCCAGATTCATCTAATAACTCGAAGAGGCACATATTGTTGCATCTTTCTAGTTGCTCTCGAATCTTAAGATGGAGAGTCAATAGGACACGTATCTTCATAATTTGGATTAATTATATCACACATTGTCTCTATTTAGTGCTCCTTAAAATTTTGTTAGCTAACTATATTTATTCTAAACTCCTAATTAAGAAGACCATGTTAGCCATCACATTTCTTCAAGTAATATTTGATTAGGGTAGGGTGAGATCTTAAATCTCTCCAATTTAATATTATTTAATATTATCCTTATCTGGCATTGATGTATTGCTTCAGAATTATCATACTCTTGTTTAATTAATATATCATTTCCTAGGATACTAGTACATGTAGTATATAGTTTACTGCTTCACATATACTCCAGTTTAAATAATTTTAATAATTATATCAGTACTATTAATTCTTAATCTCTGCACTGAGATGTACTGTTTAAAGTGTTATTGTTTGTTAATGATGATCTCTACCCACACCCACTACTTCCATTTCCCCTTGTCATTTCCTTTTCAAGAGAAAGCCAATGGATACAAATGGACAGGAGTAGGAGGCGATGGTAGGGCAATTGGATAGCAATGGAAATTGGAAAGTGTCTTACAGCAACAAACAACAATATGCCAAGAGACTGCTGTTCTTACCATTTTCAAGAGTGCTTGTCGCTTTATTTCAAAACCTTCTCTACTACCTCCTCTTCTATTACCTTATTCCGCCTTCTTCCGCTGCTGCTATTTTTCTGGTATCAGAGCCTCACATACTTCTGTTGTTCGGGCAAGTTGGTACTACGCAACCCTGCGAGGCAAAAGAACAGATCCTAACTTGGCACATAGGGCAGGAGGCCTGAGTAAGTCCAAGGGCACATCTGTATGAGGTTCGCTGGGAAGGAATTGCCCTCGCCTGAGCTCCAGGAGTCCCTGTAAGTACTTACCAGCTTTTATGAGCACTTTTATAACAACAAGGAATACAAGTTCATACCGAGAAGCACTCTCTTCCACTGATACTATAGAAACCTCCTCTGTTGGCTTTGCAAAACCTTGCGATTACCAAGGTGTTACACCTGGTATTGCTACTATCATTATGCAAAATAACACGCAAATCCAATTACTAGTTCAAATAACTGAATCCTTGAAAGATATCCAAGCTGAACTGAGAAAACAGAATACTCCTCCATTTCCACAAGATCTTATTTCCAAACTACAAAACCTATCTCTTGGTTCTTCTAAACCCAAGGAAAAGGCAGGGAAACTTAGAGTCTTTAAAGACCCATACAAAATTCTGAAGGAAGAACGGGAAAAGCTGAAGGGAGTATGGCCACAAGAACAGAACAAGTAACTACAACTCCTTTATTTGAAGATCAAATTCGAAACTACAGAAGGAGTCAACGACGATTATATAATACCCAGCAAGCAGTAAGAAGATTGGGGCGACAATTAACTGGAAGAACAACTCCTAGATATACTCTTGAGCAACAAATCGAGCCTGAAGCGCAGCTCCATCTAGCAATGCAAGAACGAGCTTCAATAGTACCTGCTGAGGTACTTTATCATTCTCGACGAGATGATGCACATCATAGAGTATATATTCACAGATCTGAAGAAGCAGTACTAGTGACATATAATTATCAAATTGATAGAAGTTTTATTCAAGAAGAAAGCTTTAACCAACTAAGAAGAAGTCAGATGCAATCCATCCACCAGGGAGTTCTCCAGGTACGTATCCAAATACTACACAGGCAACAAGAAGGGACCATGGCGCTTATCGTTTTCAGAGATAACCGATGGCAAGGAGATCAGGCAATTTTGGCAACCATGGAAGTTGATCTAACTCATGGAAGCCAGATGATCTATGTCATCCCAGAAATTATGATGACTATTGGAGATTTTTACCGAAATATTCAACTCTCTATCTTAACCAGAGGATATGAAGCATGGCATAACAGTGAAGCTAATCTCTTAATCACAAGATGACTGGTAGGTAGACTTTCCAACACCCCTAATGTCAGTTTTGCTTATGAAATACAGGGCGTAGTGGATTATTTAACATCCCATGGGGTAAATGCCCTACCTGGACGAAGTCTTTCAACAAGACACCTACAAGGCCTCAATTGGGTAATCAATCCTACCCAAATTATTAATCCAATGCAACCATCCGAAGTCAACAGTCAAACATTGATGGATGGTCGAATTTCGTTAAGCTTCAAAAACTATGATGCGGCTCAATAAGTTGAGCAACCAAGTTATAATGAAAAGGATGAAGAAGTCCAGGAAGTATTAGCAGTTTTAATACAAATCAAGCCAGGGATATTTACTAATTTTAGCGGAACCAAGGAAGAATATTATGAAGAGTATGACGATTTTGAAGAAAATAGCAAAGGAAAGTGGATAATTGAGAATGAAACACGGTACCCCTCTCAAACTGATCCACATATTCTTGTTAACAAAATTTTACAACATGCAGTATTGCCACAAAGACAAACACCGGCATCTGTTGGACTTGACATATCAGCAAGCCATACGGCTATCATAGAGCTATATGGGCGAGAGCTTATTCAAACTGGACTCCGGATTGAGATACCTGATGGATATTATGGCAGACTTGCCTCACGCTCTGGATTAGCGTGGAAAAGCGACATCGAAGTCGGTGCGGGAGTCATTGATTCGGACTATCCGGGTGAGGTACAGGTCCTTCTATTTAACCGTACTAATATATCGGTTAATATTTTTTCTTAGCAAAAGGTAGCACAGCTAATCCCGGAAAGAATAGCCCTTCCTGAAGTCTATGAGGTACCTCATCTCAGCATTACTGATAGAGGGGAGCGAGGTTTTGGCTCCTCTAATATTTTTGCTCAACCCATTCCCAGCAACCAACCATCCTCTTCTAAGCAACCACAATCCTTTACGCCAACTGATATCTTCTCACTCCTCATGCCACGTGAAACAACTGTAGTCCTACTTCAAGGAGACTCTTCTTTCCTTAATAATTCTGAGGAAGACCATGCAGCGACTACAAGCCGGCCTCTATACCGCAGCCCATGGACCCTACTCCTAATTATGAGGATAATGAAGAATCCTATCTCGACTATATCCATTATTTATCCACTTTATCAAACCCACAACCAAACTGGGACGATTATCCCGATGATAATTGGACGAACTCTTTTGCAAGCGAAGGTGGTGGGAATGAACTTATTGCAGCAAATTGTGAAATGGAGTATCCGTGCTTAAGACGACTAGCTAAGAAGGTAGAGGTAGCACCAACGAAGCAAATTTATTCGACCAGTACGATCCTATCTCCCTACAGACCACCAACAGACATTGCAATGGGACCCCAAGCTACCCCCCAGCCAATTTCGCAACTGGACCACCAACTTTCCAGCTAATTTATGAGCAACAGTCTCCTAAGGCAAAATTTAAGGGAGGAATGAATAACAAATTATGGACTCTTCCCTCTGCACAGCAGCAAAGCGGGGCTTTATTTGTTATACCAGAACAACTGGGCCTTTTTGATGATGCCTTTTCACGATGAGAATCTATCACAAAAAATTATGTGGCATCTCAAGCGTTTACTGATTTAAAGGAGAAGGTAGAATTTATTGAAAATCTACTTGGAGAGATCAAGAAAATAACTTGGGTCCAATGGAGGATGACCTATGTCAGTGAGTATGATGCCCTTATTTCCATTAGCGAAGGAAGGGAAGGAACTCAGAATATTCTCTCCCAAATGAGGTGTGTTTTCTCGGCAGAAGATCCTACCCAAGGATCTACGGAAATACAAAATTCTGCATACAGAGACCTAGAAAATCTATCTTGTGATAACGTGAAACATATTATTCAATACATTAATGATTACATGCGACTTGCAGCAAAAATCGGAAGGCTCTATGCAGGACCTGAATTATCTGAAAAAATCTGGCTCAAAATGCCTGGAGATTTGGGCAACCGAATCAAGGCGGCGTTTGAAGCAAAACATCCAGGTCTTACAGTTGGGGTATTCCCAAGAATTATTTTTGCTCATAAATTTCTTGAGCAGGAATGTAAGGATGCAGCCTTTAAGCGATCTCTGAAAGACTTATCATTCTGTAGTCAGATCCCTATACTTGGATACTATCAGAAGACAGGACCAAGAAAAATTGGAGTCAGGCAGTCAAAGACCTATAAGGGAAAACCTCATGATTCACACGCAAGGATAGAGAAAAGGAAGCATTTGCTAAGAAACAAGAAGTGTAAATGCTACCTCTGTGGCCAGGAGGGACATTTTGCGAAGGACTGCTCCAATGAAAAGAGAAATGTGAAAAGAGTTGCCATCTTTGAACAACTTGAGCTACTAGAAGATTGTGACATTCTCTCTGTACAAGAAGGAGAAGAAGATGCTTATGACTTACAAAAGTCAGTACAGACGCTGCAATTAGATACTATTTATATGCTAGGGTCGAAGATGGAGGCTACAGACAGCAAGTACAACTCTCTGAAGCACAGGCATATTGCCTACACAACTAAAAGCATAACGAAAGAATCTTCGCCCCTCAATCCCAGAATTGCACATGTTGTAAAAGAGCAACGATGCAAAGAGCAAAAATACATTGTCCGAAAAGCCTTCTAACTGTCTGCAATCTATGCGGACCCTACTATTTCAATAAAGAGGTACCTGTCACACCTGCTCTTCCACATCATTTTTTCCACTAAATTTGATACATGAACAACGAAACTATATTATTTGGTGTGAAGAAGAGATTAAAAGGCTAAAGGAGGAAGTGAGTTACTACAGGACCCAATATGAAGCATTACAATTAGAACAAGACCTACAAAAGGATTTTCAGGATCTTGAAGAAGAAAGTGTTGGGACCGATGTGCCCGCTAGAGGGGGGGTGAATAGCGTCTCACCAAAATCGATGGCTTCCTACGTATTCGTTAGTTGCACAGCGGAATAATACGAAACTAAATACGAATATGAAAGCTAAAAGACAAAGAAAGGAAATGCAAACCAATGCACGTCAATGTAACATGGTTCGAAGATATCTTGCTCCTACTCCACGGCTGTCCGTAAGGTGGACGATCCCGATCCTTCGGTGGATTAACCCCCGGCAAACTCCGGCTACTCAAGCAACTCCTTGTGGGTGGAGAAACCTCATCACAACACCAACCAAGAACACTTGGACACAAGAGAACCTTGAGCACGTTTGGTGACTACCAATTAGGCTTTAACCAAATCTAATTTCGTCACCTTGGCCGGCCATCCCAAGCTCCTTCTTATAGAGCTTGGAACAAATCAGTAAGCTGATTTGCCCGTTACCAGTCGACTGGTCCTTGCACCAGTCGACTGGTGTCAGCCCAACGGCTCTCTCAACCGCTCTCTACAGTGCACCAGTCGACTGCTACAATCACCCGTCGACTGCTACAGTACTGCTAAGTACTGCTACATTACTGCTACAGTAAACCCTAATTCTAGGATTTTACCTCGAGTACATTCACTCAACACTCGTTCTCGCCCGACCAACCTAGACCTAGCCTTCTAGCCTCCTCCATCAGCCTTGCGTCCCTCGGATGCCTCCCCATCCTTCACGTCTTGCCTTCTGGAGCTTCCATCGGCCTTGTCATTGTTGTCGGGTCTTCCTTTGCCAAGAGGTCGCGCCTCCGAGACTTCATCCATTGTTAAGTTACACTTGAACTTACGTTGCCAAGACTACATGCTTGGACTTACACCGCCAAGACTCATCCTTGGACTTTCCTCCTTTGCCAAGATCACACTTGGACTTACGTTGCCAAGACTACATGCTTGGACTTTCCTTGTTGTACCTGTATCCTGCACACTCACAATGCATATCAAATACAACAATAAACCTAACTAAAACCTTTGCTCAAACATCAAAACTTAGGGCACCTAGATTTCTCCAACAATCTCCCCCTTTTTGATGTTTGACAACCTGTTTAAGTTAGGGAAACATAAATGCAATACATATGCAAATTAATTTGCAAATCAACTCATGCATAAATAATAGAACCTAAATCCCTAGGCTCCCCCTTCACCTAAGCTCCCCCTTGAGCTAGGATTTCCCGCAAAGGTAAACTTCTCCCCCTTTGCCTAAACAATCGCTCCCCCTTCACCTAAGCTCTCCCTCGAGTTAGGATTTCTTGCAAAGGTGTATAGGTTTCCCACTTAAACCTAGACTTCTCCCCCTTTGCCATACATCAAAAAGAGCTCCAACAGAAAGAACTATAAATATGCTTATTGAGGAAATAATAGCCGCAACACAAAGCCCACTGTTAGTCAAGAATATGTTATACAATTTAACGGTTGAAGTTGATATCCCAGGAATTCTAAAGTTTAAGTTAAAAGCAATCCTAGATACGGGAGCAACGACTTGCTGTGTTGACCAAAGATCAGTCCCAAAGGAAGCACTAGAGCAGAACACCTTTGTGGTCAGTTTCAGCGGGATACATTCTCAGCAAACCGCTAATATGAAGCTCAAGAATGGAAGAATGATGATAGGAGATAATATGTTTCGGATTCCTTATACCTACAGTTTTCCAATGACACTAGGTGATAACATTCAGCTTATCATTGGGTGTAATTTTATCAGAGCAATGCAAGGAGGGCTCAGAATCGAAGGCAATATGGTAACGTTTTATAAAAATCTAACCACAATTAATACGTTACCTTCCGTTCATGCAGCAATAGAAGAGTTAGAAATGGACGAGGATGAATACATGCAAATTAAAGAAATGGTGCATTTCTCAATTGGGAAAATAAACTGGACCTTTGAGCAGAAATTCGAGCCACTTTTGAAGGAGTTAAAGGCACAAGGCTTTATTGGGGATAACCCACTACAACATTGGCAAAAGAATAAAATTGTTTGTCATTTTGATATCAAGAATCCAGAGTTTACTATTGAAGACAGACCCTTGAAGCACTTAACGCCGATCTAGAAGGAAGCCTTTACAAAATATGTAAAGTCTTTACTTGAATTGGGGATTATTAGGCCCAGTAAAAGCCGTCACAGAACGACTGCCATAATAGTAAACTCCGGAACAACGATTGATCCTATTACTGGCAAAGAAAAGAAGGGCAAAGAAAGATTGGTATTCAACTACAAACGCCTGAATGATATTACCCACAAGGATCAATATAGTCTATCCGACATCAACACAATCCTTAAAAAGGTCAGTAACAGCTGTATTTTTTCAAAATTTGATCTAAAGAGTGGATTTCATCAGGTGGCTATGCATCCTGAATCTATCGAATGGACGGCCTTTGGGGTCCCGGATGGATTGTATGAATGGCTTGTAATGTCATTCGGTCTAAAAACCGCACTTGTCATATTCCAGAGAAAGATGGACCTATGCTTTAAGGGGACTGAAGAATTCATAGCCGTTTATATTGACGATATATTAGTTTTCTCGCCTGATGAAAGGAGCCATGAGCAACATCTTCGAAAGATGCTTCACATATGCAAATAAAATGGGCTAGTTCTTAGTCCCACTAAGATGAAAATTGCGGTTCCTGAAATAGAATTCTTAGAGGCTATTATTACAAGCTGCAGAATTAAATTACAGCCCCATGTTATAACCAAGATTGTGGGCTTCAAGGACAACGATCTGAAGACAACCAAAGGAATGAGATCGTGGTTGGGATTGTTAAACTATGCTAGGAATTACATCCCAAACTAAACTACTAAGCCCACTTTATGCAAATACCTCTCCAAATGAAGAAAAACGGCTGAACCAACAAGACTGGGAGCTAATTCATATGATGAAAGAAAAGGTCAAGCAACTCCCAGACCTTGAGATACCCCCCCCCCCCGGACTGCTACATAGTGCTTGAATTAGATGGATGTATGGATGGTTGGGGAGGTATATGCAAATGGAAGAAGAAAAAATATGATCCGATATCCTCAGAAAAAATCTGTGCATATTCAAGCGGGAAATACAATCCGCCTAAATCAACTATCGACGCAGAAATACATGTAGTCATGAACACCATGGAAGCATTAAAGATTTATTTCTTGGATAAATCAGAAATCATTATTAGGACCGACTGCCAAGCAATTATTAGTTTTTTCGACAAGACAGCCAACCATAAGCCATCCAGGGTCCGATGGATTTCCTTTATC
Organism: Zingiber officinale; assembly: GCF_018446385.1. NCBI lineage: Eukaryota > Viridiplantae > Streptophyta > Magnoliopsida > Zingiberales > Zingiberaceae > Zingiber > Zingiber officinale. The sequence goes on from NC_055995.1 coordinate 118,930,060, forward strand.
GATTATATTACTGGCGCAGGCCCTTCAGTACAATTTGATCACATTGATGGAAAAAATAATCAGGTAGCCGACTCTTTATCTCGACTAATCTCTGTGTTAATTTTGACAGAATGGCCGGAATAGGAGTTAGGCCGACTGGCCTTGGTGGCACCAACACTCAAAGAAGTGGAAGGTCAGCCCAGTCCAGAGGTCCATCAGATGTTAGTCAGGACACTCCAGGCCCTCTCGACCTTGCTGAGCAATACCAACGGAAACTTAATGAAATACACAACTCCTACCCAATACCTCTGGACGAATACCACAACTTCTCAGAAGAACTACACGAGCTGGAACAAAGAGCAGCGACCCAGGCTGTTAACACACTTCAGCAACTCAGACTCATCCACTCACTAAAACGACAAGAATGCAACAAGAGGAGAGGAAAAGACAATTGGTGGAATGACTGGTATCCTGCTGTAAAGCAAAACGATGAGCAACTTTCTCAGTCAGCATATCTCCTTCAAGATTGCGTATCAAGGATGAGGAACTTCAAGGTCTAACTTTGGGAAAGTGGTGGGCCCAAAACACTACTACTCACTGTTGACACATGTTTAAAGTAGATTCGCGTGTTGTAAAGTAGATATGTGTGTCTAAAGTAGGTTTGCGTGGTTATACGCCACTACTTTAAAAGATTCCTTCCTATCTGATTAGCAATGAACGTGCCGATGGGGCCAATAAGCACCCGACGTTTTGCTATAAGAAGGGAGCAATCTCCTCTTGCAAGGCATTCAAGCATCCACTTGAGCCTTACTTGAGGGATTTATGTAAGATTACCATTTCAAGAGTGCTTGTCGCTTTATTTCAAAACCATCCACTTGAGCCTTACTTGAGGGATTTTTGTAAGATTACCATTTTCAAGAGTGCTTGTCGTTTTATTTCAAAACCTTCTCTACTACCTCCTCTTCTATTATCTTCTTCTGCTGCTGCCATTTTTCTGGTATCAGAGCCTCACATACTTCTGTTGTTCGGGCAAGTTGGTACTACGCAACCCTGCGAGGCAAAAGAACAGATCCTAACTTGGCACATAGGGCAGGAGACCTTAGTAAGTCCAAGGGCACATCTGTATGAGGTTCGTTGGGAAGGAATTGCCCTTGCCTGAGCTCCAGGAGTCCCTGTAAGTACTTACCAGCTTTTATTAGCACTTTTATAACAACAAGGAATACAAGTTCATACCGAGAAGCACTCTCTTCCATTGATACTATAGAAACCCCCTCTGTTGGCTTTGCAAAACCTTGCGATTACCAAGGTGTTACACCTGATATTGCTACTATCATTAAGCAAAATAACACACAAATCCAATTACTAGTTTAAATAGTTGAATCCTTGAAAGATATCCAAGCTGAACTGAATACTCCATTTCCACAAGACCTTATTTCCAAACTACAAAACCTATCTCTTGGTTCTTCTAAACCCAAGGAAAAGGCAGGGAAACTTAGAGTCTTTAAAGACCCATACAAAATCCTGAAGGAAGAACAGGAAAAGCTGAAGGGAGCAATCTCCCTTGCAATGAACGTGCCGATGGGCCCAATGAGCACCCGGCGTTTTGCTATAAGAAGGGAGCAATCTCCTCTTGCAAGGCATGAACGGAAGGTAACGTATTAATTGTGGTTAGATTTTTATAAAACGTTACCGTACTACCTTCGATTCTGAGCCCTCCTTGCATTGCTCTGATAAAATTACACCCAATGATATGCTGAATGTTATCACCTAGTGTCATTGGAAAACTGTAAGTATAAGGAATCCGAAACATATTATCTCCTATCATCATTCTTCCATTCTTGAGCTTCATATTAGCGGTTTGCTGAGAATGTATCCCGCTGAAACTGACCACAAAGGTGTTCTGCTCTAGTGCTTCCTTTGGGACTGATCTTTGTCAACACAGCAGGTCGTTGCTCCCGTATCCAGGATTGCTTTTAACTTAAACTTTGGAATTCCTGGGATATCAACTTCAACCGTTAAATTATATAACATATTCTTGACTAACCGTGGGCTTTGTGTTGCGGCTATTGTTTCCTCAGTAAGCATATTTATAGTTCTTTCTTCTTCAAGATCCTGAAAATCCTTTTGTAGGTCTTGTTCTAATTGTAATGCTTCATAGTGGGTCCTATAGTAACTCACTTCCTCCTTTAGCCTTTTAATCTCTTCTTCACACCAAATAAAATAGCTTCATTATTCCTGTATCAAATTTAGTGGAAAAAATGATGTGGAAGGAGCAGGTGTGACAGGTACCTCTTTATTGAAATAGTAGGGTCCGCATAGATTGTAGACGGTTACAAGGCATTCCAGACAATGTATTTTTGCTCTTTGCATCGTTGCTCTTTTACAGCATGTGCAATTTTGGGATTGAGGGGCGAAGATTCTTTCGTTATGCTTCCAGTTGTGTAGGCAATTTGCCTGTGCTTCAGAGAGTTGTACTTGCTGTCTGTAGCCTCTATCTTCGCGCCCTAGCATATAAATAGTATCTAATTGCAGCGTCTGTACTGACTTTTGTAAGTCATAAGCATCTTCTTCTCCTTCTTGTACAGAGAGAATGTCACAATCTTCTAGTAGCTCAAGTTGTTCAAAGATTGCAACTCTTTTCACATTTCTCTTTCCGGTAGCATTTACATTTCTTGTTTCTTAGCAAATGCTTCCTTTTCTCTATCCTTGCGTGCGAATCATGAGGTTTCCCTTATAGGTCTTTGACTGCCTGACTCCAATTTTTCTTGGTCCTGTCTTCTGATAGTATCCAGGTATAGGGATCTGACTACAGAATGATAAGTCTTTCAGGGATCGCTTAAAGGCTGCATCCTTACATTCCTGCTCAAGAAATTTATGAGCAAAAATAATTCTTGGGAATACCCCAACTGTAAGACCTGGATGTTTTGCTTCAAACACCGCCTTGATTCGGTTGCCCAAATCTCCAGGCATTTTGAGCTAGATTTTTTCAGATAATTCAGGTCCTGCATAGAGCCTTCCGGTTTTTGCTGCAAGTCGCATGTAATCATTAATGTATTGAATAATATGTTTCACGTTATCACAAGATAGTTTTTCTAGGTCTCTGTATGCAGAATTTTGTATTTCCGTAGATCCTTGGGTAGGATCTTCTGCCGAGAAAACACACCTCATTTGGGAGAGAATATTCTGAGTTCCTTCCCTTCCTTCGCTAATGGAAATAAGGGCATCATACTCACTGACATAGGTCATCCTCCATTGGACCCAAGTTATTTTCTTGATCTCTCCAAGTAGATTTTCAATAAATTCTATCTTCTCCTTTAAATCAGTAAACGCTTGAGATGCCACATAATTTTTTGTGATAGATTCTCATCGTGAAAAGGCATCATCAAAAAGGCCCAGTTGTTCTGGTATAACAAATAAAGCCCCGCTTTGCTGCTGTGCAGAGGGAAGAGTCCATAATTTGTTATTCATTCCTCCCTTAAATTTTACCTTAGGAGACTGTTGCTCATAAATTAGCTGGAAAGTTGGTGGTCCAGTTGCAAAATTTGCTGGGGGGTAGCTTGGGGTCCCATTGCAATGTCTGTTGGTGGTCTGTAGGGAGATAGGATCGTACTGGTCGAATAAATTTGCTTCGTTGGTGCTACCTCTACCTTCTTAGCTAGTCGTCTTAAGCACGGATACTCCATTTCACAATTTGCTGCAATAAGTTCATTCCCACCACCTTCGCTTGCAAAAGAGTTCGTCCAATTATCATCGGGATAATCGTCCCAGTTTGGTTGTGGGTTTGATAAAGTGGATAAATAATGGATATAGTCGAGATAGGATTCTTCATTATCCTCATAATTAGGAGTAGGGTCCATGGGCTGCGGTACAGAGGCCCATGGGCTTGTAGTCACTGCATGGTCTTCCTCTGAATTATTAAGGAAAGAAGAGTCTCCTTGAAGTAGGACTACAGTTGTTTCACGTGGCATGAGGAGTGAGAAGATATCAGTTGGCATAAAGGATTGTGGTTGCTGAGAAGAGGATGGTTGGTTGCTGGGAATGGGTTGAGCAAAAATATCAGAGGAGCCAAAACCTCGCTCCCCTCTATCAGTAATGCTAAGATGAGGTACCTCATAGACTTCAGGAAGGGCTATTCTTTCCAGGATTAGCTGTGCTACTTTTTGCTAAGAAAAAATATAAACCGGTATATTAGTATGGTTAAATAGAAGGACCTGTACTTCACCCCGGTAGTCCGAATCAATGACTCCCGGACCGACTTCGATGCCGCTTTTCCACGCTAATCCAGAGCGTGAGGCAAGTCTGCCATAATATCCATCAGGTATCTCAATCCGGAGTCCAGTATGAATAAGCTCTCGCCCATATGGCTCGTTGTTTGTTGCCGAATGAACAAGGCTGAGCAATTTGATGTGATGGTCAGGGGTCATGACTTGTGCTATATTTTCTACTCGTTTGCTTAGAGGAAGTATAATTATGCAGTATATGTGCATTCCACAAAGTTTTCTATTGCACTTATTTACAGAAAAATGTTAGATGTCTACGAATATGAACTAATCATGTGACCACCTTTAATTTCTGAGTTTGTACATTTGTTCCAAAATGAGGCTGGAAAAATGGAAACCTAAGAGAAGTGAAAATTGCTTTTGCTTAATTCCAACAACTCTAGAACCATGGAGAGAGATCTTGGTAACAGTGAGAACCAATTAGGCTATGAACGATGACATTAATAATATTAAGAGTTATAGGGCAAGTGGGCAAGTATATGATTAAGAAACCATTTATTTATTTTCTTTGGCTTTACCTAATCATCACATGAATTTGCCTTTGATATCTGAACATAATTAGGGTTGTAAATGAGCCGAGTCGAGCTTTGGGTGTTCAAGTTTGTTTGATAAGGTAATCGAGCCGAGCCTAGCTTAAAATGAACCAAGCTTTTGAAATGATTGTTCAAGCTTGGCTTGGTTTATTTTTTATGAGCTTGAGCTTGTTTGGGCTTTAGTTTTGTCATTCTTAGTGTTAATCGAACTTCAAATCAAATGTAGATTCACTACATTAACGACCCCCCACGGATGACTGCATGGAGGAATACAAGTGCATCAGTAGCACAGATGCTCAGGTCGTCAGTTCTTGAGAATCGACCCTTGGCCATTACGCTAGAGATGTCATGTGCCCACCGTCTGTGCTATGCCTGGGGGTTTGGCTTGAGCTTGGTTCGAGCTTGGTTTGTTTAGATGTTATCGACCTCTCAATTCAAACTTGTTTGATTGTTTAAAATTTTTAGTTGTTTGATTGGTTATTGAGATTGATAATTTAAACTTTTTTTTTTATTTTGTTTTATTTTATTGTTTATTTAGTATATTGAAAAGAGTTTTATTAATGAATATGGTTCGTGAACATTGTTCACTAACGTTAACGAGCTGAACATATATGTGTTCAAATTTGTTTGTTTAGTTTAACGAGCTGTTCAAGCTTGTTTGTTTAATTAATCTTGTGTATATTGAATGAACATAAACAAGCTCTTACCAAGTCGAACACCAAACTTGTTCACAATTGCTTCGTTCATTTATAGCCCTAAACATAATAGAAGTATAGAACTATAGAATGAATTCAATTTATGGAATTACAGTTGGGTGGGCCTCTAGATGTTGGGCGGCTCACCAATACTTCTTTGCCGATGCTGTTATTTCTGTTCCTTATTGATGGACTGATCACCATATCTGAAACTAAATTTTTTGCAGCAAATAAGCAATAGTCACGCGGAATTAATTTCCATTTAGGATGACTATTCTCTCACCATAGAAGAAGATCTCAAATCTTAAGAGTTTTGAGTAGACAAAGCTGTAGTTCCAAGTTCATTGGTTAATTTTATTTATTTAGGTCTAGTTCAAATAATTTATTGCTCTTAAATAATTTTCTCGATTGAACCCAGATGCACCAACGGAATAGTATATCAGAAGATACTTGGCAACAACTCCTCGCCTTCAGCCAATGTGTCAACGAAGATCTTGAAGGCTATGATCCAAATGGTAATCATAAAATAACTCATCTATTGATATGGGCCTTTAGGTACTGCTAAGAGTGCATATCATATGTGCATGCTGCAGACCTCATTTGAGCATGATCGGTAGTCTTCTATATCTCACAGCTAGTCGACCGGACATACTCTTTGCTGTGGGCATGTGCGCTAGATATCGTTCAGCGGAATCATTAATCAGCTAAGAGAATTCCGAGATACCAAAGGCACACCAGAGTCGCCCGCATCGACTTGACCGACATTACACCGACGCAATCGATCGAAAGCACTGGGGTCGCCACCCAGATCATCGTTCGTCGCCAGCAACATCGCCCCCACGATCGTCACACCGCCACGGAAGAGCCACACCGCCGCCGATGACCACCTGAAGACACGATCGTGAGGCAAGCAGCCAACATAGACAACAACCCAGTCCACCATCATTCAGACCAACAGCGCCATCACCACAGATCACGCCGAGACATCGCCCATGCCGAGTCAGTCAACCCAGTCGACATTCACCAATTCTTCCCGAACGTCATTTAAGGAAATCGAACGGTCGACCAACACATCACGATCACTGACCATTAAACGACAAGAGAAATCAGAACACTGGCAACCGGAACATCCACATACCACACAAAACATTTTATTCTGGCAACGGATCGATCAACCAAATGTTCAAACGATCATGCATCCCTGAACACCAGTCACAACAGCACGGGAAGACCATCACATCTCACGCAGTACTCCCAGATCCACCATATTCCAACCATGAATCTCGCCGTTACCAGAAATCATCATCACATGTCGACGTGTCGATCGATATTGTCGATCATTTCACGATTGACAGATAAGATGGTCATAAATAGAACTAATCACATTTTCATAACCCATACATCCAAGTCTCCACCTGGTTCACTATAGATAGTTTTATAAGGTTTTCCGAGATCGAACCCCAAGATTCCAACGTCTCGAGTTTTAGTTCCGGTCCCCGCCCAAACGCCCGCACCACAAGATTGCGCATTTTCAGATCTCAGGCGACGATTCTCAGGTTACGACCTGAGATCTCGACCGAAGTTCACTCGATAACAACCCTGTACCAGCTATCGAACCAGACCTCGAAGATCGCGTCCGACCGATCAGGCTGCCCGATCGTCGATCCAGATCGAGCCCTGCATCTTCGCTCGATACCGATCGTTCCACCACGACCGCATCGCATTCATCATCACGAGCCCATCGATGATCCGTGATCGATCGAGCATCGCACGCATCTACCCATCGATCCTGATCGGGTCCGTGACCCATCGAGCTCGACGGGTCCCACCACCCACCGATCGATCAGACGCCCCCGATCGGTCGATTTCCGATCGACAGCCGTCCGATCCGCTCGATCACCCCATCTCCCCAACCTTTCCTCCGCCACGCCCTAGCCGACATTCTCCTTCCCGCCCGACCTGAAGCTAACGGCGCCTGTAACCTTCGAATCCTTGTTGGCATGTTCATCGACCGTCTTCGTCCGGCCTACTGTTCGCACCATCTGTCCCGTTCATCACGTCCCATTTTGCCCATGAGGGTACAGTCTCGTCAGAAAACCTCTCACCAACCTTCGAGATTCAACCGAACGAACAACGCCAACAGGATCTGTTATCCACGCCGACCGCGATCGGCAAACGGACGGTTGTCCTCTTCCAGACCGAACCGCACCGACCTGTCCCAGATCAACCACGACCAGCACCGACCTCACGTCATCAATGACGCCAGAACTGCATCGCCAAGAACTATCGACCGCCGACTTCGCATCCAGGTCACCAGATCCCACCATTTATCAGACATCCTCCGACCTGATCCACATCCGACATCATTCACGAGATCGACACCCTGGATCGACGAGTCGACGCCAGCCTCACTCAGACTATCTCCCCGACCATATCCTTAAGATAGTCACAACCGCCTTCCACCATCCACCCCCCACAGATCCGACCATCGACGACGCCGCCGATGCCCGACCTCACGTCCCAGCATCATTCTCGACATTATCCATACCGCCATCCACCATACGCCCACGGCACATAAGATCGTCGAGATCTTCCGACAGACGTCTGCCCAGATAAAGACGGTCGACAGATCGCACTGAAACGGCATTTTCCGTCCCAGACCGGATCGCCGACCGGCGGAGGAGAGGTCCGGAGAGCACGCACCGACAGTCGTCGCGAACAGACCGACCGCGAGATCGCGCAGAAGGACCGCTGACCACGACGACGGTCGTCACCGATCGCCGCCGATCGACCGCCCCACGATGACGACGCAGCCGACGATGAAGTCGGCGCCGACGGCACCATCAGCCGCCATCCACCGAGCCCGCACCAGACGACGACGACGTGACGAGGACATCGATCGACATTCGTCACTGATCGCCCGCTGATTTCGTCGCCAGACGACCGGATATGCCATCTATTTACGCCCATTTTCCGCACGCGTCATTTACCATCGCTATCGATACGCCGTCCACGCCTCGATCGCCTCATTCCTCGCCACATCACACCTGGCGATTTCAATGCAGCACACACGCACGGTTGCAGTCTCAGCCTCATCACATTTCGGCTGCGTGAGGATATCTGCTCAGAGACGATGGTTGCTCATGTGAAGATGACGGAGGATCTGATCTCGCCATCGACATCCCACATCGCGGTCATCTGGGAGGATCTCGATCCCTTAAAATCACGAAGAACATCGATCCATCCAATCGTCAACAAAGTGGGGAGATCGTCGACAGTCGACCGGTCGCTTTTCACTGCCGACACCGATTTAAGCTCAGATCGACGTTAATCGAACTCGACAACTGCCTCCCACCAGAGGGCCGAGCGCTCCTCCGACCGAACGAGGGCCCTGAGCCTGCTCTACGGAGGATCGGTCCGAGAACCAGCCACCGAGCCCTCTCCACCCAATCCGGTCCGCAGAACCAGCCCGAGCCCCTCTCCGACCCAGTCCCAGAACGAGCCGAGCCCTCTCCGACTCGCCCCGGTCCAGAGAACGAGCTACCGAGCCCTCTCTGACCTAGTCCGGAGAACGAGCTACCGAGCCCTCTCCGACTTCGTCCGGTCCAGAGAACGAGCTACCGAGCCCTCTCTGACCTGGTCCGGAGAACGAGCTACCGAGTTCAATTAACATCTGATACAAACTTAAATTAGTGTCAACATCAAAACAACAGCCAGGTCGTATCAACAATCTCCCCCTTTTTGTTGTTTGACAACACGATTTAAGTTTAGATCAGAAATGTTCTTATTTTCATAATTTTAGGGGAATCAAAATCCTCCCCCTAAGATGAATACATCACGATGTAAGGATGTCAATAACGGGAATCAAGATCCTCCCCGTTATCTTCTCCCCTAAAATCAAACCTTTATACATCTCTAAACTTAGATATCCTCTCCCCCTTTGTCAAACACCGAAAAGGTACGAATGGGGTGATAAGACTCAAAAGACTCCCCTTAACCCATACTGTCTTTTTCTTAATGCACCTAGAATTCCCTCTAAGTGTATTATGAGACAGTAATAAAGAAATAAGAGGCAGTCAAGACAAAGCATATGAACAACATATCAATCAATCAAAATGACACATAAAGAGAAAAAGAAAGATAAATAATAAATAAGCAAATCTAACCAAATAAAAAAATAAGATCCAAAATCACGTATATCAAAGTGACAAACAGAATATATCAATCAATGTCCTCAACACGAGGAACATCATCATCATCCATGGAGGCACGTGAACCCCGAGGCGCACGCCTGGAGCTCAAGGTGGATGGCCCGAAATGTCATGAGGTGGGTAGTCGATCATCCAAATTCTGTATACCGGCCACCATCCACGATCACAGATCATCATAACTGGTCGATCCGAACGCAGCCCACGGAGCTCGCAGCCAAGAGCTCATCGTGCCGATCAAGCGGCCTCCAGCCTCGCACCGCCATCGCAGTCGTGGCTCACTCATCAAGAATGGAGGAGGAGCAAGAACCGCCGAGGAAGTGCCCGTGGTAACTCTCCTGCACTCTCCCATCCTTCCATCGAACGTCCCCATTCGTCCTAAGATACCGACTGAAAATGCCCGCTTCCCAAGTCTGCAATCTCGTCCGACCATCTTCACTATCCTACCCTTGACATCTATCGAAGGGTCTCGAGCCAATCTGTAATTATATGCCCATAAGGCATATAAATAGTGGAGCTGCTAGGCTGAGTATATGAGATGATCGAAGAATAGATGCTCGACATGATATCAAAATCGAGACGCCGACGCAAATCATAAAGCATCAGGCAGTGGTATGGTCGGATCTCTGCTAGAGGTTTGGATGTGATTGGAAGAAGACAGTTTGTGACTATCTTAAAAAGAATATAATCAGGAGGAGATAGTCTCAGAGCCGCAAAAGTAGGAAACTCGACATCCAACTCATCCAGTCCATCCGGTCTAGGGTGTCCAAAGAAATACTCATAGATAGTGTCAGGTGATACATCAAGTGGAGGAGGTAATAGGTCTGGTAAATCAAGATAAATGGGAAAAGGATCTCCTGAACACATTCGGCAACCTAGATACCCAAAGAATTCTACGGCGGAGAAATCGATAGTTCTCTTAGCGATTCTGGTTCTATAAGCACCATCACTGGTCTGATGAAGATTGTTGTAGAATTCAGATACTAGGTCATAGTTGATGTCCCTTTCTAGGTAGACTAACGAGTCAAGTTTATAATATGCCAGGGTTTCGGATACAGAGGGACAAAACTCATCCATGTACTTTCGATCCACAGATCGACATGGGAGTAGCTTAATGTCCTCTGCTGAAACGCTTGTTCAAACTGCGGTTCGGGAATCTCAAGAAAAGGAAGGTCGAGGTCGGAGGGTGCCTGACTTGATTTCTCAAAGAGATGACTTGTAAGTACCCTCACCGCTGATTTCTTCCTAAATAGCCAAAATGGGACACGATCGGACAAGTGAGAGTGCACGGGAGCCCCAAACAATCAAGAACCGAGACAAGAGACAATATACAGAGATTCAGTGAGAAATGAAACCAAATGCCAACAATGAACAGATTTCGGGAAGGAAAAAGGAGTTACCTGGGCGCCATTTGTAGCTTTCGGAGAAGGTGGAGAGAAGAATCGGAACTGAGGAGAGTGCTGAGGAGAATGTCGGCTAGGGTTCTTTGGCGTGAAATGAGAGGAGAAAGGGTTGGGGGAAGTTAAAGAGGGTGATCAAAGCATAAGATCGGACGGCTGTCCGATCAGAAATCTGACCGATCAGTGAACGCCCCGATCGGTCAGAGTGTCCCGATCGGCCGGAGACCGATCAGAGTTTCCCGATCGGTCCTCGACCGATCAGATGTGATCGAAGGTCGACGCGTTGTCTCCCGATCGATCCTCGGATCGATCAAGAACCTTCGCGGTCGGATCGTCCCGACGGCCGCGAGACCGATCGTATCGAACAGAGGTCAAACGGGTTCGAACTCTCTCGACGGCCATGGAGACCGATCAGTAACCTCGATCGGCTATCAGTCTCGATAATATCGAAATTCGATTTCAAGAATCGAATTTCGAGTATTGCTCATCGAGAATTCTGAAAAGTTCAGAACTCAAGAATTCAGAATCTCCCAAATTCATAACTTAGAACCTAAGAATCATCACCCACAAATATATTCAAAAAATGAGCTCTTATGGTCTGAGCTTGTTTAGAGCCCGAAAGTTTCAGACTTTAAAACCAAAAACTCAAGACATTTGGAATTTTAGGGTTCCAATCTCAGAAAACCTTATAAAACTATTACCTATAGTGAACCAAGGTATTAATTAAGACTTAGGATTGCTATGATCAGTTTCAAATTTGTTAAAATATATCCAAGTTGCTATTATTTCCTTTAACAACCTATCTTATTATCAATCAAAGTCATGAAATGAATCAAACAACAATATCAATCAACACATCAACCATAATTAGATAATTTCTAGGTAAAAGTCCAACCAAGATTCCTTGGTTGGAATATATGAGTAAGATCTAGGAATCAAATACACATGAATTATGTAATGGTCTTCCCCATACTCAATTTATGTCTCTTCAACCTAATTATTCAAGGGATGCATGATACATTTTGAATAATTTGGTTGATCCTAGCATCTCACCCCATTTCTAGCAAACAAAAATATTTTGTTAAACCTTATAGTTTGTGTGAGATGTTCCCAAGTTGCCCAAATTAATTTCCCAATTTCTCTTGTCATTTTAATGGTCCTTATTGATCATGATGTGGTCAAAATGACTTATCGAGCCAAACAATTCCCAATTCCCTCCTTAAACGACTAAATTCATTTTCCTAAGGGCTCGTGAAGATATTAGGTTCGACTTGACCAACATACGTGAGTGCAATGTCTCCCTAGCTACGCTGATCTCTAAACGGCGACGACGCACTTCAACGTGTTCGTACTGTAACGACGGACCGGATTTTTCGTTAGGTTTATCAGGCTAATGTTGCACACAACACTGCACCCCTTTATACGAAAGTCCATAATCTTCAGAGTGTGAATCATCCACAACAATCGTGATACACCTCTCCCACGACAACGATTCAAATTTCTACGCGGAGAGAGCAATACAACGTCGCTTCCGACTGAATTAACCAACCAACGACGATCCTAAGAATCGCAACCCCACTAGTGCTTTTCCGATCCAATTGGCACCCAGATAATCTGAGCTCAGATAACCTATCAAGTCAAAAGACTCAAGACGAGGGTACCAAAGACTACTCTAATCGCGCTTTAAGGTATCTCTAATCTCTTTAATCGCAATTAAACGAGATTCCTCGCATGACTCGATATCTAGCGCACACGCCCACAAAGAAAGAGTACGTCCTACGACTCATTGAGATATGAGGACCACCGATCATGCTTCTATAACGCTGCTAGATCAACCGATTTTCCACTCTCATCATCGTCCGCACGAGTGTTTGTCGCCATTGAGTGGACACTTCCAGAGTCACCATGTTGAATTTCGAGCATCTCGAGTGTATTTCGTCCGATGGACATAAATGCTATCTCGAGCTTGTTTTGATTCAAGTCCAAGGAAGAAAGTCAATTCTCCCACCAGACTCTCAAACTCACTCTCCATGTGAGTGATAAATTCATTCAAATAGTTCTTGTTATTCGAGCCACAAATTGTGTCATCGACATACACTGGGCTACAAAAATATTTTCACCATCTCACGCAGAAATAGTGTTGGATCTATTCACCTCTCACAAACCCTTTCTAGTAGTAAGTCGACAACCTTCGCATCAAGCTCGAGGTGCTGCTTAAGCCCATAAAGAGCTCGAGCTCAGACACGTGGTTCGAGCTCGTATTCACAAACCCCGTGGTTGTTCAACATAGACTCTTCATGAATCCGCTTAAGAAGGCCGATTTAACGTCCATTCGATAGAGCTCAAACCCCATGCAAGCAAAGCCAGCATTAAACGAACGGACTCTAATCGCCACGGAGCATAAGTCTCATCATAATCGAGGCCTTCAACTCGACTATAGCCCTTGGCTACAAGTCTCGCCTTGTTCCTTACGACTTCTCCCTTTTGTTTAATTTATTTTAAGACCCATTTAGTTCCAATAACGGTGGTCTTCTTAGTTCAGAACCAAGTCCCACACTGCTCCTTCAAATCGATCTAACTCATCTCGATAGCTACGATCCAACAGATCGCAATGCCTCATCAACTATTTTCGTCTGGCCGAGATCAAGGCGACCTCATTAGACTCATTTCTAAAGAACGATCTAGTCCTAACCCTCGTGGACGTCTCCCACAACCGGGTCTGGGACGACTCAGAGGCTATCCTAGATTGCTTCGTGTCAATGCCTCACGAACGGTCTCACCAGCACGTGCAGACTCAAGATCGTGCAAATGATCACCGAGCCCTTGTTGCCTTCGCCATCGCCACGTGAGTCAACCCCGACTCTTTCTTCATTTTCGATCATTCAAACTTAGATTTCTAAGTTCAAGTTGAATTTCTCCTACATCCCTCGATCGATCATTCGATTTAGGGATTTCTTCAAATGCTATATCCGAGGACTCTTCAATCAATTTAGTCCTATTGTTGTAGACTCGATAGGCTTCTCAAGAGAGAGTACCCGACTCCCTTCATCAGCTTTAGCCGTGAACTTTCCAAGACGATCCTTGGTGTTCAAGATAAACACCTTACAACCAAACACCCTAAGATGTTTAATCGTAGGGGTTTCCAAACCAAAGTTCATGAGGAGTTTTCCTAAAACCCATGATCGTGACTCTTTTACATAGCAAGTCGTATTCACACTTCACACAAGTAGCTCCTGAGTGAGTACTCATCGAGCACGCCTCATTAAAGCTCTTTTTCTCCAAACCCCATTTTCACGTGGGTCCTTGAGTAGAACTCGCCATATCCTTTTCTCGACAAAACTCTAAAATCTATGGTTTTGAAATTCTCCACCACGATCACTTCTAATTGTTTTAATTGTTGTTGATTTTCATTTTCAGCTCTTCTACAAAAGAAATAAAGATATCTATGGTTCGATCCTTATTTTTCAAAAGAAAAGTCCATGTACTAGTAAAATCATCAATAATCACTAAGCAATATCTACTACCATTTAAAGAAACGACACTACTACAATCAAACAAGTCCATATGCAGAAATCTAAAACAGAGGTACTTACAGCGCTTTTACCTTTATGAGTTGCTTTTGTTTGCTTTTGACACGCATCACATAGTTTTGTCTTTGATACTGATGCTTGTAAGCCTCAGACTAATCCTTCATTGCCGCCTTCTAATATTCTTCATGTTCATACGAGCCAACCTCCCACGCCAAAGCCACGATTCTTCTTCTTTGATATAAACACTTGCAGAGGCATTAGTAGCACTTTAAAAAAATTTGATAAATGTTATGCCTACTAGTACCGTATCAAGTGTGTCAATGTGTTCGACCGCACATCGACTTGAATGAAACTCAATTGTGTAACCCGTATCACACAATCGATCGACACTTCAGAGATTAAAAGTCATCCCTCGACTAGAAGGACATTCTTGATTTGGAGGCATTCGGATATACGAATGTCTCCAACTCTATAACCTTAAGACTACCATTGTTACCAAATGACACATTACCTCTATTTTTGTTTTGAAGGGTAGTAAAAAGTGACTTGTCCTCGGTCATGTGCTTGGAGCATCCACTATCAACAAACCAAGTTGATAGACGCTCCCCCTTGACCAATGCCTACAAGACACGAAAGATAGATGTTTTAGGTACCCAAATCTTGGGACCTAATGCATCTACAATGAAAGACTTAGGCACCCATGCCTTGGTTACACCCTTCCTAGTCTCATGAACCCTAGAAGCATGTGATCTATGAAAATGGGTTCTAGACACTAGAGAAATAAAACTTGACTCCTTGGGTTGATAGCCTAACCCAGCCTTATTGTAGACCGCCCTTTGGGCATTTAGAATCATGTCTAATGTCTTGGAGCTAGTTGAGAATTTCTGAAGCATTTTCTTGAGTTTCTCAACTTCACTCTTCAAGGCTTTGTTTTCATCTTCAAGGAGCTCTAGATGTAGGTCATCAACCTCATCTTCCCTAAGAGCTCTCAAGTTCTCTACTTCATTTTTTAAAGATTTAATTTCAGTTTTTGATTTTTTAAGCAAGGTAGACAAATATGTAATAGTCTTATAGCATTTTTCTAAGTGAGAAGAGGTTACCTCTTCATCATCCGAAGATGATGAAGCCAAGGTCACTCCCGGAATCGGATTCCTCCCTTGCCATGAGTGCTAGTTGCCTTGTGCTCTTCTCCTTCTTCTCTTCCTCCGATGAGCTCGAGGAGGATTCATCCCATGTGGCTTTGAGGACTTTCTTTTTCTTGGCCCTTTCCTCCTTCTTTAGCTTTGGACACTCGCTCCGATAGTGTCCTTTCTTGCTACACTCATAGCAAGTAACGTTAGACTTATCAATATTTTGATCTACAGTTTTACCTTTGTATCTCCTGCTTCTTCTCATGATCCTCCTCACAAAATTTGCCATCTCGCTGACGATGATCCACCTTCATCACCTGACTCATGGAAGGTCGATCTTTCTTTCTCCTTCTTTCTTTCTTTCTCCCATCCTCGCTCTTTCTCCCGCAACCAAAGCTATACCTTTCTCCTTGACCTTTGTTAGCAAGTTCATGAAGTTCCATTTCACAAAAGAATTCATCTAACTTTACAATCGAAGATCCTCAGAGACCTCGAGGCATCTACCATAGATGACCACAAGGCACTCCTCGGAAAGGCTTTTAGAGCGCACCTTACAAGATCGCGATTCTCCACGCGTTCATCCACGGAACGGAGGCCATTGATGATCTCTTCAAATTCCATGTAGCTCACTTATCGCCTCATTTTCCCTCATGGTGAGGTTTTGAGTTGGTTTAGGAACAAGTCTCTCTTGGCGATCCGAGAGTCCCGAGTTCCTTCTTGGAGCTCGACGAGCTTGTTCCATAGATCTTTTGCGCTCGTGAAAGGACCTACCTTGACGAGTTGGTCCTTGGCTATTCCACATCGCAAAGTGACCACCGCCTTGGCATCGGCTCGTCCTTTGGATTTGCTCGGTGGACCACCTCGAGGAGTCGAGTTCCTTACCTTCTTCGTCCTTCGAGGCGTAAATCCTTCCTTTACGGAAAACCACACGGAGATATCGGTTTGAGATAATACCCACGCGACTCTTCCAATATTGAAAATCTGCTCCATCAAGAAGGGTGGTCATTGGTGCCGAATCCTTCCTTCATGGCCATCTTCTTGCTCCTTAGGATGTTAGTCCGGATGAAGAGCACCAGGCTCTGATACCACTTGTTGGGATCCTTCGGATGGCTAGAGAGGGGGAGAGTGAATAGCCTCCACCAAAATCTTAATCTTTTCACAAAAATTCTAAGCGAGTTTGTTAGCGCAGAAAATAAGCAAACAAAAAGAAATTATACGAGAAAAGAACCAAGCACCACTAACACAAGATATACGAGGTTCGGGGATAACTTGCCCCTACTCCTCGGCGTGTCCGTAAGGTGGACGAGCCCTTGATCTTCGGTAGATCACACCCCGGATGACACCGGCTAATGAAGCTCTCCTTCTCGGTGGAGAAACCTCTCCACAAAGTCTTCGAACAGATATAAAATGAAGCACACAAGACTTACATATCACAGTGGCTCAAAGAAAATCGAAGTAAGCTCACAGCCACGAAGATGATGAAGACAGAGTCCAAGAACACAGCAAGATCTCAACCGAAACACACACAGCTTTTCACTTGCTTCACGTACTTCTTTTTTCTTTCCAAGATACATCGCTTTATGTCTCGATTCGATCACCGCACCGGATCGCGCCAACCCGCACCGAATCCTCGCTGCAAGCTACGGCCGCCAATCGCTTCTTCCTCTTCGATTCTCCGAGCTCACACCAATAGAACCACGGTCTTCACCGTGCCTCCGAGCTCGAACCAATCACCGTGAGTTAAGCCAATCGCCACCGACACCGCCAAACATGCCAATCGCAATCAGAGCTGGCCGCTTCAAATGCATTCGACGCAGAGAAACAATGGAAAGATCCTTTGTCTCATTCCTTCACGAGGCTTAATTTAAACTAAGCACTGGTATGGTACTGCAACCTGTATCTCCAAAAGAGTCACAGCAGAAGGTTAAACAGAGATGGGCAAAAGAAGTGCGAATCGTAAAATATCGTAGAAAGCGCACGACAATGAATTAATCGTGGATCGGCCGCCAGACCGATCACAGATTTTGTACCGATCGCATAACACCGATCGGTTCGAGGTCGGTCCGATTGGTCGCGGGCGACCGATCGATTGACGTGGATCGGTCCATGTACCGATCCAACGCCTCTTTTCTTCGCGACATTTTCTCCCGATCGGCCTGCACTCATCGATTGCACTCGCAGGTATCGAGTAGTTTCTCGATCGGTCACCGCACCGATCGAAAATTTGTCTCACTAGATCGGTTCATGGACCGACACCATCCAGATCACCGATCGGTCCGCCGACCGATCCAACGCCTATGTGATACTAGGATTGGTCCGAGAATGAGCTACCGAGCCCTCTCTGACCTAATCCGGTCCAGAGAACGAGCTCCCGAGCCCTCTCTGACCTAGTCCGGAGAACGAGCTGCCGAGCCCTCTCCGACTTCGTCTGGTCCAGAGAACGAGCTACCGAGCCCTCTCTGACCTAGTCCGGAGAACGAGCTACCGAGCCCTCTTCGACTTCGTCCGGTCCAGAGAACGAGCTACCGAGCCCTCTCTGACCTGGTCCGGAGAACGAGCTACCGAGCCCTCTCCGACCTAGTCCGGAGAACGAGCTACCGAGCCCTCTCCGACTTCGCGTGCCAAGTTTCCAACTTGGACTTTTCCCTTCCACATTATCAACCTTGATCAGTAATCAATCCGAGTTCAATTAACATCTGATACAAACTTAAATCAGTGTCAACATCAAAACAACAGCCAGGTCAGACTGTATCAACACATATCATATGTGCATGCTGCAGACCTCATTTAGTACGACTGATCTTTGTCTTTATTCTTTTAGGTGCTTGGCCTATTCTTATAGACAATTTTGTTCAACACATGTACAGGTTTGTTACTTTATATGACTTGCTTGTGATGGTTCCAAATTATACATCAGTAAATTCTCGCTCTCATGTCATGTTATTAGTAGGCTGGAATCCCCCCCCAAATTGGGGTTTAGGTGGCAAGTTTGGTTGTAATTTATTTCCCTTTATCTAATTCAAACTAAGTTTTGCCCACCACAACTTGATTTTTGTCATTAAATGGGTATATGTTGTTGGAATTTTTTTTTTTTAAGTTGCCCTTATTTTAGAGTGTCTTTTTCCCTCTACTTCCTATTTAGGATTTCCATAGAAGAAAATTAGAAATTTGAACATTGAGAAATCTAGAGGGTAGAATTACAATGACACAAAGTAATCATGTTCCCACTATTCAATCATCTGTATGGTTAGGAGCCTCTTTATTGTTCTACTTTCATTCAAGTGTTTTTGCCCATCTTATCGTGCATTTATTTAGAATCTTTCCTGCAAAGTGGGTCTCGTTGGAAACTTTTATATATATATTTACTACTAGGTGATTGAGAAGTTATTTTTCTTTATGATTTGGCAAGAAATGTTTGAGGCTGCTATCTAGATGGTCGACATTGTTTGTGCTGGTTGTTTCTGTGTGAACACAATGGCCTTCTTACATAAGATCTTGTTGGAAAACTAAGATGTCTATATAGGAAATTGTTCAGATCATATGAATTCACATATTGGTGAAGAAATGATCAATTTGATGGAAATCTGTTAAATTTTTCCAGGTGTACACATTGGCGCAGGAAGGACAATTTTGTACAAAATCTAAGAATGACAATATATTACCATGAAAAATTACCCTTTTATTCTGGAAGGGGATATAGGGCATTCAACATAATGGAGCTGGTAAAAAGTCATTAACCAATAAAGAGGCATCAACAACATGCATTGATAACGTGATTCTAAAACATAGCAAACTTATTCATATTTTTTAAACAACATAAATTATGATTAATGTGTGAACTTTAAATTACTTCTTTACCTGATCAAGTAATTGTTAGGAAGTAGTTGGTATGATATTTTCGTTATCCTGAATCGTTCAATTGCTAAGGAGTTCTTTGTGCTTTGTTAATATTTTGAGGAAGCAAACGTTGTCGTTCAAGTTTTATGTTAATTCTTATGTTAAATTCTGTTAATTTCATCAATGATTATTAGCTTTAGTAGTTATTTAGATGGTTCGGGCTTATACAATTTCATACCAAAATGCAGAATCAATAAATCAAGTGGTCAGCATGGCAGCGCTGAGGATTTTACTTCTGCTGATGCAGACAGACAATCTGGCATCTCTGAATCTTTCAGTCGTAATAACCCCAATTTTTAAGCAGAATTCAGATGTTTAGCAAAAATAGTAGGCTCATGTTATGCTTATATTTAAGAATGAAAAGAAAATTGTTTTTCAACCTCATATGCAAACATATTTGACACCACAGAAACCAATACAAAAACTTTTCTTTATCTTTATGTTTATCTTCTGACGTCACTGGTAACCATAACTCATTCCATATTTTGCAGGATTGAATTTGCATTCCGGCTCCAGGAGGAAATCAAAATATTTAGAGGTTTCTACAAGGTCAGATTATAACTATTTGGTGAGACCTAAGAGAATAAAGCATACCTCTTTTACTGGTAACCTTGGTCTTCTGGATTCTGGTCTGTCTGTTGGTATGAGTAATGGTACATTGGACAACCAAAATGGCACAAGTAAACACAGTGCACATAATTGTATTCATACTTTGGCTTGTGCAGTGGGCGAGAAACTGTTCAAAACTTCAGCAGGATCCATCTTGTTAGGTTGCAGTTTTCATTTTGATCCAAAAGCCAGTTACATATGAGATCATTTTCTTGATTTAATCGTATACCATATTACTTTGTACTCTATGTTGATTTTTTTTTGTAAATTTATTTATGGTGTAAACATCTGTTTGCGTGGTTGTAATTAATGTCTGAAGAACAGAGGCACAATTTATTAGAACTCCCTAAAACTAGTTTATTTATCTGCACCATGCCGTTCATGCCTGGATAACAGAATGGGTTAAGACATATTGAAACTACACAACTATTTTATATTAAAGATAGATGTTAGAAACCCATTTTATATTCTGGGCCAGCCCAACCCACATGCACGTTTTGCAGCTTTAGGGCTTGATGTATTTGTCCTCCAATTCAACCTTTGTTTCCCTTCGAATGAGCAATGTCTATGCTAGTGCTTCCTTAAATTCTCCTCTCCCAAGGATTTACAAGCCACACTCCTCGATGATTGCCTTGCCTTCCCCATCTGCCACGGTAGGTTTTCCTGCATTGCAAGCACTTTTTACAGTGTAAATTTGTATGTTTGTGTGAAATTTTAGTCGAGCAGTGCCTTGTTAGCGAGGAATTTTTGGGATTGAAGCAAGGAATAACGCTCAGGAAGGGAGTGCCAAGATAAGCAATTGGAGGATGCAGAGAAAGGTATGCACTTGTTCTCAAGTTAGTATCTCTTATGATGATTTACCATGCTTTCGATATGTTTCCTTTTACTTTATTTACTATAACATGGTTAAGAATTGGACTTCTGATGGATTTGTTTTGCCCCTTGTGAAGTACAATGGTTCTGCTAGGAAGCCTAGTCTCTCTGGGGTCTGCTCCAACATAAAATTGTATGCAATGCTGGTCGATAATCAAAACAAGAAGACTCTTCTACGGTAGCAAATTGCAGAAATCGATTCAGGAAGATCCTCCATGTACCAACATTGTAATTAAACACTATTCTAATGGGTTGTCTCCCTTGAGAATTCATTGTGTAGTCACTCTTCTAGGGAGACTCTTTTGTTCATTAATGTTCATGGTTCCAGTCTTATTGTATCATAGCTAAATACTAAACATGACCATAATTAAGTTATGTAAATAAATCAACATTTTTCCCTTGAAGCAGATGGAGTACAAGAAGAATGCTTACTATGCAGTGGAAAAGAATTTAATGCAGCTATTTCTCTAAGGACCTTATGACTATTAGTTTAATCTTTTGAGTCAAAAGAGTGAATCTACTAGTCCATACTGGTCATGACTCTTGGAATTATTGTTTGATTAAGAAGATAGTTGAAAAAGTAAAATACTTTGTATGAGATAATGGTTCTCTGTTTTTGTAACTTTACTGATCTTGTCACTATGGTAGGCGTTGAGGTGATAATTCAATGTGTTCTTTCACTGGGATCAAAAGGTTACATGATACTTAGTACGTGAACAAGGTTTTAGACCATATGGATAGCTAATTTATACATTATGCATATTGCACTGGAACTAGCTAGGGTGATATACAAATGATTATTTAGAAACATGAATATATGGATAGTGCACTTTCAGAATAGTTTAAGCTTTTAAAGATGTATGGTGTCTTCTTGTTATAGTTGATACTATGTTGGAGCACATGTCATGAGTTTTAATCAATAGCTTTTCTTGCTATCACCTCTTTGTTATCTGTCATTGTTGAATCTCACATTATGTTCCTGCTCATGAAATCCTATGGATCTTGGCTTGCTATCTTTTGCTGTTTGTTCTTGTTGCACTGTACCATTCTATCAACTGACTCATCTAGATAGAGTTACTATTTTTTAGCCTTTTATGATACATTGATGAAAATCCAAAGAACTTTTTGCATTGAATTTCCTACTACTGTCTCTATGTTTGACGCTTTGAGTTGTTTGACAAGTTCTTATAATCCCACTGGTATTTGATTGCAGAAAGCTGCTCCAAAGATTGGAGAAGACGGTTTGAAGAGCAGAGAAGGTGCTGGTGGAATTAATTATTGATCAAAACGCTCCAAGCGTGCAAAGATTTGAACATATCTGAAATATCTTCTTATGCTCGTAATGGTTGTACGAGGAGTGAATTTCAACTCGAATTTTGCAACATCTATGGTTAGGTGAAGAATGTTAATCTGCAGGTCGCATGCATATTACTTGGAGGGACAGCTAATTCAAACAAAAAGATTACATTTTCTGCCTCAGTTCCATCAGGTCGGTCCTCTCTTAATTAAAATTCACAATTCAAAGTTAATGAATTTAATACACATTTATGATCAAAACATTTGGAGGGGAGCCTTGGCGCAACGGTAAAGTTGTTGCCATGTGACCAAAAGGTCACGGGTTCGAATCCTGAAAACAGCCTCTTGCAAAAAGAAGGGTAAGGCTGCGTACAATGGATCCTTCCCGAGACCCCGCATGACGGGAGCTTCGTGCACCTGGTTGTCCTTTTATGATCAAAACATTTAAAATGAGCTCTCTTTAATTTCCTCACGCACTAAAGATTAATGCCTGCATGTTCTTGTGCTGTAGCGCCTAGATTTCTTTTGATTCCACTACCACATAGATACTGATAATAAAACATGTGCTCAAGATTATTTAAAGGCGTCTGGTAACAAAAAAAAGAGAAGATAATTTACCAAACACTTTATTTTTAACTTTTACCAAATTGTCTTAGTTTTCCTAACTTAGTTCTAGTTCATTGGATTATGCTTGATCTCCTTTTTACCAAACACTTCCTGTGTGTGATTCAGTAAATTTAGAAATTGGAGCATGATTTGTTACTAGAGTGTGAGCTAGTAAATTCCCCTCAAATTAATTCAACTTATTAAACAAACAACCATGATATAATTTGAAGCATGCAATAACTCGGCATGGTATGTAAATGTCAGTGACTTTATAACTAGAGAGAGAGAGCACATAAAAAATTGAGGACATGGGCAACGCCCAATTATGAATGTTGCATTTTTATAAATTTATATGAAAACTACACAAGGAATTGTATATATAGATGAATGTGCTAATAATCAATTACCAAAAATCTAGAAGAGTTGCTTCACATAAATCTGTCCCGCTAAGAGAAATTAGAAGAGTAGCAGTAAGGAAAGCTTTACGGCTTCTTTTTTGGTGGCACTGTTAACTGCAGAATTGTTAAATCATAGCTCTTCAATTCCACATTGAATGGCTGCGGTTCTTTGAGGAGTTAATCTGACTTTACCTTGAGATATAGATACCAAAGGCCTCACTAAATGCACGCATCTGTCTTCTTTGACTCTTATTCCCTCTCCTTTGAACTCCACAAGCTGAGTTAAAGCTTGATCTTTTCGTTACATTTTGCTATATTGATTTAGAGATCAAGCTCCAGGAAGAGGAATTAAGAAGAAGATGGGAAGGCCACCTTGCTGCGACAAAGATGGTGTGAAGAAGGGACCTTGGACACCAGAAGAGGACATCCTCTTGGTCTCTTACATTCAACAGCATGGTCCAGGCAATTGGAGGGCTGTTCCTACCAACACTGGTCAGTTTTTTTTTCTTCTAAATTTTATCTTGTGGAAAAATTATGATTAATTTATTTTTGTTGTGCTAGCTGATCTTGATTTTCTTCAAAAATTAATTTGTATCTATAGGTCTGTTGAGATGCAGCAAGAGCTGCAGGCTTCGGTGGACTAATTATCTGAGGCCGGGGATCAAGCGTGGCAACTTCACTGATCAAGAGGAGAGGCTCATCATCCACTTACAGGCCCTTCTAGGCAACAGGTAATTTAGTCACTTCAGTATCAGCTCTGTCAAAAACATTTAAATTTTAAGAGAACAAAAACTGGATCTTGCTATTTTGTTTGTTTGTTTGAAATAAGAAGTCATTTGGTATTCTTTGAAACAGGTGGGCAACCATAGCTTCTTATCTACCGGAAAGAACAGACAACGATGTCAAAAACTACTGGAACACGCACTTGAAAAAGAGACTCGAAAATAAGCTTGCAGGAGGGCATGATTCGGTGCTCGCTCACCACCCCACGCCTAAGTCCAAGGGTCAGTGGGAGATGTGCGTCCAGGCCGACCCCCAATTGGCGAAGCGAGCACTCTCAGAGGCCTTGTTGGAGAAGAACTCCTCTAGTGATGCCGCGAACAATTATGCAGCAAGCGCCAAGAACATAGCGCGGCTTCTGGAGGGGTGGATGAAGAGTAACAATAGCAGCAGCAACAACGCTATGCTAAACTCTAGATCGCCAAATTCTGCATTGCTGAGCCAGATAAGTGCAAGCAGTACCTCCAACTACTTGGCGTCACTGGAGTCACTCGGCTCGTTTGGATTGGAGGATCAAGCGACTTCTGTGCAGGAGGGATCGCCGGGGACAGCCCACATGCCGCCATTAGAGCTGCTGAAGTCGTGGCTGCTTGATGCAAATGTTGGTGACGAAGAGCACCAAGAAAGTTTCCTCAGCATTGTGATGGATCAAACTAACTAAATCTAAATGATCGGAATACTAGTTTTAATCTGTATCGAAGCAAAATCTGAAGTTGAGATTTTGACGACTTGTCAAAAGAGAAATTTTTATAGCTTTGATTTGGATCTTAATTTGTTTCATGCGTCAACACGAATATTCTTGAAAACATTTGTAAGGATCATATTGAGAAGTTGATTTAATAAATGATTGTAGTTTGTTCCAAGTGGATAGGAAAATGATGAAGCAAATTGGAGGGTCCAATTAATTAAATGAGTTTGATTGATCACGACACTTGAGCAACTCCACGTGGAAGTCGGCCAATTAAATTCATTCTAGAAGATGAACAAGCTTAGAGACATTTATCTTGTGATCCAATATTTAGAATTTTACGGAAAACTACATTCTTTTTTTTATTTCAAAATAATAAATTATCCTTTAATCTTTTCCGCTTGATTAATATGATACAAAAGTATTAGTAGGTTGCCCCATAATTCATACATTTTAGAAGAAAAAAAGGTGCATCCTTTGAATCAAACAGCAGTCCGTCACGTCATGTTATGAATACTGTGAAGTGGATAATCTAAAACAATAACAAACCATATAATCACAAAAATCCTTCATAATAATAGGATTAGATCATATCAATAATGTCCAAAATTAACTTGGCAAACAAGTTAATAGAGTTCATTCCTTGAGATCACAACTTAGCTTTGATTTGTAGAAAAAACGTCTGTTTTACTGAATTTTCCCTTACAAGAACCACCTTGAGCAAATGACATATATTATCAAGTGGCATGCCTCTACTAAGCTTCATGCTTACAGAACTTGGACACTTCTTATAGCAACTCCATTGCTTCATATCTCGCTTGAAGAAGCCATTAGATTAAATCGGTTGTACTTTGTCGGTCAGGGCTATGTAAAATATGAATGACCATGGGTTAAACAAACAGCAACAGTCCGAGTATTTACTGTGTATTCACATGATTCCAGATCATGCATTTGTCAGCTAGGCTCTTGGAGTTGTAGCTATGATCTTACGGATCAAATTTTGCCCAAAAGTTAAGATTCTGATTGATATTAGCAGGCTGTCTTAATGCTCCTCCATATGTTAACCACTCTTTTTGAGTTTAATATGTAGCTGACAAGGTCAGTTCTCAGTGATCGTGTGCTCCTGTTCCATGTTGGTAGATTCCCTTGGTCTTTTACTCCTCCTAGTCATAAACCTTTGAACGACTGATCTTGCTGTGGAATTATGCAATTTCAGAAATAAAACATATGCTATTGTTCATCTTGCTTCAGCTTTTAACAAGAGAATTCCATCTCATTTCATGTTTTCCTTTCCTTTCTATTCTATAAATTTTACTGCAGAAATAGCATCCCCCAGGAAGGAAGGGGAGATCAGTGTGCTGATTAAAAATCAATGATCCTCGTGCCTTCTGTAAAGACCTTGCTGCAGTAGGATTAAGCTCATGTGCTGCTGCTGCCCAAGAATTTTCAGAAAAAATGATCTTCCTTTGATCGGCTCAGAATACCAAAAATAGTAAAGGCATTCTTCATCTATGAACATAGTTCACCATTATTTTACTCAGGAGAGCCAGTTTCATCATTGGATCGATCTTTATCAATATTCAAACTAAAAGGAAACGTGTGTTCAGTCAAACAGAGTAATCTTGATGGATACAGAGATGCAGACACCAAACCTTTTTCCCCTATATTTATTTGCCGCAATTGGCTGGCTAGCAGAGAAGTACATCAGTTATTAACACCAAACCTTTTTCCTCACTATCTGGTAGATCTGCAGGATAGTTTAGCTTTCCAGATCTTTTCGGAAATCGTTTAATACTCGATTGCCTTAACTTAGCAGGCCCATTGTTTAAGTATTTTGCTTGGCTAACTATCCTTCTAGATCGAATCCTAAGAAGTATTAGTAACAGCAATAGAAAAAGTGTCTAAGAAATCAGATCCTTAACGATCTTCCTTTCTACTTTTATTTGTTTGAGATCTGTTACTTTCTTAAAGACATTAAAAAAACAAGAAGAAGGAGAAAACTCATTGCGTGATGGTATTCAATGCATGCTTATCTTAGCACATGCAATTTCATACTGGAAGAAGACAGGGCAATATGGTTTGCATGCTAGAACCTCTGCACATCTCGAGCGAAAGACAAGCTGTCGTGGGTCATGCATGCGAAGAAGATCTCGCTCGAATTGGATGTTCTCGCACTTTTCTTCAAATGCAACGACTAGCAGTACTACTTCTATTGCAATTTGCAATGGTCCCAACTCCAAGCTCTTGCTCGCTCGCTCGCTTGATTGCTTGCTAAACCCCCTCCCTCGATCCATGTGTGTTGGTGCAAATATTTTAAACCTCAACACAACGTGGTCTGCGTGGCTTCTCCTGACACAAGTCCTTCGTCTTTGTCCCTTAACCGAGGCACTTGGCCGCCATTAGAGCCCCACTTGCAGATGCACAAAAATGGTGGTGGGACAGCATGGCGTATCCCTGCTTTCTCTACTTCACTATTTATACTCGGAACTCGTCTAGTTGTTCCTCCCATGCAGCCTTGTCTTCCTCATTAACGCCTCACTAACTGCCACCCCTAGCTACCTCCCGAGTTCCTCCTCTGTTCTCGTATCTCTACGGCCAGGCCTATAGATGTCTACCAGGAGGTCTCGCTCGAGGCAGGCGGGCGCGGGGAGGATCACCGACGAGCAGATCGACGACCTCATGTCGAAGCTCCAAGCTATTCTTCCTGAAGCTCGGCTCGGCCGCAACGACAGGGTAGGTGCAGGGATGCGAGGCAACTCGATCGATCAGGCAGGGGATCTTGATCAGTTAATTAATTAAAAGAGTAGTGTTGCATTGTGGATGCAGGTGTCGGCGGCCAAGGTCTTGCAGGAGGCTTGCGGCTACATCAGAAGCTTGCACAGGGAGATGGATGACCTGAGTGAGAGGCTGTCGGAGTTGCTCTCCACCACAGAGATGAGCAGCGCGCAGGCAGCTGTCGTTCGGAGTTTGCTGATGTGATGAACTAGATTGGGTTTAGCTCCCTGCAGGTTTCTTCTACCTATTAATTAATACCTGAGTGTTCTTCGATCGATGTAATACTACTGCTTGATTTTTATTTCTTCTTCTTCTTCTTCTTCTTGGCATCGATCAGTAAATTAAGTTGCTTCTCTTCTCCGATGCCAAGATAGATCACGACCAGTCTCTCTCATTTCCAGCATGATCTCTTTCTTCCTCGAAGAGTTCCATTGGGCATCACAGTTTCACGGACGATGCCCATTTGCGACGTTCCAACGTCAAGTAAAAAAAAAACAAAATCTACCTCTTTTTAAATGAGAATACTTAAAACCGTACTTGAAATATTAAAAAAAAATCAACGTGAGGTTTCAATATAATTGTCTTGAATAAACTAAAATATCTTTAAATGTTGGTGCGGTGCAAAATTATAGTCAATAGATTTTTGATCTTCTCCATTCCTATTGGTTAATAATAATAATAATAAAAAATAAAATAAAGTATATTTTGAGGAAGAAAGTGACTTTTGTTTTAACCCATTTTGTCTACTAACCCATCGTTTTGGAGAGGTTTATGAAATAAAAAGTTGAATAAAAAAGTTTGAAGTTTGAAATATTTATTTTAAGAACAGTAGTAAAAAAATTTCAAAGTTTTTTTTTCGCCAAGAATATGGATGGGATATAGAGATATTAAATAAAAAAATAATAAATAAATATGTACGATTATATAATTTTAAAAAAAATATTGAAAGATTATTTTGACTAATGAAGAGAGCAATAAATTTTTATGCTTTCAATATTCATTGAGTGACATATTGAAGATAAAAATAAAAATAAAAAAAATCTAAATCTGACGATTGAATACGCCCTGACTACTCGTTGAATCACTCAATCTAAAGGAAGTAAATATATGGAGAATATTAACATATTTTGCTTATGCTACACGCACCATAGGTGCATCTAATTGTAATATTTTTAAAGCTTAGGGTTTAGGATTTAGAATATAGTATTTAGTTAAAGAAAATAGAAAAATATATATATGAGCACAGATAACTTCCAGACTTCCCAACCACTCAGTCTTAGACGGGGAGTCAAGTTTGATAGCACTGCTCATATAAGGATTTGATATTCTCCCCGACTCACTGTCCGCCACTTACAACCGCAACTGAGCGATCAAGGCAACCGAAAGTAATTTGGGTGCCCCAAAGCGAATGTACTTGGGGTGCCTGGAGCACCCGGAGCGTGCCATATCACTTTCTGATGGCCAAACCACTCAATCATGGACGTGAGTCGCAGAGGGCGAGTCAGGGAGGATATCAAATCCTTATATGAGTAGTGATATCTATAGGTCCCGGTAGAGGCCGACTAGAGAGGGTAAATACCCTGAAAATAAATTAGACAAATTTCTCTTGCTTTTACTTTAGCAATGATACATAATTAATTAAAAAAATGAAAGAAATAAAGTAAGAGGACTAAGGAATTTTACTTGGTTACAACATAAGTAGTCATTAATCCAAAATAGTTGAAAACTCTACTAAAAATCTCTTACGTGAAGGCGGAGTATTCTCTTACAATCTTTGAAAGCTCAAAAATAGCTAGAAAGACGAATACAATGATTGATATAAAATTCTTAACTCTATGAGGCTTTTTATAACCTCCTAGGATAAGTTGTCATTGCTTGGAGATGCCTCCAAAGTTAGCTAGGGCGCCTCCAAGTGGATAAAATTTTATCCACTTTTCAACGATCATGTAATGACTCTAACTGGTTAGAGGCATTTTCAATGTGATTGGAGACACCTCAGTACTGTTCATCTGAGATGCTTTAGATCACCAAAGGCGCCCTCACGCTCCGCAGATTGAAGGCACCTCAGCACTATTCATTTGAGGCGCCTCTAACTCCATTAGAGGCGCCTAGAACGCTATTCATCCGAGAATGAACAACTCCAATCGCTTGGTTGATGCTCCATTCTTCCGAAGTTGAGCTCACCCGAACGCAACTCCAATCTTCTCCTCGAGCAGACTTCCTCTTGACTTCTCATCTCTTGAACGCTCTACGTGCTTCCTTCTCATTCATCGGTATTCTTTTTCATAGCTTTTCTCCCTCAGATGCATCGAGCCTGTCTACTCATTTTCGTGCCACCGCTCACCGCATCTTTCGCTCGACTTCTTGTATTTCTAAGTTCCTGCACATTTAGATACAAGACTTAAAAACGACATAGTACCTAACTTAAATTGGTTGATTATATCAAAACTAATCTCGAGTACTTATAATCTCTCCTTTTTTAGTGTGTATCAACTCGAGTTAAGGTTATGATTAAACGAACAAGTAAAAAATAATTATAACTTAGATATAGCAAGTAAACAGAATTATTAAGATTGCCCCTAAATAAGCATGACAATTAAAAGAAACCTCCCCTAAACTTAACATGTAATTATTCTTCCCTGGATCACATCAAAAATTAAGGAAAAAATAAAAAATAATAGCATAAAAATATGAGAAAAAAATTACAGGGATTGGTTGCAAAATATCTAAATTCCAATATTTTTATCAAAATATTTTGGCAAATAATTTTTAAAAGATATTTCTTATTTTTGTCAAAAATAATTTAAAAGTCATTTTTAAGTTATGAAAAATTCTTAAAATTTTTATCAATGTTTCACATAACCATTTGGATTTGAATTAAATTTTTTCATTAAAATACTATTTCCTTTCATAGACAATATAAATACTTTGGTATCGAAATCTATATTTTTAATATTTATCAATTAAAAATATTTTTAGACTTCGAAATATCTTGATAATTTTTAGCATGTAAAATATAATATTTATTCACCAAAAATTTAAAATTTTCAAAAATAAAATTTTGAGTTTTTTTAAAAAAAAAAATTCATAACGGTCAAAAAAATATCTAAAAATTTACTAGTAATAGAGAACATAATGTTTTAACACATAAAAATTCAAAACATTTTTAATTTTAAAATTCATTTTTTTTGTTATAGAAATTATAAAAAAATAATATGACGGTAAAAACAAACTCAACCCAAAACATGACCAGTAGATAAACAAAATAATTAATCTTACCAAACATGTTACTAGTTAAAGCAAATTCAATTTAAACATGTATATAAAAATAATTTAGTAGATTAAGTATGATTTAAGAACTAATATAAATTTTTATCTATTAAATTTAATTTCTAGACACTTTTGATATTTAGCAAAATATCTTAAATACTAACTAAGTCCTTTATTATTTATAAAATATGAAATTCATGAGAAATTGAAATTTAAGCATGCAGTCCTTTATCAAAAATCCAATTTGCTTTTTTAGGTTTACATTTTCATCATTAACTTTTTCGAAATTTTTTACTAAGGATGCATAGTTTTTTTTTCCTCTAAATATTTTATCCTATTTTTACAAAATGATCTACTCAGTATTTGTACAACTTCATATAATTAATTGAAGGGGAGGTTACGTACCTCATTTATCATATCGGATTCGTAATTCGACACTCCTTCTTCATCGATGTTCATCTCGGACAAGCTTTCTTTATCTTTATCTTCTTGATGACTCACCATAAAAGCCAATCCGGCGTAGGCCTCGATCTCGGACTTGACGATGACTCATCCCGCATGACTTTTAGATTTTTGTGTTTCGTTCGTCTTGGCCCTTTGCCTTTTTCTTTCTCCCTTTTCTTCAGCTTAGAGCAGTTATCTTTCATGTGTCTTTCTTTTTGATAGTTATAGCACCGAACCTTCCTTTTACTTTGGATTAGCTTCGTTGCATTTTTTTTATCAAAATTGTTAGATTTTAAAAATTTACTAAACTTCCTTATCATGTAGGTTTCTTCATTTTCGTCGAGCGACGATTCTAAGTCTGGATCAATCTCCTTAGCTTTGAATGATAAGTTATGTCTTGGCTCCTTTTTCTTCTTTAGATATGCACATCGAATTTTATGTAATTCTAAGGTTGAAAACAAACTTTCTAAAATACTTACCTTCAGATCCTTAGAGATGTAATAAGAATCTATTATCGACGTCCAGTCTGAGGTCCTCGGTAATGCATTAAGTGCATATCTTAATGAGTCTCAATTTGTTACTGTTTCTCTGAAATTGGTGATTCCAGTTATCAATGTTGGGGATCAGATGGCCGACTAGAAGGGGGGTTGGATAGATGGTGCCCCCAATTCGATTGCTCCCTACGTATTCGTTAGCATAGCGGAATACAAAGAATACAAATACGAATACGAATATGAAAGCTAAAGACAATAAGAGAAATGCAAACCACAACATGGTGATTTATGTGGTTCGGAGATAAAACTCCTACTCCACGGCTATCTATAAGGTGGACGATCCCTATTCGTAGGTGGATTAGTCCTCGGAAACTTCGGCTAGTACAATCCTCCTTGTCGGTAGAGAAACCTCGCCACAACTCAACCAAGAACACACGGATTGCAACGTAGGCTTGGAGACTCTAAATAAACTTTAACCAAGTCCAATTTCGTCACCTTGTCCAGCCATCCTAAGCTCCATCTTATAGAGCTTGGGAAGAAACAGCAAGGTTAGTTATCGTTACCAGTCGACTGGTCCTTGCACCAATAGACTGGTGTCTGGCCAACGGCTCTTTACCAATCGATTGGTGTCAACACCAATTGACTGATCCCTGCCGTTCAGCCACAAAACCTCTCTGTGCTCACCCCCAATCAACTGGTCCTAGTACCAGTCAACTGGTACAACCCTAAACCTAGAGTTTCATTTTCTGAGTACATTTCTCTCGCACTCGAACCCTCACGACTGACTTGACTCTTCTTCGCAGCTATGACCTCTTGCCTTCAAGCCTACTTCCTTTGGCTCTCGTCCCTCGGATGCATTCAAGCCCGCGACTCGTCCCCAATGTCATCCTTCGCGTATGCCTTGAAGTCGCTTCCCTCAGCCCTTGTCCTTGTTGCTTTGTCCACGGTGTTAGGATCGTTCGTACTCGGCTAGAGAGGGGGGTGTGAATACCCGCCCCAAATTGTCGTATCTTTCTACAAAACGTGTTAGCGCAGTGGAAAATACAAAGAAACGAAAGAGAAGAAAACCAAACCTTAACACAAGGATGTAATGAGGTTCAGATATTAGGGCTCCTACTCCTCGGCGTGTCCGTAAGGTGGACGAGTCCAGTCAATCCGTCGGTGGATGAGTCCCCGGAGAACCGGCTAATACAAGCTCCTTCTGGGTGGAGAAACCTCGCCACAACACACTCTTGCAACAGCAAGTAAGGAGAGTACAGAAATACAAGGAAAGACAGCAAGAAATACAACAGTAAGAAAACTCTTGCTTGCCTTCTCTTCGACTGGAAGAAGCAGCAGCTCCAAGCGCCTACAACAGCAGGTGACCCAGCCAAAGGGAAGCTCACGCGAAGCTTCAACGCTTCAAGAACTCAGCAGAGCTCTGCAGCAGAAAGAAGAAGAAGGTTCGGAGAGGAATGGTCTGTAGAGTCGCTCGAACCCTTATATAATCCGCGAACCTGCAAGCCAAAAGGCCAGAAACACAGGAGCCAAAAATAGCCTAGCCGTTGTCTCTCAACGGCTAGGGCCAGACCGATCAGGCATCGCCCTGATCGGTCTGGAGCTATCCTGATCGGTCCGGAGCTATCCTGATCGGTCCGAGAGACTGATCAGGCCCCAGTCTGATCGGTCCCCGGACCGATCCCACCTCTCTTACAGAGAGGTGGCTGCGTCTCTGATTGGTCGTGGAGACCGATCCAGCTGTTCTACATAAAAGCGCCCAACTTTCTGTGCGTACCCTGATCGGTCCCGGGGACCGATCAGGATTCATGCTGATCGGTCCCCAGACCGATCAGTAAGCTCACAGAGGCACACCGATCGCTTTCTGATCGGTCTCCAGACCGATCAGATGACCTGGATCGATCCACTGATCGATCCAGCTCTTGGTTTTTATCCAAACCAATTCCCACGCCTTCCACACCAATATCCGGTCAACCTTGACCTATTGGTATCTCATGCTTAGCATCTGGTCACTTCCTTGACCTGCTAAGACTCCCTACTAAGTGTCCGGTCAATCCCTTTGACCCACTTGGTCTTTCCAACACCAGATGTCCGATCATCCTTGATCCATCTGGATTTTCCCTTGCCTGGCTTCACTCACCCGGACTTTCACCTGGCTTCACTCACCAGGATTTCCACACTGCCTAACATCCCAGTTAGGACTTTCTCACTGCCTGGTTTCACTCACCAGGACTTTCCAACTGCCTAACATCCCAGTTAGGACTTTCCCACTGCCTGGCTTCACTCACCAGGACTTTCCACACTGCCTAACATCCCAGTTAGGACTTTCCCACGTGCCAAGCTCCCTGCTTGGACTTCTCCGTGCCAAGTCTCCATACTTGGACTTTTTCAGTGCCAAGTCTCCATACTTGGACTTTTCCCGAATCAGGTCAACCAGGTCAACCTTGACTTACGGTTGCACCAATAATCTCCCAAACATCTATTCTTGTCTCATATCAAGAATAGAACTCTCTCACGAGTGTCAAACATCAACATGCAACTCAACTAGGTCAACCTTGACCTAAGGTTGCACCGACAATCTTCCCAAGTCAAACATCAAAATACAACTCGAGTCACGTCACCTCGAGTCGGGTCAACCAGGTCAACCTTGACCTAAGGTTGCACCAACAATCTCCCCCTTTTTGATGTTTGACAAAACCCATAATCAAGTTAGGTTAACCCGATAACCTAACTTAGGTTTTCCAACCATCTTCCAATGTCCAATGTTCTTTCCTTGAACATTCTCTGGACATTCTCCCCTTAGGTTAACCCGATAACCTAACTTGGGTTCTCCAATAATTCTCCCCCTTTTTTGACACACATCAAAAAGAATTCCAATGTTCTTCCTCGAACATTCCTTGACATTCTTCCCCTAGCTTAGGTTAACCCGATAACCTAACTTGGGTTCTCCAATAATTCTCCAATGAACACTCTCCCCTTTTTGACACACATCAAAAAGAGAGAATCAAGGTCAAGAGTTTCCTCCTAATGAAAGTCCCATACCTTTCATTGAAACTCTTAATTTCCCCCTTGATACTAAACTCAACAATCAACTTAGTGACAATCCTATGTCACTAATCCTCAAAAGTCTTTAAGGAGTAAAAAACTCCCTCTCAAAGTCAACTCCCCCTTGACAATTAGTTAAAAACTCCCCCTAAAGGTCAACTCCCCCTTGACCATTGCACCAACAATGTCTTGGAGAGTTTCAAACCTTTAGAAACCCGAAACTCAACTCCCACAGCTGAAATTTCAGACCACAGTCGAAATTCAGCAAATTCAGCACGCCTGATCGGTCACCGGACCGATCAGAACCCCTCTGGATCGGTCCCCAGACCGATCCAGCCTTCCCTGGATCGGTCCAGTGACCGATCCAGCCTTGGACAGACTCGAGTTCTGATTTCCTTCTCCCGAAATTCAGAAACTCACAACAAATTCCAGAAAATTCGAAAAATTGTGAAATTTTGAGGATACATTCCTCATAGCATATACTATCATGGAAAAATAGTTTTCTATGAAAATAACTTCCATTTTTCAATCTTGATACAAAGTTCAAAAACTTTGAAATAGTTCAAGTTTAACTCAACTTTGTATCACAATGTTCAATGATGAATGCAATCACTAAGATGGCTTCATCAAGGTTTTCCAAATCAATTTCAAAATGATTTTAAACCTTTTAATTTAGGACCATAATCTTAGGGCTAAATGTACATGACTTGTATACAAGCTTTCCCTATGATCCTCCATTTCTTGAATTAGGCTCATCTAGGTACAAGAACTATGCACCTTGATCCTAATTCATGATCCTAATATCTCACACACATCTAAAGTGTATCAAACACATCCATGGCAATTTTGATGTGAGATATGGGTTTAGGTATCTTAGACTAAGGTCTCATGCATTTTCTAAACACAAATTTGATCTCAATATCAAAATGTGTTTTTCATCCTTAAATCAATTCAATTGATTATTAATGCAAGAGATGATGACATGGCATAAAATGGTATCATAAATGAAAACATGTGCCAATGTCATGATGTCATGGAATAAAGTTTGAAACTTAAATAAACATGACATAAAAACTAGCCTAAGCATTATCATGACATTTCAAATGATAATAAAACTAAACATGATGTCATGACATGTGAGGGCAAACAATCATGGCAAGATTTAGCATACATAAATATACCTAGATTACCTATCTAAGTATCCTTAACCACTTGGCTAACTTCAAATTTAATCCTAGATTGCCCCAAAATGCCAAAATCCTAATTTTGACACTTCTTGAACTCTAGATTAATTCATGCCACTTAAAGATCAAATTTATCCTCAAAACTTGGCATGTTTCATTTTTCCTCGAGAGTTCTCTAGATTTTCCCAAATTGTGCCAATTGAGATTAAAAATAAAATTTTCAATCTTTAGGCACATTTAACTCTTCAAAGGAGTAAATGATAATTCCATTTCATTTTCAAAAGTTCTCAAAACTTGAAAATGCTCCTTGAGTGTCAATTTCCTCAAAGTTGGGTTAACTACCCTTCTAATCGGAGTTGACACTCTCTAACCCATCTATGGGGTAGAGAAGATGCTCCTAGGAACCCAATACCTATTAGAGCTCATTGGGTTCACTAAATATTCACTAGGGATAACTTCCCTAGCAACCCTCCTAATGACCCTCTTAGGCTTTAAAGCCTTGGTCATTTGGGTCTCATCAAGGTCAACTATAGGGGTGACTTCCCTTGTGACCTTGGTAATGGTCTTCCTAGCCCTAGGTTTTGTTCCATAATCGAATGAAACATTATGATAAGTGGGCTTGACCAATTGAGACTTAGGTTTGTGACCCAAACCTTTCTTGTCCTTGGACTTGGGTTTTTGACCCGTAGACCCTAGAGTCAAATCCTTAAGAGCCTTTTCTAGAGAGTCAAGTCTTGACCTCAAGACTTGATTTTCTTTCTCTAATACCTCAAGTTTTGATTTATCATTTTTCTTTGAGGTATTCCTAGGCATGTGTCTAGATGATTTGGGATTTCTATCTAGATTTTCCTTAGCCTTAGATGAGTTAATTCTAGGGTTAGCATTTCTAGAATTGTTCTTATCTAGGCTAACATGCTTGGCTCCTAAGCACATGTATCGATTTCTAGTGTTAACATGCTTATCATTATTGACAATGGCAATAAGACTACTAGTATGCATCCTACTAGAATTGCAAGAATGAGCTTTAAATGTTACCTTAGGGTTTGCCTTAGCTCCCCCTTTACATGTGTTTGGCCTCTTGTCCTTGTGAGGTTGCCTCCCCCTTGGACATTGACTCCTATAGTGTCCCCGTTGCTTGCATTGGAAGCACACCACGTGCTTCTTGCTCTTGCATGTCGAGACTCCGGCTTCCTTGACCTTTGGTGCCGGTGGAGTCTTTCTAACCCTCTTTGGACACTTACTCTTGTAGTGCCCAAACTTCCTACACTCAAAACACATTATGTGTAATTTGCTTGAAATCACAGTGTTTGAGTTACCTAGGGTTGTGGATGTAGATGAGCTTTCTTCTTCATCCCTTCCGGAGGTAGATGCCTCTTCTTGCTCCGATCTTGAACAAGAGCTCTCCTCCTCTTCTTCCTTGGATGTTGAGTAGCCCTCAACTCCCAATTCGCTTCCTCCATGATGTGAGCTACTTGGCTCACTAGGCTCCTCTTCATGGCTTGAAGTGGAGCTCTCCTCATGGTACTTGGCCAAGTTATCCCACAACTCCCTGGCATTGTTGTATTTACCTATCTTACACAAAACATTAGTAGGTAATGAAAATTCAATTGTTTTAGTTACCTCATTGTTGATCGTGGATTGGTGGACTTGTTCCTTCGTCCACTTGTTCTTCTCTAGAGGCTCTCCTTCTTTATCCATTGGAGGAGTAAACCCTTCTTGTACACAAAACCAGTTCCACATATTAGTCCTAAGAAAATACATCATCCTTACCTTCCAATATGCGAAGTTGTCGTTGTAGAAGGGTGGAATGGTGATGTCTTCTCCGAATTGATCCATCTCTAGCTTGTGCTCCCCCGGGTGTTGATCCGTCGAAGAGCGGCCTCGCTCTGATACCACTTGTTAGGATCGTTCGTACTCGGCTAGAGAGGGGGGGTGTGAATAGCCGACCCCAAATCGTCGTTTCTTTCTACAAAACGTGTTAGCGCAGCGGAAAATACAAAGAAACGAAAGAGAAGAAAACCAAACCTTAACACAAGGATGTAACGAGGTTCGGAGATTAGGGCTCCTACTCCTCGGCGTGTCCGTAAGGTGGACGAGTCCAGTCAATCCGTCGGTGGATGAGTCCCCGGAGAACCGGCTAATACAAACTCCTTCTGGGTGGAGAAACCTCGCCACAACACACTCTTGCAACAGCAAGTAAGGAGAGTACAGAAATACAAGGAAAGACAGCAAGAAATACAACAGTAAGAAAACTCTTGCTTGCCTTCTCTTCGACTGGAAGAAGCAGCAGCTCCAAGCGCCTACAACAGCAGGTGACCCAGCCAAAGGGAAGCTCACGCGAAGCTTCAACGCTTCAAGAACTCAGCAGAGCTCGGCAGCAGAAAGAAGAAGAAGGTTCGGAGAGGAATGGTCTGTAGAGTCGCTCGAACCCTTATATAATCTGCGAACCTGCAAGCCAAAAGGCCAGAAACACAGGAGCCAAAAATAGCCTAGCCGTTGTCTCTCAACGGCTAGGGCCAGACCGATCAGGCATCGCCCTGATCGGTCTGGAGCTATCCTGATCGGTCCGGAGCTATCCTGATCGGTCCGGACCGATCCCACCTCTGGCTGCGTCTCCGATCGGTCGTGGAGATCGATCAGGCTCCATGCTGATCGGTCTCCAGACCGATCCAGCTGTTCTACAGAAAAGCGCCCAACTTTCTGTGCGTACCCTGATCGGTCCCGGGGACCGATCAGGATTCATGCTGATCGGTCCCCAGACCGATCAGTAAGCTCACAGAGGCACACTGATCGCTTTCTGATCGGTCTCCAGACCGATCAGATGACCTGGATCGATCCACTGATCGATCCAACTCTTGGTTTTTGTCCAAACCAATTCCCACGCCTTCCACACCAATATCCGGTCAACCTTGACCTATTGGTATCTCATGCTTAGCATCTGGTCACTTCCTTGACCTGCTAAGACTCCCTACCAAGTGTCCGGTCAATCCCTTTGACCCACTTGGTCTTTCCAACACCAGATGTCCGATCATCCTTGATCCATCTGGATTTTCCCTTGCCTGGCTTCACTCACCCGGACTTTCACCTGGCTTCACTCACCAGGATTTCCACACTGCCTAACATCCCAGTTAGGACTTTCTCACTGCCTGGCTTCACTCACCAGGACTTTCCAACTGCTTAACATCCCAGTTAGGACTTTCCCACTGTCTGGCTTCACTCACCAGGACTTTCCACACTACCTAACATCCCAGTTAGGACTTTCCCACGTGCCAAGCTCCCTTCTTGGACTTCTCCGTGCCAAGTCTCCATACTTGGACTTTTCTCGAATCAGGTCAACCAGGTCAACCTTGACCTACGGTTGCACCAATAATCTCCCAAACATCTATTCTTGTCTCATATCAAGAATAGAACTCTCTCACGAGTGTCAAACATCAACATGCAACTCAACTAGGTCAACCTTGACCTAAGGTTGCACCTACAATATTCCCAAGTCAAACATCAAAATACAACTCGAGTCACGTCACCTCGAGTCGGGTCAACCAGGTCAACCTTGACCTAAGGTTGCACCAACACACGGTCCCTCGGATCTCCATCCTTCACCGAACCCGAAGCCATTAAGCTGAGTCATATGTGTTGGATCGTGAATTCGATAGTGGGGGTGAATATCGATTAATAAAAATTCTCGTTGAGTAAGCACACAGCGGAAAATAATTAAGCCAAAGCAAACACAATGATTTACTTGGTTCGAAGCCTTTGGCGACTCCTACTCCAAGGCCCGCACACAAGGGTGCTTTCGATGGACAATCACTAATAATTCGAAAGGTTATTACAAACTAAGTATAGGAATTAATTAGCGAAAAAGAAAGCTGACAATAAATAAAAACAGAAACAGAATTAACAGTTTTGTCGGAGATCTTTCGCAGCGTCGAAGGAGCACAGAAGAGTAGATCTTTCGTTGTTGTAGTTATGACTCCAGCCTTTACCCACCTTATATAGGAGGTTCCGGGCGCCTGGAACCTCTAGGGCGCCCTGAATATGACGTAGCCGAGCCAACCAAGGCGCTCCGCGTGGCGAAATGACGTTGCGGATAAAAGTTCACCTCCGGGCTCCCGGATCCCTCTCGGGCGCCTGGACCCCTCCAGGGCGCCCGGACCACTCTTCTCCAGAAAATCCTTCTCCTGCAAGAAAGAGTTAGTCCAAGGCAAAATGCAAATAATATTATCCTACAAAACAAAGTGTTAGCACAGTTTAAAGTTAATAAGTAGAGTATTAGCTAGATTTCGTCTCCTCGAGACTGGAATCTAGTCACGATCTCGACTTAGATATCCGAAATGAGTCTAAGTCGGATATGTTGGGATCTTAGATGGCTAGAGGGGGGGTGAATAGCCTCTTTGAAAACTTAAACACAATCTTTCTTAAAGAAAAACTTGTTAGCACAGCGGAAGTAGAAAACTAAAACGGAGGAAGAAAGACACACACAGCAGACACACGGATATACAAGGTTCGGGGATAACTTGCCCCTACTCCTTGGAGTGTCCGTAAGGAGGACGACTCCTTGATCTTTCGGTAGATCACACCCCGGACAAAATCCGGCTAAAGATGTCTCCTTCTCGGTGGAGCAACCTCTCAACAGAGTCTCAGTTGATTATAGAATTAAGCACAAGACTTACAGTAGCTGAGAAGAATAATCAGATGAGCTTACAGCCACGCGGAGAAGTAACAGAGCAGAGAGCGCACAACAACCTTCTTAGCAAGGAGCTCATAGCTTCACCAACTTGCTTTCTCAAAGGATTGATCGATTGGAAAACAGAGAATCCAATTAACTTCTTTCTGAACCTCTCTTCTTCCTTCTTATGTCTCTCTGCTTTACTGGCTCGAATCACTGCCGCCTGTAGAATCGCTGCTGCCAACAAGGCGTAGCCAATCACCTCTCCTCCTCATCTGGTTCTCTGAACCCATGCCAATGGAAATCACTGGCGTCTCTGGATACGAACCAATAAGTAGAGGTCAAACTGAGCGCAGCCCAATCGCAATCAGATTCGTCAGTGAACGTTGATGCCTCAAATGCATCTGTTGCAGCAAATCACAGTGTAAAGAGCACTTGTCTTCTTCTCTTAATGAATCTTAATTTGAATTCAACCATGAGAGTGTGACCTGCAAGCTGCAAGCTAAAAAGACTCACAGCAGATGGTTAAAAACAGATGGGTGAAAACAAATACGGCAATCAGAAAAAGTACATGCAAAACAAACAATACCGTGGGTTGGTCTGCAGACCGATCCCTGGATCATCGCTGATCGGTCTGCGGACCGATCAGGCACTAATTTGATCGGTCCCCAGACCGCTCTTTCCAAACGCGCACAACTTCTGATCGGTCTGCGGACCGATCAGGCACTAATCTGATCGATCCCGAGACCGATCAGATGTCGCTCTTCCCAAGCGCTTACAGCCTCCTGATCGGTCTCCAAACCGATCAGTAAAATCACAGTAGACTACTGATCGATTCCTGATCGGTCGCTAGACCGATCAGGTGTCCAAGGTTTCACTGGATCGGTCTGCCGACCGATCCAGCTTCTTGACTCAGTCCGGGTCGAGCCCTCTCTGACCTAGTCCGGAGAAGCGAGCTCCC
This sequence comes from Zingiber officinale, assembly GCF_018446385.1. Taxonomy (NCBI): domain Eukaryota; kingdom Viridiplantae; phylum Streptophyta; class Magnoliopsida; order Zingiberales; family Zingiberaceae; genus Zingiber; species Zingiber officinale. The sequence goes on from NC_055995.1 coordinate 118,971,798, forward strand.
TAGCCCTCTCCGACTTCATCTGGTCCTAGAGAACGAGCTACCGAGCCCTCTCTGACTTCGTATGCCAAGTTTCCTTCTTGGACTTTTCAACACCAGATGTCCGATCACCCTTGATCCATCTGGATTTTCCCTTGCCTGGCTTCACTCACCAGGACTTGCACCTAGCTTCACTCACTAGGGTTTTCACCTGGCTTCACTCACCAAGATTTCCAATCTGCCTGGCTTCACTCACCAGGACTTTCCAACTGCCTAACATCCCAGTTAGGACTTTCTCAATCAGGTCAACCAAGTCAACCTAGATTAGTAATCAATCTGAGTTAAATATCTGATACAAACTTAAATCAGTGTCAACAGCAAAACAACATCCAGGTCAGACTGTATCAACAATCTCCCCCTTTTTGTTGTTTGACAACACGATTTAAGTTTAGATCAGAAATGCTCATATACCCATAATTTTTAGGGAAATCAGGATCCTCCCCCTAAGACGGATATACCTTAGTTATCTTCTCCCCCTTTTTCATATCGACTCGATGAAGTCAATTCATCACTTAACTTAACTTAGTCGAATAGGTGCGAATTAGGTAAGAGGATTCAAAAAGACTCAAAGTCATCCTCTCCCCTAAAATCAACCTTTCATTCATTTCTAAACTTAGTTATCTTCTCCCCCTTTGTCAAACACCGAAAAGGAGCGAACAAGGTAAGATAACTTAAAGAGCTCCCCCTTAATCCATACTGTCTTCTGCTTAATCCCCCTAGAATTCCTTCTAAGTGTATTTTAGGACAGTAAATGAATAAAGAAATAAAAGACATATGAAGAGTATAGTAACAACCAAGAAAAGAACAGCAAATATATAAGGAAGAATGAGTAGCATAACAGTAAGTAGCATACAACCAGGTCAGGCATAAGTATCTAGCAACCATCATCCAAAACATACAATCAATATGATCATCAAAAAGTATCAGTCATCTTCCTCAAGACGAGGAACATCTCCAGTGTCGGCTGGAGGAATATCTTCCGGAGGCGGGATGCTGCTGCTCGAAAGTGTATGGTCCGGGTGGTGCTGCGGAGGTGGGTATCTGGCCATCCACCCTCGAAGCAGTTGCTGAGTCACCAACTGCTGGCTGCGCAGATCGTCGTAGCGCTGGTCAATCCGTATGCGTAGTCCATCGAACTCAGCAGCCATCATCTCCTCGTGGCGATCAAAGCGACTCTCCAGCTCGGCGATCTGCCAGCGCAGATCAGGATCGGCCTCTCCATCGTCAGCAGGAGGAGGAGCAGCAACAGGAGCAACCTGTCGTCGAGGTAACTCACCTAGTGCCCTCCCATCCTTCCACCTAACTGCCCTAGCCTGTCCTAAGATTCCAGACTTGGAAAATGCACGTTTCCCAAGTCGACAATCCTGCCTAACCATCTTTACCATCCTCCCCCTAGAGACGTCAACACCCAGGGTCTCAAGCCAATCAGTAATTACATGCCCATAAGGCATATAGATGGTGTAACCGCTTGGCTCGCTATGGGATATGATAGAAGTATAGACACTCGACATGATATCAAAGTCAAGACGCCTACGCAACCCATAAAGCATCAGACAATGATACGGTCGAATCTCTGCCAATGGTTTAGAAGTAATAGGTAGTAGACAGTTTGTGACAATTTTGAAAAGAATGTAATCAGGAGCAGAAAGGCAAAGGGCTGCAAATGTAGGAAAGTCGACATCTAACTCATCTAATCCAGCCGGTTTCGGATGTCCAAAGAAGTACTCATAAATCGAGTCAGATGAGACATCAAGAGGATGAGGCATGGGTTCAGGCAAAGCAGGATAGAATGAGAACACTGTCCCCGAACACAAACGACAGCCTAAATAATCAAAGAAGGCAATTAAGCTGAAATCAACGGTTTGCTTAGCCACTCTTGATCTATAACTACCATCAATAGTCTGATGAAGGTTGTTATAGAATTCAGAAACTAGGTCAAGGTTGATATCCTTCTCTAAATATACCAAGGAATCAAGTTTATAGTAGGCTATGGTCTCCGTAATCGCTGGACAAAACTCATTCATGTATTTTTTATCGACTGATCTACATGGGAGCAACTTGAAGGTCCTTTCCTTAAAGGATTGTTCAAACTGTTGGTTAGGAAATCTTCCCGAACTGGATGGTTGAGGTCGGGAGGTTTCTTTGGATTTGGATTTATCTTTGGACTTGGAAGTACCTTCACCTACTGGTTTCTTCCTAAGGGGTTAGGAACATGACACAGATGAAGCAAAGGAGCACAACCCGAGCACCACCCCAAATCACTGAATCAGTGAGAAATGAAACAAATGAAGTACTAACGAGAAATAGAGCTGATGAAGTTACCTTGGAGCCATTTCTCTAGTTTTCGGAGAAAGAAAGAAATGCTGAGGCAGGAGGGAGTCGTCTAGGGTTCGGCGATCAAGGGGAAGAAGAAACGGGGGAAAAGAGAGTCGGCTAGGGCTTCGTAGGTAATGGGAAAGGAGGGAGTCGGGAGGAGTTAAAGCCAGGGATCGATCTATTCTCTGATCGGACGGCTGTTCGATCAGGAGAAATCCTGAACGATCAGATTCACCCGAGTGAATCGGCGACACCTGATCGGTCAGTGGACCGATCAGGGATCATCCTGATCGGTCAGTGGACCGATCAGGGATCATCCTGATCGGTGCCCGGACCGATCAGGGGGCTTTCTTCGTGCGCTGATCGGTCACTGGACCGATCAGATACCAAACAGAGAGTTTGGCTTCGTTCTGGATCGGTCGACAGACCGATCCAGACTTTCCTTATCGGTCTGTGGACCGATCAGTGTCTGATAACCCGATTTCAGTAATTTCAGTAACTGAAATACTGAGCCATGAAGTCTGAAGAATCCGGAACTCAAGAATTCATAACTTCCCTAAGACATACCCTAGAACTTAGGAATCACCAAACACTAATATATTCGAAATATGATTTCTTATGGCCTGAACTTGTTCATAATCCAAAAGTTTCAGACTCTTATCAAACAAAACCTCACACTAACTCCAACCATATGGAGTTCTGTCTTCTTGGTCCTTAGAAGTTCAAAACATATTTTTGCTAAACTCATCTCTATGATCAGGTTCAAATTTGTCAAAATATAAACAACTTGTCCTAATTTTTCAATCAAGGCATGAAAGCTGAAATTTTTGATCCTTGTTATGTTTAGTTTCAAGTTTGTCAAAATATATCCAAGTTGCTATTATTTCCTTTAACAACCTATCGTTTTATCAATCAAAGTCATGAAATGAGCCAAACAACAATACCAATCAACACATCAACCATCAACCATAATTAGATAATTTCTAGGCAAAAGTCCAACCAAGATTCCTTAGTTGGAATATATGAGTAAGATCTAGGAGCCAAATACACATGAATTATGTAATGGCCTTCCCCATACTCAATTAATGTTTCTTCAACCTAATTATTCAAGGGATGCATGATACATTTTGAATAATTTGGTTGATCCTACCATCTCACCCCATATTTAGCAAACAAAAACAATTTGTTAAACCTTATAGTTTGTGTGAGATGTCCCCAAGTTGCCCAAATTAATTTCTCAATTTTTCTTGTCATTTTAATGGTCCTTATTGATCATGATGTGGTCAACATGACTTATTGAGCCAAACACATTCCCAATTCCCTCCTTAAATGACTAAATTCATTTTTCGGAAGAGGTTTTGTGAAAATGTCGGCTAAGTTTGACTTTGACTCAACATATGTGAGTGCAATGTCTCCCCTAGCTACGTGATCTCTAATGAAGTGATGACGCACTTCAATGTGTTTGGTCCTTGAATGATGGACTGGATTTTTCGTTAGGTTTATTGTGCTAATGTTGTCACACAACACTTGCACTCCCTTATACGAAAGTCCATAATCTTCTAGAGTGTGAATCATCCACAACAATTGTGATACACTCTCTCCCATGGCAATGTATTCAGCCTCGGTCGTGGAGAGAGCAACACAATGTTGCTTCCGACTTGACCAACTAACTAATGATGAACCTAAGAATTGGCAACCCCCACTAGTGCTTTTCCGATCCAATTTGCACCCAGCATAATCGGAATCGGTATAGCCTATCAAGTCAAAAGACTCTGTACGAGGGTACCATAGACCTACTCGAATTGTGCCCTTAAGGTATCTCAATATTCTCTTAACTGCAATTAAATGAGATTCCTTGGCACAGACTTGATATCTAGCGCACATGCCCACAGCAAAAAGTATGTCCGGTCGACTAGCTGTGAGATATAGAAGACTACCAATCATGCTTCTATATTGCGTTAGATCAATTGGTTTTCCACTCTCATCATTGTCAAGGCGAGTGTTTGTCGCCATTGGAGTGGACACTTCCTTAGAGTCACTCATATTGAATTTTCTAAGCATCTCTTGAGTGTATTTTGTCTGATGGACATAAATTCCATCTCGAGTTTGTTTGATTTCAAGTCCGAGGAAGAATGTCAACTCTCCTACTAGACTCATCTCAAACTCACTTTCCATGTGAGAAATGAATTCATTCAAATAGCCCTTGTTATTTGAGCCACAAATTATGTCATCGACATACACTTGGGCTACAAAAATATTTTCACCATCTTTACGCAGAAATAGTGTTGGGTCTATTTGGCCTCTTACAAAGCCCTTTTCTAATAGGTAAGTTGACAACCTTTCGTACCATGCTCGAGGTGCTTGTTTAAGCCCATAAAGAGCTTTCTTGAGCTTGTACACGTGGTTTGAAACTTCGGTATTCACAAACCCCGGTGGTTGTTCAACATAGACCTCTTCTTTGATGAATCCGCTTAAGAAGGCTGATTTAACGTCCATTTGATAGAGCTTGAAACCTCTATGTGCAGCAAAAGCTAGCATCAAACGAATGGACTCTAATCGGGCCACGGGAGCATAAGTCTCATCATAATCGAGACCTTCGACTTGACTATAGCCCTTGGCTACAAGTCTTGCCTTGTTTCTTACAACTTCTCCCTTTTGATTTAACTTATTTTTGAAGACCCATTTAGTTCCAATAATGGTGGTCTTCTTAGGTCTAGGAACTAAGTCCCACACTTGGCTCCTTTCAAATTGACCTAACTCATCTTGCATAGCTAAGATCCAATCAGGATCGTGCAATGCCTCATCAACTAATTTTGGTTCAATCTCTGAAATCAATGCGACTTCATTAGACTCATTTCTAAAGAATGACCTAGTCCTAACCCCTTGTTGGATGTCTCCCACAATTTGGTCTTGGGGATGACTAGTGGCTAACCTAGACTGCCTTGGTGTTGGCGGTGCCTCATGAGTGGTCTCACTCGGCACAGGCAAGGACTCAATATCAGGCAAAGGATCAGATTGAGTTCTTTGTTGCCTTTGCTCATCAACATCAGAGTCAACTTCGACTCGTTCTTCATTTTGATCATTCAAACTTAGATTTCTAAGTTCAAATTGAATTTCTCCTACATCCCTTGGTTGATCATTTAAGTTAGGGATTTCTTCAAAAGCTACATCAGAGGACTCTTCAATCAATTTAGTCCTATTGTTGTAGACTCGATAGGCTTTGCTGGTAAGAGAGTACCCGACCAGTATCCCTTGATCAGCCTTAGCCGTGAACTTCCCAAGATGATCCTTGGTGTTCAAGATAAACACCTTACAACCAAACACCCTAAGATGTTTAATTGTAGGCGATTTCCCAAACCAAAGTTCATGGGGAGTTTTTCCTAAAAACCTATGTATTAAAACTCGATTTTGCACATAGCAAGCTGTATTCACAGCTTCAGCCCATAAGTGGCTCGGTAGTGAGTACTCATTGAGCATGCTTCGTGCAGCCTCTTGTAGGACTCGGTTCTTTCTCTCCACAACCCCATTTTGCTGTGGGGTCCTTGGAGTAGAGAACTCATGCCTATATCCCTTTTCTTGACAAAACTCTAAAAACCTATGATTTTGAAATTCCCCACCATGATCACTTCTAATGGTTTTAATTGTTGTCGATTTTTCATTTTCAGTTCTTCTACAAAAGGAAATAAAAATATCTATAGTTTGGTCCTTATGTTTCAAAAAGAAAGTCCATGTGTATCTAGTAAAATCATCAACGATTACCAAGCAATATCTACTTCCATTCAATGATATTACACTACTGCAATCAAATAGGTCCATGTGCAATAAATCTAAAGCAGTAGATGTACTTACAGTGCTTTTACCTTTATGAACAACTTTTGTTTGCTTACCCTTTTGACATGCATCACATAGTTTGGTCTTGTGGTACTTGATGCTGGGTAAGTCTCGCATTAATCCTTGGTTGGCCAACTTCCGGATGTTCTTCATGTTTACATGTGCCAACCTTCTATGCCATAGCCAAGACTCTTCTTCTTTCGACATGAAACACTTAATCAAAGCATTAGTAGCACTTTTAAACGATACTTGATAAATATTATCAACCCTTGTGCCTACTAGTACTGTGTCAAGTGTGTCAATGTGTTTAACCAAACATTGACTTGAATGAAATTCAATTGTGTAACCCGTATCACACAATTGACTGACACTTAGGAGATTAAAAGTCATCCTCTTGACTAGAAGGACATTCTTGATATGGAAACATTCGGATATATGAATGTCTCCAACTCCTACAACCTTAAGGCTACCATTATTACCAAAAGACACATTACCTCTACTTTTGTTTTGAATGGTTGTAAACAGTGATTTGTCCCCGGTCATGTGCTTGGAGAATCCACTATCAACAAACCAAGTTGATAGATGCTCCCCCTCGACCAATGCCTACAAGACACGGAAGATAGAGGTTTTAGGTACCCAAATCTTGGGACCTAATGCTTCTACAACGAAAGACCTAGGAATCCATGCCTTGGTCATACCTTTCCTAGTTCCATGAGCCCTAGAAACATGTGATCTACTATTTTGAGTTCTAGACATTAGAGAAATGAAACTCGACTCCTTGGGTTGATACCCTAGCCCGGCCTTGTTGTAGACTGCCCTTTGGGCATTTAGAATCATGTCTAGAGTCTTAGAGCTAGTTGAGAACTTCTCAAGCATTTTCTTGGGTTTCTCAACCTCACCCTTTAAAGCCTTGTTCTCATCCTCAAGGACTTCTAGATGTAGGTCATCGACCTCATCTTCCCTAAGGGTCCTTAAGGTTTTTACTTCTTCTTTTAACAATTTATTTTCTGTTTTTGACTTTTTAAGCAATGTAGATAAGTGAGTGATAGTCTTATAACACTTTTCTATATGAGAAGAGGTTACCTCTTCATCATCCGACGATGATGAAGCCGCGGTTGAAGCGTCGCTCGAGTCTCCCTCACTTCCGGAGTCCGAAACCTCCCTTGCCATAAGTGCTAATTGTCGTGTGCTCTTTTCCATCTTCTCTTCTTCCTCCGATGAGCTTGATGAGGACTCATCCCAAGTGGCCTTGAGAGCCTTCTTCTTCTTGACTCTTTCCTCCTTCTTTTTGGCTCGTTCCTCCTTCCTCTTTAATTTCGGACACTCGCTCCGAATGTGTCCTTTCTTGCTACACTCATAACATATAACATTAGATTTATCAAAATTTTGATCATTAGTTTTACCTTTTCCTTTGTATCTTCGGCTTCTTCTCATAATCCTTCTTACGAAGTTCGCCATCTCACTTGATGATGATCCACTTTCATCATCGGATTCGGAGGAAGAGGTGGATGAGGAAATCTCCTTTTCCTTCTTCTTTTCCTTCTTCCTTCTTCCATCCTTGCTCTTTGGTCCTGCAAATAAAGCAATACCCTTCTCTTTTTGACCTTTGTTAGCAAGCTCATGAAGTTCCATCTCACAAAAAAATTCATCTAGTTTAACAATGGAAAGATCCTTGGATACCTTGTAGGCATCTACCATAGATGACCACAAGGCATTCCTCGGAAAAGATTTAAGAGCGTACCTTACTAGATCGCGATTCTCCACTCGTTCGTCCACAGAGTGTAGACCGTTGATGATCTCCTTGAATCTCCCATGAAGTTCACTTACCGTTTCATTGTCCTTCATGGTTTGATTTTGGAGCTGATTCAAGAATAGGTCCCTCTTGGCAATCCGAGAATCTCGAGTTCCTTCTTGGAGCTCGATGAGTTTGTTCCATAGGTCTTTTGCACTCGAGAACGGACCTACCTTGACGAGTTGGTCCTTGGCGATTCCACATTGCAAGGTGACCATAGCCTTGGCATCGGCTTGTGCTTTGCGGAGTTGTTCGGTAGACCACCTTGACGAATCGAGTTCCTTACCTTCTTCATCCTTTGGTGGTGTGAAACCTTCCTTGACTGAGAACCACATGGCAATGTCGGTCTTGAGGTAATACTCCATGCGGCCCTTCCAATAATGAAAATCTGCTCCTTCGAAGTAGGGTGGTCGATTCGTGCTAAAGCCTTCCTTCATAGCCATCCTTGTTTGCTCTTTTGGGTGTTAATCCGAATCAAAGAGCCCCTTGCTCTGATACCACTTGTTGGGATCTTAGATGGCTAGGGGGGGGGGGGTGAATAGCCTCTTTGAAAACTTAAACACAATCTTTCTTAAATAAAAACTTGTTAGCACAGCGGAAGTAGAAAACTAAAATGGAGGAAGAAAGACACACACAGCAGACACACGGATATACAAGGTTCGGGGATAACTTGCCCATACTCCTTGGAGTGTCCGTAAGGAGGACGACTCCTTGATCTTTCGGTAGATCACACCCCGGACAAAATCCGGCTAAAGATGTCTCCTTCTCGGTGGAGCAACCTCTCAACAGAGTCTCAGTTGATTATAGAATTAAGCACAAGACTTACAGTGGCTGAGAAGAATAATCAGATGAGCTTACAGCCACGCGGAGAAGTAACAGAGCAGAGAGCGCACAACAACCTTCTTAGCAAGGAGCTCACAGCTTCACCAACTTGCTTTCTCAAAGGATTGATCGATTGGAAAACAGAGAATCCAATTAACTTCTTTCTGAACATCTCTTCTTCCTTCTTATGTCTCTCTGCTTTACTGGCTCGAATCACTGCCGCCTATAGAATCGCTGCTGCCAACAAGGCGTAGCCAATCACCTCTCCTCCTCATCTGGTTCTCTGAACCCATGCCAATGGAAATCACTGGCGTCTCTGGATACGAACCAATAAGTAGAGGTCAAACTGAGCGCAGCCCAATCGCAATCAGATTCGTCAGTGAACGTTGATGCCTCAAATGCATCTGTTGCAGCAAATCACAGTGTAAAGAGCACTTGTCTTCTTCTCTTAATGAATCTTAATTTGAATTCAACCATGAGAGTGTGACCTGCAAGCTGCAAGCTAAAAAGACTCACAGCAGATGGTTAAAAATAGATGGGTGAAAACAAATACGGTAATCAGAAAAAGTACATGCAAAACAAACAATACCGTGGGTCGGTCTGCAGACCACGCTTCCGATCATCGCTGATCGGTCCGCGGACCGTCAGAATTAATCTGATCGGTCTCCGCATCGATCGATGTCGCCGACTTCGATCGATCTGCGGACCGATCAGCACTAATCTGATCGATCCCAGACCGATCAGATGTCGCTCTTCCCAGCGCCATGCCTCGATCGGTCTCGGCATCGATCAAAAATCACGATGACCATCGATCGATTTCGATCGGTCCGCAGATCGACGAATCGATCGAGCCATCGATCGATTCCCCGACGGCCGCACCGATCAGTGTCCAGAGCCACCGATCGGTCCGCCGACCGATCCAGCCTCTGCTCGATCGGTCCGCTCGACCTAGTCCGAGAAGCGAGCTCCCTAGCCCTCTCCGACTTCATCTGGTCCTAGAGAACGAGCTACCGAGCCCTCTCTGACTTCGCATGCCAAGTTTCCTTCTTGGACTTTTCAACACCAGATGTCCGATCACCCTTGATCCATCTGGATTTTCCCTTGCCTGGCTTCACTCACCAGGACTTGCACCTAGCTTCACTCACTAAGGTTTTCACCTGGCTTCACTCACCAAGATTTCCAATCTGCCTGGCTTCACTCACCAAGACTTTCCAACTGCCTAACATCCCAGTTAGGACTTTCTCAATCAGGTCAACCAAGTCAACCTAGATTAGTAATCAATCTGAGTTAAATATCTGATATAAACTTAAATCAGTGTCAACAGCAAAACAACATCCAGGTCAGACTGTATCAACAGGATCGACGCCTAATGTTCCCATCCCGGGAATGCGTCCTCACAGTCACTCCCCTCCAGCGACTTACCTTCTCTTACCTGTCAGACGTCTGGTTAGCCCTTCGACCCGTCTGAGCTTCGTGTCAGCTATCCGGTCAGTCCGTCGACATAGATGGACTTCGTGCCAAACGTCCGGTCAGCCCGTCGACCCGTTTGGACTTCGTGCCAGACATCAGGTCAGCCCGTCGACCTGTCTGGGTTTCTCCTGCACACTCGGTCAAAGTGTTAGATCACAACAAAACTAACTTAACCTATTTTGTCATTCATCAAAACTTGAGTTAGACCATTAGTGCTAACCGCACCAACAATCTCCCCCTTTTTGATGCAATGACAACCTGGTTAAGTTAGTAAAAAAAAATATGCAAGTAAAAACAAGCATAAGATTGTTAAGTTAGCTTTTAAATTTTGTTGTTTGTATAACTATAATTTAACCACCTAACCCCCCCCCCCCCTGGCATTCATCAAAAAAATTAACATAGAATAAATTATAATTAAAAATATAATGTAAATAAAAATCTAGAAATGTAAGTCAGATTATCTTGGGGGAGTTTAAGTTTAAGCTTTTAACTTTTATCATTTTCAAAGTAGCTACTTTTAACTTTAGACAGATAACTTAATCTTTTGAAAAGAGTTTTGCAATTTGGAAACATAATTTGCAAAGATATCATTTTTAAGTCAAGTTTTTAAAACTAAGTAAAATCAAGTTTTAGTTTGTAAAATTTATTTTTAACTCTGACTTTGTAACCTTTTAAATAAATTTCTAAAAATATGTTTTGAAACCCAAGTAGAATATAATTTGAAAATAAAGCTAATTTTCAAAAAAAAATTTAACTTTCAAAACTAATTTTGAAAAAAAAATCCAAAGAATTTTTTTTTAATAAAAAGATTTTTCAAAGATTGATTTAAAAATAAGTATAAAAATAATTAAAACTCCTCCTGTACCTGACATTACAAAATCTGTCTAACCAGTTAGTTACTCACTGACTATTAGAGGATAGCAGCTTTCACTTGGTTAGTCAAGTTAAGTCTAATCATCATCAGTTAGTATTTGACTAAAATGAATAACTTAACTTGATTAATATCTGTTTGGTATTTAACACCGAGACTTATGTCGATGCACTGAAATAAGCATCTTAAGTCCAGGCAATTTGCCTATGCATCTCACCCCTTTCTATGTTTGACAATTACAAATAAGGGAATCGTAGGGTGTTAGTGAGATGTTCAAGTACTATTCCTAGGGGAACATGCTTTTTAAGGGATTATTCTAGTCTAAGGCTAAAACTGATTTAAAATTCTAGAAATGGAAGATTTTAAGAAAATACAAATATTTTATCCTAGAATTTGAAAATGTTATTTTTGAAAACATGTTTTGCAATTTTTGTATCTTAGTCTATTAAATAAATCAGAATAAATCATTTTCAAAGTCAAGATATACTTAAGTCGGAGTAGTTCAGAATACCATAAGTCAATGTCAAGGTCAACATACAATGATCATAATAGAATATACATAGTGATCAGGAAGTCTATCGAGATGAGGAGGGGTGTGGTCCGGATCCCAAGGAACGTAACATCTCGATCAGCTCAGTGTGATGGGTCCGGGCATCCTCTCGGGAACTGGATAGATCACGTCGAAGGTTAGAGATATCCTGTCTCATGTCTCGTCTCAAGTTGGATACCTCCTGATGGAGACTCGTCATGGATATCTCGAGTCCGGCAACTCGATCGCCTAGAGTGCGAGGAGCGGGACGAGGTGCTCGGCCTGGAGGTGGTATAGGGGTCGGAGCATCCTCACCGAATAATGCGACCATAAACTCATCCTACTCTCCCTCCTCCTGGGCATCTGGGTCTGGCTGGTGCTGTGCCCCCCTCCACCAAGATAGGATACCCTCATCATCTATATGGACACCTCCTAAAGAGAAGCTCCTAAGTCCTAAGTCGTCGAACTCAGTCATGGCTCGAACATCACCTCGGGTGACGTCAATATGTAGGTGGGCGAAATATGCCGTCAAAATATGACAATACGGCATATGAACTCGAGCGCTAGCAGTGACTCCAGCTGAGTGGATAATGGTTTGAAAGATATGTAAACTAATATCTATGTCTAATCTATGACAAAGAGCATACAAGAGAAAGGAATGAAATGAGCGCATCATCGCTATGTCGCGAGTGGAGAGTGGTAAGATACAGAAGACTAAAACCCTATAGAGTACATAATCGTGAACTTGAAGGCCTACTGACCTAAACATAGTCACAGTGGGTACTCGCTCCCCTCTAAAAAAATACGAGTAAATCATATCCAGATTAACGTGTGAGTAGGGATCACCAAATGGTAGATTCCTAGGAGGGTAACACTGAAAAGGGCACGTAGATGGTCGTAACTCTAAGAAGTCCTGAATAGTGGTAGGAGATAATGTAATATCCATACCAGCTACTCTAGTAGTATAAGTAAGATCATCTATCCTAACTAAGTTATTATAAAATTCAGCACATAAATTTATGTTTACTGAACTGGTACAGTAAACAAGGTTCCGTAAGTTATAGTGATTAATGACCTCTACAATTGAAACACAGGAACGTAAGAAAAACTCTCTATCTAAGCACTTAGTCCTAATAGGCATATAGATGGTCGACTTAAACCTAATCCTAAGTTCGCCAGTAGGAAACCTAGGGTCAATACTAGCAGTAGATGGCCCAACACCAGATCTAGAACGTTTTCTACATTATATAAAAAGACTATACTAAGCAAAAAAATCAGTGAAATATTTAAAGAAACTTAGGAGGGACAAAGAAATTTACCGAGGCATCGTGAGTAAAATTTTTAGAGATGACGACCTCGGTTGATTCGTAGCAGCGTAATAACCGCAGAATGAATTAAAATTTTAATTTTGATCACTCTTGCGGTAAAGCTCGAAAAGAGCCTTGACAAGAGTGAAGAAGATGTAGAGCAAAGGGAGAGGGCACCCCTGCCCCCTATATATAGGGGGCTCCAGGCGCCCAGACCCTTTTCAGGCGCTCGGGATTAGGTGGGGCGGGGCGCCCGGAGTCCCTTCCGGGCGCCCCGGATGGGAATACCAGGGGCGCCCGCCCTTGTTTTTTTTTTTAAATAATTTTTAAAGTTTTATTTTTTTATTATTTTTTAAAAATAATTTTTAAAATATTTTTTTTAAAGAATTTTTAAAGTTAAAAGAATTTTTAAAAGTTTTTAAAAGAATTTTTAAAATGATTTTCTTTTTAAAAGTTTTTAAAAGAATTTTTAAAATAATTTTTAAAGTTTTTAAAAGAATTTAAAATAATTTTAAAGTTTTTAAAAGAATTTTTTAAAGTTTTTAAAAGAATTTTTAAAAGTTTTTAAAATAATTTTTAAAATAATTTTTTAAAGTTTTTAAAAGAATTTTTAAAAGTTTTTAAAATAATTTTTAAAATAATTTTTTAAAAGTTTTTAAAAGAATTTTTAAAAGTTTTTAAAAGAATTTTTAAAAGTTTTTAAAATAATTTTTAAAATAATTTTTTTAAAGTTTTTAAAAGAATTTTTAAAAGTTTTTAAAAGTTTTTAAAATAATTTTTTTAAAATTTTTAAAATAATTTTTAAAACAGTTTTTAAAGAATAATTTTTAAAGTGTTTAAAAGATTTTTTTTTAAAAAATAATTTTTAAAGTTTTTTTAATTTTAATTTAATAATTTTAATAATTTTAATTTAATTGAATAAGTTTAATTTAATTTAATAATTTTAATTTAATTTAATTTTATAATTAAATTTTATTTCATTGAGTCCTTAGTCATCTTACCCGATCTACGTTTTCAATTAGGGAATCCTATAATTTTGTGAGATGAATTAGGTTCAATTTTAGTATTTGGTTTCACTTTGTGTTAGATTTAAGTTTAGTTTTGGGCTCAACAAATAGACATTCTTTGGATAAACTTCTGGGCTATGGTGAGTCACTTGGATATCATTAGAGTAACCATTTCTTCGAGGTTTTCCAAATAGTCCTATCAACTGAACTTAATACAAAACCTTGGTCTAACTGGTTAGGATCCATAAAGAGTAGCTTCGGTTAGTTCCACTTAGCCAAATGCACCAGGTCGAAGTCATATCTTCCTAGACATGCATAGACTAAACTTCCCTAATGTACTATCTGTTGGTGCAATCGACCTATACTTGATCAGTATGATCATGGTTTTGATGTATGTGTCAAAGAGTTTAAGTTAAACTTTCATATGTGTTTGATATGTGTGTTTGGGTCTTGCAGGACTTGGTGAAACACACATGAGAAGCTTGGTGCAGCTAAGCTTGGGAAGCTCATCCTAGGGCTCAGATCCTTGAGCCGGTGAAGGATGGTGTGGAAGACATCCGAGGGACCGCCGGACGAGGAGCAACGGAGTGGAGCCGAGGGAAGCGGACTTCAAGGCAACGTGAAGGATGACATGGAGAGGAGCCGCGGGCTCGGGTGCATCTAAGGGACGAAGGCCGAGGAAGAGGACTTCAAGGGCGACTCCGAAGAGGATGAGTGCGAGTGTGTAACAAGGTGCAGTCCAGTCGGTTGCAACTTTTAGCAGTCAACTGCACCAGTCGATTGCATACTTTAGCAGTCGATTGGCAGCGAATAGAAGCATTCTGTTCACTCAGTCGACAGCGACCAGTCGACTGCTAAAACTAGCAGCCGACTGGTAAATGACTGTTAGCCAACTGTTGGTGCTACGAAGTAGCCGTTGGCTACCTCAAACGGTAGCACCAGTTGACTGATGGTTTTGTCAATCTACTGGTGCCAAGATGAGTTGATATGATGATCAACTCTCTCCTCTTATTTATAGGAAGCTTTGAGGCTTGAAGGAGGTTATTGATTATTGTTGAATCACTCCTTAGCAATTGTCCAAAGCTTCCAAGCCTTTCTCTTTCTCCCAAAACCTAAACTTCATCATTGTAAAGAGGAAGAGAGCCTTGTGAGAGGTTTGCTCCATCGAGAAGGAGTAAAAGCTCTAGCCGGAGATTGCCGGGGATTGATCTACCGAAGGATCATGGGTTCGTCCACCTCAAGGACACATCGTGGAGTAGGAGCAAGCAATCTCCGAACCACGTTACATCGAGCTCGTTAGCGATTTGGTATTCTTTCTTTATTGTTTTCATTAGTTAGTTGTATTTCCGCTTGCGCACTAACTTGTAGGAGAAGAAATGCGATTTGGGGGTGACCTAGCTATCCAACCCCCCTTCTAGCCGGCCACTGATCCTTTATAAGTGGTTTCAGAGCAAGGGCACCCTTCAACGGACTAATCGCCGAGAAGAGCACTTTATCAAAATAGTCGGATCAAACATTCATCCACCCAAATTCGAAGGGGACTTCTCTTGGTGGAAGAAGAGAATGGACGTATTTTTTGAGACCGATTTTGACATTATGCTAATCATGGAAAATGATTTCGAAGTGCCTAGGGATCAAGATAATAAAATACTTGAGAAAACAAGGTGAAGCAAGAAGCAAAGGAAAGAACATTTAGCGAATTCTAAAGTCATACATCATCTACTAAATGTCCTTCCCCAATAAGAAGTGACAAGGGTTGGAACCTACTCAAGCGCCAAGGAGTTATGGAAAAAGCTAGTGGAGCTTCATGAAGGGACATCGGAAGCAAAACTAGCAAGAAGGGATCTTCTCCGAACTCAACTCAACAATATCAAACACAAAAAGGAGAAAAGGTATCAATACTTCATGTTAGGATTAAAGAAATTTTGAATGGACTAACAAGTGTAGGTGAGAAGCTTTTAAACCGAGATATCTTGATGAAAGCCATCAATGCCTTCCCAAGAACCTCGCCATGGAGCTCCATTGTAGATTCATTCTACATTTCAAAGGATCTAGAGAAGAGCTCTTTAGATGAATTCTTCTCAACAATGGAGCTTCACGAAACAAGAGTTGAAGGATTAGATGGAGAAGGCAATAGATCAAGAGGAGTAGCCCTTGTGGAAAACAAGGGAAAGGGTAAGAAGAAGAAGTCTTCATCCCCATCATCCTCCGACTCCGAAGAATCAAGCGCCTCAATGGATAGCGACCAAGAGGCGTATATGGTAAGAAAAATGAGAAGAGCATTTAAAAAATTTTCATCTAACAAATCTCATGCTAGGAAAAGTTCAAGAAACAAAAGTAGGACAAGGAAGATCATTTGCTATAATTGTCAATGAGAAGGACATATAAGAGATGATTGTCCTCTCTTGAAGAAGAAGGAAGGAAAGAAGAAGGGGGAGAAAAAGACAAAAGAAAAAGGGAAGAAAGTCAAAAATCTAAAGGTGACATGGGATGATCCATCTTCATCGGAGGAAGAAGAGCACCATGTGTCCCATTTTGTTCTAATGGGAATTGATGATGTAGCCTCCACCTCATCCGAACAAGAAGAAGGAAGGAGCTCAAGTGAAAGTGAAGAAGGGAGCTCAAGTGAAGGGTGAGGGCAAACTTCGGATTCGGACGTCTCGGTATGTGAGGTATACAATCTTCCTTCTCATGTTTTAATTAAGATTATTAAAAGTACAAATGAGGATTTGTTCAAGGCAAAAAGGAAAAATAAAACCTTGAAAAATGACATTTGCATGCTTAATGAAAAAAATTAGAATCCATGTGTTCTAAGGACAATGATATGCATGCTTGTTCTACAAGTTCAAATGATTCATGTTTAGAAGAGGAAAATAGGAAATTAAGGGAAAAAGTAGAATACCTTACCAATGCCCTTAAAAAAATTTGAAATTGGCTCTAAAATCCTAAATATGATTATTGGGAGACAAAGGGTAAGCTTTAAGAAAAATGGGTTAGGATACAATGAACCCAACAATGAAAAGACTTATCATTGTCTACTTGCTATGGGGCAATCAAAAACTAAGACCATAGATAGAAAATGGATCCCCAAGGAATACTTGATTAACCCAATTATAAAGAACCTCTATTGAGTGCCAAAGTCAATCCTCAAGGGTTAGAGGATTTTAGGTCAAGTTAATCATGGAAATCATAATTCTAATTTTCTTTTTGGTTGACTTGAGACCTTAAGGGGGAGAACTTAGCCTTGATAGAAATTCATGATAAAAAGGGCTAAGTAGATGTTACCTTTATCTCACAATGACTTGAATTATTCTCTAACCATAGATGTGAGATGATAGGATGGTACAAATAATTCACTTATGCTTATGGCATTTTGATGAGTTATGAAATGTATCAATTCTTAGTGATCATAGGCCAACTTTGGGAAAAGCAAATGTTTAATTAATGGACATCTTGCCCATAAATCATAATTGGATATTTTAAATGTGTTGAAAACAATTCTATGTTTTATTTACTGTAATATAGTGTTGAAACATATGATTGCAAAACTAATGTTCAAATTGATACAAACTTGAGTGATTTTCAAGGTTTTTGAGATTTGGTTAGAATTCCAAAAATATAATGAATTTTCATGAAAACATATTTTTCCTTGTTAAAGAACATTATAAGAAATATGTGTTCAAAATTTCATGATTTTTTGAATTTTCTATGCATTTCTGAAGTTGGCTTCAGAATGCTGAAATTCAAATTGGGTTTGTGACAGTCGACTGCGACAATTATCAATCGACTGGTACCTGTCTTCTAGCAACTTCAAGAGCTGGTTTTGGGTCATTTTGAGTCCACATTGATACCTTGGTATGAGTCTATGTTTGGTACAACTTTTGATGGTGTCAAAGGGAGAGAAATGGGAAGGTTTAAGTTAGAAACCTAATTGTGTGCAAAACTTGAAAATTAAGGTTAAAGAGCAAATGTTAAGGTGTTAAGGGGGAGCTTGTGTATTATCCTTCATGTTTACATATTGCTTTTTATTTTCAATGTTATTATTTATGTCTAACTTAAACATATTGCCACACATCAAAAAGGGAGAGATTGTTGGTGCAATCGACCTATGCTTGATCGATATGATCATGGTTTTGATGTGTGTGTCAAAGAGTTTAAGTTAGGCTTTCATATGTGTTTGATATGTGTGTTTGGGTCTTGCAGGACTTGGTGAAACACACATGAGAAGCTTGGTGCAGCTAAGCTTGGGAAGCTCATCCTAGGGCTCAGATCCTTGAGCCGGTGAAGGATGGTGTGGAAGACATCCGAGGGATCGCCGGACGAGGAGCAACGGAGTGGATCCGAGGGAAGCGAACTTCAAGGCAACGTGAAGGATGACATGGAGAGGAGCCGCGGGCTCGGGTGCATCTAAGGGACGAAGGCCGAGGAAGAGGACTTCAAGGGCGACTCCGGAGAGGATGAGTGTGAGTGTGTAACAAGGTGCAGTCCAGTCGGTTGCAACTTTTAGCAGTCGACTGCATGTTTTAGCAGTCGACTAGCAGCGAACAGAAGCATTCTGTTCGCTCAGTCGGCAGCGACCAGTCGACTGCTAAAACTAGCAGTCGACTGGTAAATGACCGTTGGCCAACCGTTGGTGCTACGAAGTAGCTGTTGGCTACCTCCAACGGTAGCACCAGTCGACTGATGATTTTTTCAGTTGACTGGTGCCAAGATGAGTTGATATAATGATCAACTCTCTCCTCTTATTTATAGGAAGCTTTAGGGCTTGAAGGAGGTTACTGATTATTGTTGAATCACTCCTTAGCAATTGTCCAAAGCTTCCAAGCCTTTCTCTTTCTCCCAAAACCTAAACTTCATCTTTGTAAAGAGGAAGAGAGCCTTGTGAGAGGTTTGCTCCACCGAGAAGGAGTAAAAGCTCTAGCCGGAGATTTTCGGGGATTGATCCACCGAAGGATCAAGGGTTCGTCCACCTCAAGGACACGTCGTGGAGTAGGAGCAAGCAATCTCCGAACCACATTACATCGAGCTTGTTAGCGATTTGGTATTCTTTCTTTATTATTTTCATTAGTTAGTTGTATTTCCGCTTGCGCACTAACTTGTAGGAGAAGAAACGCGATTTGGGGGTGACCTAACTATCCAACCCCCCTTCTAGCCGGCCACCGATCCTTTACACTATCATCCAAAACTTCACAAGTACCATAGGTCAAATTAAACTTGGTCCCTTTCTGATTAGTCTTAATTATCCTGCCGGGTAGGTTAGTTTGGGTTACCCTGTCGGGTAGGTTAGTTTTGGAGGTGCCAGCTATTCTGGAGCCTTCCCCTGAATTATTGGCCTTTATTTTTTATTTTTAGTTCTTGGTTTATGTATGTTCTTTTTATAGTTATAATTGACTTTGTGATATTCTAAGTCTTGGTGGGGTCTAAAATATTTAGATTTTGAATTTGTTGGTCTGGGTTTGTATTTTGGTTGTTAAGTTGATTTATTTAATTTTATATAATATATTTTTCTTTGGGTATGTAGTATTGGTTAAGTCCTACTTGCGTGGTTAAGCACGCTTTCGGAACCCAAGCTTTACTTGATTGTCTGTGTTGGGTTATTAATGATTTAAATGTTTTATTCGAACTTGACTTGTAGCCAAGCTCGATTTTGTTGTAGGTTGCCTTTTGATTATTTAAAATTAGATCTAAATTCTTAGATCTTGTTGTAAATTTTTCTAAGAGATCTTTTAATTTATCAACTTCTATTTTAAAATTTTCCTCCTCAAGTGTTGGGTCTTGAGTTGGATTTGAATTTTTGATTTGTTCCTTGAGGTTTTGATTTTCCTCAAGGAGCAATTTATTTTCTTTTTCTAATGTAATTAATTTACTATTCAGACATGCAATAATTTTAAGAAAAAATTCTATTCAAATTAAAGTTTACCTCTTTGGGACCTTCGGAAACGAGTACGGACTCGTGGCTCGATTCGGGTTATGACTCGTCTTCCGATTCTTCGTCTGATTCTTCTTCGAGGGCCATCAGCACGAGGTGGCTCTGGTGCTTCTGATCTTCGGCCTCCGATTCGTCCGATGAAGAGTCGTCCCAAGTCGCTTTGAGAGCCTTCTTCTTGGATGTCTTTGTCTTGTCGCTCTTGAGTTTTGGGCACTAGTTCTTGTAGTGACCCTTCTTGTTGCATCCGAAACAAGTCACGTTCCTCGATTCATTTGGAGAGTTGATCTTTTGCAAGTCCTTCTTGCTGAAGATTTTCTTTCTCCTGGTGAACATTTTTCTTACCAAGTTCATCAGGTGTGCTTCGTCTTCAGAGTCCTGTCAGACTCATCCTCAACCTCAAGCTTATTTTTCGTCCTTTCCTTGGATGAACCTGCAAATAACGCTATACCTTTCTCGGTCCCGGTGTTAGTTTGCTCGTGCAATTCTAATTCACAAAACAACTCGTCTAATTTTAATTTTGATAAATTTTTATAAATTTTGTAGGCATCCACGATCGATGTCCACAAATTATTGCACGGAAAAGCATTTAAAGCATACCTTGTTAAATCCCGGTTTTCCATTTGATGACCTATTGCGTGGAGTTCGTTGAGGATGTCCTTGATCCTGGCATGAAGCTGACTCGTCGTCTCTCCTTCTTGCATTTTAATGTTAAATAATCTATTTAAAAGCAGGTCACGTTTTGTTACCTTGACATCGCTTGTTCCTTCGTGTAGTTCGATCAGTTTGTCCCATAACTCCTTAGCGGTTTGATGTGGTCCTACCCGGTTCAGTTCTTTTTTAGTCAATCCGCATTGTAGTGTATTTAGAGCCTTGAAGTCTGTTGACGCTTTCTTCTTCATGTCCGGAGTCCACTGTTCTGGTTCTAGTGGGATTTCGGAGTTGTCGACCGGCGCCTTGTAGGATCTGGTGACGCTGAACCATTGGTCAAAATTCGTCTTTAGGTAAACCTCCATTTGCTTCTTCCAGTACGAAAAATCATCCCCGTTGAATAGGGGAGGAAGTACTGTGTTGAAGCCTTTAATTTGAGACATCCTGCACACAAGTAAAGAAATAGAAAAAAAAATCCCAAGACTAGGTCTTGGATTAGTAGTGCAAGATAAGATAGAAATAATTTAAGAACTAAATTAGTGTTGCACCAATTCAGATTGATTACGACGAAAAAATTTCCAAAAAGATAATAGTACTAGTTTGGAAAATTACGAAAATCTGAAAACCAAAGCAAAAAAGAAAAGAAACTAGTTTCACCCCCCCCCCCCCCCCCGTCTGATTGGTGGTTGCACCAAATCAGAGCGGTACCTGTTCTGATACCACTTGTTGGATCGTGAATTCGATAGAGGGGGGGGGTAAATATCGATTAAAAAAAATTCTCGTAGAGTAAGCACACAGCGGAAAATAATTAAGCCAAAGCAGACACAATGATTTACTTGGTTCGGAGCCTTTGACGACTCCTGCTCCAAAGCCCACACACAAGGGTGCTTTCAATGGACAATCACTAATAATTCGAAAGATTATTACAAACTAAGTACATGAATTAATTAGCAAAAAAGAAAGCCAACAATAAATAAAAACAGAAATAGAATTAACACTTTTGTCGGAGAGCTTTCGCAGCATCGCAGGAGCACAAAAGAGTAGATCTTTCATTGTTGTAGTTATGACTCCATCCTTTACCCTCCTTATATAGGAGGTTCGGGGCACTTGGAACCTCCAGGGCGCCCTGAATATGACGTAGCCGAGCCAACCAGGACGCTCCACGTGGTGAAATGATGTTGCAGATAAAAGTTCACCTCCGGGCGCTCGGATTCCTTCCGGGCGCTCGAACCACTCTTCTCCAGAAAATCCTTCTCCTATAAGAAAGAGTTAGTTCGAGGCAAAATGCAAATAATATTATCCTACAAAACAAAGTGTTAGCACAGTTTAAAGTTAATAAGCAGAGTATTAGCTAGATTTCGTCTCCTAGAGACTGGAATCTAGTCACGATCTCGACTTAAATATCCGAAATGGGTTTAAGTCGGATCGATGCCTAATGTTCCCTTCCCGGGAACGCGTCCTCACAGTCACTCCCCTCCAGAGACTTACCTTCTCTTACCTGTCAGATGTCTGGTCAGCCCTTCTGTTGGGATCTTAGATGGCTAGAGGGGGGTGAATAGCCTCTTTAAAAACTTAAGCAAAGAGTTCTACACAGACACTAGTTAGCGCAGCGGAATAAACAAACTAAAACAAAACAAAAACAAACACACAAACACTGATACACAGATTTACGAGGTTCGGGGATAACTTGCCCCTACTCCTCGGCGTGTCCGTGAGGTGGACGACTCCTTGATCTTCGGTAGATCGCACCCCGGAAGAATTCCGACTAAAGATCCTCCTTCTAGGTGGAGTAACCTTCCCACAAAGTCTCAAGAAATTTCTAAGTTAAAGCACAAGACTTACAGAATCTCGGTGGCAGAGAAGAATGAAAAATGCTTACAACCACGCGAGGATCAGTGAAGGAAACAGAGATCGCAGTTCACCCGAGAGCTCAAGAACTTCGCACAACAGCACAGACTTTTCTTTCAAGCTTTCTTTTGTGTTCTGTTCTTGTTCCCCTCTCGCTGTTTTTACTGCTTCTCAAAACCTGATCTCTGCTGTCACAAATCTGGTCCAAACTGCGCAAATCAGCGCTGCAAATCTTTTCCTTACTCTCAACTCACACTGCAGTCAACACTGGCGTCTTCTGAGCTCGAACCAATCCCCAGGAGTCAAGCAGATCGCAGCCAGATCACAGCAGTATCCGTTGATGCCTGAAATGCACCACGCGCCGCTGAAACCAACAGAAAGACCATTTGTCGCATTCCTCTTACGAACTTAATTTGAAATTAAGCTTGGAACGATACCTGTTAACCTGCAAACTCAAAAGCTAACAGCACAGAGGATTACATCACATAAATGAATGAGATATATCAAAAGCAGTGAAGGAATCGTTGATACAATGAACAAATCAGAGTGTGTGGATCGGTCACCAGACCGATCACAGTGCCTTGGACCGATCAGGCAAAAGCCTGATCGGTCTGAGACCATTCTGATCGGTCGTAGTGACCGATCAGATTGAGTGTGGATCGGTCCACAGACCGATCCACCTCTTTTCTTTCTTCTGCAGGCTCTTCTCCTGATCGGTCTCTCTGACCGATCAGATTGCACTCAGTGTGCTACTGAGTGTTCTCGATCGGTCGGAGACCGATCAGATTGAGGGTGGATCGGTCCACGGACCGATCCACCTCTTCTTTCTTCTGCAGGCTTTTCTCCCGATCGGTCTCCTCCCAACTGAGCTACAGAGCTGCCGATCGGTCCGCAGATCGATCGAAGCTATGGGGCATTCGAGTCTGATCGGTCATCCAGATCGATCCGAGCCTGATTGTGCCACCGGATCGGTCCGCCGACCGATCCATCGATTTCACTGATCGGTCCCACCGACCGATCCAATGTGCCATTGAAAGTCCTCTTTCGACTTAATCCGAGAATGAGCTACCGAGCCCTCTCGACTTCGTCCGGTCCAGAACGAGCTACCGAGCCCTCTGACCTAGTCCAGAACGAGCTACCGAGCCCTCTCCGATTTCGCCCGGTCCGGAGAACGAGCCACCGAGCCCTCTCGACCATTCCGTGCCAAGTCACCATACTTGGACTTTTCCCGTGCCAAGCTCCCTGCTTGGACTTTTCACCAGATGTCTTGTCCCATCTGGATTTCCCTTGCCTGGCTTCACTCACCAGGACTTTCCTCCCAACTGATCAACCTCGATCAGTAGTCATTCTGAGTTTAAACACTATCTGATACAAACTTAAATCGGTGTCAACATCAAAACAACCTCCAGGTCAGACAATCTCCCCCTTTTTGTTGTTTGACAACACGATTTAAGTTTAGATCAGAATTGTTCAAATTTTCATAATTTTAGGGGAATCAAGATCCTCCCCCTAAGACGGATACAGCACTATGTGAGGGTCTTCACATTTGCATTCATCTAAACTTAGTTATCTTCTCCCCCTTTGTCAAACACCGAAAATGTGCGAATAAGGTAAGATAACTTAAAGAACTCCCCCTTAACCCTTACTGTCTGGTTCTTAAAGCACTGAGAATTCCCTCTAAGTGTATTATAAGACAGTAATAAGGAAATAAAAGACAAACAAGACATGCAAGTGAACAGCATACTAATAACGGATAGAAAATGAAATATAATAAAGAGCAAGCAAATATAAAACTGAGTACCATAAATACATGAGTAGCATCAGAAGTGCAAACATCCAGGTCAGTCATAAAGACTAAAAAAAACATCCAAAATATAGACAGTCAACAAACAAACTGTATCAATCAACATCCTCACACTGAGGAACATCACCATCATCGGCAGGAGGGGTGAAATCCTGAGGCGGCACGCTGGAGGATGGATAGCCTGGGTAAGACTGCGGAGGCGGGTAGCGTGCCATCCATCCGAGTAGCAACTGCTGTGTCACCACCTGATGACTGCACATATCATCGAAGCGCTGGTCAATATGCCCGCGCAGGTCATCATAGCGCTGGTCTATCCGAATACGCAAGCCATCCAGCTCAGCAGATATCATCTCATCATGCCGATCAAAACGGCTCTCCAGCTCGGCGATCTGCCAGCGCAGATCAGGATCGTCCTCTCCATCGTCAGCAGCAGCAGGAGGAGCAGCAACAGGAGCAACCTGTCGTGGAGGTCCCCGTGGTAACTCACCCAAAGCTCTCCCATCCTTCCAGCGAACATCCCCATTTTGCCCTATGATGCCAGACTTGGAAAATGCCCGTTTCCCAAGTCGGCAATCCTGCTTGACCATTTTGACTATTCTGCCCTTAGAGACATCAACCTGAAGGGTCTCGAGCCAATCAGTAATTATATGCCCATAAGGCATATAGATAGTGGAGCCGCTAGGCCTAGAATATGATATGATCGAGGAGTAGATGCTCGACATGATTTCAAAATCGAGACGTCGACGCAAACCATAAAGCATAAGACAATGATATGATCGGATCTCAGATAATGGTTTAGATGTGATAGGTAGAAGGCAGTTCGTGACAATCTTAAAAAGAATGTAGTCTTGAGGAGATAATC
This sequence comes from Zingiber officinale, assembly GCF_018446385.1. Lineage (NCBI taxonomy): Eukaryota > Viridiplantae > Streptophyta > Magnoliopsida > Zingiberales > Zingiberaceae > Zingiber > Zingiber officinale. The sequence continues at coordinate 118,996,870 of NC_055995.1, forward strand.
TCAAGGCTGCAAAAGTAGGGAAGTCAACATCTAGCTCATCTAGTCCATCCGGTCTAGGTTGCCTGAAGAAGTACTCATAAATATCGTCAGGTGAGACATCAAGTGGAGGAGGTAGTGACTCTGGTAAATCAGGATACAAGGAAAAAGGATTTCCTGAACACATACGGCAACCTAGATATCCAAAGAATTCTCTGATGGAGAAATCGATACTTCTTTTAGCGACTCGAGTGGTATAAACACCATCATGATTTTGATGAAGGTTGTTATAGAATTCAGATATAAGGTCAAGATTGATGTCCCTTTCTAAGTAGACTACCGAATCAAGTTTATAATAGGCTAGGGTTTCGGATACTGAGGGACAAAATTCATCCATCCACTTTCGATCCACAGATCGACATGGAAGCAGCTTGAATGTCCTCTGTTGAAATGCTAGCTCAAACTGGCGGTTTGGGAATCTACTGGAACTAGCTGGTTGGGGTCGAGAGGGAGCAGGAGCTTTGGATTTGGATTTCTCAGCTGGGGACTTAGAAGAACTCTCACCGGCTGCTTTCTTCCTAAATAGATAAAGATTTGGACACGGTCGGGGCAAATGGGAGTCCACGGGAGCCACACAGAGAGAACCGAGACATCACACATAGGGAAACTGTGAAAAGAAGCTAAAAATGCTAAGAATGAACAAATCTCGGGAGGAAGAAGAGTTACCTGGGCGCCATTGTGACCTTCGGGAAGATGATGGGTCGAGAAGACGGGAGGAAAAGAGGGGCGTCGGCTAGGTTATGAGTCGGTCGGCTAGGGTTTTGAGAAGGAAGAAGATCGGGAAGAGAGTGGGTCGGGAGGTGTTAATGAGGGGATAGTGCACAGTGTGATCTGATCGGACGGTTGTCCGAACAGAGAAATCCTGACCGATCAGGAAACATCCTGATCGGTCAGTGATCGTCCTGATCGGTCGTGGAGACCGATCAGATGTGGATCAGTGGGCTGCGATCTGTGCCGGTGTCTCCTGATCGATCCCTGGATCGATCAGTGAACTGTCAGGAATTTCCTGTCCTGATCGGTCGTGGAGACCGATCAGGTATCGTCAAATCTCCTGATCGGTCGTGGAGACTGATCAGGCATCATCCTGATCGGTCCCTGGACCGATCAGTGTCTGATATAATTTTCAGTAACTAAAAATATGATCCGTTATCTATCGGGAATTTTGAAAATTTCAGAATTCAAGAATTCAGAATCTCCCAAATTCATAACCTAGAATCAACACCCACAAGTATATTAAAAAAATATGAGCTCTTATGGTCTTAGCTTGTGTAGAGTCCGAAAGTTTCAGATTTTAAATCCAAAAATTCAGACATTTGGAATCTTAGAATTCCAATCTCAGAAAACCTTATAAAACCATATAGTGAAACAAGGTATTAATTAAGACTTAAAATTGCTATGATCAGTTTCAAGTTTGTCAAAATATATCCAAGTTAATATTATTTCCTTAAACAACCTATCGTATTGACAATCAAAGTCATGAAATGAATCAAACAACCATATCAATCAACACATCAACCAACAACCATAAATAGATAATTTCTAGGCAAAAGTCCAACCAAGATTCCTTGATTGGAATATATGAGTAAGATCTAGGAGCCAAATACACATGAATTATGTAATGGCCTTCCCCATACTCAATTTATGTCTCTTCAACCTAATTATTCAAGGGATGCATGATATATTTTGAATAATTTGATTGATCCTAGCATCTCACCCCATTTCTAGCAAACAAAAATATTTTGTTAAACCTTATAGTTTGTGTGAGATGTTCCCAAGTTGCCCAAATTATTGTCCCAATTACTCTTGTCATTTTAATAGTCCTTATTGATCATGATGAAGTCCTAAGGACCTAAGGAGCCAAACACATTCCCAACTCCCTCCTTAAATGACTAAATTCATTCTCCGGAAGGGGTTTGGTGAAAATGTCGGCTAGGTTTGACTTTGACTCCACATATGTGAGCACAATGTCACCCCTAGCTACGTGATCTCTAATGAAGTGATGACGCACTTCAATGTGCTTGGTCCTTGAATGATGGACTGGATTTTTAGTTAGGTTGATCGTGCTAATGTTGTCACATAGCACTTGTACACCCTTATAAGAAAGTCCATAATCCTCTAGGGTGTGTATCATCCACAACAATTGTGATACACTCTCTCTCATGGTAATGTATTCAGCCTCGGTCGTGGAGAGAGCAACACAATGTTGCTTCCGACTTGACCAACTAACTAATGATGAACCTAAGAATTGACAACCCCCACTAGTGCTTTTCCGATCCAATCTGCATCCAGCATAATCGGAATCGGTATAGCCTACCAAGTCAAAAGACTCTGTACGAGGGTACCATAGACCTACTCGAATTGTGCCTTTGAGATATCTCAGAATTCTCTTAACTGCAATTAAGTGAGATTCCTTGGCAAAGACTTGATACCTAGCGCACATGCCCACAGCAAAGAGTATGTCCGGTCGACTAGCTGTGAGATATAGAAGACTACCAATCATGCTTCTATATTGCGTTAGATCAATTGGTTTTCCACTCTCATCATTGTCAAGGCGAGTGTTTGTCGCCATTGGAGTGGACACTTCCTTAGAGTCACTCATATTGAATTTTCTAAGCATCTCTTGAGTGTATTTTGTCTGATGGACATAAATTCCATCTCGAGTTTGTTTGATTTCAAGTCCGAGGAAGAATGTCAACTCTCCTACTAGACTCATCTCAAACTCACTTTCCATGTGAGAGATAAATTCATTCAAATAGCCCTTGTTATTTGAGCCACAAATTATGTCATCGACATATACTTGGGCTACAAAAATGTTTTCACCATCTCTACGTAGAAATAGTGTTGGGTCTATTTGACCTCTTACAAATCCCTTCTCTAGTAAATATGTTGACAACCTTTCGTACCAAGCTCGTGGTGCTTGTTTAAGCCCATAAAGTGCTTTCTTGAGCTTGTACACGTGGTTTGGAGCTTCGGTATTCACAAACCCCGGTGGTTGTTCAACATAGACTTCTTCTTTAATAAAACTATTTAAGAAGGCAGATTTAACATCCATTTGATAGAGTTTGAAACCTCTATGTGCAGCAAAAGCTAGCATCAAACGAATGGACTCTAATCGGGCCACGGGAGCATAAGTCTCATCATAATCGAGACCTTCGACTTGACTATAGCCCTTGGCTACAAGTCTTGCCTTGTTTCTTACAACTTCTCCCTTTTGATTTAACTTATTTTTGAAGACCCATTTAGTTCCAATAATGGTGGTCTTCTTAGGTCTAGGAACTAAGTCTCACACTTGGCTCCTTTCAAATTGACCTAACTCATCTTGCATAGCTAAGATCCAATCAGGATCGTGCAATGCCTCATCAACTAATTTCGGTTCAATCTCTGAAATCAATGCGACTTCATTTGACTCATTTCTAAAGAATGACCTAGTCCTAACCCCTTGTTGGATGTCTCCCACAATTTGGTCTTGGGGATGACTAGTGGCTATCCTAGATTGTCTTGGTGTTGATGGTGCCTCATGAATGGTCTCACTAGGCACAGGCAAGGACTCAATATCAGGCAAAGGATCAGATTGAGTTCTTTGTTGCCTTTGCTCATCAACATCAGAGTCAACTTCGACTCGTTCTTCATTTTGATCATTCAAACTTAGATTTCTAAGTTCAAATTGAATTTCTCCTACATCCCTTGATTGATCATTTGAGTTGGGGATTTCTTCAAACGCTACATCTGAGGACTCTTCAATCAATTTAGTCCTATTGTTGTAGACTCGATAGGCTTTGCTGGTGAGAGAGTACCCGACCAGTATCCCTTCATCAGCCTTAGCCGTGAACTTCCCAAGATGATCCTTGGTGTTCAAAATAAACACCTTACAACCAAACACCCTAAGATGTTTAATTATAGGTGGTCTCCCAAACCAAAGTTCATGGGGAGTCTTTCCTAAAAACCTATGTATCAGGATTTGGTTTTGCACATAGCAAGCTGTATTCACAGCTTCAGCCCACAAGTAACTCGGTAGTGAGTACTCATTGAGCATGCTTCGTGCAGCCTCTTGTAAGACTCGGTTCTTTCTCTCCGCAACCCCATTTTGCTGTGGGGTCCTTGGAGTTGAGAACTCATGTCTATACCCTTTTGCTTGACAAAATTCTAAAAACCTATGGTTTTGAAATTCACCACCATGATCACTTCTAATGGTTTTAATTGTTGTTGATTTTTCATTTTCAGTTCTTCTACAAAAAGAAATAAAAATATCTATGGTTTGATCCTTAGTTTTCAAAAAGAAAGTCCATGTGTATCTAGTAAAATCATCAATGATTACCAAGCAATATCTACTTCCATTCAATGATATTACACTACTGCAATCAAATAGGTCCATGTGCAATAAATCTAAAGCAGTAGATGTACTTACAGTGCTTTTACCTTTATGAACACCTTTTGTTTGCTTACCCATTTGACATGCATCACATAGTTTGTTCTTTTGGTACTTGATGCTTGGTAAGCCTCGTACTAGTCCTTTGTTGGCCAACTTCCGAATGTTCTTCATGTTTACATGTGCCAACCTTCTATGCCAAAGCCAAGACTCTTCTTCTTTTGACATGAAACACTTAATCAAAGCATTAGTAGCACTTTTAAACGATACTTGATAAATATTATCAACCCTTGTGCCTACTAGTACCGTGTCAAGTGTGTCAATGTGTTTAACCAAACATTGACTTGAATGAAATTCAATTGTGTAACCCGTATCACACAATTGACTGACACTTAGGAGATTAAAAGTCATCCCCTTGACTAGAAGGACATTCTTGATATGGAGACATTCGGATATATGAATGTCTCCAACTCCTACAACCTTAAGGCTACCATTATTACCAAAAGACACATTACCTCTACTTTTGTTTTGAATGGTTGTAAACAGTGATTTGTTCCCGGTCATGTGCTTGGAGCATCCACTATCAACAAACCAAGTTGATAGATGCTCCCCCTCGACCAATGCCTACAAGACACGGAAGATAGAGGTTTTAGGTACCCAAATCTTGGGACCTAATGCTTCTACAACGAAAGACTTAGGCACTCATGCCTTTGTTACCTTTTTCCTAGTCTCATGAACCCTAGAAACATGCGATCTATGAAATTGGGTTCTTGACACTAAAGAAATAAAGCTAGACTCCTTAGGTTGGTATCCTAATCCAGCCTTGTTGTAGACCGCCCTTTGGGCATTTAGAATCATGTCTAGAGTCTTAGAGCTAGTTGAGAACTTCTCAAGCATTTTCTTGAGTTTCTCAACCTCACCCTTTAAAGCCTTGTTCTCATCCTCAAGAACTTCTAGATGTAGGTCATCGACCTCATCTTCCCTAAGGGTCCTTAAGGTTTTTACTTCTTCTTTTAACAATTTATTTTCTGTTTTTGACTTTTTAAGCAATGTAGATAAATGAGTGATAGTCTTATAACACTTTTCTATATGAGAAGAGGTTACCTCTTCATCATCCGACGATGATGAAGCCGCGGTTGAGGCGTCGCTCGAATCTCCCTCACTTCCGGAGTCCGAAACCTCCCTTGCCATGAGTGCTAATTGTCGTGTGCTCTTTTCCATCTTCTCTTCTTCCTCCGATGAGCTTGATGAGGACTCATCCCAAGTGGCCTTGAGAGCCTTCTTCTTCTTGGCTCTTTCCTCCTTCTTTTTGGCTCGTTCCTCCTTCTTCTTAAGTTTTGGACACTCACTTCGATAGTGTCCCTTTTTGCTGCACTCATAACATGTAACATTAGTTTTGTCAATATTTTGTTCACTAGGTTTACCTTTTCCTTTGTATCTCCTGCTCCTTCTCATGATTCTTCTTACGAAATTCGCCATCTCACTTGATGATGATCCACTTTCATCATCGGATTCTGAGGAAGAGGTGGATGAGGAAATCTCCTTTTCCTTCTTCTTTTCCTTCTTCCTTCTTTCATCCTTGCTCTTTGGTCCTGCAAACAAAGCAATACCCTTCTCTTTTTGACCTTTGTTAGCAAACTCATGAAGTTCCATCTCACAGAAAAATTCATCTAATTTAACAATGGAAAGATCCTTGGATACCTTGTAGGCATCTACCATAGATGACCACAAGGCATTTCTAGGAAAAGCTTTTAGAGCATACCTTACTAGATCGCGATTCTCCACTCGTTCGTCCACAGAGTGTAGACCGTTGATGATCTCCTTGAATCTCCCATGAAGTTCACTTACCGTTTCACTGTCCTTCATGGTTAGATTTTGAAGTTGATTCAAGAATAGGTCCCTCTTGGCAATCCGAGAATCTCGAGTTCCCTCTTGGAGCTCGATGAGTTTGTTCCATAGGTCTCTTGCACTCGAGAACGGACCTACCTTGACGAGTTGGTCCTTGGCGATTCCACATTGCAAGGTGACCATAGCCTTGGCATCGGCTTGTGCTTTGCGGAGTTGTTCGGTAGACCACCTTGACGAATCAAGTTCCTTACCTTCTTCATCTTTTGGTGGTGTAAAACCCTCCTTGACGGAAAACCACATGGAGATATCGATCTTGAGGTAATACTCCATGCGGCTTTTCCAGTATTGGAAATCTGCTCCCTCGAAATAGGGTGGACGGTTGGTGCTGAATCCCTCCTTCATGGCCATTGTTTAGCTCTTTGGGTTGTTAAGCCGAAATGAAGAGCACCAGGCTCTGATACCACTTGTTGGGATCTTAGATGGCTAGAGGGGGGGTGAATAGCCTCTTTAAAAACTTAAGCAAAGAGTTCTACACAGACACTAGTTAGCGCAGCGGAATAAACAAACTAAAACAAAATAAAAACAAACACACAAACACTGATACACAGATTTACGAGGTTCGGGGATAACTTGCCCCTACTCCTCGGCGTGTCCGTGAGGTGGACGACTCCTTGATCTTCGGTAGATCGCACCCCGGAAGAATTCCGGCTAAAGATCCTCCTTCTAGGTGGAGTAACCTTCCTACAAAGTCTCAAGAAATTTCTAAGTTAAAGCACAAGACTTACAGAATCTCGGTGGCAGAGAAGAATGAAAAATGCTTACAACCACGCGAGGATCAGTGAAGGAAACAGAGATCGCAGTTCACCCGAGAGCTCAAGAACTTCGCACAACAGCACAGACTTTTCTTTCAAGCTTTCTTTTGTGTTCTGTTCTTGTTCCCCTCTCGTTGTTTTTACTGCTTCTCAAAACCTGATCTCTGCTGTCACAAATCTGGTCCAAACTGCGCAAATCAGCGCTGCAACCAATCCCTTTTCCTCCTTCTCTGATTCTCTGAACTCACACCAATGATATCACAGTCAACACTGGCGTCTTCTGAGCTCGAACCAATCCCCAGGAGTCAAGCAGATCGCAGCCAGATCACAGCAGTATCCGTTGATGCCTGAAATGCACCACGCGCCGCTGAAACCAACAGAAAGACCATTTGTCGCATTCCTCTTATGAACTTAATTTGAAATTAAGCTTGGAACGATACCTGTTAACCTGCAAACTCAAAAGCTAACAGCACAGATGATTACATCACATAAATGAATGAGATATATCAAAAGCAGTGAAGGAATCGTTGATACAACGAACAAATCAGAGTGTGTGGATCGGTCACCAGACCGATCATATACACAACCGATCGCTGGATCGGTCGGTGAGACCATTCTGATCGGTCGTAGTGACCGATCAGATTGAGTGTGGATCGGTCCACGACCGATCCACCTCTTTCTTTCTTTGCGCTCTCTTCTTCGATCGGTCTCACGGCGATCGATTGCACCCGATGTGCATCGAGTGTTCTCGATCGATCGAAGACCGGTCGATTGAGTGGATCGGTCCACGCACCGATCCACCTCTTCTTTCTTCTGCAGCTTTCTCCGATCGGTCTCCCGACCGATCGATTACCTCGTGCTCGAGTGTTTTCGATCGATCGATTTCACTGTGCTCGGTGTCATCTGATCGGTCATCAGACCGATCCGTGGAACTTAGTTTCACTGGATCGGTCTGCCGACCGATCCACTGATTCTTGTGTCACTGGATCGGTCTACCGACCGATCCAATGTGCCATTGAAAGTCCTCTTTCTGACTTAATCCGGAGAACGAGCTACCGAGCCCTCTCCGACTTCGTCCGGTCCAGAGAACGAGCTACCGAGCCCTCTCTGACCTAGTCCGGAGAACGAGCTACCGAGCCCTCTCCGACTTCGTCCGGTCCAGAGAACGAGCTACCGAACCCTCTCTGACCATTCCGTGCCAAGTCACCATACTTGGACTTTTCCCGTGTCAAGCTCCCTGCTTGTACTTTTCACCAGATGTCTTGTCCCATCTGGATTTCTCTTGCCTGGCTTCACTCACCAGGACTTTCCCTCCCAACTGATCAACCTCGATCAGTAGTCATTCTGAGTTTAAACACTATCTGATACAAACTTAAATCAGTGTCAACATCAAAACAACAGCCAGGTCAGACTGTATCAACACCTTCGACCTGTCTGGGCTTCGTGTCAGCTATCCGGTCAGTCCGTCGACCTAGCTGGACTTCGTACCAAACGTCCGATCAGCCCGTCGACCCGTTTGGACTTCGTGCTAGACATCAAGTCAGTCCGTCGACCTGTCTGGGCTTCTCCTGCACACTCGGTCAGAGTGTTAGATCACAACAAAACTAACTTAACCTATTTTGTCATTCATCAAAACTTGAATTAGATCGTTAGTGCTAACTGTACCAACAATATATGTATCCTGCAAACCTGCATAACTCAAATACACATATCAAATACAAGGGTGAACCTAATTTAAACTCTTTGCCCAAACACCAAAACACATGGTCGCACGGACCATTGGGATTGCTTCAACAATCTCCCCTTTTTTTATATTTAGTAATACGTTTAAGTTAAGGAAAACATAATAGCAAATAAACATGCTAAAACAAATGGACCTATGTTGCCAAGGCTACAGACATGGACTTACATTGCCGAATGGACTTGCATTGTCAAGGATGCACACACTTGGACATACACCACCAAATGGACTTACGTTGCCAAGGCTACACACTTAGACTTACACCACCGAATGAACTTACGTTGTCAAGGCTACACACTTGGACTTATACTGTTGAATGAACTTACGTTGCTAAGACTACACACTTGGACTTACACCACCGAAACAAAAAAAAACATGCATTAGAACCTATCACAAGGCTTCCTCTACATTTAAACTCCCCATTGAGCTAGGAATTTTACCACAGGGATATTTCAGAACCTATTACAAGGTTCCCCCTGCACAAAGGCACTTAAGGTTTTCCCAACTAAACCTTACTTCTCCCCCTTTGCCTAATATTAAAAAAACTTCCAACAATATCTCAATTGTCGAAAACTTGATCATCAACCTGATCATAAATTCGTGTATTTATCCCTATGGATCTCAAACACCTATACCAGTTGACCTGGTCAAAATCAGTATTGAAAAATAGTTTCAGACTGGTATCAATCGATTGCCTCCAACATCAGTCGACTGCTCTCTTCGACACATCCTCACAGAAGCATTATGTGGTCGAAAAATACTGTTACTAGTCAACTGGTAACTGGACCAGTCGACTAGGACCTTTTTCCAGCCTAATTCAACATTCTGAACCCGATTTTAGAAATGCACCAATAATTCTACAGACATCCAAAAATTCTTAAATTTTATGGAGAGGTCTTTTTTACACATGTCTATTTGTAAAAAATATATTTAAAATGTATATATATCTCGGATCCTAAGATTGACACAAAATCTAAAACTAGATAAATGGTTCAATTGAACCTTGACCTAAAGTTTTAGTTTTGGCTTCCTCTTGATGTATTTACCTATACTAAACCATAATGCATCCCTAGCATTGGTTTATATGACATCTATACATCCAAAATCAATTATTATGTAATATGACCTCAATGTCATATTTCTTGCATGAAATACATACCATGTGTGTCAATTCCCTAGGTTTGAGATTCAAGTCCGTCTCCAAAACCTCTTGGCACATTCCATGACCCATTTAGAAACCCAAGCAATACCCACCTGAGATCCATTGGTCATGGGTTCCAAATTAACTCTTTAAGCTCCCCCTAGAGCTCTTAACCTTAGTCACCTCCTTAGGTGACTCATCTATTGTGGCTAAATCACAATGATGTCCCTTAGGAGATTCCTTCATATGCAATCCTAACATAAGACTTTTCCTTAGCATTAGAGACATTAGATTGGTATTCTAAACCCGATCTATCATTGTTGGGTCTTTAGCTACCCAACATCATACATAATCCCTTAGATCTAACATTGAATCTCTTAAGGAATTTTTCTAACTTATCAAGCTTTGCCTTCAAAGTTTGATTTTCAATTTCTAGGTTCATAAACCTAGAGTCAACATGTCCACCTTGTACATTCCTAAACTTATCCTTCCTACATATATGTCTCCCCTTCTTAGGATTAATGTCTTGGTTCTTCATTACCTTCTTCTCCTTAGGTAATGAGAATTTAATTTGTCTAGGTCTATCATTCATTAAACCCATCTCCTTGGGTTCTTATTCTTCTTGTGTAGGTTTAGGTTCTTCCTCTAGAACCATCTTCACTTTACTCCATAAATCGTGGATGTTCTCATATTCACTTACACAACTTATCACATTAGACGATAATATATCTATTAAGATTGATATTACCCTTGAGTTTACCTCCAATCATGAGGTTTGCTCTTCTGTATATCGTGGTCAAAGTTTCTTCCATTTCTTATCTTTTGAGACTTCGAACGACTCCTTGATCACCATCATGTTGTCCTAATCAGTGTCGAAGAAGACCTCCATCTTCATCATCCAAAATGTGATGTCCTCTAAGCTTCCTCCTTCATACTTCAGCGGATCAATCAAGCTAGTCATCTTCTTATAGTTGCTCTTCTCGGTGGTTAGTCCGGTGAAGTACAACCTAACTCTGATACCACTTGTTGAGGATCAGATGGTCGGCTAGAAGGGGGGTTGGATAGACGATGCCCCCAAATCGATTGTTCCATACATATTCTTTATCACAACGGAATACAAATACAAATATGAATGCTAAAGACAATAAGAGAAATGCAAACCACAACACGACGATTTACGTACTCCATGATTATTCGTAAGGTGGACGGTCTCTATCCGCCAGTGGATTAGTTCCCGAAAACTCTGTCTAGCATAATCCTCTTTGTCAGTGAAGAAACTTCACCACAACTCGACCAAGAATACACGAATTGCAACGTAGGCTTAGAGACTTTAATTAGACTTTAACCAAGTCTAATTCATCACCTTGGCCAGCCATCCCAAACTCCATCTTATAGAGCTTGGGAAGAAACAACAAAGTTGTTTACCATTACTAGTCGACTGGTTCTTACACCAGTCGATTGGTGCCTGGCTAACAACTCTCTAAAGACTCTTTACCAGTCGACTGGTGTCAACACCAGTTGACTGATCTCTGCCGTTTGGGCACAGAACCTCTCTATGCTCACGCCATTCGACTGGTCCAGTACCAGTCGACCAACACAATCCTAAACCTAGGGTTTCCCTTCCCGAGTACATTTCTCTCGCACTCGGACTCTCACGACTCACTTGACTCTTTTTCACAGCTTTGACCTCTTGCCTTCAAACCTACTTCCTTTGGCTCTTGTGCCTCGGATGCATTCAAGCCCGCGACTCGTTCCCAATGTCATCCTTCGCGTATGCCTCGAAATCGCTTCTGTTGGCCCTTGTCCTTGCTACCTTGTCTTCGATCCCTCGGATGCTCCATCCTTCACCGGACCCGAAGTCATCAAGATGAGTCCTATATGTATCCTGCAAACCTGCATAACTCAAATACACATATCAAATATAAGGGTGAACATAACTTAAACCCTTTGCCCAAATACCAAAACACATGATCGCATGGACCATTGGGATTGCTCCAACAATCAGCCCCTTGAGTTTGACATGTAGATGATTAACTGTTTCCCCTTCTTCAAGTTGGAGATTACTAAGTTGGTTATGGAGAAGATCTCTCTTAGCCAGTTTTGCTTTCAATGTTCCTTCGTGTAGCTTTAGGAATTTTTCCTAGAGTTTGTAGGATCGAGACGGGTTGGGGGGGTGAATAGCACTCACGACTTTTTCACACTTTCGGAAAACATTCGTGTAAAGAGTATGTGCAGCAGAAAATAAATAAGGAAGGAGAAAACAACCAAGCTAACACCATCAAGTTTTATTTGGTTCGGAGCCTATAACGACTCTTACTCCAAAGTCCACGATCGTTAATCACTTTCGTTGGGAAATTACTATAGTTTCAAAAATCTTTACAAAAATTAAATACACAAAAATGACAAGTTCAAGTAATTTAAGTGTTATAATACCGACAAGTTTTTGTTGGTGCGGGAAGCATCCGACGATCGAACCTATGTTTTGATTATGTCAAAGGGATCAAAGTTAAGGTGTTTTGTTTTCTGATGTGTTGAATGAGCTTTGCAGGAAAAGTCCTAAGTATACTTAGGCAAAAGTCCTAGCTGCGGTTAGGCAAGTGGAAAATCTTAAGGGGCGGTAATCCTAGGTCATAGAGGGTGGTAACCCTATGCGGAAAGTCTTGACGGGTCAGAGCTTCGAGCAAAAATCCTAAGAGGTGGTAACCCTAGGTTAAAATCTTGGTGTCGCGAATCCGGTAGAAGTCTGGACGGGTCGTGAACCGGACGTCCAGCATGAAGACCAGAAGCATCGAGTGCTGAGCAAAAGTCCAGTCGGTCTGGAGGACCAAACTGGCAAAAGGTAAAACTCTCCTGAGTGGAGTAGGTGAGGACGCGTTCCCCGGAAGAGGGAACAGTATACGTCAGTTTGACCTAGGGTTTCCGGTCGAAAATTCGAAGTCAGAACCAGACAGTCCAATGACTGTCAGACTTTATATTTATGATATTATGTGCAAACTTTGTATTGCAAGGTATCTTTTGGACTAATGTATCTTGCAAGTACAAAGAAGCAACCTTAAGCCTCGGATAAAGAGTGTCCGAGGCACCTCCATGGAGCTTGGAGGCGCCTCGGGTGCAAAGATGAGCTGTCTGCGCAGAGGAGCTGGAGGCGCCTTGGACTGCTTCTTGGAGGCGCCTCCATAAGGCATTGGAGGCGCCCTCAGGCGGATAAGAGGCAGCGGCGAAGGCTTATCGCAGCGATCAACTCTGAATATATTTTTGGGTCCGAGGCGCCTCCATGGGGCATTGGAGGCGCCCTCAACGCCCAATAAAAGGCAGTCTCGAGGCAGCAGCAGGGACATCAATTATCAAGCTATCTTTCATCAACGCGTTGCTAACAAGACGACCCAGGAGTGTTGTTTCAAGTCACCAACAACCCGGAGCTTCATTTCCTTAATTTTGTTGTCGGTATTGTTTTAATTTGAGTTGTAACTGTTATACTTATACACTTTCTCGATATTATAGTTGTTGCCCACCGAAAGCAATCAACGATCGCGGGCCTTGGAGTAGGAGTCGCCCTAGGCTCCGAACCAAGTAAACCCTTGGTGTCTCTCTGTGTTTGTACTTATTTCGTTTATCATTTCCGCTGCTTTAACTCGAACGTTTTTCAAATCCGAAACGAGTGAAAGCCATGAGTGCTATTCACTCCCCCCTCTAGCGCATCTCGACCCAATAGTTTTAAGGATCTGGAGGGTCATGCTTTCGATCATCAGAATCACGTCGATCGATCATCAGAGTCGCATCGTGGAGTCACAGGAAGTCTTTTGGAGTAGCACGTAAGAAAGTGATCGTAAATTGGAGTTGTTGTTGAGCATCTGGTTGAGTACTCCTTTTATGGGATGTTGAAGGCGCCTTCAACCGCATTGAAGGCGCCTCCAGCTCTGATCCTTATCCCTGAATTCATGGAGACGATAACTCCCGCATTCTGTGAACTTTATCCCTTCGAAGGCGCCTTTAAGCTCATGGAATGTGTCTTCCATCTAGTATCCAAGGCGCCTTTAAGCACTTCAAAGGCGCCTCCGTGTCTTTTCCGCGCGGTCCTTCGGCCAAGCCATCCGAGGTGCCTCCAACAACCCCGGAGACACCTTAAACACTGTTTATCCGAGTGTTTTGTATGCTTTTCACTCACTGCAAGATACGTTAGTCCAAAATATCAAACATACCATGTAAAATAAAGTTAGCATGATAAAATATGATTAATAGAACTGTTTAACAGTCTCGAAACTATTTAATTCTGACTTTTAGATTTCCCAGAAACCCTAAGTCGAACTGACGCCTACTGTTCCCTCAATGGGAAATGCATCATCACCTACTCCTCTCAGGAGAAATTACCTTTTGCTAGACCAGTCCTCCAAACCGACTAGACTTTTGCTCAGCGTCCAAGACGTTAGGACTTCATGCTGAACTTCCGATCCCCGGCCTGTCCAGTCTTCCACCCAGTGTCTGCGACCAACGTGATTTTCACCTAGAGTTCTCTACTCTAGGATTTCATCCAACGTTCTCGACCTGCCAAGACTATGCTCAATCCCCCGAACTAGGACTTCATTGTGTAACTGCACCTGAGACTTTCCACCTGCCTAAAATTCACTAGGAATTTTGCCTAAGATAACTTAGAACTTTCCTGCAAACTCAGTCACACTTGTTAAACAACAAGACAACTTAACTTTGAACCCTTTGTCATTATCAAAATACAGGTTTGATCGTCTGGTACTCCCTGCACCAATAGAGTTCTTTTGATGAACTGTAGGTTTTGATTCAGTTGACTTCTAGAGGTGGTAGCACACTCAGAAGGTGAAACTCAACCTTACAGTTTGCCATGAACCTGATTTGTGCTTTTTGTTTCAAAGATGCTCTTCTTTTTCATCTCCATTCTCATCTCTAGGCAATTCAAAATCATATTTTATAGTTAGTAAAATATCAAAATTAGTTTTAAAGTATACTTCCATTTTTTACTTCTATAGTGCAAACTCTCTCTCGAACTTTGGCGGGTAGATGCTAGATCCAACTATTTCCTCAATGCTTTAGTTAGCGGTTAATCTTTCTAAAGCGAACCTCACTCTGATATCAATTATAGGTCCCGGTAGGGGCTGGCTAGCCCTGAAAATGAATTAGACAAATATCTTTTGTTTTTGCTTTAGCAAGGATTCACAATTAATTTTAAAAAAAAACAAAAGAAATAAAGTAAGAGAACCTAGGAATTTTATTTGATTATAATTTAGGTAGTTGTTAATCCAAGGCAGTTAAAACCTCCACTAAAAATCTCATTCGCGAAGGTGGAATACTAGGAAGATGAATATAATTATTGATATAAAATTCCTAATTCCATGGGGTTTTTTATAGCCTTCTAGGATAAGTTACCATTGCTTGGAGAGGTTTCCAAAGCTAGCTAGGGTGCATCCAAGAGGATAAAATTTTATCCACTTTTCAACGGTTAGCTAATGACTCTGACTGGTTGGAGGCACCTCGGTACTATTCATTCGAGGCACCTTAGATCACCTAAGGCGCCCTCACGCTCTGTAGATTCAAGGCGCCTCTAGTTACCCTGAGGCACCTCGATACTATTCATCCAAGGCACCTCTAGCTCCATTAGAGGCATATCGAGCATTGTTCATACGAGAATGAACAACTCCAATCGCTTGGGTGATGCTCCATCCATCCGGAGTTGAGCTCACTTGAACTCAACTCTGATCTTCTTCTCGAGCAGACTTTATCTCGATTTCTCATCCCTCGAACGCTCCCCGTACATCTTTCTCATCCACCGGTGTACTCTTTAGCAGCTTTTCAACCCTTGGATGTACCGAGCCCATCCATTCATTTCCTGTGCCACCCTTATCACTCACTGCGTCTTCCGTTCGACTTTTTGTATTTCTAAGTTCCTGCACACTTAAACACAAGATATCAAAATGACACATAACTTAACTTAACTCAGTTGATTACATCAAAACTAACCAGGAGTACTTATAATATTCTACCTGACTCGCCGTCCACGACTGAGTGGTCGAGGCACCCGAAAGTGAATGCACTCGAGCCATCAGGATCACTTTTGGATGCCCTGACCACTCAGTCGCGGGCGGGCATCGCGGACGGGCGTGACGGACGGGCATCACGAACGGACGTCACGAATGGCGAGTTAGGGAGGATATCAAACCTTATATGAGTAGTGATATCTTGCCTGACTCAACGTTTGCGACTGAGTGGTTAGGGCACCCAGAAGTGAATGCACTTTGAGGTGTCCTGATCAATTTCGAGTACCCTGACCACTCAGTCACAGACGTGCATTGCAGACGGTGAGTTAAGCAAAATATCACTACTCATTTAAGAATTTGATATCCTCCTTGAATCGTCGTTTGCAACGCATGTCTGCGACACATGTTTACGATTGAGTAGTCGAGACATCTGAAATTGATTCGAATATTTCGAAGTAAATGTGCTCGGGGCCCTGAATTATTTTTGAACGTCCTGACCATTCAATCACGAACGATGGGTCAGACATAATATCACTATTAAGATGATTAATGCGCCCTAATTTTTTAGAAAAAAAAATCACTGCAATATCTTTTTCTTATTTATTTGTAGGTGAAAAAATGCTGTGTAGTGTCCATGCATAAGTTACAAATGAGTCAACGTCATCGGTTGCTTATGAAATCTAAATACAATTATTCTATAGATTATATTAGAGATAAAATGATATAATTTCATTCATCCAGCATAAATAATTGAGATAATAAGAACAAAATTTGATGGCGGCATAAATGACTTCGTTGATCCGGGACATCCCATGCAAGATATTTAAGAGATTTATAAAATAAAAAAAGTTTAAATTATGGTAGAGGTAAAATTTGAGATTTATAATTTAAAAATAGTATTAAAAATTTAAATATATATTTTTATTTTAAAATTGATGTAATACATACTAAGAATTGGATAAAAAAAAATTAAGATATTTTAATAAATTTTTATAATATTAATGTGACATACTAACACTATAAAAAAACGCTCATTTAAAATTTAATAATTGGAGAAAGTAGTGAAATTTTATAAGGGTGAGGTTTGAAATTTTTATTTTAAAAATAGTAGTGAAATTTTAAAATTATTTTTTCCTCTAAATAAAAAATTGTGAGTGGGACCATAAAAAAATATTCAATAAGAATTATATTAAATAAATAAATAATAAATAAAGTGGTGTGATTTGATAACAGAGAGTTATTAACAATCGATCGAGGATTCAAAAAATTTAAACTTATTTAGAGACAGGACAACTCAACTGGGAGCAGACAAAGTTTTCACAATTCAGTGGGCGGGGAAGATGTAGACAAACTCCCAACCCAAGTCCAGATCTTATCTTATCTTCCAACGTGTCGTCTCTTCCGAATCGGATTCTCATTTTCATTTGCACTCTCACGCCTCGCTGTCATTCTTTGATCATTTTGAACAGGGCCAACGCTTTCTCCTCGTTGCCCACAGACCAAACAACATGCAGGAATATATGCAATAAATTAAACTAAAGAAGGCTAAAAAATACCAATCTCATTGCGAAAGGAGTACTTCAAATATTCCTACACATCTCTATCCCTCTTTTCTTCTTTTTTGATTCCTTGTGAGTTCGATGTCTGTATATATATAAACGAGAAGCTACTCCTAATCAGTGCACTTATAGTTCAGTGAGCGATCGATAATTAGCATGGCGGGGCAGAGGAATGTAGGTATAGCAGTCGACTTCTCTCCGTGCAGCCAGGCGGCGGTGCACTGGGCGTCGGAAAACCTGGTGAGAGGAGGCGATCGCGTCGTTCTCGTCCATGCCGTCTCCTGCTACCAAATCGAGCAAGGAGTTATTAACCTCTGGGAACGATCCGGATCGCGTACGTATACACATCTGTTTATAATCTACAGTCTTAGCTATTCGACTAATCCTTTGATCTATGCATGCACGTACGTATATCGATATATAAGCTCTCATTCCATTGAACGAGTTGTGCACTCCCAACGTCTGCAAGCAATATGCTGTGGAACCGGACTCTGAGACACTGAAGATGCTTGAGCAAATGGCCAGCCAGAAGAGAGTAACCAAATTGAGCCTATTTAGACGCTTTCGATCTTTCTCTGTCGCTCTCAGTTTGACTAATTTATTATATATCTGATGATTCACCCATAAAGGTTGAGGTGGTGGCGAAGGTGTATTACGGTGATGCGAAGGCCAAGCTGTTGGAGGCCATCGAGAGGGTCCCGTTGGATTGTCTCGTTGTTGGAAGCAGAGGACTAAGCAAACTCAAGAGGTCTCTTAATTATCTCAATCCCAGCCGTTGGGTAAAATTTAGCTAGCTAGTACAGATCATCAATCATTGTCGCATAATTAAGTTGCTATCCATCACTCTGTTTATAGAACAGACTGAATTGGCACTTCACCTGCATGTCCAAATGAGCTGATGACTGTGTCGCATTGTTTTCTTCTTTGGGCATTAAACTGCATGCCGGCAGCTGATGCGTACCTTTCTGGTTGTGTTCTGGTGGATTTGCAGGGCACTTTTGGGAAGCGTAAGCAGCCATGTGGTGGCCAATGCTCTGTGCCCTGTCACCGTTGTTAAGAAGTAAAGCGAGTTCTCTTCTAACTTCTCAGTCTTCATTTGAATAATCAATGATACGTATATATGTAATATATTTCAGATGCAATAATCAGATAGTTTCCTGGTGCTGTAGTTTCAGGAACTACTGTGTACGTGCTGATGAGCCATGTTTCTATAGAAAAACAACTTTTGTGAATTGTCGTTTTGTAAATCAGTTTGCATTTATTTTAAGTCGTTTTACTCATTTATAGCAATTGTCAAGTTGTAAGTTAAGTTTTAAATCAATTTAAAATCTTGTTTTAATCATTATGAGCTTCTAAGTAAGTACAATTTAGATGATGGACTATAGTACACTCTATTTAATTAATCGACGCACTTTATTACTTAGAAAACTATACTAGTTCGTCTCCTTTTGAAAGGAATATAGCAGGGATGTTATAGCAATGGTTCCATGCATCTTCTTTTGTATCGTAGTATTCCGTAATTATAAATTAAAAGTATAAATATATAAAAAGATTAAAATAAATAAATGAGTAATTAAAAAAATAAGTTGATCAATTGTCTTTTCTGTTAATCTAGTTTACTTCGTAGAAAGGATAATTGAAAGAGGGATCGTATAGGAATAAAATGTTACTCCTTTTATTTTGAAAGGAAGAAATTTTTTTAAACGTTGTATAATCTGTCTACCTCCTCTGAAGTAAACAGAGCTTAAGTGACGTGCTTCCAATCCTTGGCCGATTTATTGTCCCCTCTGTCTCTCTCTCTCTCTCCATCCCTACGTAATAAACAGTCGAGCAGGCAAGGTTGGGGCAACCACCCCGGCCCACTTCGGAATCGACGCCGGAGCCATGACCTTCGCGAGTGTCGCTGCCGCCATCTTCACGGTCTTCATCCTCATCAAGTTCCTCCGCTGCAGTCGCGTTTCCAATCTTCCGCCGGGTATGAACTTAACCCTCTCCACTCTTTTACCATTTTCTTTTCTTTTGTATTTGTGGATTGATTCGGAGATGTGTGGCGGTGTAGCTGTGCCCGGGTTTCCCTTGATTGGGAATTTACTCCAGCTGAAGGACAAGAAACCTCACCAGACGTTCATGAAATGGGCGCAGATTTATGGCCCGATTTATACCATCAAGACGGGCGCTTCCACAATGGTGGTTCTAAATTCGACTGGGGTTGCCAAAGAGGTACTTACTTAAATAAACTATTCTTCGCGCCTGAGGTTTTCAGTTCGTATGCTAGTTTAGAAATCTTGTTGGGGGTCTGAAGTGACAGGTGATAGACATATGCGGCAGGATTATTTGATGGATTTAACTTGTATAAACTAAATAGGAGTTAGTGATCGAAGTATTCTGTATTAAATATCGGAGATTTCATTGATTTACTTGATGAATTTGCCTCCATTTGAATTTGAATTCTTCTTTGTCCCTATCAAACCTAATATAGGAGAGAATATTTGACCTGGGTGTTACTTTTGTGAAAAAAAGTCAACCTCTAGAGCAGATCACCACCCCACACGGTGGGAATAAAAATTTGGAGCTTGTTTGAAGTGGGATCACGTGCATCGTATCTTTGAGGTTCAGTTTACTCTAAAAAAAAATGGAAAAGTGAATGGATTGATAAACAAGAACTGATGTAGATTATCTAAATTATCCTTTTTTTTCCTTTTCATTTTTCCATCCACTCATGCTTATTCATTCATCCACCTTTTTTTATCCTTTAAACAGACCTGAGAAATTGATCTTTCAAGTAGATCGTCTGGTAAAAGTTCGACCTTCCAGGCAATCATGAAAAATTGATTTTCCAGAAGTTTAAAATTCATGGTACAAGATTGTTTGTGATTAAATATTGTGTATTAGCTCTCTTTTGGGTTAGCTCGTAGTAAGATTCAATTAGTTATCTAACATTCTTATTCCTTATGATGTTTGGCTGATCGAAGTAATAATCAAGGTGAAAAAATGGCATGGTCCTTATTTATTTATTTACTCATCTAAGTAATAATTTCTTAGCTCTGAGCCTTTTTTTCCTTTTTTCTATTGAAAAGAAATTGACACAATGTTTGCTCAATTATTTTTGTATTTTCTCCATGTTGTGCATACCCATTTCAATCTTGTTGGTATGTCTTGATTAGTAATGATGGTCCACCTATAATTAAAAAAATTGTTACTCATGAGTTCTAGTGCTTTTTTGTTCCATGATAAAATTGTAATAGAAAGATTTGTGATCCTTACCAATATTTTTAAGCCTTAAGGAGAACCTTGGCGCAACGGTAAAGTTGTTGCTTTGTGATTTAAAGGTCACGGGTTCGAATTTTGGAAACAATCTCTTGCAAAAAGTAGGATAAGACTGCGTACAATGGATCCTTCCCCGGGACCCCACATGGCGGGAGCTTTGTGCATCGGGCTATCTTTTTTTACCAATATTTTAGGCCTATCATAATTATATTGTTGTGCCTAGTTCGAGAAACTAGGATTAATTTTAACAAATTAATATTGATGTCAAATGTGTAGTCATAAGGAATGCCAAAGCAATAAAATTGAACTAATTTGAGAGATTTATAGTCAGCATATAAGTGATTCAAGATGTATGCTACCGAGCACAAGAGAATATACCAATGATCAATTTCATAAGAGTAGATTTTGCTAATTGATGCATTCGGTACTGTGGATATGCAGATATACTACTATAGCTAGGAATGGTGAGGCAATAATTAATGACATTTACATTTCACCTGAATGTCAGGTTAACATTGACAGTATTTTTTACTGATAAAAGGGATTTCGGTCCTAGGTATGGATATGCCTGCATGCATAAAAGGGCACAATTTGTAAAACCTTGGCTTTCTAAGTTTGTTTCTTCTGGCCAGTTATGGTACTCCTGAGCTGTTTTATGAATTCTTCTCAGGCAATGGTGGCAAAATATTCATCCATCTCAAATCGGAAATTGTCGAAGGCATTGACATTGCTCACTTCAAATAAACGTATGGTTGCTATGAGTGACTATGGAGAGTTCCACAAAATGGTGAAACGCTACATAATGACTAGTTTGTTAGGTGCAAATGCTCAGGTGCACAAGCCAAAATTATCAAAGGATAATTTCTAATTCTCTGTTTAGTAGCAATGAGGTCTAACTTATTAGTTTATCAATCTTCAGAAGCAAAACTGTGGTATCAGGGAGACACTGATTAATAATGTGGTAAAATTTCTGTATTCGGATTTGAAAGATAACCCTAATGATGTGGTAAACCTCAGAAAGCCATTTCAGGCGGAGTTATTCCGATTAGCCATGAAGCAAGTAAGTCCATTTAGTTCGTTTTTTATTTGAGAAATGTAAAAAACCTATGCATTTCTGATGTCACATTTGAAGTCACTGGTCACTACTATTATATTTATGAATGCTGTGCTAGTAATTTATTCTTGTCCATAAGAGTATGAGAATTCCTGCAAGCTCGTAGTAAGATTGAAATTGTTCAAATAGTATCTGGTTACTACGAACATATTAATGAATTTATGATTGTAAATTTGTAATGAACGTTCTTGGTTTTAAGAGCATGGGCATTCTTATTTACAATTTTGAGGCCAATATGACTGCAAACCAATGGAAAATTGAAATGTCACCATGCAAAAGTAATAGTAATGGAATTTCTGCAAGCCAATCTCGAACCATTTTCACTATACTCTGGTTAGCTGCCACATCTCTCGCATATATCCCAGTGTGTCTGCTACTTTGGTACGTGCATTGGATATGCTATATGTTAAATATAAGAGAAAAGTCTTTGCTGTATTACCCAAAAATTTTGCAGGCTTTGAACCTGGAACCAGAATCCATTTATGTAGAGGAACTTGGGAAGGAATTTTCAAAGGAAGAAATATTCAATGTGTTGGTGGTAGACCCTATGATGGGTGCCATAGAGGTGGACTGGAGGGACTTTTTCCCTTACTTGAGATGGGTCCCTAATCGAACCTTCGAAATTAGGCTGAAGAGAATGCTCACGCGCAGGGCGGCAGTGATGCAGCTTCTGATTACAAAAAGAAAGAACAGTAGACAATCCGAAGAGGTCCTGCTCATCTATTTTATTTGCAGAGAATTTTTTGTGTGACTATTTTTATTTAAATCAAATGTCACAGAATCTGAATATTCAACTTGTAGGAGATAAGCTGCTATTTGGACTTTCTACTGTCTCAGAGCACTTTGAGTGACGAAGAGATAATGTCATTAGTATGGGAAGCGGTAATTGAGGCATCCGATACAACTTTAGTCACAACAGAATGGGCTATGTTTGAGCTATCTAAGAATCCAAATAAACAGGTAGTGAAGAATCATGACCTCCCTTTTTTTTTGGCAAAATGTATGAATAACTAGCACTTAATCATGAGACAAATTCTCTACAGGAACGTCTCTACCGAGAAATTCAACAAGTATGTGGGTCTGAAAAGGTTACCGATGAGCATTTGTCACGGATGCCCTACTTGAACTGTGTGTTCCATGAGACCCTAAGACGTCATTCCCCTGTTCCTATAGTACCTCTCCGGTATGCCCATGAAGATACCCAGATCGGAGGATTCAACGTCCTTGCGGGATCTGAGGTGGTGAAAATTCCCTTATGAATCCTTTAAATTATCGTTTTGCTTTACCACTCAACAGACCTCTTCATAACACTTCCAAACCACAGATTGCCATCAATCTCTACGGATGCAATATGGACAAGACGCAATGGGATGAACCTGATGAATGGAAGCCTGAGAGGTTTATAGATAGCAAATATGAGCAAATGGACATGTACAAGACAATGGCCTTTGGAGCTGGAAAGAGGATTTGTGCCGGATCTCTGCAGGCATCGTTGATTGCATGCACTGCCATCGGGCGTTTCGTGCAGGAGTTCGAGTGGAGGCTGAAGGAAGGAGAAGAGGCTAATGTCGTCACTGTTCAGCTCACAAACCTTAAGCTTGAACCTATGCTTGCATACATAAAGCCCAGAAGCACCAACGATTCGTGCCATTGATAGTCTTAGCGTTGAATTACGTCGAGATAGGCATGTGTTTGATGATGCGACTCCGAAGGAAAATGGGAGATGTACAAATTAACAATGAATATAATTATATAAATAAAAGCATACTTTGAATGCTTGTAATAACTTAGTCATCTGACTAAACGATTTTATAAATGGTTTGCTAATAATTATATGAGTTGTTAATTCCAATTAATTTTATTCATCTTTACTTTTTTTTTTATTAGGCACAAGATACAGAACTTAACTTATGCTGGGGTGATTCAGTGTTGCAAAAGTTTTTTATATATAAATTAGAAAGCGCAGTAGTGATGCTCAATCCCAACGTTCTTAGATAATTCATTGGCTCGATCTTGCCTCGGACAATTTTATTTTCTTTACGAAGTGCATGGAGATCTCTAGCTATTTATATTTCTGTATAAAAGTGTTCGACTATTTGCTGTCAACGTTTAAAAGGTTAGCCGGACCGCCAACTTTATTAAATCGGACCGGCCTGACCGGACCGGACCGAGCTGAGGCAAAACCGCTTCCGAATTGCTAGTCCCGTCCACTGACCACTATATAAACCGATAGATACGCTAGCCTAGGGTTTCATCTCGCCTATTCTCCCCGTGCTCGAGCGGCGACCATGGCGACCCCTGCGGCGGAGTCGGTGCAGTGCTTCGGTAGAAAGAAGACGGCGGTGGCGGTGGCGCACTGCAAGCGCGGACGTGGACTGATCAAGGTGAACGGCGTGCCTATCGAGCTGGTGAAGCCGGAGATCCTCCGCCTGAAGGCCTTCGAGCCCATCCTCCTCCTCGGCCGGCAGCGCTTCATGGGCGTCGATATCCGTATCCGCGTCCGCGGGGGCGGCAAGACCTCCCAGATATATGCTATCCGCCAGAGCATTGCCAAGGCCCTCGTCGCTTACAACCAGAAGTACGTCGACGAGCAGTCCAAGCAGGAAATCAAGGATATCCTCGTCCGCTACGATCGCACTCTCCTCGTCGCCGATCCACGCCGGTGCGAGCCAAAGAAGTTCGGTGGTCGGGGTGCTCGTGCTCGGTTCCAGAAGTCCTACCGCTAGAGCTCGTCATTCATAGGAAAGTTCCAATCTTGCTTCGCTTGCTAGTTCTTTTTTGCATGAACTTTTAATCATATTGATAAACGTAGTTTTATTTATAGTTTCTATTGTGGCTTTGGTAACAAAGAGACATACTTTATTAGTTCGATTATGTTGATTAAGATCAATCTTTGTCTGGAATATGCAAAATTGTTTCTGTTGCTCACCATTTATTTTGGCATCATGGTGTTTTTGAGCGATTCGATTGCATTTTGATGACAAATCTCAATAGATTGTAGTTTAATGATTGCACAATTATGTTGCTATCAAACAATGAATGAGCCATTGTGGTAGAGTTGTTTTTGTAGCGAGGCAACAGTTCTGGTATGAATTGGCCATCATGGTCAGGTATTTCATTTTTTCTCAATAATTTTGAGGGAAATTTTATAAAATTCTTTTGTGATCTATAATACTTCTTCGATCAGAGCATCTATGACCTGACGTCGATGATTGTGATTTTGATTGTTGTTTTTACTCTACAAATTTTAGATACCACACTGAGATTCTCTCTCATCTGCCTGTTTTTCCCTCTCATTTTTTGAGCTTTTCCCGGTAAATGTTGTTCTATTGCATGTTTTGTTTCTCTCTTTAAGTCTTTTTTCCTCAAATTTGTATGTTCTTCCTCATATATCTTGTTGCTTAATTTTTTGTGTGTAATTTTCGCTTCATCTCCCATGCGTAGATCCCATGTGTTCTACGCAAACTATTGTTATTTTAAGGTTACACTAAATCGATTAAGTTATTTTTATTGTAATAATTAAAGTTTATTTTTTGAACTGGTTTTTAACTAGTTTTTAAATGTCTATATCGTCTAAATTCATTTTCTCGACATTTATACTAGAGACTATATCTTCTAAATTCATTTTCCACTTATTGCTACCATTAGTACGTAGAATTTTTTTTTGAATTATTTTATACATCATTAGTCCCCTCCTTTATTTTTTTTCTTTTTTCCTTAAGACTTCGGTCAAAAATGTTCACTAACGTTTCTCGTATCAAATCCATCATTGCCATTAAATTCCAGTCGAATTTGAAGGTGCAGCATTCATCACAAGGCCCTTTATTCCTTTAAATTTCATCCTACTAAAAATTAGATCAACCACAGTTGCCTACCAAATAAGCAGAATGCTGTTGGTGAGCGAAATGTGTGGCCAGAATTGTAAAATCTGAATAATAAACAGATTGATAGAATCTTCGGATATTACAATGATGAATACACCTTGTGCTTTTGGTATGCTAGATGATTATTGTCAACGAGCTACAATAGAGGAAGGAATAAGTTCATTACTATGTACCCATCGGGGTACATTGTCACTTCCAACCTTTTCTTCTGCACCAATCAACTACTCGAATATTTAGAAACATTGAAACGCAGTGAACCTAGTTAAGGTTGATCATCTCATCATCACACACAAATATGAAAAATCGACCAATCAAAACCTTTTCTAGGTCAAACATGTGGCTATTTGGAAGATCGTGAATAGCTACTGCTGATTACATCCACAAATTGTTTCTTTCTGGCAATCAAAGATAACAAGTTTTTGATACCTACAGAGTTTACTCTCCTACTGGTTAGTTCCTGGAGTTACAAGACAACACAACTAACTAATCAATTTGAAACACAGTCCTCGATTCACCCTTGTTCTGTCACTGAAAAATAAGTGTTTGAACAAAAGCATCAAAGATCTGTCAAACTACATAAACCCATCACAAAAACAAAAAAAAAATTCCAGCGTCACCTGGAGCTGAACTTGCTAGTTCTTGGTGTTTTTACCACGTGCTGCAAGCTTTGATGCCACCTCTTCTTTAGTCAAGGGCAGATAATAGATTCTTGGGGCAGCCTTTGTCTTCTTAAACAGATCGTCGAGTGTCAGAGCAGGTGGGTCGGGCTCCCTTGGAGGTGGAGGAGGTGGGGGGAGTCGCTCTCTTACAGGCTGTGGATCAGGTTGTCTTGTGATGGGAGGCAAAGGTTGGTATTGTTTCAGAGCATGCTGATGAGCTGGAGGTTGAGCAGCCTGAGGTTGCTGAAAGTTTGTAGCCTTGGGTGTGTTTGGGTTTGAAGCTGGGGCCTGTGGCGGTGCCTCAGTTTGTGCCTTGACTTCTTGGGGATCAACAAACTCCGCAACCAAAAGATTTCCACCATTGGGAGGCCACTGCAGATTGTAAACAGCACTGCGAGTTGAAGTGGCTTCCTCCACTGAAGAATACTGCAAAACATAACCGTAAGGCTTTGTAAAAGTTGACCAACATCAAATTGGAGAAAACTTTCCATTTTCATCGCTTGGAGAAATAATGAAAATACATAGTTGAACACTGAAATCCCCTATAAAGTCAAAAGATGATCGGAACTGACTTGGGTTAAGATGATGTGATGATGTTCCATAAAACCAGTTAACCCCTTCAAACACTTGAAAACCGGACGCAACATTAGAAGAGGGAAAAAATGATTTCATTGGATAGGAGGCTGCTGATGCTAATGCTGCTACTACAGTGTTATACTGTGAATGATGGGAGTTATATAGCAAAGAAAGTGCATGTACAAGAAACCGGATAAAGAAGAGTGAATTACATGAATTTAGTTATGATGGCAGCTTATTTGCCAGAAACTGTCAAGTAGATAATATAATATAAGAAACTATTAAATAAGTGGATAACATAACTAACATAATATATACAAAAGTAGAGCATGTGTTTAAAACAGAAAGTTAACTATGAATATTAAGAATAAAACATAAATTTGACCATACAGAAGATTGCAAACAAATAAAAGGCTGTGATGGTGCATAACATAATATCACAGGAAATAACAAAATCATTCCTGCTTTTACCATGGTTTAATCTGATATTATTAGTCCTAATTAGTGAAAAACTAGAAGGACCAAGCTGGAATTAGATTGAACTCCTAAAATTAAGAAACAAAGATAAGAATAACAAGCCAACTTTAAGTCCTGAGATTTGGGGTCAGCTATTGGTTATTCAGACCTTATCATGTATCAGTGAGCAAAGCATCAAAAAATATATTCACTCTCCTGCAGCTTGAAGATTTACAACTAAATCACCATATAAATAATATTATGTTCATGGATGCATTTAGTGAAAAAAGTACAGAGCCAGCAACATTTAGCAACAAAAGTTCCTAATGAAGCTGGTCAAGGAATATGCATGATAACTTATTTGAAGCAAAATATCTCCTCAAACTTTTTAACTATCCTCACTCCTTTCATCTTCTCCTTCCCACTTCAATCTTTGATGACAGTATAAGAAATACAAAGAACAGGGAAGAAATGAAAAAAAATGGAAATCTACAGAAAAATGCAAGTATGAAACTTGGTTTTATTGAGTATTGAACTCTATAGTCAGTTGCATCAGGCATCAAACTCTAATCTGGTAGCATTCTATCACTAGGAAGTTCCAAAATCACGTCACTGAACAAAACACTTTGAAGGTTCCACTAAACTTTCCATATGAAATCCTCCTCACGACTAAAGAAATTTCACTTTCTTTCCTACCAACTACCAATCAAAAGCATATTATGGTTGATAAAGCATTAAAATTTTTCTTTAGTCTAGACCTGGGCGATTAAGCCAAATCTGCATGTGCTACTATCAAACATGCTTGTAGCATCATCCTATAGGGAATTCTTGGCCTGGTTATCTCCGGGTAGAGAATTAAAGCACATGGCCAAAAACATGCAACAAATTTCAACAAACAGCCATACTAAGTCCGGCTTAGACTGCACAAGAAGTTGGAAATCTGCCAGGGTGTTGATCAATAAATGGACCATAGAGGCCTAGTCAAAAGACATAATGAAGTAAACAACAGATCAATTTTTTTTGCTAAAAAATTTACAGGTTAGATACTGAACATTAAACATTCATAAATTTATATCTCCATATTGTTATAATAGGATGATGTTAATTCCTTCATTTTAAAATTTTAAAATGTAAGATTATTTATAAGTAAATTAGATATAATTATATAAAGAACAATTACCATACTAATCAAATTCAATAAGAAGAAACTTGCAACAAAACATTGCAAACACAAAAAACAACAAGGTTACAGTACACAAGGAAAAGTGGAGCTAAGGATACATAACATAGCATGAACATACAGTAACATAGCAGTGGGTCTTAATGTGGTCCATCCAGAAACTGGAAAGTGTTCCAGTTTTTGCAAGCAGCTCTTGCACAGCTTTCAGAGTGAAAGGGCGCACAAATCTGTCAATTCGTAGTGAAGTGGTTGCAGGTTTCTGTGATGGTGGAACTGCATTTCAGAACAGCGTCTGGTCAAACAAAATTATTCAAAATATGAAATAAAATTAGACAGACAATACAGATCACTTAATCTCACCAATCCGTTCCTTCTGAGAACCTCCAGCATCCTTTAAATCAGGTTTATTGAATGTGCGTCTAGAAGTAATTTCAAATGTATTCTTAGGTGCACTTGATGTACTGAGGTTAGATGATTGACGTTCTGGAATTTTAACAGTGTCTGAACTCCAACGCCGCTGCCGTTTCGGAACCTCATTGCTTGCAGCAGCTTCTTGGTCTGACCCAAAAAGGCCATTAAATTGATTACTTCACTACTGAGATGCCATTTGGCAAGACATGCCAGAAAAAGGAATAGTACAAGCAAATAAAATGCAAAATAGTAGCATATAATGTTGAATGATGACTCGATGAACAGAGCAACTGCTACCATGAATAGCTGACATATAGCATCCCAAACACAACTAAAACTGAACGAAGAATATGGAAGTATACAGGATTTGAAATAGTTGAATGCAATTATATAACAAGCTAATGTAGCCAATGTACTATTTCAACACTTTATTCAAACACTCTACTATAAGATCAAGTGTTTCCATTGAACTACAAAGATAAGAAGCAGACCACAGACAAATTTGTCGATTGCAAGTCAAATTCAATAAACTATCTCTTTTTACCATAATGAAAAACAAATTAGCATATCAGGATAACTGTTTTGCACCTACAGTTTAATGGGTACATCAAGTTAATCTTTTAGTACTCTAACCAGATTATCTTATCTAATTATAAAAGCTCCTCCAAGATCGACATAATTAAATAAAAGACTTTGAGCACCTAAAGCAGCATATAAACTTCAATGTGCGGCATGCACATCAAAATGCTGCCTGGTAAAAAAAAACATAAGTTTTCCAGTGCAGTACAAAAGAATTTAGCCGTTAAAAATTTGTTATTGCAGCAATACAAAGCAAGGTTTAAAATTTCGAACCGTGCCGAAATTTCAGTCTCATACTGGAACGATACGATTTCGGTATCATATCGTGCCAATGTATATATATATATATATATAGTAATTATAAAATAAATATGTTTATGGTGCATATAAAAATAAGTTGTATATTGATTTTGTATAAGTTCTCAATTATTGAATAACTTAATATTGTTAGAAAAAAAATAATTAAATACAATTTTATTTAATACTTAGTTAGCAACAATAAAATAAGAAAAATTTATTTAAATATAGATGATGGTATAATAGGAGATATAACTCAATAACGTAAAAAAATTCATATAGCCGACCTCACCTAGTAGGATAAGGCTTGGTTGTTGTTATTGTTAAAGAAAATTGATCTATCAATAACTCAAATTAAAATTAATTTGTCTATAATAATAAGTATATAAATTAATATAAAGATATTACTTTATATAAGATTATATAAATTAACTGTTTATTCATTTAATTAATTATTAATTAAATAATATATATTTTAAATAGTAAAAAAATACAAAAAAATATCAGAATATAAATCTACTTTATTAAAAAAAATTAGAATTTTTAAAGAATTTTTTTTAAATTTTAAATCATATTTAAAATAATAAAAAAATATATATATTCGAATATAAATCAGAATTATTAGATTTTTAAAATTTTTATATGAAATTTAAAACATTAAAAAACAAATTTTCAGAATATTAATTAATAAATTTTACTTTAATTTTAAAATATTTTTTATATATTTTATTAGGATAATCTAATTAAAATTTATAAAAGTCTGTTCGAAATATCACATATACGTTATAAATTGTTTGTTAATTAAATAAAAAATTTAATTTCGATCAGGGAAAAGAAATTGGCACATGAGCAAGTTGTTAATGCAAATAGGATTCAAGTGACTAGGCCAAGTTGGAAAGCGTAGACCTATAAAGTTTAGCCATTTTCATACCTGGGGTCATAAAGAATGTCAGAGATTTGTTTGAAGGGAGCTTATCCCATATGTTTTTATATATGAGTTCATTGACTCTATTAAAATAGAACACATTAAACATGCTCAGACTTAGAATTATGACTATACCATATTGATAGAGCAAATATTTGCCATCACACTTAGTATTGAAATAAATATCATTCAAGAAAAACAAGCAAATAAGATCAAATGATTTAACAGAATTAATATTCTAATCCACTGTCAGTACCTTCTAATTTTCTCTTTTCACCAAGGAGTGCTGGCTTCTTGATGTCTTCATTAATAGTTACCTCCAGAATTAACCCATCCTGCTTAACGTCAATGTTTCTCGTATCACTAACAACAAGCTCTTGTATCACCTCAATTTTTTCAACTAATTCCTCAGATTGGATATTGGAATCAATGTTTTTACTTTCCAATACATCATCCTCCATCAATTCATCACTCGAACTCCTATCTAAGTTCAGTTTTTCTGGAGACTCTTCATCAAGGTTATCTTCTTTCTTGCCTTCATCAACAAATGTATTTTTTTTAACATTTGTATCTTCCACGGAGACCAGGTGATTAACTTTCTCTTTAGCATCATGCACAGTCTGCAGATCGCCACCTAGTGAAGGAACAATGCTGGATGATGGCTGAACCATCTCCTGCTTAACAACCTCTTGTTCTAAATAAAAGTCAGCAGCATTTAAATTATCCTTTAATTTATTCTTTTCAATAATTGACACAGAATCAATAGGAAGGGACTCACACTTAACCTGGGATCCTAAGTCTAGGCTGACCACAGATACCTGGTTGTTTGATTCAGGGCCGGCTTTGATTTCCTCAAGGGGGAGGTTTGAATCGTCCTGCATCAGTTCATCGAGCTTTTCTTCAGAATTTGTTACAACTGCATCTAAATCGTAATGCAAGGTCACAGTGTGGCTCTCAGTTGCATCATCTTCCAAGGCTTCCACATGAGCTTCTGTTTCTAAAATGGATGCATCCAATCCTGAAGAAACTGCCCCAGCATCTTCCATTTTCAAATCTTGGTTGATGTCTATATTGGTCACTTCTGAAGTAGCTTTTGTTGCACCATCATGTTCAGTTTTTCCAGCATCCGAATGATCATCAGATATGCCAATTTTCACAATGCCAGTGATATCAGAATCTTTGACAGCCATAGTGGTATTGGTGAAGTCATCCTGCTCATCTGGATCTTTAACTTTGTCAACCATAGAAGCACTGGAGAAGTCATCTTGCTCATTTGGATGTTTAATTTTGCCAACCATAGTAGCACTTTCTACTTCAAAATTTTCTGCCACCTTAGGTTCATCTTCTTTGACTTCATCATCAACTTTCTTTTTGTTCTCCACAACCTCGGCATCCATTGCATCAGCTAACCTCCGTACCAATTCATCCTTCAAACCTCTTACTGGTAGTTTTCTTTTCTTTAACTCTTCTTTCAATTCAGTAACCTTCCATTGGTCAATGGATTTGTTGTTGAGCACAGGATATGGCGATGACATACTGTTTAGGCTACAGTCCTACAACACATGTTTTTCTTCAAATGATAAATAGTAAAACATGAAGCAGGACTATCTAACAAAGGAGAAGAGAAAAATTCCCAAAATCTAGAAAAAAAAATTGCAACTACCATACACTGAAACATAAAAGATCATACCTGAAATAAGAAAAGTTAGCTCTGGAAGTGAGAATCTGCGATAGTCAAAGAAAAAGCAGAAATAAGCAACATCAGCCAAGTTGCAAAAGGCAACAAAATAGATTTACAAAACCGAAGTTAAAGCTTGACTTTTTGGGCAACATTGCGAAATGCAGACACAAACGAACTACAAAACCTATTCACCAGACAAAAAGGTCACGAATAACCAAAACTCAAATGCGAGCTCCAAAATATTTACTTTCGTTCAAACACCATCCAGAACCAAGAACTCACCAGGAAAGCAGCTCTCCGAGAAGAAAAACGGTCGAGTATTCAGAAGAAGCCAGAATGAGAAACCCTAGTTTCATGAAAAGAAATACAAATAGACATTAAATCGAAAAAGAAAAAAAAACGAACCTCAGGGAGGAAGGTAATAGCCACCTCAATCTCCTTTCTTCCTGGAAAAAAAAAACAAAAAAAATATAAAATTGAAGGTTGTAATCCACGAAGAACATGAAGGACGAAGAAGGATCTCTACGGGTAGCAAGCGAGCGCTAGAGGATAGTCCTTTTCCAGGGCTTGTTCGCTCTCTCTATCGATTTGGCTCCAGAAACGGGTGCAAGGCGGAGCGATAGGCAAGGCGGAGAGGCGAGAGGAAAGGGCGAGGGTTTGTGGTCGGAATGGACGACGGCTGCCTTAGCTTGTATATATTTATACTCCCCCGTCCGTGTCCGAACGTAGCGCACAAATGAGGATCCGAACCCGTTAAGCCGAACGGTCTGGTCAAGTCCACTCCGATCCAGTTCAACCTGGTCAAAGCGTGAGGAGCTTCAAAGAACACAGTCAGTTAAATAATTTAAACGAACTAAATTAAAATTTTATAATTTGTTTTTAAAAATATCTCAAGATGATTCAATTCACTTGGGTCTATGATCCACGACGGGCTTAGATTGATATGTGAATCGAGGAAAAAAAATCTCCAAAGCTAAAAATTAAAAATAAAAATTGACTTTTTTATTAAAGGGAATTGTAACATTTCCTTATTTACTAGAAGGTATCCTAATTTTAAAATTATCAAAAAGAACATCAAAAAAAATATTATTCCCTTCCTATCTCTCTCGTCAGTGACGATGGGATCCTCTGGTCCCGTCTATCTTGGTCTACCCCTGGACCAGGGGTAATGATTGGAACAGGTGGAGACCATTAAATTCTTCCAATCACTACAATATACCAGGACTTGGTCCGCTATAAGCGGACTAGAGGATCCCTGCTCCTCTCGTCAACCTCCTAAATATCCTCTCTCCGTATGCTATTTTTCCAGTGCATCTCCTGGTGGGCCTGATATGGGAATGTAACGTCCCTAATTTTTTTTTTTTTTTTGGGGGGGGGGGATAAATCATATATATCTATAAACTTAAATCAACATCGTCGACATGAAAGAAAATACTAAATTCTTAACATGAGTTTCTGAATTTATTTACAAACAAACAGCTACTAGGCTATGCGGAAAGGTAAACTAAAGTAGGTCTTTGAGTTGTACTGTCATGGTCCCGAGCTGGCTCACTGGTCATTACCTCTTACCTCTTTCATCTCATTTCTTGAAAAAAAAAAAGTGATAATCTATGAGTTGAGAGGTTCAGCATATTCCGAACCATGTTATGCAATAGGTAGCGCCCATAATCTAGCGTACTATGGGGTACCCAAGCTAGATAACTTAGGACTTACTTATTGACATATTATGGGCATGAGCACAAGCGTTGACATAGGCATACAAACATGTGCATACGCATAAGCATGTAATAGACATAATCATGAGCATGTGAATAAGTATAGACATAAGTATACTTACATGACATAAACATATATACTATAGATGAACAGAAACATAAGCATAAGCATAAGCATGTAAATAACTAAGCATGAAATATATATACTCATGAGCATGTATATAAACATAGGCATAAGGATACTTACATGGCATAAACGTATATGCTAAGGATGGACATAATCATAAGCATCATCATGTACATAAGCTAAGTATGAAAATAAGCATAATCACATAGAGTTAGTGAGCTCCCGGGCTAAGGGCACCGGTCACACTCAACTACATAGTTTGGTGGGCTCCCGGCCTAAGGACATCGGTCACACTCCACCTTATGGAATTTTGGTGAGCTCCCGAACTAAGGACACCGGTCACACTCAACCTCATATAATTTTGGTGAACTCCCGAGCTAAGGGCATCGGTCAAAAGACTTCCTAGTTTAGGCGCCGACCCTTGAAACTCTACCGCCACCTGAATTAAAGCATATACAAAGTCAAGCCCCTAGATATATTGTCAGCTATCATGGGCACGAAGTGGCACCCCTGCTCGAACTTCCTGATAAACTCGGCAACAGTGCAGCTACCCTATCGGAACGTCATGAACTCTCGGGTCAACCTCGATCGCACATCCTCCGTGAAGTATTTAGCATAGAACACCTCCTTGAAGCCCTCCCATGATAGTGTAGCTAGGTTCAGACCTACGGTTGCCCCCTCCCACCATAGCAGAGCATCGTCCTTGAGGAGATAAGTGGCGCACGTCACCCTATCCGCACAGTCCAACTCCATGAATCGGAAGATGACCTTTACGGACTTGATCTAATTTTTCGCTACCATCGGGTCTGTAGTTCCAGTGAAGTTCGTTGGGTTCATCTTACGAAACACATTCGTAACCTGCCTCTGGCCTCACCCTATAGCGCAACCCTGCATTAGGCCCACTAAACTGTGCAAAGAATTGACTCATTCCTGCAAGCACTTGCTCCTGGCTCACTTGAGGCGGTGGCGGGGGTACTACCTCTTGCCTCTCTTCTGGGGTCCCACCATTGTGATGTCTAGGAGGCATACCTTTATGCAACCCAAGCTACTATGAAGTTAACATGTGTTTAGATCTGCTATATCTATACCATGGAAACAACAAAAGACTTATTAGATTGATATGTAGTTGGTCATACTATTCAACCATCGCGATGTTGTTCCCTCTATCATAATGCTTAGGCGGATGGCTGTAAACGGTCGAACCATTAAGAGATTAATTTAAGTTTAAGACTTGTCTACTTATCCATACTACATCAAGTTTCTAACTTAATATTTAAATAAACGTGTAGGATATAAAGCTTTAACTTACAGACTTGAGGACTTAATGCTTAACTTTTTGAGCTTCTCAGAACCAGCGGTAGGCACAACCCTTCTAGGAACTTTTGCTCTAGAATTGTAGTATCCGGAAACTCAATGGTTTAATTAAAAGGGTTCATTTAATTTAATTAAAAATTTATTTAATTAAGTTAACCTACAACTAGAGAATTTAGATTAATCAAATAATAAAATATAAATACATGAAATTTTTATATAGATTATCCATCTAAAATATAATTAACATATTATATATATTATAACATAAAATATATAATATAGATTATATAAGAAATGTGTAGGTAAATTAGATTATATATATAATATAGATTTAATCTCTATAAATAATATATTATATATAATATAAAGAAAATATGATCAATATAATATAACGTATAGATAATTATAATATATATATATGTGGATTACAAACGTTCATATATGATATAAATTATATAAGAAATGTGTACATATAATATATAGTAAGAAATATGTAGATAATATTTTGATATATGAATCATATATATATAAATTTGATCTATATCAATAATATATTATACATAATATAAAGAAGAAAAAATAGGATCATAATAACGTATTTGTAGAAATTATAACATTATAATATAGGAAATATATATGATATATATGGATATGTATATAACATAATTGATAGAATATAGACAAAGTCCTAATCTTTCATCTCTATAAAAACCCTACTTTCAAAAGAACTATCTACTGATTTGAATTGGCCGACCTTAGGAAGCTCCACCCTCTTCATTTTTCTCCGCCGACTCTAGAACTCCAAGGAAAGACAAAGACGGGAGAGTCAATAGCTAAGAAAATTAAAGACATGTTCCCTACTTGTGTATGCTTTATTTAGTTCTTATATCTTGTGGAAATGCGGATACTATAGGGGTTGGTTTGATCATTGCTTTAGGGCATATTATGTTGGCTTTAATCTAGTTTTTGTTGTACGAATACCTTGATTTTAAACCTGTGTCAATGAGTGTAATCATCACGATTTGGATACAGATTTCTGAGCAAGATATTAGTTGCATATTCTGTTCTTCGTGTATGCATACATCCTAGAAGAAATCACCATGTTATTTTTAAAATGAGTCACGGTTCCAATTGTCTCAACGTGTAGTGCATTAATTAAGTATGTAATCATGGATGTACAACGCGTTGTTTTAAGGGTTAATCAGATTCTTAGTTTCATGTTACACGGGTTAATTTAAGTAACTAAATCTATCTATTACTTAATCCTTTATATATTTACTAATCATGTTACACGTTAATTTCATGGGATACGCTACATTTTTATTTGTATGCAATCCATTTGTCATGCATCTTAGTTTCACGTTTTTCTCGATCTGTTCCCAAATAAAAATTAGAGAACTATGTATGCTTAAATTGTAGTGTAGGGATTTCAAATTTTGGATTCATAGATTCTTAAGTTCTTTTACTTTAGAAGATGACACCACATTAGCTCCTATAATATTGACGGGTTTTAGGATTTGCTTGGAGTGCTTGTGCTTACCCTTGCTTCACGTCATGAAAATTTAGTAGGCCATATGTATGATATAAATTTGCATGTTTATATTTAAGATTGTAATTACGCCATGTCTAAATTGCTATATATGCTTATGCTATGTTGATGCACAAGTCTACATTTAAACTTATGTTATGAATTTGTATGTTATGTTAAGAGTTAAGCTTATGTCCATGTTTAAGTAGTGATTAAGTTTATGTTAAGTGCATGACTATACTTACGTCCATGTTTATGTAATAAACATGATTGAGTGTGACCAGTGTCCTCAGCCCGGGAGCTCACCAAATCTATGCAGTCAAGTGTCACTGGTGTCCTCAGCCCGGGAGCTCACCAAATCTACGTGGTCGAGTGTGACCGGTGTCCTTAGCCCGGGAGCTCACCAAACTATGTAGTTGAGTGTGACCAATGCTTTTAGCCCGGGAGCTGACTAACTCTGTGTGATTATGTTTATTTTCATACTTAGCTTATGTACATGATGATGTTTATGATTATATCATTTTTAGTATATACGTTTATGTCATGCAAGTATGCTTATGCCTATGTTTATATACATGCTCATGAGTATGTCTATCTCATGCTTAGTTATTTACATGTTTATGCTTATGTTTCTGTTCATCTATAGTATATACGTTTATGTCATGTAAGTATATTTATACCTTCGTTTATTCACATGCTCATGATTATGTCTATTACATGCTTAGTTATTTACATGCTTATGCGTATGCGAATGTCTGTATGCCTATGTCAACGCATGTGCTCATGCCCATAATATGTCAGTAAGTCCTAAGTTACCTAGCTTGGGCACCCCGTAGTACACTAGATTATGGGCGCTACCTATTGCATAACACGATTTGGAATATGCTGAGTCTCTCGACTAGCAGATTATCACTTTTTTTTTTCAGAAAATGAGATGAATGAAGCAGGAGGCAAAGACCAGTGAGTAAGCTCGGGACCATGGTAGTACAACCCGAAGGCCTACTTTAGTTTATCTTTTCGCATAGTTTAGTAGCTATTTGTTTGCAAATAAATTTAGGAACTCATGTTAAGAATTCAGTATTTTCTTTCATGTCAACGGTGTTGATTTAAGTTTATAGATATATATGATTTATCCCCCTAAAAAAGTGAGTCGAGAGACTTAGCATATTCCGAACCGTGTTATACAATAGGTAGCGCCCATAATCTAGTGTACTACGGGGTGCCCAAGCTAGGTAACTTAGGACTTACTGAGATATTATGGGCATGAGCACATGCGTTGGCATAGGCATACAGACATTCGCATACGCATAAGCATGTAAATAACTAAGCATGTAATAGACATAATCATGAGCATGTGAATAAACGAAGGTATAAATATACTTACATGACATAAACGTATATACTATAGATGAACAGAAACATAAGCATAAACATGTAAATAACTAAGCATGAGATAGACATACTCATGAGCATGTATATAAATATAGACATAAGCATACTTGCATGACATAAACGTATATACTAAGGATGGGCATAATCATAAGCATCATCATGTACATAAGCTAAGCATGAAAATAAACATAATCACATAGAGTTAGTGAGCTCTCGGGCTAAGTGCACCGGTCACACTCAACTACATAGTTTGGTGAGCTCCCGGGTTAAGGACACCGGTCACACTCAACTACATAGTTTGGTGAGCTCCCGGGTTAAGGACACCGGTCACACTCTACCTTATGGAATTTTGGTGAGCTCCCAGGTTAAGAACACCGATCACACTCAACCTCATATAATTTTGATGAGCTCCTGGGCTAAGGGCACCGGTCACACTCAACCACATAGAATTTTGGTGAGCTCTCAGGCTAAGGACACCGGTCACACTTGACCATATAGATTTGGTGAGCTCTCGTGCTGAGGACACCGATCACACTCGACCACGTAGATTTGGTGAGCTCCCGGGCTGAGGACACTGGTCACACTCAACCACGTTCATTACATAAACATGGACGTAAGCATAGTCATGCACATAACATAAACTTAATCACTACTTAAACATGGACATAAACTTAACTCTTAACATAGCATGCAAATTCATAACATAAGCTTAAACGTAAACTTGTGCATCAATATAGCATGAGCATGTATCGCAACTTAGACATGACATAATTATAATCTTAAATATAAACATGTAAATTCATATCATACATATGACCTACTAAATTTTCATGACGTGAAGCAAGGGTGGCACAAGCACTCCAAGCAAATTCTAAAACCCGCCAATATTATAGGAGCTAATGTGATGTCATCTTCTAAAGTAAAAGAACTTAAGAATTTATGAATCCAAAATTTGAAATCCCTACACTATAATTTAAGCATACATAGTTCTCTAATTTTTATTTGGGAACAGATCGAGAAAAATGTGAAACTAAGATGCATGACAAATGGATTGCATACAAATAAAAATGTAGAGTATCCTATGAAATTAACGTATAACATGATTAGTAAATATATAAAGGATTAAGTAATAGATGGATTTAGTTACTTAAATTAACTCGTGTAACATGAAACTAAGAATCTGATTAACCCTTTAAAACAACGCGTTGTACATCCATGATTGCATACTTAATTGTCCCCTTGGGGCGGTACGATGGTTAAGCCATGGGGTGTTGCCACATGAGGTTTTGGGGTCGAAACTCGGCGTGACCGAGCATAACCTCCCCCATATCTTGGTCATTTGCACTAATGGCTAGTAGTCACCCGTGATTTACCTCCTCCGTGTTGGCCTAGGGACGGGTTGGCGGGAGTGCTGGGGGCGAGCGAATCGCCTTTTGCCACATGATTGCATACTTAATTAATGTACTGCACGTTGAGACAATTGGAACCGTGACTCATTTTAAAAATAACACGGTGATTTCTTCTAGGATGTATGCATACACAAAGAACAGAATATGCAACTAATATCTTGCTCAAAAATCTGTATCCAAACCATGATGATTGCACTCATCGACACAGGCTTAAAACCAGGGTACTCATAAAAAAAAAAACTGGATTAAAGCCAACATAATATGCCCTAAAGCAATGATCAAACCAACCCCTATAGTATTCGCATTTCCACAAGATATAAGAACTAAATAAAGCATTACACAAGTAAGGAACATGCCTTTAATTTTCTTAGTTATCGACTCTCCCGTCTTTATCTTCCCTTAGAGCTCTAGAATCGACAGAGAACAATGAAGAGGGTGGAGCTTCCTAGGGTCGGCTGATTCAAATCAAAAGATAGTGCTTTTGAAGGTAGGGGTTTTATAGAGATGGAAGATTAGGACTTTGCCTATATTCTATCAATTACATTATATACATATCCATTTATACCAGATATATTTCCTATATTATAATGTTATAATTTCTTAGTTTTTATCTATGTTGATCCTATTTTTTCTTCTTTATATTATGTATAATATATTATTTATATGGATCAAATTTTTATATATATCCATATATATCTAGATATATCTGTATATATGATTCATATATCAAAATATTATTTACACATTTCTTATATACATATTTCTTACTATACATTATATATTATAGGTACACATTTCTTATATAATTTATATCACATATAAATGTTTGTACTCCATATATATATAATTCCTATATTATAATATTATAATTATCTATACGTTATATTATATTGATAATATTTTCTTTATATTATATATAATATATTTTTTATAGAGATTAAATATATATTATATATATAATCTAATTTAGCTATACGTTTCTTATATAATCTATATTATATATTTTATGTTATAATATATATAATATGTCAATTATCTTTTAGATGGATAATCTCTATAAAAATTTCATGTATTTATATTTTATTATTAATCTAAATTCTCTAGTTATAAACTAATTTAATTAAATAAATTCTTAATTAAATTAAGTGAACGCTTTTAATTAAATCATTGAGTTTCCAGACACTACAATTCTCCCCCCTCTCCCTTTTTAAATAAAATTTCATCCCCGAAATTAACACTTACCAAGTTCATCCTAGGTAGTAGCTCCTTAGGTACAAGCCCAACTAGCATGCTAAATTAACACTTTTAAGCCTACTATTTAATTACAAACGTTAAATTCATGATTTACCTGAAATGTCCAGATCTATCTCTTCGGCCGCATCAAGAATACCCTCCCTTGTATGAGCGATCGGGTTTAGGGACAATCCTTTTTCATATGGTCAGTAGCCCCATATTTGTAGCATTTGCCTGATCCTCTTAAGCAAACTCCTGAGTGTGGGCGCTGGCATGTCGGGCATATCGGAAGCTCATGAGGCTTTGGATCCACTTGCTTCTGCGACCACTCCTCTTGGCCCTTTTGGAGTCCAGTAGCTTCCCTCTTGTTTCGCTGCTGAGGCGGCTGCTGATAGGTTGCAGGGCACGATCGTTTGTTTTTTCCATCAGCCTCTATGTCTTTCTAATCCTGCTCCACTCTTAGGGCCCTAGTCACGACATCTGCGTAACTTTTAGGGTTGACCACCCTTACATCGCGGCGTAAGATAGGCCGTAAGCCATCGATGAAGTACCTCAATTTTTCTTTAGGATTGTCAGGTATCATGGGCATGAAGTGGCACCCCTACTCGAACTTCCTGATAAACTCGACAACAGTGCAGCTACCCTGTCGCAACGTCATGAACTCTTGGGTCAACCTCGATCGCACGTCCTCCGTGAAGTATTTAGCATAGAACACCTCCTTGAAGCCCTCCCATGCAACCCGAAAACTTACTTTAGTTTATCATTTCGCATAATCTAGTAGCGGTTTGTTTGTAAATAAATTCAGGAGCTCATGTTAAGAATTCAGTATTTTCTTTCATGTTGACAATGTTGATTTAAGTTTATAAATATATATGATTTATTTTCCAAAAAAAAAGAGGAAAATTTAGGGACATTACAGGGAAAATATCAGGTACAGTGTAGGTCTGATATAGAAAATATCAAGCCCAGTATAGACCTAATATGGAAAATATCAAACCTACGTTGGACCTAATATTGAACCATATTAGGCCCAGAGTAAGCTTGATATGACAAAATATCGGATCATTTTTAATCCTGGAGAGAGGTGATGCATTGGAAAACGACGACAGAGGGAGGAGATTTAGGAGGTTGGCGGGAGGGATAGGAAAGGAATAATATTATTTTTTATGCCTTTTTTGATAATTTTAAAATTAGGATGTTCTTTTAGATAAATAAAAAAAAACTATGACCACACTTTTTTAGAAAAAAACCGATAAAAATTTTAAGAATTTCGAACACCAGTCTTTAACTTGAATCGG
Organism: Zingiber officinale; assembly: GCF_018446385.1. NCBI lineage: Eukaryota > Viridiplantae > Streptophyta > Magnoliopsida > Zingiberales > Zingiberaceae > Zingiber > Zingiber officinale. The sequence continues at coordinate 119,039,420 of NC_055995.1, forward strand.
ATCGAACTCCGCCAACTTCTTATACTTAAATCAAATAACAATTGTCAATGAAAAAAAGTAATAATTTGAAAAGATACTATTAATCACATCTGCTAAATCACAGATTTGATTCGTAATCCAAATTTATTTTTTTTTAAATTTTTTATATATAATTTTTTTTTTTTTTAGTGGATGTGTGGGTTGGGCATCTAACCGGCAACCCTCCTCAAGTTGAGTTGAGTTAGAAATTTTCCAACCTATCAAGATGACGGGTCAACTCGCCTCGCCCCTAAATGATCGGTCCATTACAGGTTGGTTCATCTGACAACTCTATTCAAAAACATCTTCAATGTTAAAGAATTACATGATGATTTCACTCATTCCAAATGATCCAGTTTTGTCATCTCCATTGTAAGATACATGCAGATAAATCAAGTACGCAGTAAGCCCAAGAGGGAGGGTATTCCTCGACTATCAACCCCGTGATTTGAACATGCCCAAGGAAGTAATTATGCCTCCCGACTTCTGTGTAGTGCTATCGAACGGGTCAATTCTAGCAAGGCGGGCTGGAAATTCCTCAACCCAATGTGGGTTGTGTGTTAGGCAGACCAACCCATGAGTATGTCGAAAAAATAATAAAAAAATATCAAAAAGGTTGAAAATTTTAAATTTAGATTGTAGTTTAGGCGAGTTAAATAGTTTGTTAAAAAATATTCAAAATATTGAAAATTTTAAGTTTGGGTTACGATTTAGATGGGTCATACCCATGAGTCCATTGAGTTTTCCATTTTAATTTTAAATTTTAGAAAGAAAAAAAAAATTCAATCCACTGGCCAATCTACGCGGGTCACGGACTTAGGTGGATCACTCTGCCTGGATTCACCTTAAAATGGATTGATAAAATTTCAACTCAACTTATTTACATTATTTGACGAAGCGAACGATGAATCCAATTCAAATTGACGACTTTACTCTACTTGCGCTATATCCTAGGGGCATCACCTTTGATGTGAAACTCAAAAGTTGCATTGTGCCCTGGCAACGCGGCAACGCCTTTGACGTGAAGCTCACAGACGTGGTAGTAAAGAATGGGACGGACTTCCATGCAACGAAAATTTGAATCTCTTACCAGGTATATTATATACCTATACTGTTGGCACCACTCATAATGTTGGACCATCCAAATCCAACTATATTTTTTTGAATTTAGATCGGTGAAAAACTTTTATATATATTAAAAAAAAAATCAAAGAGTTCATTATTGGGATATCATGTTTATTTTTTTACTTTGAGAAATAAATACAATACGGCATGACTTGAACCAGAATTGAGTCGCATATGTCTAGGATCATCATGTATCACTTAAACGATATCTTTGGCGTTTGTTTCGAATTGAAATATTGCCTTGCAATATCCAAATAGTTGGTAGATCTCATTCAAATTATCAGAATCGTTTTCATTAATCAAGCACAATAGATGCATAGAACAGAAAAGGCAAACAAAGAAGATATAGCACCACTGGCTCAATCTTGACTCCGGAAATGCAGAGAGAATTGGATTCCGGAAATAAAATTCCAGAATTAAAATCTGGAAATTACAGGATTGAGGGTTCTTTGAGGATCAGTTGGTTCTCTGTACAATGGACACTATGACAGTTACATCATCAAGTTTACCTCCCGTGAACATAGGATATCCAGATGCAAGGGCTGCATCTGCAAATGGACTCCTGGCTGTTGCGGATCGCCCTACTTCCTGCGCCCTCTTCGCCAGGTATTCTGCAACCTCCTGAAGTATTGAAAATCATCATCGTAAAATACATGAAAAGTTGATCAAAACAGGTAGGTTTTATAAGTTCGTGTTAGGATCTGACCCTTGGCTTTAGACTTGCTTGCAGTGACTTGAACACAATGGCTGCTATTTCTTGTTCATACAGATTGTCAAATAGGCCATCGGTTGCGGTCACAATCACGTCGCCTTCGTCCAGGCCAATTTTGTAGGTCTGCAATTCTCGACGATGCATAAGGGTAGTATAGAAGAAATGGTTAATTGACAGGAGAAAAGCACAGATTGTTACCTCGATGTACCTTGTAGGATCCTCTCCCCTTTCTATCTGCAGAGGGAAGTTGAAACCGTAAACCATCGGAGTGGATTTTCTGAAAACAGTGTCATTTCTTATCACAATGAACCCAGAATCTCCAATGTTGGCAACGTGAAGATCCTATAGATTGCCAATCATATAGAATATTAGGTAAAATTGTTAATGTGCCTAAATAAATACTACAAATGCTCTAGAAAATACACCTGTCCATCAAAATAACCAACCAAAACTGTTGAGGAACCGGGAGAACTTGCTTCAGCAGCACTTTTGACTAGAATTTCATTTGGATTGCATCCTTCATATTTTGAAACAAATCTCTGACAACTCTCCATCAGTTCTCTGGCATATAGCCCCGCATTGATTCCTGGAGCATAAGTTTGAATATGAGTTCTAAACTTAGAGGAAGCATAATGAGGACACATGTAAATCTATGACAATAGATCTTTTTGCTCTTATCTTTTTAGGTAGATAATTTCAAAACAATATGGTGTTCACAGGAAGTCTGAATTTTTTTATTGAATTGGCATCCTATGATGCCTTTATTATATACAGGAGATCTACAATAATAAAACAAAAGAAGAAATTATAAAGCATTACAGAATCAAACCTCAAGAATAAGGGCCAAAATTAAGTATACTGATTATATTTTCAAGTATTTAATAGATAGTCTACTTTTTTAAGAGGCTCTAAGACCATCCTTCTTAGGGTGAAAATTTAATCCAAATAATTGTATCCTCCAGCTATATTTAAAATTGGTCTGTTCATCTTTGTTCTGCCTTATGCATCCTCACTAGACAATATAAATAGTTGTTGTCAGCACAGGGTGTAGCCATGAGGTAGCGTCCATTGTTCTATAAAAAGAAAAAAAAAACCTTATGATCAAATTTATTCCAATGATAAGCTAAATGTGCATGCCTTCAAGGAGCAGGAACTTGTATTACTTCAAAGTCCTTAACCTCATGAGGTAATTCTGAACAACTTATTTTAGTAAATCTTCAATCCTAAACTTGACATAGCACAAGAAGTAGTTTAGACAGTTCAATTCTTTTTCTACATCATATAATAAGAAAGAGCAATGTAAAGAACTATCAGGTTCTCTTCCACTGGGCAACAACCAATGGGCTCATACCCATGGATTAGTAAGGAATGGTTTTGATATTTCTTATTTCTACATTCTAAATCCAAATATAAAATTCAGAATGACAATTCTCAGGAATCATTTTCTCATAGAAGGAACTAAAACATTGTACTTATTTGTGACGCCCAAGCTAATTCCAAAATGGTAAGGCACTTTGGTGTGGAGCAATTGAGGGGAAGTCATCTCTTAGTCTCTCTCCCCCCTGGTCTCAACATCGTAAGAGATGGACTAGCTTTAGAACCATGCTGAAGCTCAATCCAACCTAAAATACAAGGCACACAAATCCAAGGTTTATGCCAATGCAGAAAATCCACCAAGTAACCCATTGTTTTGGGTCATTTGTGGAAACCATGAGATAAGTGCTCACTTTTTCTCTATATGGACTATAGACTTTTGGATGGAGGAGAATCTACTACCAATAGGCACCTAAATCAGCGGCAGGTGCTATCCAGCTTTGGTAAGAAGAGGATAATTGATGGCTTATTTGGGTGGTGAAAAACCTGAACCAAGGAAGGCTTTTTATCTCAGGTTCACCTGATGACAATCCAGTGCTCAGTTAATTTGCAAATAGAAATTCTAGTATTAACCGAGCATTCTCACATCCAAGATGCTAATTGCTGAAGTGTCTAAAAAGTTTCTAATTTAAGGAATTTGAATAATAAAGTGAGACCCCAGACTAAAGACGAGTTACACTTGCAATAAGTTGATACAACATGTTGACATGTCAAATTAAAGCTTAAACTAATTTGTCAAGAAGATACTTCAAAGATTCCTCAACAACCACCAAGATAGCATGATACCTTACAACATTAAAACTAAAAGATCTATATTTGTGATTCAAACTCAATCCTCATATGTTAAACAGTAAAAATAGGATTGATAATAGTTTTCAGTTTTCACCAAGAGAATGTTAAATGTATAAACTATTATAGGAGTATGTGTAGCTAAACAATAGTAGATTCTAGAATGACCAGGCAATAAAAAATTCCTCAAAACAAGGGAAACACCTTCTAGAGACCATTGGCCTACTCCATCGGCTACACCAAACCAACTATTTGATGACACAAAGTAAGCATCTTCACCACCTGTCAACGCCTGGAATTCCAATTTTAAATCACTACCTTGAATATTTTCAAAACGGCAAATGAAACATTATGAAAGCCATTATTGTTCAAAAATATCATAACAAAATACAACAGACAATTGAAAGAAAATTTGAGAACAGTGAAAAAGAGATATTTCGCACATTCAAAATTAAATGCTGAAATGCAGTAACACATCCTAAGTTTCTGTCTATTTCCATTTTCCACCAATTATGACCATTCGGCAGCGATTTAATCAAAAGCAAGGAAAGTAGTTCGTTTATCCATACTTGACCTGAGGTAATTCTCTTTGTAAAAAGGCCAGATGTGCAATTGGAATTCACTTATTAAAAAGCATGAAAAGGTCAAATGCTCACACATGATCAAAATGTTTAATGATGGAAAAATCTCTGACGGTGAAAAAAAAATAGCAGAAGATCTGAGAGAGAGATGGATCGACACCAAAACAAATTACTTGCGATGCATCATCAATCAAGCACAACGCTGTAAAGAATCAAGTATTTGATAAACTAAAGGTTCACTGTTTGTTCCATGAAACAACAAGAATGTTTCATCAAGAAATCTCATAAAAGAAATTAGTGATATAAGATAGTACCAAATACAAGAGGAAGCAGTTGAAGAAGTAACGTCAAGAACAAAACTTGCCAATCTAACAGTTTTTCCATTCTTTTCCCAAAGAGTTCATGAACAACAGACCAATTTTGTAAAGGATTTAATTCATATAATTGTTGTTGCAATAATACCTTTGAAGGATGGGGTAAGATTGAAGCTCCTGAAGACAAGAAAAGTAAATCTGCAGGTGCCTGGTCCACCCTGGATAGAATAGAAATAAAAAGTGTTATGCATGAGACAAAACATGTATAGACCATGAACATCTAACAGAAAGAACATATATATTTTTTATGCACATGCACAAACATGCAGTCTATGATCTCATTGTATCGACTCCGAATCAACGAAAAGTGATTAGTGTACCTATCTGGACTTTCATCCGCGCCACTCTCCTGATGGTTTCCCTCTACAGCAGTTTCAGCCTTTACACAAAAAGAATATCGAAATTAAGCTTACATGTAGAGATAATCACATGTCATTGAAATGTGCAAATAAACAATGAACTTAAGCTTACTGATAAAAACATTCATCTAATACTTCTGTAAGACAAGGAATCACTTTCTTATATTTGTAGATCTACAACCTATTTTAATTCACCTATGAAAGCTGAGGAAATATAAGAGTGGACAAAAGGGGCAACAATGTTGGATAAAAAAGGCAACAGATTATCTTAGGCTATGAAGAAATTTTAAAAGATTCACTAATTCAATGTGGACTACCATCACCAAGTAAAAAGTGAGCAAGCCTGACAAGGGAAGAAAGCTGTTCAGCATGGTATTTGTTCCTACGGTATCAAACCATGGCTACTGCATAAACATTTTTTAACCTTTCACCGCCAACTTAATCAAATATGTTTTCCATAACCTATAAGACAAATGGAAGTCAAAGAAGTAATATTGCAAAACTTGTGCAAGTAATTAGTTAGGGGTATGTTATGACCAAATCAAGAGGTAGGATAACTGTAATTAAGGATATTTGACTCAACCACAGGGCGCATTTCAACAATTGTTTGACAAATGTTTCTTACTATTTTTCAGGTTATGTATGTTCCTCAAAATAGTCATGGATGAATAATTCAGAGAGGATTACTGAGTTTGAGGATTACTTCAATTACACTTCCGCTGCTATCACTGTTATCAGAATTATCTTCCCAGGAAGGAATTTCTTCCAATGCCACATATTTGATGTCCTCAGAGTCACTAGAAACTTGTGAATAATCAGCATGTTCAATTTGATCTTCCATAGGTTGAAGTTTCTCATGGTCTGGTTTTTCTAGAACCTCTGTGCCACTAGTATGTTGAAGCATTCCACCATTAGATTCCTCTTTTGTTTCAGGATCTACATCTGTGCTACTCAATTGGCTAAAATCTTGAATTGATTCAGAGTTTATTCTACTAGGGTGGCCTCCTCCAAATTTGATATCCTTGTCAGAAATTCTCTCTTCACTTTGTTCCAACTGTTCTTCTGGAGCAATTACAACTATAGGGTCTTCCTCCAATTCATCCGGAACAGAACAGAACAACTGTGAATTTTCACCAACAAAGTTCAGCTCTATTTTGTTGCCATCAACTAGAGAGATGGGATCTTCCGATGACAGAACAGACAAATCAGAATTGCTATCTGCCAACTCAACCAGTCGGTTTTCCTGCTGAGCAAGAATTTTCAAGTCAATAGCTTCTAGTACCTCTACTTTCATGGAAGAATTGTCTTTTCCAAAGTCATGGATCAACTCCTCCTCGGTAGTTCTACCAAGATTTTCTTCCTGACCTTTGATCAAAGATTCAACATCTTCTCCTGAGGAGACAAAACTTTCTGAAGCTGTCCTAGATGCTTCACTGTCTTCGTCCATTTTTTGCATATCAATCTCCAAAACAGAAACCGTTCCTTCTCCGACCACTCCTTTCTCCTCCAGACAGATCCCGACTTCGGTTTTAGCGATCGACTCAAGCAACTCCAACCCTTCGTCTCTTACTTCACCCACCGAATCCGATTCCTGCGCCTCGAAACCAGACCTTTTTGTTGTTTCCTGCTTCATCTGACGGAAATCATTCTGCTTGGAATCTTTTGCTTCCGTTTTCTCTAAAATTTCCTGATCCCTCCCGAGCAGAGAGCTCTCAGAAACAGCGACCTCCTCCAACTTCACCTCGCTAGCATCACCGAACTTGAAAACGACGCTGCCGTCCGAACACTCTGAGGAAACCACCAACAAAACCCCAATAAAAAAAACCAGCATAACGGACAATAACACAATACCCCTAAGGCGTCAGAACTCGGCCTCGACCTCCGATCCTCGTAGATTAGAAGATCAAAAAGCAAAAGTCAAAGGAATCTTCAGTACCGGAAGTAGACAACAGCTCCAGTGAAGGCCTCGACAGTGAATGAGGAGCGATCCTCGACCTTTGAGTCGGCAGATGGATAGGCGGGCCGGAGAGCGAGTGGCGCAGTGGGAGCGGTGGCGGCGGAGCGGGCGGCGAGAGCTTGAAATACGCAGGAGAGAGGCGGAGATCAATAAGTCCAGCAAAGGGGATCTCAGCCATAAACAATCAGTGTCCGGCGGCGGAGATTGGCTTCCACATAGCAGTGAAGTTTCCGAAGGAGACGGTTTTATTCGGTACCATCGCCGCGGAGCAAGACGCAGGGGAGGATAGAGATGAGAGCCTTATCCAAATCCCTTCCTTGGCACGTGTTGTCCCAGGCTTAACCTCCCTCGCACATACACAAAAATAAAAATAAAAATGCACATATCTCCTTACAATTTAATATACGAGAAGAAACAGCTGTCTGAAATGAGCCGAATCATTAACCCTTACAATTTAATATACGAGAAGAAACAGCTGTCTGATCTGATCTGCATTTGATACTTTGACATCACATAACAATAATTTTTTTCATAGAAATAGTTAATGAGCGTGACCATGCAACTTCCTGCTTCACAAGAAGTTAAAGATTGTTTAATTGAAAGCCTACCTGAATTTGTAGTCATGCTCCATTATTAATAAGTTTTCCTGTCACGAACATGGACCAGCTCCAGCGATGATTAAACGATTATAAATATGAGATTGATTGTTTATGCGCCTAATGCGGGGCATTGTCTCATGCCCATGCATGCAAACACTTGTTGATCATGTATGAAATTCAGAAAAATTGTGAGCTGGTGAGGTGGTATTGAAGTTGACCGTGAAAGACTTCGAGCCGAAGAAATTTGGAGCTGGAGAAATTTAGTGCCCGGATTGTGCCTGCATATCAAAGAAGAATAAAGGATGAAGAAAATATTAGCAATCGGATCAAGGAAGCGTTTCGGTACATGTATTTTGACGTTCAATCGAAGACGAAGGAAATAACGAAGAATAGAGATAATGAACAATAAACTCTTATAGTGAAGCTTGAATGTGGCAAAAGGCGAAATTACTCGTCCCTAGCGTCCCCGCCGCACCCGACCCAAGGCCATTATAGTGAAGCTTGGATGCTTCTATTGATGGAGACTTTTTATATATTACTATTTTTCTCTTTACATGAATATCAATGCATTTTAAAATATGACCAACCAATATGATATACTATAATCTTTCCTAAATTAGGCCCGCCACCTCTGCGTTTACAGGGTGGAAGTTTTCACTATACATGTCGCACAGGGAATATTCCCTTGATCTTTAACAATAGTTACATAAAATGACAAAAAGAAATATTGGTTGTTAGGCTAAGAAGCTACTAATCATAAAAACGGTGGGTTGGCCGAGTCTTATCTGCTGTCTGGTCGGGCATTACCCTTGGACAAGTTGAGTCGCCTGCGAAAGATTGACTATCTTGGGGACTTGGCATCTGATCAGACAAGAGTCTGATTGGGCCATATGTTTAGAAGCTCTTATCATGCCAAAAAGACTTGGTTCTCCATTAAGCCAGGAGGACTCGATTCCCCATTGAACCAAGAAAACTTAACTCAACATCAAGCCAAGAGTCAGGAAAACCCGGTTCTCCATTGAGCTAGGAGGACTTGGCTCTCCATCGAGCGAGGAGGACTCGATTCTCCATTGAGCTAGGAGGACTCAGTTCCCCATCGAGTCAAGAGGACTCAGTTCCCCACTGAGCCAGGAGGACTCAGTTCTCTATTGAACTAGGAGGACTAGAGCTTCATTGAGCCGGGAGGACTCGAAATTCGATCAGACAAAAGATCTGATCGGTTGGAGTGCTCGGCCGGCCATGCGACCATGCTACCCTCTAGTGCTAACCCCTCTTTAACATTGATCATCATATCAGCTAGCCTTCTTGACTTTGGTCCTAACTTAGAGGGCCCTACCTTATTCGTCATCTCACAAGTCCCTCCTTCAAATCTAGTCGAAAGAGGCTACAAACTTGACTAACTAGACTCATATGTTCCTTTATATCTCCCTGATCAGACACTTGGTTCATGCTAAAGTCATTTCCCTATCGCCACACTTGCCCTTTGAAAACAGGGCACATCACTTATAATTAATGCTTAGTGCGGTAAGCATGTCTTTTGACCATAATAATGATTACCGATTCTCATCCCTAATAAATATGGGTCTTACTTTTACGTCATGTGGCACATGCCTATAAAAAGAAGATATGAAAAGATAGGTTACTATAGGGATCTGATGTGACAAGCGATCATTCAAATTCAACAACCTTGATTTTTTTCTTCTCTCTCATACTCCCATAATCAAACAGTCCCCCGTAGGGCTTTATTAAGGGTTTTAAGGTTTGTAACACTTGATGCAAATCCTATCTTTTTCTCATTCTCGCCTTCATCTTCTTCCTTGACTCTCACCATGGTCGCCTTGACATTTTTCGAGTTTTCATCTTCTGTTGTAAGTTTTGCTCTCCCTCACCACCTTTGCTCCCCCTTCTCCTCCATCATGGCCAATGTTCCTCCTGCTACCGTACTCAGTCAGTGGTACACTTCCAACGCCTCAAATTTTAATGGTGGGGAAGTGGATTAAATTTTTATCACCTACGACCACCACATCATCATACCCTCAACCCATGATCGTCCTAACCTTCCTCCAGTCGGCTACATTACCTTTTTCAAGGATCAATTTTTTGTCGTCCTTTGTTTTCGGTTGCACCCCTTCTTTTCCGAAGTTTGTAGATATTTCTATATTCCCCTCCAACAGGTAGCTCCCAATTGTTTGTAACATTAGCATCAATGGTCAAACTTAGATTTTGATTAATGATAAATAGATTAAAGTTAGATGTTGTGTTATCTAACCTTGTGACCAAGTGTGCAGGACTTAACGAGTCTAGAGGACTTGACACCAGGCTGAAATCTAGCTAACTCTGTTGGACTTGATAGCTAGTGGGAAGCCCAAATAGGTTTGGAGGACCTAATATCTGGCAGAAAGTCCAGTTAGATCTACGGGACCTGACAGTTGGTCGAAGTCCAATTGGGTCTGTGGACTTGATAATTGGTAGGAAGACCTGGTAAGTTAAAGAGAGTCAAGTGATTCTACATGGTAAGTGAGGTAAGTCACTAGAGAAAAGTGATCCAGTGAGTATAAGTCCCAATTAAGGACTTTAGGTGCTAATCTAGCTTAGATCCATTTTGGAAGTCTAAGCTCAGACCAAGACTAGATCCTGGTCTGAAGGACAAGATCTAATTAATAATACTTATAAATTGTACTAACTTTATTTTATAGGTTCTATTTTTTTTCTGTGCACTAATATGTCTCTGCAGGAGTTAGAAGCAAAAGAAGTCTCGAATATTGTTCACCTGAGATGACTCGGTTGGATTGGAGGATCCTTGAAGCAGCTGGCCAAAGCCTCTGTGTTGGAGGCATGGAGACGCCTCATGTAAGGAACTAGAGCGCTAAACACGCTTATGCGCAGCGGAAACCATCTAGTTCCTTCCCGGAGATCCATGTGAAGGGAAAGAAAAATATACTAAGTTTTGAATAAGATTATGAGAGGTTATACCTTTTGTTGGGTTTGCAAGGTTGCAAGCATAGTCCCACATTGAAAACACAGGGGAAAGATTATGAGTTTATAAGAGAAAAGATATCTCCATTTGGAATAAGGCCTTTTCGGGAGAGCCCAAGAATAAAACCATGAGGGTTTAGGCCCAAAGTGGACAATATCATATCATTGTGGAGATATCTAAATTCTTTTCGATCCAATAATTGGTATCAGAGCCTGGACTACTAGAACGTTTAACCACCAACTGTGCACAAGAGTTATGGTATGATTGAGTCATGTGAGTACAATATTGACCTCGAACAAAGAAAGTGAGAGCTCCTATGTTTTGATCAAGAGGACCAGACACCAAGCAGGAAGTCCTAGTTGCGACTAGAAAAGGAAGTCCTAGTAGGTCGGGTGGACCGAGAGGCAGGAAGACCTGGTGGGTCGAGGATCGGACGTGGGAAGTCTGTGGTCCTTTGTTTGAGAGGGGGGATTGTTGGGGTTGCAAGGTTACAAACATAGTCCCACATTGAAAACACATGGGAAAGATCATGAGTTTATAAGAGAAAAGATATCTCCATTTGGAATGAGGCCTTCTGGGGAGGGCCCAAGAACAAAATCATGAGCGCTTAGGCCCAAAGTGGGCAATATCATACCATTATGGAGATATCTAAATTCTTTTCGATCCTACACCTTTGGTACGTGCACACGATCTCCCGACAGCTCGGATCTCAGCACGATCATACGTTCGCGCCTCTACAGTATCCACACGAACAAGTGATCGTTTGTCTCACAAACTCACAAAATGGAGATAGGTTGTGTTAGCAACCTAGAGAAAGGATTTTGGCCAAGAGAGGAGAAGAGCAAGGAGAATGAAGAACTAACTCAAAAAATGAAGAGAAATTACTTAAGTATTTTCATCCAATGAAAATAATTAATTAGCATTAATAACCTTAATGAGCATTTACACTTTATTAAGGACCACTCTTGAAAGTCCTCATTTCAAATTCAATTTCAAAATTTGAATGAAATGAATCATTGAATTTCAAAATTCAACAAATCTCTCCATTAATCCTCACTTGAGTTTAACTCAAGTCTCCTCACTTGAGTCTAACTCAAGTCTAATTTAATAGAGTCTTACTCAATTAATCTCATGCAATTTCAAATTCAATGAATCACATTTCATTAATTTGAATTGACTCCTTGAGTCTAGTTTGAATTGGACTTAATCCAATAATTAGATCCAATTGAGTCTAACTCAATAAGTTCAATTCGGATAAGACTTAATCCAATGATTGATCATATGAACCCATCTCCAAATCTACTTATTTTTTGTGTGTGACCCAATAGGTTCTTGTAACGTTGACAATGCACCCAAATCAACATTTAGATACATAAGCAATGAGTGACATCTAGCAAGACATCATTGCTACCCAAGTAACGAGAAACTCGAGATCCAACCTAACATGTCCGTGGCTATTATCTTGTATGACTTTGTCTCTCTATCCTTGATATGTAGATTGATCAATGAGGCATAGACCATGTCATCCTCTTATCAACCTTTGTGTTTCTTGATCTCTAAGTAGACACACTCAATCAAATAAGCTCAATATCTCATACTGACTCATTTGCGTATGACCATGTTTTCTTGTGTCCTACTAATCAAGGAGCCCACAGATATCGCTTCCGTCATATAGAAGGGGTAGATCCCATCTACATCACTCAAATCCCTCCACATAATTCATTGCATACCCAGTGATTGACTTTATTGTCCACCTTGTTATAAGTGACGTTTGCTGATACCAAAGTACACAACTATATGTAGGGAACCGTAGCAACTTTAGGTTTAAGAACTATTCATACCAATAGTCACATGAGAATATTTATGACACTCATATAACGATCCATGAAATATTCTCATGGCGGATCATTCAGTATATATTCTCTAATATATACCTATGTGCCAACCTGATATCTCATATCCATGACTTGTGAGATTAAGTCATTCGTTGACCTACATGCTAGTCTCAACGCATTAATATTGTCCTTGTATATTAATGCTCGACTAGGAATAGTTAAGAATAGTGTTTTATGTATATCTACAGTATCTCACTATCAATTCAACCAATTGATATGCTGTAGATAAGAACCTACTACCCAAGGACATTATTATACTTATTCAATCGACACTAAACTGAAATAAATATAATAATTAATTTTACCTTTTATTAATAATGATATATGATACAAAATGAATCCTTTACAATCATCTCATAATTGGTACTAGGGCTAATACTAGCACCTCAGTGGTAAGGATGCATCTCAATGTAGAAGGCACGGAGGTGCCTCAGGTGAAAGGAGGTGCCTCCTCACACGGATAAGGATTGCGGCTGCAAAGGATAAAGCCTTGGTGAACTGAGGAGCCTCCTTCACCTTCGTACGGATAAAAACGTTATCTTCAGTGAAGATCAGATTGATCGGAGGTGCCTCCAAGGGAAGGAGGTGCCTCAAATTAGCTATAAAAGATAGTGTCGAGCTCCAGCCAAAGTATCAACTTCTTCCCAAGCTACTATGACTCTTATTCTACTTCGAACACGTCGTACTGTTGCTACGCTACTGCTCCATGACATCTGACCACTGTCTTAAGAGAGACACCAACACATGACCTCGTTCATACTCTATATTCGTAAGTGTTGGTAACGATTTTATATTTTGTACATCTTTCATACTTGCAAAGTCCTGCCTTAAGTACAAATCGTCAAGTCCCACTTTAAGTACGAGACTACTCACAAAATAAGGGTCATATCCGATCTAAACCAAAAAAATGTCGAGACCAAGGCACTTGCCGAGAAGCTGAAAGAAGTAGAAAATGCCCACGCTTCTGAACTGGCCGGCAAGGTAGCCGAGCTGACTACGAAGGATCTACAACTTGAGGAGAAACAACAAGCCCTGGATAACAAGGATGCCAAGATGGAGGCGTTAAAGGCTAAGCTAGCCAACATAAGGCAAGAGAAGCCAATTGACTCAAAGTCAATAGAGTGGGCTATCTCCGTCCCCGTGAATTTAACTTCCTCATTGGCTGACAAACTTCAAAGATGTTCACCTTTGGAGTAGAAGGTGCGATCAAGCAGCTCGGAGAGGCCGACCACCTTACAATGGACCTCCCAGTCAATTTCATCAACAAATAAAAGATCTTAGAAGTTGTTCTAGATGATGCCTTCCCAAATTTTGATTAAGGCTCTGCTTAGTTCTTTTAGAAGAACTTTTCCTCTTAGGGTTGTATCCCCTGAGCAATATTGTAAAAACTTAGATATTTTGTCATAAATATTCTTTTACTATCTCTTAACTCATGCATTCATTCTTTTATGTTATGACTATAGAACCATAGCGCACGTGAGAGGGGGGGGGGGGGGACCATGTAGTTTTGAAAACTCTAATTTCAGGTTTGATCATTGGTGTCAATTGTGTTGGAACCCCAAGGTTGTTTTGGTGTGATCAACAAGTTAAGTTAGGTCCTGTGTATTTAACCTTCTGTCTAAGTGTGCAGGAGCTTAGGAACGCAGGTACTCGAGTGGAAGACGCAGCTAGCGAGAAGGACGGCACGCTGTGCGTCCGAGGGACGAGGCGCTGCGGAAGAGTACACCGGCGGACGAGAAGGAAGTGCGCGGTGGTTCCGAGGGACGAAAGCCGGAGCGGAAGATTGCTCGGGGAGCAAGAGACGCAGCTAGCGAGAAGGTCGACGACCGAGGGACGAAGACTGCGGATGAGTACGCTGGCGGACGAGAAGGAAACACGCGGCAATTCCGAGGGACGAGAAGCCGAAGGGAAGCACGCTCGAGAAGACCGGAAGTTGGGTTCGGGTGAGCCCTTTTCCGGAAGGCAGAGATCACCCAAACGAGCGGATCCGGAGCGGAAGAACCGGACCGAAGCGGGACTGAACCAGAGAAGCGGTCCCGGATGAAAAAGTCAACTGTGTTGACTTTCGGGGTCCGGGGCGCCCGGACCCATTCGGGGCGCCCGGAACCCTTCCGGGCGCCCGGAACAATTATTTTGACCAGATCGAGAATTATCTCGATCTGAACGTTGGGGGATAAATTTTATCCCCCACAGGGCGCCCGGAACCTTTCCAAGCGCCCCGACCAAGGCTATAAATATAGCCTTGGTCCAGAAGCTTTTCATCAGTTCAGAAATTGTAACAACACTTGTGTGCTTCCATTGCTTTGATTAGCTTCTTTCTTTTTGTGCATACACTGCTGTAAACGAGGCTTCTCCGCCTGAAGGAGTTTTTAGTGCAACAATCTTCCTTGGATTAACAACCTCCCCGGTTATAACCAAGTCAAATCCGGTGCCTCGTTTTTATGCTTTATTTTCTGTTTAATCTATTTTTTTTCAAGTGTTAGCTTAATTGTCCGAGAAAGGGTTATGTTTTACTCAGGGCTATTCAACCCCCCCTTCTAGCCGGCCGCATCGGTCCTACAAGTGGTATCAGAGCCGAGGCGCTTCAGGAGGAAGCAACAAGATGGCCGGATCCAACATCCACGCACCAAAATTCGAAGGGGACTTCGCTAGCTGGAAAAAGCGAATGGAGGTATTTCTTGAAACAGATTATGATTTATTACTAACAATGGAATTTGTCTATGAAGCACCAGAGGGCAAAGCAAGAAATCAATGGTCAAAGAAGGAGCAGACTGACCACGTGGCAAACAAGAAAGCAGAATTTCATCTGCTAAGTGTACTTCCAACACAAGAAGTCAATCCAGTCGGTACCTACAACTCGGCAAAGGAGCTTTGGGAGAAATTCCTTGAGTTACACGAAGGAACATCCGAAGCCAAACTTGCAAGACGGGATTTACTTCGTAACCAGCTTACAAACCTCCGATTTGAAGAAGGTGAAACAATTGCACATCTACACTCGAGGATTCAGGAACTCATCACCAGACTTACGAATCTCGGAGAAGAGGTAAGTAACCGAGATTCGCTAAGGTATGCCCTAAATTCCTTTCCTAGAAACTCAAAATGGGCATCACTAGTAGATGCCTTTTACATTTCAAAAGATCTAGGAAAATTTCATTAGACGAATTTTTTTTCAACTTTTGAAGTGCATGAGTCAAGATGTGCAGGTCCGAAGGAGCCCAAGAATAATGTCGCCCTTAAAGCTTCGAGAGACGAACCTGAGTCAGAATCTTCTCTCGACGACGAGGAAATGGTAATGATGGTAAGACGATTTAAAAATATTTGTAAATCTAGGAAATCTAACCATCCGCAGGGAAGAAAGAAAAGAACCATCCGCTGCTACCATTGCGATGAAGAAGGGCACGTCAAGGACAATTGCCCTAAACTGAAGAACAACGGGAAGGACAAGGGTAAGAAGCCTATCCAAAATCGCAAGGCCCTAAAAGCGACGTGGGACGATACGTCGTCGGAATAAGAAGTCAAGGAGTTCTCCGGGCTCGCGTTAATGGCGAGTTATCAAGACGACGACTGCGAATCAAGCTCTTCCGAAATGAGCATCGAAAGCATCAATGAAGGGGGAGCCACGTCCGAAGAGAGCAGCAGTTCAGGGGGAGAAACCGACAACGAGATCGACAAGGTAAGTGAGGTACGATCTCTTCCTCCTAATAAAATGTTTAAATTCATTAAAATTTTAACAAAAGATTGTTGCAAATTAGAAAATAAAAATAAAGATTTAAAATCAATATTAGCTACATCTTGTCCGTTAGAAATGCTAGATAAATCAAATTTAGAAAATGAAAAATTAAAATTAGAAATTCAAAATTTAAAAATTCAAGTAGAAAACTTGAAAAACTCTGCTTGCTCATCTAATTTTAGAAGGTTCAATAATTTGAATTGGTATTATAGATATCACCAGGGACAAATTAAAAATATCTCTAGAAAATATGTCCCTAAAAATTTTTTAGTTAATCCAGTAGGCTGGAACCTATATTGGGTTCCTAAATCTTGCTTAAATTAATTTTAAAAGTAAAATTAGCGCTTTAAGTGAGAAAATTAAATAAAGAATTTCTTTATAAGGCTTTGTCTAAGGAAGTGGTTGTTGCTCCAATAACCAAGAAGGCCTAGTGCCTCGCCACGACCTGGAAGCCAAAATATTGAAATAAATGTTTAATTAACTTACTAATGAAGCATTAATACAAGAATTAATTAGTGCTTGAAAAAGGTTATTCAAAACATTTTATTTCAATTTACCTACTTAGGATTTTTTTTGATTTTATTTATATACTTAGAAATATTCTCAAAAAAAAAAAAAATTAAGTTAAGAATTTTTTTCTTGAAACTAGAAATCTCAGCTTTAATTACTTAGAAAAATTTTCTAAATTTCTTAAAAACTTAGATTTCTTTTTGAAATACTTTTTCTAAGTCTTTAACCCTTAGATTATTTTTCTTGGAACCCCATTTTTTTTGTGATCAAAGGGGGAGAAGGGAAAGTATAAGTCTAGGGGGAGGTAGATAGATTTAATTTTTTTTCTATCTTTTTAAATTGCAATTTAAGTTAATTTACTTAATTCAATTTTATGTCTATTTTAACCCTAGCTTAACTTGGGTTGATCACACCAAAAAGGGGGAGATTGTTGGAACCCCAAGGTTGTTTTGGTGTGATCAACAAGTTAAGTTAGGTCCTGTGTATTTAACCTTGTGTCTAAGTGTGCAGGAGCTTAGGAACACAGGTACTCGAGTGGAAGACGCAGCTAGCGAGAAGGACGGCACGTTGTGCGTCCGAGGGACGAGGCGCTGCGGAAGAGTACACCGGCGGACGAGAAGGAAGTGCGCGGTGGTTCCGAGGGACGAAAGCCGGAGCGGAAGATTGCTCGGGGAGCAAGAGACGCAGCTAGCGAGAAGGTCGACGACCGAGGGACGAAGACTGCGGATGAGTACGCTGACGGACGAGAAGGAAACACGCGGCAATTCCGAGGGACGAGAAGCCGGAGGGAAGCACGCTCGAGAAGACCGGAAGTTGGGTTCGGGTGAGCCCTTTTCCGGAAGGCAGAGATCACCCAAACGAGCGGATCCGGAGCGGAAGAACCGGACCGAAGCGGGACTGAACCAGAGAAGCGGTCCCGGATGAAAAAGTCAACTGTGTTGACTTTCGGGGTCCGGGGCGCCCGGAACCCTTCCGGGCGCCCGGAACAATTATTTTGACCAGATCGAGAATTATCTCGATCTGAACGTTGGGGGATAAATTTTATCCCCCCCAGGGCGCCCGGAACCTTTCCAGGCGCCCCGACCAAGGCTATAAATATAGCCTTGGTCCAGAAGCTTTTCATCAGTTCAGAAATTGTAACAACACTTGTGTGCTTCCATTGCTTTGATTAGCTTCTTTCTTTTTGTGCCTACACTGCTGTAAACGAGGCTTCTCCGCCTGAAGGAGTTTTTAGTGCAACAATCTTCCTTGGATTAACAACCTCCCCGGTTGTAACCAAGTCAAATCCGGTGCCTCGTTTTTATGCTTTATTTTCTGTTTAATCTATTTTTTTTCAAGTGTTAGCTTAATTGTCCGAGAAAGGGTTGTGTTTTACTCAGGGCTATTCAACCCCCCCTTCTAGCCGGCCGCATCGGTCCTACAAATTACACCAATAATGTCAAGTTGTGTGCACAAATTTGTGTTGGTAGGGCTCAAACAGATGTCAAATGATTAAGCATCACCCCAACCAATTGGTAAACTTTTATTTTAGCTAGCATGTGTAACCCTTGGCTAGGCGACCTTCTGAATGACATGACTTTTACGAGGCCTTATCAGGAAAACACTGAATAAGCAAACGAAAAATAGCTAACACTTGCCCCCTCCACTTCATCATAAATGTGAGGTGCTCGACCCCTTAGGCATTTTTCAATGAGTAGGAGATAGTGGGATTTGTTGGGACCTTGAAGCCCAACTAGAGGGGGTGAATAGTCGATCACTCATTTTGATCGCTTCCTATGTTTGTTAGCGCAGCAAAATACTAAAACAAACAAAGGAAAACTTAAATCTAGAGGCAATAAAAAATCAAACCTCTAACATGTTGATTTAACATAGTTTGGAGATTAGGGCTCTCACTCCACTGTCCATAAGATAGACGGTCCTTGCGATCCTTCGGTGGATCAATCCCCGGCAAACTCTAGCTAGTGAATGACTCCTTGATGAAGAAACCTCGCCATAAACTCAATCATGCGCACTTGGATTACAAGAGCTTGGAGACTCTAATTAGGGGTTAACCACTTCTAATTTCATCACTCAAGTTAGCCATCCCAAGATCCATTATATAGAGCTTGGGGAAAAGCATCCAAGCTATTGTCCTATTACTAGTAGACTAGTAAAATCATCAATCAACTGACCTCTATGAAAAATCGACCATTACACCCCCAATGGCTTAATACTAATCGACTGGTGCCAGGACCAATCGACTAGTTAACTAGTAAACTCATTAGTCGATTGGTAAACCCTAAACCTAGAGTTTTACCCTGAGTATTGCTTGTGCAATATTCCCTAGGTCAAGGTTGACCTGGTTGACTAAGCTTGAGAAGGCTCAAGCTTGAGTCTTGATGTTTGGGTTTCGATGTTTGACAATACATTGATAATACATGGACCAGGTGCAATCATTCATTTGGGGAGATTGTTCTCTTTTGGTCAAGGTTGACCAGTTAGATGTGAAGAAGAGTCAAGTAGGTCAAGACTGATTGGATACTTGACTGAGGAAGTCCTGATGAGTGAAGCCAGGCAGATAAAAAATCCTGGTGAGTGAAGCCAGGTGAAAGACCTAGTGAGTGAAGTTAGGCAGAGGGAAAATCTTGGTGAGTGAAGCTAGGTGAAAAACCCTAGTGAGTGAAGCTAGGTGAAAGTTCTGGTGAGTGAAGCCAGACAGATGGAAAACCCTAATGAGTAAAGCTAGGTGAAAGTCCTGGTGAGTGAAGCCAGGCATATGGAAAACCCTAGTGAGTAAAGCTAGGTGAAAGTCCTGGTGAGTGAAGCCAGGCAGATGGGAAACCCTAGTGAGTAAAGCTAGGTGAAGGTCTTGGTGAGTGAAGCCAAACAGATGGGAAGTCCTGGTGAGTGAAGTCAGACAGATGAGAAGTCATGGTGAGTGAAGTTAGACAGATGGGAAGTCCTAGTGAGTGAAGCTAGGCAGAAGAGAATACATGGTGAGTGAAGCCAGGCACGTAGAAATCCAGGTGGATCAAGGTTGACCAGATACTTGGCACGAGGAGAAAAAGTCCAAGTGGGTCAAAGGGATTGATCGGACACTTGATGAGGAAGTCCTAACGGGTCGAGGGTGACTGGATGCTAGGCATAATGTACCAACAGGTCATGGTTGACCGGATGTTGGTTTTAGGGGATTTTGGACTTGTTTGGGCAAGAAATCATGAACTGGATCGATCAACCGATCGATTGGCTCATGCTCAATCGATCGGTTGATCGATTAGGTGAGTCCCCGCGAAAATCTCCTTCCCAATCGATCAATGGATCGATTAGGAAGCCGACAACGTCGCACAAAAAGCCTCCCAATTGATCGGTCGATCGATTGGGAGCCTCCAATAGATCGGGCGATCGATTGGGAAATGGAATTTCGCGCGATAAGTCCTGGATCGATCGGGCAATTGATCCAGGCGATTTCTATAGAGCATAGAGGCACTCTGGATCGATCGACCGATCGATCCAAAGCCTCCCCCCGATTGGGAGCAATCCAATCGATTAGGATTCGACCGTTGGCGCATGTTTTAGTCGTTGGCGTGCGATTCCTTCGGTAGAGTTTCCATTCTTCTCCACAGCGATACACAGCGACTTCTTCCAAGCTCTCACCGCTAGTTTTTGAAACTTCTTGGAGGCAAGTGCTGGTGCACTTCCAAGTCAACAGACATTTCTACAACAAGAAGAAGAAGCTAGGGATACGATTTTATGGTGTAAATCTTGTAAGATTTCTCTTGAATTTGCTTCTCTTTCTTTCTTTTTGTATTGAAAGTGTTGTAAGGCTTCTCTGCCTTCGGTAGTTACTGTAAAGGAGTGTTTTTCATAGTGGAGTGTGTCGTGTGTGTGGATTCTTGGATTAGTCACCTCTTCTTGAGGTGGATACCAAGTAAATTCCTTGTGTTAGCGTTGTATTTTGTTTCTTGTTTATTTTCCGCTGCATATCATCATCAAGGAGCAAGCAACGACAAGCACGAAGAGCGCGACGAGCTATTCACCCCCCCCAAGCTACATTTCGACCCTAACAAGTGGTATCAGAGTGAGGTCGCTCTTCACCGGAATCATCGCCGGAAAGGGCAACAAGGCTAGAGGGTGAAGAAGTTGGAGCAAATTTCATCAAGCCAAAGATTTTATCAAGAGCTCAACTTCAAATAGAATTCGGAGATGAATTCGGATTCGACACAATGGTGCCTCCACCATTTACAATGATGAGCTTCGATTCTTGGAAATCAAGGATCGAAAATTTTCTTATGATGGAGATAGAGCAATGGTTTGCTCTAATGGAAGGCTTCGAAACTCCAAGAAATTCAAAAGGCAAGATTCTCAAGAAGAGCAAATGGAGCCAAGAGCAAATTCAAAGGAGTGAGGCAAATGACAAAGTGACCAAGCTATTGATCAATTTATTGCCAAGAAATATTTTGGCTCAAATTGGAGAATTTAAAGATGCCAAGAAGTTTTAGAGCAAATTGGTAAAGATTCATGAGATCCCCTCCACTGTACCAAACCAAGGAGAATCCAAAGAGGGTGATTCAGTGGATCAAGACCAAGAGGAAGAGGACATAGAAGTTGAGAGATGCTCAATTTCCGAAGAGGAAGTTCAAGAAGCCTCATCTTCAAAGGAATGCAATGAAAAGAGCAAGGAAGAAGCATATTCCTTGTTCCATGTACAAGATGAAGATGAAAAAGCCTCTACCTCTAGGATTGAGGGGAAGAGACCTTCATTAACACCGGATCAAGAAGTAGGAGAAGCCTCTACGTCCGGGTCAAATGGAGAAAAAGATGATGCATCCTCCAAAAATCAAGAGATATCAAATGGAGGATCAAGTGTCATCCCTACATGCGAAGGTAAAAATATTTCAATTAAAAATAAAAATTATATTATATGTTTTGAGTGTAGGTAACATGGGCACTACAAAAGCAAGTGTCCTAAATTGACCAAGAAGAAGGGCCAAGTGGCACCAAAAGGCAAGGAGAAGCCCAAAGAGACTATCCCCACAACAAAGAAGAGCAAGGAGCATATTGTGTGCTTTTCATGCAATCAAAAAGGGCATTACAAAAGTCAATGTCCAAAGGGGAAGAACGCGGTCAAAATCAAGGGAGGAATCACAAGTCAAGGGGGAGCTTCCAAGGTAAAACCCAAGGTATCATTTTGTCATGCCCCAGAAGAGTCCCTGCCAGACAAAAATCCGACAGCATCTCCCCTGTACCGGTAACAATATGAAGTAATAAATACATATACACATAACATATAACATATTCAACAACTCACACAGCTGGATATAAGCACAACCACGCAGTATAATAAGTCTACACGGTCGAAAGTAAATGCATCGGAAAACCACAAAATAATACGAATGTAAAATCAACAAGTCACTAACTAAAATACCTGTAACCACCACACTAGACTTTAAAATCCACATTGACTTATTCAAAAGAAAAATACGCAAAATTAATATACCACCCAAACAGTAACAAAGACCAAAAAAAAAAAACTATCCTCAAGTATGACGTGGGACTGGCAGCCGGGACTCTCCAAGCAACTTCTCAATCATCTACCTGTTACCTAGCGAAAGAAAATCAGTTTGCGAGGTGGTGAGTAATGGAACTCAGCGGGTATAGGAAAGATAGTGCATGAACATAACATATAAATAGAAAATGCCAAAAGAAATACAGCCTCATAAGGAAAAGATAGCAGATACTAAAATAAAATCACAATAAATGTTCGTACCTGTAACCATATCCTAGGCTAGTAAAATCAGGAGTAGAACAACTCTGCTACAGGGTTACTTATAACTACAACGGTAACATGTGAGGTATATACATATTATCAATAGGTAAGTCAGTCTAAACACACACAACAGATATATATCTCAACATATATAAGCATATCAGCATAAGTAAGCAACAGTAGCATAAGCTAGCAACAACAGCATAAGTAAGCAACAATAGCATATGCAAACAGCAGCAGCCAAAGCAAGTATAATAACAGCGTATGCACGGATGGTCATCCCGCCCACCTCTCTGCACCACGACCCCTGTATGGTCGAGAGGCCGGATCGATGATAACTGTACCACTCAAAGGCCGCCACTACTCTCGAGTGACCGAGTGGACAGGTGCTGAGTAGCTAACTAGCTACACAGCGAAGGGGAGTTCCATCTGCTCGCAACTCCAGCTACCACTACCCATGTGTGGTCGAGTGCGGCACGACAGGACAAGCGGCATCTACTCCAGCTACCACTCTCTCGAGTGGTTGAGCGTGCGGCACTAGTTAACGACTCTCTCGATTGCAAGGGAGAATTTATCGTTAACACGTATGCAATAATATGATGCGCAACATACAACAGTCATCATACAAATATAAACAGAAATTAGGTATGCTACATGAAGCTAGCATGCTCAATACGGAACATAAGTAAACAATAATCAAAACATGCAAACATGGTATCTAGTATCTTCTACGTATCATAGATAACAACGAGATATGGAAATGAATATTTCAAAGATCGAGTGGAAGTATCAAACGCAGGAAAATAAGAGTGGAGTCAAGGTAAAAACAGTTTCTATCCAAAGATAGCTCATGCACTAAGTTCAAAGAACTAAAGAGTCAAAGTAAGAGTACACGCCTTTAATATGTAGTTTGAACCAAATCATGCCCCATCACAACAACCGTCTCAATCAACGTCCTGCACTAGCGCACACAAATTAGCTATCTTCAAATGAATTAAATAGCTAATACCAATTCTCAAACCATGTCTAACCCAATCCTAGCATCATTATCGTCAAAACAATTTCCCCATCTTCCAATCTATTTAAATAAATCGAAGCCATCACATAAAGCAAACCCACATTAAAATCTTGCTACCCACCTACTAAATCTGTCCACGAAATTTAGCTAACACAAGAAAGCGTTCACATCACCAAAATCGAACCAAAAGTCCCCATAATTATCTGAAAATCCCAAAGCTATCATGGAGCCACAAGAAAAACAACATAATCGAACTACCACCTATGTATTCCGTTTCGGAAACAAAATCTGAAATCATTATGAAGAAGCAAAGCATCATTAAAAATCAAATCACATTCACCGCAATCTGATCCAGAAATCAGAGGTCATTGTGAGGAAACAAGAGTAGCCTCGAAGCAAATTACAACTACTAATTTTTTGTTGGGAAGCAAGAACAATCAACAACCTTGAACCACATCCTCTTAATCTGAGCCAAAATAAAAAATCCTTCCAAAGGCAATGCAAGAAAACCAAACCGATCACAAATCCCTCAAATCTGTCCTAATGAATCAAACTATTACGAGGAGACAATGCGAACATAAAATTCAAACAACACCTCCCCGAATCTCAGCAGAAATCAAGAAAACCTTGTGCCAAAACAGGGCAATCATTCAGATCATTTGAAACCCTACAAGAAGAAACATTCATCCTATACCTACTAATTGTTGGATCGAGAAGCGCTAGACGGGGTGAATAGCGCTCGTGGCTTTCACTCGTTTCGGAATCATAAAAGTTGAATAATGCAGCGGAATAAAATAAATGACAAACACAGAAAGACACAGGTCGTTTACTTGGTTCGGAGCCTGTGGCAACTCCTACTCCAAGGCCCACGCTCGTTGAGCGTTTACGTTGGGCAACAACTATAATTTCGTTAAAGTGTTTACAAGATGAAGCACAATAATTAAAAAGAACCAACGAAATTATACCAACAACGGTAGAAAATTGAAGATTCTGAGCTCCGGGTCGTCGGCGTCAAGTTGTGGCTTTGTCGGAAGGTCTCGTTAGCATCTTGTTGCACAAGGATGGCTTAGAAGGTGTTGTTGAGTGATGTCTCGAGAGCTTCTTTTATACCCTGCTGGAGGCGCCTTAAAGCTCATCCGAGGCGCCTCCAACCTGCCGAGTCAGCCGCGTGGATCAACACTGATCCGGTCGCACCTCATCCACTTGAAGGCGCCTCCAAGGCAGGTCCAAGACGCCTCCAAGGCCTGGTTCAAGGCGCCTCCATCCTAGTCCAAGGCGCCTCGAGCTCTGCTGCGCTGACTTCTTCTGGCTTGCACCCGAGGCGCCTCCAAGTTCCATGGAGGCGCCTCGGATACTATTCATCCGAGGCCAAGTGTGCTCTTTTGTCCCTGCACAACGTGTTAGTCCACAAAATACACATATACCCTGCAAGACAAAGTTAGCACACATAAATATGATAAGAATAGTGTTTGACAATCTCTGAACTATCCGGGTCTGACTTCGGATTTCCGACTGGAAACCCTAGGTCGACCCGACGCCTACTGTTCCCTCTGTGGGGAACGCGTCCTCACCTACTCCACTTAGAAGAGTTACCTGTTGCCAGTGCAATCCTCCAGATCGACTGAGCTTTTGCTCAGCGCTTGATGCTTCCGGACTTTCTGCTGGACGTCCGCTCCCCGACCCGTCCAGTCTTCCACCTGGTTCGCGACACCAGGATTTTCCACCTAGAGTTACCACCCCCTAGGACTTTTGCCTGAAGTCCTCGACCCACCAAGACTTTCCGCATAGGGTTATCACCCCCTATGACCTAGGGTTACCACCCGCTAGGGTTTTCCACCTACCCAACCTCAGTTAGGACTTTTGCCTAAGTACACTTAGGACTTTCCTACAAATTCATTCAAACTGTTAGATCACAACATAACCTTAACTTTGAATCCTTTGCCAATATCAAAACACTGGTTCAATCGTCGGATGCTTTCCGCACCAACAATCTCCCCTTTTTTGATTATGACAACTTAAATTCAAAGTTAAGTAAAATAGGCATAAGTAAACGAATGTATCAATAAACATAAGCAAGCTTTTTAAGTAAAAAGTTCAAGTAAGAACGTAAGCAAGCTAAATGTCTAAGGCTCCCCCTTAATAAGAGCTCTCCTTTTTTTTTTCCTTAATTTGAATTTGTCCTACTCTCCCCATTTGCCATATATCAAAAAAACTTTTGTAGCCCTCACTAAAGGCAGAAGAAAGGATTAAGTTTTGTAGGGAAAAGATAAGATGAAAGGACTAAGTTTTTAAAACCAATAAATTATGTTTTCAAAAAAGTTACACTTTTAAAACAACATTTTAAAGCAACTTTGTAAGTGAAATTTGCTAAGTAAAAACTTGTTTTTGAAGTAAACAAATTAAGGCAGAAGAAATATTTTAAACACGAAGTTGGTTTTAAGAAAAGTTTAGTAATTTAGCTAAAATGATTTTTCTTTGAACCGAAAGATAGCTAAATTGAAATTTCTTTAGTTTTGAACAACTCCTTTTACTTAGCCAAAATTTGTGCAAATTGAGGTTAAATTAAACAAACTATTTTCGAGAGGCAAGTTTTGAAAATAGTAAGTTTAAGTTTTGCAATTAAAAATGATTTAGCTAGTTTCGAAAGGCTTTGTTGAAAAAATTTTCGTTAAAATTTTTAAAGCCTTTTAAAAGACATTAATTTCGAAAAGTTTTTCGAATAATTTTTAAAAGCGTAAAAAATAAACTGAGACTTTTTGTAAAATGCTTGAACAGAACCTTTTAGAAAATAGTTAGTTAAGTTGGAAGAATTTTATTTTTTTTGAAATAATATTAGATTCAAAAAAATCTTTTGATTTGACTTAGTTAATTTTGAAGACGACTATAGAAGTCATAAAATATTTAGACGAATAAGGAATTTTAAATTAAAGGCAAAGGGTGATTGTTAGATGGATTAAAAGATAGTTAGATTGAAATAAGCTCCCAAATTTTCCATCTCACCCAATCTAGGTTAGCAATCAGTTATTTTTATGGGTGATTGTTAGATGGTTAAATAATTATTTTAGAAAAAGCTTAAGTTAATTAATTTGAAGAATATTAAGTTAATTAAATTTAAAAAGTTTAAGTTAATAAATTTTGAAAAAGTTTTAAGTTAATTAAATTTAAAAAGTTTAAGTTAATTAATTTTGAAAAAGTTTTAAGTTAATTAAATTAAATTTAAAAGGTTAAATTTAAGTTAATTAATTTTGAAAAAAAATTAAGTTAATTAAATTTGAACAAGTATAAGTTAATTAATTAAATTTAAAAAGTTAAATTTAAGTTAATTAATTTTGAAAAATTTTTAAGTTAATTAAATTTAAAAAGTTAAATTTAAATTAATTAATTTTGAAAAAGTTTTTAAGTTAATTAAATTTAAAAGAGTATCAATAAAAAATATTAAATTAATTTTAAAAAGTTAAATGATTTTCAATTTAATTGACCTGAATTAATTTATTTTCAATTTAATTTAATTTAATCAAATTTCAATTTAATTGAATTGAACTTAATTTAATTTAATTTAATTTGATTTGATTTGATCTAATCGAATTTCAATTTAATTGAATTGAATTAATTTATTTTCAATTTAATTTTAATTTAATCATCTCACCCGATCTAAGTTTTTCAATTAGGGGATCCTATAATTTTGTGAGATGAATTAGGTTCAATTTTTGAGTTTGGTTTAACTTTATGTTAGATTCAGGTTTAGCTTTGGGCTCAACAAATAGGCATTTTTTGGATAAACTTCTGGGCTATGGTGAGTCACTTGGACATCATTAAAGTAACCATATCTTCGAGATTTTCCAAATAGTCTTATCCACTAAACTTAGTACAAAACCTTGGTCTAACTAGTTAGGATCCATAAAGGGTAGCTTCGGTCAGTTCCACTTAGCAAAATGCACCAGGTCGAAGTCATATCTTCCTAGACATGCATAGACTAAGCTTTCCTAACGTACTATCATCCAATATTTCACCAGTACCGTGGGTCAAGTTAAACTTAGCCCTTTTTTATTCTAGTCCTAATTACCCTGCCAGGTAGGTTCCTTTTGGAGGTACCAGCTATTCTGGAGCCTCGATTATTGATTTTCCTTTTATCTTGTTTTTAAAGTTTTAATTTTGAATTATATTCCTTTAAATTTATTTGTTAAGATAATTTTTATTTATTTATTCATTAGAATTTATTTATTAGAATAATTTATCTTTATTTATTTAATTATTTATTAGTTAAGATAATTTTTCTTTTTGCTCCCCCTGAATCATAGCCTCGATAAGGTCTATCAAGGTAATGTACTTGATCCTTGGGGACCCAATATTGACCAAGTCCAACTTAATTGACCAAGTTGGACTTGGGTACCCATGCTTGGACTAGTTTACTATTTGGTATGTTGACTAAGGATAGATAGGATCGATATTTCCTTTTGGATTTAAAACCTAGTCCAATTCTATTGTAAACGGCTCTTTGTGTCCCAAGAATTATGTCAAGGTTCTTGGAGCCCAAAGAAAATCGTTCCAACATCTTCTCCAAATCCTTGACCTGAGTTTTCAAACTAGAGTTTTCTTCCTCAAGCTTTTGGACTTGAGTTTAATTTTCAGTCTGAACTGGGTCAGGCAAGGTTTTGGAGTTAGTTACTTCTTTAAGGATCGCTATTTCCTTTAGAAGTGACTTGACCCCGAATGTTTGATTTTGCTAATTTGCGTAATAAATAATTAACTAAATTATTTAATCACGGAATACTTACAGTGGGGTCAGACCCTTCGGAAACGGATACGGATCCATGGCTTCTTTCCGATTCGGCTTCCGATTCGCTCTCGGACACGTTGATTTGATCCCGGGCCATCAGTGTGAGGAGGCTCGTCTGGTTGAGCTCGTTGTCAGTATCTTCTTCTGAAGATTCCTCAAAAGTTGCTTTCAGCACCTTCTTTTTTCTCTACTTCTTTGCTTCCTTTTGCTTTGGGCAGTTGGCCTTAATGTGCCCCTTCTGATTGCACCCGTAGCAAATTACCTTGAACTTGACTTTTGAGCTTGGTTGACTCTCCTTGGATTGTACTGCCTTCTTTAGGTCTCTCTTGTTAAAACCCTTCTTTTTGTTGTACAGTTTCTTCACAAGGTTCACAAGTTCTGTTGTTAGTTCATCATCTTCATCGTCTGAGTCGGGTTCTTCTTCCGACTCTAGTTCGGTTCTTCGCCGTGTTCTTGGTTCACGTGTTCTGCTTGTACCTACAATCAAAGCAATGCCCTTCTCGGTTGGCTGTGCATTAGTCTGCTCATGTAGTTCGAATTCAGAAAACAACTCATCTAGTCTAATGAAAGATAAGTTCTTGGAGACTTTGTAAGCATCTACCATTGATGCCCACAATGTACTCCTCGAAAATGCATTGAGAGCGTACCTTATTATTGTTGGTTGGTCCTAGGAAGATCGTACCGGTTCTACTGTACAAAAATTTTGTACAAGTGTCGAACCTTTCCTAAACAACCTATTGTGTTCTTTAGAAATTAAATTAGGAATCACAAACGGAACTTAACATTATTGATTCCAAATTTAACTTATCTATTCTTAATGGTTTAGATTTGGATCGCAAGCGGAACTTAACACCATTGATCCAAGTCTGACCTATGTTACAAAGTTGATTAAATATTTATTTCTAAAATCGGCTCCCAGGTCAAATATGGCGAGGCACTAGGCCTTCTTGGATATGGGATCATCCACCACTGCCTCGACAAAGCCTTTTATAGAAATTCAATATTTAATTTCCTAAAATAACATTAGGTTTAACCAAAAAGAACAATCGAATCACAAATTTGAAAAACAAAAAAAAAAACAAACTCGAATCACAAATTCAAAACTCTAGAATCATATGCCTCTTGTGTTTGGAATTCATACAAAGAAAAATTAGTATGATGCGGAAAGCAATTACTAGTTATACCTTTCTTTGTAAGCAAATAACCTCTTGATCTTCTACCGTATTCCTCTTCTTATCTCAGACGTTGTGTGGGCAACGATCTATAGAGATGAGAACCACCCAAGCTCCTTCTTCTCCAAGCTAGTTTCGGCCATCACAAAAAACTCCAAGAGATGTGAGGTTCGGCCACCACCACCAAGCTCCAAGGGATGCTAGAAACAAAGCCTCCTTTCTCTCCTTCTTCTCCTAGCTAGAACCGGCCACCAAGGACTCCTCTTGTGTTGATGTCGCCGGCCACAAAGGAGGAAGAGAAAAGGAGAAGAGCATGAAGCAAGGGCCAGCCTGTTAGGATGTATACTAAAAGCCTAGCTTTTGGTATAAACATTTATCTAGAAATAAGAATCACATTGGTCAAATGTCTACATTTATGATAAATGTAGTTGTTCAATTAATTTATATTGCAGATAACATGGTGTGTGGTGTCACACACAGATGATCATGTTATCAGTACCTTATAAATTATAAACAGTAGCTCACGACCAAGATGGAAAGGAACAAACCATTGAAAGGTCGTAGTGTAATTAGGTATTAGTTTATCTTAACTATATAATTACACTAGTACACTTAGAGTGTATTGAGTAGGACCATTAGAGGTCGTTTCTTTTTATACTGACTTTATAAAGGAACAAAGACCTCAGTTATTATGGAAGTGTGTGCTCTTAATCCTAATATAATAACAAGCACATATATTTGATATTTATTTCTTTAATTTATCAATGGGTGAGATTTAGTTCGATAAATCAATAAGCCTGGTAAATTGGGAAATGATATCACTTATAGTGTATGTTGTTGATTATAGAAGGAAACTGTGTCCTAGTAATCTAGGTTGAGAATGTCTCCAAGAGGAGCTCATAAGGATTATCATGTTAAACTCTGCAGGTGGACTTAGTCCGACATGATGATAAGGTTGAGTGGTACTACTTTTGGACTAAGATATTAATTAAATGAGTTGTCAGTAACTCACTTAATTAGTGGACATTCGACATCTTAAACATAGGGAGACTAACACACTCATAATAAGAATGAGCCCAAAATGTAATTTGGGATTGGTGCGGTAGTTCAATAATAGTTCTCTAGTGGAATGAATTATTATTGATAAAATTAAGTTGTGTGTTCGGGGCGAACACGGGATGCTTAATTTTATCGGGAGACCAAAACCAATTCCTCCTCTCGGTCCCTATCGTAGCCTCTTAATTATAGAGTACTATACCCACCTTCTTACCCATCCCATAGGGGCCGACCAAGCTAACTTGGAGACCAAGCTAGGGCCGACCAAAGTTTGGTTCATGGGTGCTTCAAGGTGGCCGGCCCTAGCTTGGGTTCAAGCTTGGTGTGGCCGGCCCAAATTAAAATAAAAGGATTTTTATTTTTAAAATTTTTCTTATGTGGATAACATGATTTAAAAGAGAGTTTAAAAATTTAAATCTTTCCTTTTATAAGATTCTACAAAAGATTAAGAGAAGAGCTAAATCTCTTTCCTTATTTGTAGATTAAAAAGGTTGATTTTAATTTTGATAAAAACTTTCCTTTTAACCATGTTCATGATTTAAAAGTTTAAAAAATTAATAATTCTCTTTTATTAGTTTCTACAAAAGATTAAGAAAAGATTTGATATCTTTCCTTATTTGTAGATTGAAAGGAGATTTTAATTTTTAGAGATAACTTTCCGGAAATTATCCACATGTTTAAAGAAAGATTTAATTTATAAAATTTCCTTTTAACCAATCATGAAGGGATAAAAATTATTGGAGAAATTTTTATAAAATTTTCGGAAGCAAATAAGGAAGTTTTAATTTGTGTTTAAAATTTTTATTTGCTTGGAGATTTTATTAGTTGCCGGCCATTGTAAATTGAATAGAGAAAATTGTTTTAATTAAATAAATTTTCCTTTTCAATGGAAAAAGAATTAAGGAAGTTTTTATTAAATTTTCCTTATTTGCCAAAACCAAGGATTATAAAAGAGAGGGGAGAGGAGGCTTCATGGGTAACAACCTCTATTTTTTTCTTTCTCTCTTTTCTCCTTGGGTGTGGCCGGCCCCTTCTTTCCTCTCCTCTCCTTTGTGTGGCCGAAACCTTCTCATGGTGGAGATAGCTTTGGTGGCCGGATCTAAGAAGGAGAAGAAGGAGAGAAAAGAAGCCTCTTTTCTAGTATCCCTTGGAGCATTGGTGGTGGTTGAATCTCTTCATCCTTGGAGGTGCTCTTGTTGTGGTCGAACCTTGCAAGGAAGAGAAGAAGGTGCTTTGGTGGTTTCTCATCTCGGAAGATCGTTGTCCACACAACGTCCGAGGTTAGAAGAGGAATACGGTAGAAGACCTAGAGGTTTTTGCTTGCAAAATAAAAGGTATACTAGTATTTAATTTTCGCATCATACTAGTTTTATTTCTCTGTAAAAATACCAAATACAAGAGGCATGCGATTCTAGTATTTCGAATTTGTTTTCGATGTTGTGTTCTTTTGTTTTTCTTTTCCTTGTGATTTGATTGTTCTTTTCGGTTGACCTAGAGTTATTTAAGGAAATTAAATATTAGCTTTCCTTAAAAGGCTTTGTCTAGTCGGTGGTGGTTGTTCCCATATCCAAGAAAGTCATGTGCCTCGCCACGTCAGTACTGGAAGCCAATTTTGGAAATAGATATTTAATTATCTTCGTAACCTAGGTGAGTTGGATCAAACGTGTTAAGTTTCGTAGGAGATCTAAGTCTAAACCTAAAAGAACAAATAAATTAAACTTAGGATCAAACGTGTAAAGTTCCGCAGGCGATCCAAGTTTAATTTAAAAGAACACATGGTAGCTAGGAAAAGGTTCAGACCTTTGTACAAAATTTTTGTACAGTGGAACCGTTAGGCTTTCCGAGTAGCAACTAACACAGCCACCACCAAGGAAGAGAGGGTGGAAAATAGAATAGAGTTGTTACCCATAAAGGCACCTCTACCCCCTCTTTTATAATCCTTGGCCTTGGCAAATAAGGAAATTTAAATAAAAACTTCCTTAATTCTTTTGCCATGAAAAGAAAAATTTAATTAATTTAAAAATCAATTTCCTTTTCTTAAACAACATGGCCGGCCACCTACAAGCTCCAACAAGGAAAGTTTTAATAACACAAGAATTAAAACTTCCTAATTTATTTCCGAAAATTTATAAAAAATTTCTCTAACAATTTTTTCCTTCATGGTTGGTTATAAAAGGAAATTTCTTTAAATTAAAATCTCTCTTTTAAAACATGTGGATGATTTCCAAAAATGAAAGTTATCTCTAAAATTAAAATCTCATTTCAATCTACAAATAAGGAAAGATATATAATCTTTCTCTTAATCTTTTATAGAAGACTATAAAGGAAATATTTAATTTTAAAACTCTCTTTTTAAATCATGAACATGGTTACAAAAAAGGAAAGTTTTATCAAAATTAAAATCTTCCTCTCAATCTACAAATAAGGAAAGATATCAAATCTTTTCTTAATCTTTTGTAAAAGGAAAATTTTAAATTTTAAACTCTTTTTTCAAAACCATGGAATCCATATAAAAAAAATTTTAAAATAAAAAACCTTTTATTTTTCTTAGGGCCGGCCACACCATGCTTGGGCTCCAAGCATTGGTTGGCTCCCTACTTGGCTCAATCTTTGGGTCTTGGCCGACCCTAGCTTGGGCTCCAAGCTTGCTTGGCCGGCCACCAAAGAATGGGTAAGAAGGTGGGTATAATTCTCTATATACAAGAGGCTACGATAGGGACCGAGAGGAGGAATTAGTTTTGGTCTCCCGATGAAATTAAGCTTCCCATGTTCGCCCCGAACACCCAACTTAATTTCATCAATAACAATTCATACCACTAAAGAATTATTATTGAACTACCGCACCATTCCCAAATTACATTTTGGGCTCCTTATTATGAGTGTGTTAGTCTCCCTGTGTTTAAGATGTCGGATGCCCACTAATTAATTGAGTTACTGACAACTCATTTTAATTAATATCTCAGTCCAAGAGTAGTACCACTCAACCTTATTGTCATGTCGGACTAAGTCCACCTGCAGGGTTTAACATGACAATCCTTTTGAGCTCCTCTTGGGGACATTATCAACCTAGATTACTAGGACACAATTTCCTTCTATAATCAACAACACACACTATAAGTAATATAATTTTCCAACTTATCGGGCCTATTGATTTATCGAACTAAATCTCACCCATTGATAAATTAAATAAATAAATATTAAATATATGTGTTTGTCATTATATTAGGATTAAGAGCACACACTTCCATAATAACCGAGGTCTTGTTCTTTTATTTAGTCAGTATAAAAAGAAACTGCCTCAATGATCCTACTCAATACACTCTTAGTGTACTAGTGTAATTATATAGTCAAAATAAATTAATACCTAATTACACTACAACTGTTCTGATAGTTTGTTCCTTTCCATCTCGGTCGTGAGCTACTGTTTATAATTTATAAGAAACTGATAACATGATCTTGTATGTGTGACACCACATACCATATTATTTACAATATAAATTAATTGAACAACTACACTTAGCATATAAATGTAGGCATTTGACCAATGTGATTCTTTATTTTTAAATAAATGTTTATACAAAAAGCTAGGCTTTTAGTATACATTCCAATAATTATGTTTCTGTTCTCGACCTTTTGCTCGATCGCGTGGAGGGAGTTGAGAATGTCTTGAATCCATGTTCGCTCTCCGCAAGTGTACGGAAATGTCGCAAGTAATATAAAAGATTATTGTATCCACAGGGATTGTTGATTAAGCACTAGTTAACTTCGTACGATGAATTATCTAGACAATCTAAAGTTGTTAACAAACTCTAAAGAGAATGAAAAGAGAAATGAGAGAAAGAAAAGAGCGTAATTGAATGAAAGGGAAATAGATACTAGGATTTTGGTTTCTTTGTGATGTTATTCAATGTAAATGATCTACCAAATCTTATTCCTCAATTGTCTAACATTTGTAGAAGGTTGCCGGTTCTCTCTTGTAATAGACAACCGACTTAGGACTGAAATATGCACCTAAATGTGATCAATTGGATATGAATCTACGTTGTCCTTACACAAGATTGCACCTATTACTATGCTTCCCTCGGATATCAACATAGTAATTCATAACTTCTCAACCCATTAAGATACAAAGATTAAATAAACAATCTATCCTACCCTCTTGAATAATCCATTTCCCCTTTTCAAGGTTATCCCTCAAACGTCCTTACACGGGCTTGCACCTGTCACGTGGATCCCTCAAAAAATTGAGTGAGAAATAATCTCTACGAGATCTATAGACATTCAAACATTCAATCAAGCATGGTCATTAAGTCAAATCACAACATTCCACACAAGATCAAATAGATACAAACAAGACAATATCATAGAAACAAGGAAATGGCAAATCCACAAGAGTTTACATCAATTCATCATACAAATATCGTGAGTGGAAGCTAGTAATTCACCCTAGACCCGACCCCGGGCCGGGTCTGGCCCGGACCCGGCCCGGGTCTGGCCCGGACCCGGCCCGGGCCCGTAACCGGGTCAACGGGCCGGTTGCCCGTTGACCCGGTTCGCCGGGTCGAACCGGCAAGTTGCCGGGCTTGCTCATGGTCAGAATCCGCGAACACGGTTAACCGCGGTTGAACCGCGATTCACCAAACAAATTTTTTTTTGAGCGGCTTGAACCGCGGTTAACCGGTTCATAGTTGAACCGCCGTTAACCGTTCGTAGATGGGAGGGTTTTTGGGTATTTTTTCAACAGTTAGGATCATTTGACCATTTTTTGATCAATGGCTATGATTTAGTGTCCGTTACTATCAAAACTCTATAAATAGAGAGCTCATTTCATCATTTTTCACACACATCTTCTCTACTCTTAATCTCATTTTCGTATTCTCTAATCTCTACACGCTTTCGTTTTCAATTTTCAATTACAATGGAAGGAGGCCGCGGAGGTGCATCATCTCGAGCTCGGAAGGGAAAACAAATAATGAATCCGCGGGAGGAGGACCCCAACATTCAATCCACCGATGATGAGATCGAGCATCTTCCGAATCCGACACCCGAAACACAAGGAAGTACCGATGCAATTACTTCTAAGGTTCGGGAACTTCCTCCTCTAAAGTCTTCTATTTTTACTAAACATTTTGAGAAGGTCACTCTTCCGTCGGGAGAAATGCGTGCAAAATGTAAGCACTGCAATGCTTCCTACAAATTCCAAGCCGGCGGCGGCTATGGGTCGTTGAAACGACATGTAGAAACGAAGCACCCGACGGAATATGGACTCGACCGTTCTCAAAC
The DNA here is from genome assembly GCF_018446385.1 of Zingiber officinale. Taxonomy (NCBI): domain Eukaryota; kingdom Viridiplantae; phylum Streptophyta; class Magnoliopsida; order Zingiberales; family Zingiberaceae; genus Zingiber; species Zingiber officinale. The sequence continues at coordinate 119,075,472 of NC_055995.1, forward strand.
ACAATTATCAAGATTTTCTTCAACTAGCGGTAGTACCGATTCCGGTTTATTTTTATATTCGGATAATAAATTAAGAGAATCATTAGCTAAATTTGTTTCCGTAGAACATCTTTCTTTTAGTTTTGGATCTAAATGCACATTTGAAGATTTTTGTAAAGAATCTCTTAATCCATGTGCTAAACGTGTTCCTAGTATTATACTTACTCGTACAATTAAAAAATTAGTAAAACAAGGAAAAAAATTTTATTGATGAATTTAGTAAATTAGATAATAAAGTTTCTTTATGTTCCGATATTTGAGTGATCATTGGCAAACACATTCGTATATGGGTGTGACTTGCCATTGGATCGATAACTCTTGGAACCTCCAAAAAGATTATTAGCTTATAGAGTTTTTGATGAATCACATAATGCTCATAATATCGCACAATTATTATGTTTAATTTTAGAAGAATATGGTTTAACTCATAAAATATTTTCAATATCATTAGATAATGCTAGTTCTAATACCGCTTGTATAGATGATCTAAAATTTGTTTGTCAACCTATTATTGGAGGTTTATTTTTTCATATTCGTTGTGTATGCCATGTTTTAAATTTATGTGTTCAAGATGGTTTAAAAATTTTAGAAAGTTATATTAAACCAATTAGAATTGCAATTTCTTATTTATGGTCTCATCCATCTATAATGAAACAATGGGGTAGGTTTTGTAAAATTAATGGAATGAGACCTAAAAAATTTCCACGTGATGTACCAACACGTTGGAATTCAACATACCAATTATTACAAGATTCATTTCAATATAAAGAATTATTATGTTCATTTTTTGCACAAAATACTAATACTAATATATATTTATTTTCACAACAATGGAATATTTGTAGTAGTATTTGTGAAATTTTAAAAGTATTTAATGATGCAACCGAACAACTTTCCGGTGTTTATTACACTGCTCAATTAGTTTTAGAAAATTTTCTAATATAGTATTAGTTTTAAATGAACATATTAATAATGAATCTTTATCTCCTTGCATCTTAGCTATGAAAACTAAATGGGAAAAATATTTTATTTAATTCCTGAAATTTATTTAATTGCATTTGCTTTAGATCCTAGATTTAAATTAGAAGTTTTACAAGAAATGTTAACTTTATATTATGACGCTTTAATTCCAATTAAAGATTCTTCTTCCCGATCCCTTAATATTATATATAATGTTAGAATTTATTTATATGATATTTATAATCAATATTATGCAAAATATGGAACACAAATTAATATTTCTAAAATTCAACAAACTACTAGTAGTAATTTAAAACTTACAAAAGCACAACTCTTATTAAAAGAACGGACAAAACGTCCACGAGGATCCTCAAGTTCCACACAGGAACTTGAGAATTATTTTACGACTTCTTTTGATTTTAATGAAGCAGATAGCGAAAACTTCGATATCTTAAAGTGGTGGTCATGAAGGCTCAAAGCTTTTCCGTTCTCTTGTCCAATATCAACTGTTGCTGTGGAGCAGACGTTCAGTGCCGGCGGCAACATATTAGATGAACGACGATCAACTTTGTCTCCCGACTCATTGGAAGCCCAAGCATTACTGGACGATTGGACCAGAGCGGAGAAAAGAATCCAAGGAATGCAACTTTCAAATGACGAAGTTGAAGATTTTGATACTAAAGGAACAAATACGACAGGAACAGGAAATGGAAGTGAATGAAAATGTAAAAGGATAAAAATGTAAAAGAACTACGTGGGCTTTGATTCCCCTAAAGGGATACGTAGGCAACTTAAATAAGTGCAAGCCCTTTTTTCAATAAATTTTAATTTCTAATTTTTAATGTTTTGTTTAATTTTTAATTTTTTTTTAACATATTAATCTTGAACCGTGGCGAACCGTGACGAACCGTGAACCGAACCGTGAACCGACGGTTCTGAACCTTGAACCGTAACCGTCTTGGGCGGTTAAGGTTAAGGGTCGACCTGCCTGGAACCGTCGAACCGGCGGTTCTGAACCGTCGAACCGTCGATTCCGAACCGTGGTCAGGTCTAATTCACCCCTTTGAGACCGAGTTAGGTTACTGGGGAAATGAATGCTATGTTTCTCTTGATACTGAGTATTCCTTTGAGACCTTGTGTAGACGATGCATAGTATGCATTTTTGTGAGGAACGAACCTTGCGTGTGGCAGGTAAGTGCCTATCGCTGGAAGCATAAGGAACACAATTTTATGACGACTTGACTAGACTTAGGGATTGAAACTTGATAAATTTAGGCCACTTTCGCACTGAGCACGGAGGACTACTATTTAGGTCATACTCAAACTACTTTTGTATCTTGCTCACCAATGAAATCATTTTATAGGATTAGTTTGACTTGCTAGATATTATGATGCACTATCTAACCACATGAATCTAGATTGCGGGTTTTGCTTGAGGACAAGCAAATGTTTAAGTCTGGGGGTGTGATGTGCGTAGATTATATATACTTTTATGCATGCTTTAACACACATCTACTTGTATTTCATTAGCATAATCTATGTTTATTGCACCCTATTTCATTGTAATGTCATACTTCCATTATATTTTGTTCGTAGATATACTCTTTGCTTGTTTTGATTGATAGGACGTGATTTGGAGACCACATGGGCATGTCAAGGCCGTGTAGGGGTCATGTTGGGGCCGTGTGAAGGCCGTGTGAACTTCACACGGCCCCAACATGACCCCTACACGGCCTTGACATGCCCATGTGGTCTCCACACGGCCAGAACTTGGAAGAACTTAGTTTTTGCATGCCCGTGACACTCTGGAAGCTCTAGACTTCATTTAAGCTCCGTTTTTGCTCCAAATCACGTCCTATCAATCAAAACAAGCAAAGAGTAGATCTCCGAACAAAATATAATGGAAGTATGACATTACAATGAAATAGGGTGCAATAAACATAGATTATGCTAATGAAATACAAGTAGATGTGCGTCAAAGCATGCATAAAAGTGTATATAATCTACGCACATCAATCCGCTCGTGGAGTTGACTTGCTGTCTCTCCTTCCTGTATTTTGAGATTATATAATTTATTAAATAATAGATCTATTTTGCTTACCTTGGTGTCGGAGGTGCCCTCGTGCAGTTCGATCAACTTCTCCCATAGCTCCTTTGCGGTTGAAAACGGACCAACTTTGTTGAGCTCCTCCTTGGTCAGTCCACACTGGAGGGTGCAGGTCGCTCTGGCATTAGCTTCCACCTTCTTGATTAGAGTTGGTTCCCAGTTCTCGCAGGGTGTAGGCTTGCCGTCTTCGTCGGTTGGCAGTTGGAATCCAGTCTTGACGATCATCCACATCTCGAACTGGATCTTTAGGAAGTTTTCCATTTGTCCCTTTCAGTACCCAAAATCTTCTCCGATGAAGAGCCGGGGGCAAACGGTGTTGTATCCTTCTTGCTGGGCCATTTAGTTAATATGCAAGAAAAAAACAGAACAAGATGTCCCAAGACTAGGTCTTGGATTAGTAGTGCAGAATAAAGTTAGAATACCGAACTCGAGTGGTGTTGCACCAACTTCGAGCAAAAGTCGATTCAAGCGAATAAAACTTGATCAGAAAATAGCAATTATGCTAGTTCCAATCGACTCTGAAAAATAGAAAATACCACGAAAGAAATGCGTGATTGGTGGTTGCACCAGATCAACGCTACCCCGCTCTGATACCAATTGTTAGATCGAGAAGCGCTAGAGGAAGGGGTGAATAGTGCTCGTGGCTTTCACTCGTTTCGAAATCGTAAAACTCAAATAACGTAGAGGAATAAAATAAATGACAAACACAGAAAGACACAGGTCGTTTACTTGGTTCGGAGCCTGTGGCGACTCCTACTCCAAGGCCCACGCTCGTTAAGCATTTATGTTGGGCAACAACTATAATTTCGTTAAAGTGTATACAAGATGAAGCACAATAATTAAAAAGAACCAACTAGATTATACCAACGACAGTAGAAAATTGAAGATTCTGAGCTCCGGGTCGTCGACGTCAAGTTGTGGCTTTGTCGGAAGGTCTCGTTAGCAGCTTGTTGCACAAGGATGGCTTAGAAGGTGTTGTTTTGAGTGTTGTCTCGAGAGCTTCTTTTATACCCTGCTGGAGGCGCCTTAAAGCTCATCCAAGGCACCTCCAACCCTCAGAGTCAGCCGCGTGGATCAGCACTGATCCGATCGCACTTCATCCACTTGAAGGCGCCTCCAAGGCTGGTCCAAGGCACCTCCAAGGCCTGGTTCAAGGCGCCTCTAGCCTAGTCCAAAGAGCCTCAAGCTCTGCTGCGCTGACTTCTTCTGGCTTGCACCCGAGGCGCCTCCAAGTTCCATGGAGGCGCCTCGGACACTGATCATCCGAGGCCAAGTGTGCTCTTTTGTCCCTGCACAACGTGTTAGTCCACAAAATACACATATACCCTGCAAGACAAAGTTAGCACACATAAATATGATAAGAATAGTGTTTGACAGTCTCTGAACTATCCGGGTCTGACTTTGGATTTCTGACCGGAAACCCTAGGTCGACCCGACGCCTACTGTTCCCTCTGCGGGGAACGCGTTCTCACCTACTCCACTTAGAAGAGTTACCTGTTGCCAGTGCAATCCTCCAGATCGACTGGGCTTTTGCTCAGCGCTCGATGTTTCCGGACTTTCTGCTGGACGCTCGCTCCCCGACCCGTCCAGTCTTCCACCTGGTTCGCGACACCAAGACTTTCCACCTAGGGTTACCACCCCCTAGGACTTTTGCCTGAAGCTCTCGACCCACCAAGACTTTCCGCATAGGGTTACCACCCCCTATGACCTAGGGTTACCACCCGCTAGGGTTTTCCACCTACCCAACCTCAGTTAGGACTTTTGCCTAAGTACACTTAGGACTTTCCTGCAAGCTCATTCAAACTATTAGATCACAACATAACCTTAACTTTGAATCCTTTGCCATTATCAAAATACTGGTTTGATCGTCGGATGCTTCCCGCACCAACACTAATGAGATCTACTTACTGGATCAGTTAGGGCATGGCTCGGAGAGAAGGGAATCGGCGGCTATGGTATGTGGTGCTCATGCGGGGAGAAGAGCTGCAGCTGTGGTGCTCGCGTGCGGAGAAGATCGCCGGCTGTGGCTCGAGGGAGAAGAGGATCGGCGAAGGAGGAGGGGCAGCAGTGGTTCGGCATCGTTGGGTGGCGATGAGAAGAGGAGATGAAATCAGGGAAGAAGAGAATCGTGGGAGGGGCTTGGGAGAGGTGAGGAAATCAGCGTTACGAGAAGCTAGGGCACGGGGAAAATAGGTTTATACTTAGGAATTTTTACATCAAACCCTAGATCACTTTCTCAATCAACTCCCACTTACGGGTATTCCAAATAGATTTTTCTCGAGCCCATAAACGCATCCCCTCTAAGTACGTCATACAAGCTCCGATTAAATCCCAGAAAATTCCTAAAAATTCTTAAAAATTCCGTTAAAATTATTTGTCAAATAACCTTATTATTTAAATATTATTTGGGTGCCGTATTTTACACATTTATTGAGTCTACCACTTTAAATAATGGTAAAAAGCATGCTAGCTCTAATTTATTTCATTTTAATGCTATTTATCATAAAAATAGAATGCATGATAGCATTAAGGAAAAATATGTAGCTCTTCTTGCTAAAACTACCACACATAAGGTTAGGAAGGTAGATAAAAACTTAGGCAAGAACTCTAAGGACTTTAGGTATAAGTCTAGAAATAAAAATGCTCAAGGATTTAAGGAAAAAAAACAAAATCTAAGGATTTATGGGAAGAAAATCAAGTCTTGAGGTCAAGGTTTGATAAAATGGAAAAGACCTTAAAAAGGATGGAAAATATCCTAAAAGGGCAAAATGAGCATAAAATATATCTAGAAGCACATAAGTCATCCAATGGTCATAGGAGTTTGGGATACAAACCTAAACCAAGAAAGATTTGTCTTCTTATCATAGGGTTCCATATAGCTATGGAATCAACCCTAGGTCTAGCGGTTAAGTCAAGGATACAAGGGAAGTTATCCCTAGGAGTATCTTTGCAACAACAAATGTGATTATGACTTCTTAGAGGTCTAAGAAAGTCACTAAGAAGGTCACAAGGGAGACAATCCCTAGAGTTGACCTAGAAAAGGTGACCAAGGCTTCTAAGAAGCCTAACAAGGTCATTAGGAAGGTATTTAGGGAAGTTATCCCTAGTGAGTACCTAGAGCATCCAAGGAGCACCAATAGGTTTTGGGTTCCTAGGAGCATTTTCTCTACCCCTTAGATGGGTTAATGAGTGGCAATTCAAATTGGAAGGATAGTTAATCCAATCTTGATGAAGCTGACATTCGGAGAGCATTTTCAAGGTTTTTATTAACCTTTGAAAATGAAATGGATTATTCATTTACTCTTTAAAAGAGTAAAATGTGCCACAAATTTGAAAATGTTGATTTTATTTTAAATTGGCACAAATTGAGAAAACATAAGAAATACCAAGTTGGGGTTTTGGTATTTTCTTAGGGATTTAAAGGCAAATCTAAGTCTTAATTTGAAGTTATTACTCTTTGAAAGAGTAAAGTGTGTCAAACATTGAGGAATATACTTAATTTGAATTGGCACAATTTAATCATGGGGTAAAAAAATGTCAATTTGGATTTTGGCATCCTCATGAATAGATAAGGGGCAATCTAGGTTAATTTTAGGTTTAGCTAAGGATTTAAGGACACTTAGATAGAAAATATAGGTACTTTATTTAAGCTAAACTATCATTCCTTGTTTGCCCATCATATGCCATGACATCACATTTTTGCATTCATGTTTATTATGAAAAATAAAAAAAAATACCATGTCATGTCATACATACATCATGTAGTTCTAGTGAATTTTCTTTTGAAAAATCATTTGTTTTTTATGTATGCCATAACTTATCATGTATCACTTTTAACTCTTTGCAATTAAGGACTAATGACATTTATTAACAAGAAACATCCTTGGTGGATGTTCAAAATTCCCAAAATACCTAGATAGATATGTATGATCCCTAGTTTAGGGCAAAACTAAACTTTACATCTCACAAAGACTTATAAGGCGACTTGTATGTGTTTTAGTGCACATTAGATACAAGTGAGATGTTAGGACGATGAACGAAACTCAAGATATTGATTTAGTGCATCTAGTTGAGTTTTAGGTTCATCAAAACACATAGTTATGTGTTTTCCAATCATTGGGAAAGCTAATGTGCATTGAGCCCAAAGAATATGGTTAGATATTGGCTTTGAAAATCATTTCAAAATGCTTTTGGAAAACCTTGGTGAAGACTATCTTTTGATAGTAATCATCATTGAAAAGTTATATACAAACTTGAAGAAAACATTAAAGTTTTTGCAAGTTTTCAAGTTTATGTCAATTTTTGAAAATAGAATTTCATAGAAAATTATTTTTCCTTGATAGTGTATACTCTAAGTAATGTCTATACGAATTTTCACGATTTTTAGAATTTTGTGGAATTGTTGGGGAGTTTCTGAAGTTTGTTGAAATCAATTTTTAGAAATACCAAGCATTCAATCGATCACCCGATCGATTGAAGTGCCTCAATCGATCGGACGATCAATTGAGAAGGCATTTTACGCGAACAGAAACGCAGTGGATTGATCCACCGATCAATCCACACCGTATGAATCGATCCATTGATTGATTGACACGGTGGTTTTGGCTAGGAAAGCTTGTTTTCAGCTGTTTAAACCCTTTTTCGCCCATGTAATCATTCCTAACCCCTCAAAATATATTTATTTACATTTAGGGGGAGTTTTCATGATGAAAACAAGATTGGATTGGTTAAGGAAGACTAAGTAGCAGTTTAGGTTGAGGTTTGGTTTCATTATTGAATTTTTAAACCTCAAAACTTCTAAATTTTATATTTCCTAAAGATTTAGGGATGCCAAGTCATTGTTGGTGCAATGACAGAAGTTACGTGCATGTCTTTAGGGGGAGTTACTCTTTAAGGATATGGAATTTATTTTTTGACACCATTAAAGGTGGTTAAATCTTCATTTAGAAAAACAAAAAACAATGCTCAAGGTTGAGCGTTGAAAAACAATGGAGAGTGGATATCTTCATTGAGGGGTTATGGATGCTCTAGGATGAGCATCATAACGTCGAGTACTGCTCCAGGGTGAGCAGTAAATACAGTGAAGGGTATGAGACCTTCATTGTTGAATTGGTTAACGCTCAAGGGTAAGGGTTAAAGATAATGAAGGGTATAGGACTTTCATTATGGTGTTGTGAACAACGAGTGAAGTTGTGAACAACGGTGAGTAACTCTTCAGGGGGAGAGTTCTTTTTTATGTGTGCCAATAGGGGGAGAATGTAGGGTTTAAATAAGGTTTTCATTACCTAAAGAGAGTTTGCCCTCTAAGAAAGGGGGAGAGTGAAGGAAACCCTCATTCATGCCTTGGCATAAAACGAAGGTTGAGGCTATGGGATTAGCCTAACTTAAAGGTATTGTCAAACATCAAAAGGGGGAGATTGTTGATGCAATATTTCCTAGGTCAAGGTTGACCTGGTTGACTAAGCTTGAGAAGACTCAAGCTTGAGTCTTGATGTTTGACAATACATTGATAATACATGGACCAGGTGCAATCGTTCATTTGGGGAGATTGTTCTCTTCTAGTCAAGGTTGACCAGTTAGATGTGAAGAAGAGTCAAGTAGGTCAAGACTGACTGGATACTTGACTGAGGAAGTCCTGGTGAGTGAAGCCAGGCAGATGAAAAATCCTAGTAAGTGAAGTCAGGTGAAAGACCTAATGAGTGAAGCTAGTCAGAAGGAAAATCCTAGTGAGTGAAGTCAGGTGAAAACCCTTAGTGAGTGAAGCTAGGTGAAAGTCCTGGTGAGTGAAGCTAGGCAGATAGGAAATCCTAGTGAGTAAAGCTAGGTGAAAGTCCTGGTGAGTGAAGTCAGGCAGATGGGAAACCCTAGTGAGTAAAGTTAGGTGAAGGTTCTGGTGAGTGAAGGCAGGCAGATGGGAAGTCCTGGTGAGTGAAGTCAGGCAGATGGGAAGTCCTAGTGAGTGAAGCTAGGCAGAAGAGAAGACCTGGTGAGTGAAACCAAGTACGTGGAAATCTAGGTGGGTCAAGGTTGACCGGACACCTGGTTTTGGGAAGTCCAAGTAGGTCAAAGGGTTGACCGGATACTTAGCACAAGGAGAAAAAGTCCAAGTGGGTCAAAGTGATTGACCGGACACTTAGTGAGGAAGTCCAAACAGGTCGAGAGTGTCTGGATGCTAGGCATAATGTACCAATAGGTCATAATTGACTGGATGTTGATTTTAAGGGACTTTGGATTTGTTTGGGCAAGAAATCATGAGCTGGATCGATCAACCGATCTATTGGTTCATACCCAATCGATCGATCGATCGATTGGGTGAGTCTCCGCGAAAATCTCCTTCCCAATCGATCAGTGGTTCGATTGGGAAGCCGACGACGTCATACAGAAAGCCTGCCAATCAATCGGTCGATTGATTGGGAGCCTTCAATAGATCGGGTGATCGATTGGGAGCTAGGATTTCGCGCGATAAGTCCTGGATCGATTGGGCAATTGATCCAGGCGATTTCTATAGAGCACAAAGACATTCTGGATCGATCGACCGATCGATCCAAAGCCTCCCCAATCGATTGAGAGCAATCCAATCGATTGGGATTCGACCGTTGGCGCATGTTTTAGCCGTTGGCGTGCAATTCCTTCGGTAGAGCTTCCATTCTTCTCCACAGCGATACACAGTGACTTCTCCCAAGCTCTCACCGCCAGTTCTTGAAGATTCTTGGAGGCAAGTGCTGGTGCACTTCCAAGTTAAAAGGTGTTTCTATAACAAGAAGAAGAAGCTAGGGTTAGGGTTTTACAGTGTAAATCTTGTAAGATTTCTCTTGTATTTGCTTCTCTTTCTTTCTTCTTGTATTGAGAGTGTTGTAAGACTTCTCCGCCTTCGGTAGTTACCGTAAAGGAGTGTTTTTCATAGTGGAGTGTGTTGTGTATGTGGATTCTTGGATTAGTCACCTCTTCTTGAGGTAGATACCAAGTAAATCCCTTGTGTTGGCGTTGTGTTTTGTTTCTTGTTTATTTTCCGCTGCATATCATCATCAAGGAGCAAGCAATGACAAACACAAAGAGCGCGATATTTTTTCTCCCCCCCTCTCTAGCTACATTTCGACCCTAACAAGTATAATCTCTCATGCACTCATCCTCGCCCGTACAACCTCGACCTTACCTTTTAGCCTCCTCCATTAGCCTTACATCCCTCAGATGCTTCCCCATTCTTCATGTTTTGCCTTCAAGAGCTTTCTTCGACCTTGTCCTTGTTGTCACCTTGTCCTTGTTTTCGAATCTTCCATTGCCAAGAGGCTCCTCACCTCAGGGACTTCAACCTCGCCAAGTCATACTTAGACTTATGTTGTCAAGACTACATACTTGAACTTACACCACCAAGACTCACCCTTGGACTTTGCCTTGGCCAAGATCCCACTTAGACTTTCCTTATTGTACTTACATCCTGCATACTCACAACACATATCAAATACAATAAATAACCTTAACTTAAATCTTTGCCCAAATATCAAAACATAGGGTTACACCGGTTGCTCCAACAATCTCTCCCTTTTTGATGTTTGACAACTCGTTTATGTAATCTACTCATGCATATATCATAAAACCAAATCCTAGGCTCCCCTTTCACCTAAGCTCTCTTTTGAGTTAGAATTTCTTGCAAAGGTATTTGGGTTTTCTACTTAAATCTAAACTTCTCTTCCTCTGCCATATATCAAAAAGAGTTCCAACAATATCTCAATTATTAGACTCTTAACCTCTAATAACCATAATTATCATGTATTAATCCCCTATAAGAATACATACATGTGTATCATTCTTTTGGTCATTTCTTATTGCTGAAAAATAGTTTCAGAAAGTATCAGTCGACTGCCCTAGATCCCAGTCGATAGCTCTCATCGAAATAACCTCATAGAAACATTCTGTGTTTGATAAACAATATTATCAGTCAATTGATAACTATAGCAGCCGACTAACACCAAATTTCAGCCCAAAATGTATTTTTGAATTCAATTTCAGAAATGCACTAGAAATTTCATAGACCTCAAAAAATTTCTAAATTTTATGGTGAGCTCTATTTTACTATTGTATACTTGAAAAAAATATATTTAAAAATATATCTATTAAAGTTCCTAAGATTTACACAAAATCTAAAACTATCTAAATGGTTCAATTGAACTTTGACCTAAAGTCCTAGTTTTGACTTCCTCTTGACGTATATGTCTATACTAAACCATAATGCATCCCTAGCATTAATTTATATGACATCTATACATCTAAAACTAATTTCCATGCAATATGAATCTCATTTCATATTTTCATGCATGAATCACATCTCAAATATATCAACCAATTAGATTAGAGACTCAAGTTCATCTTTAACCTCTTTGGCACATTCCATGACCCATCTATTGGGAGACTTTAGAGCTAGAGGGGTGAATAGCTAGTCTCACTCGCTTGCTCACTTTGTAGATGTTGTTGATCTTAACTCATCTAGATTTTTCTTTGCCTAGTTTCACTCACCAGGACTTCTCACCGTCTGGTTCACTCACTAGGGCTTTTATCTGGCTTCACTCACCAGGATTTCCAAACTACCTAGTTTCACTCACTAGGGGTTTTTCACATTGCCCAGATTCACTCATCAGGACTTCTTAATTGTTCGACTTCACACACCGGGACTTTCACCTAGCTTCACTCACCAGGATTTTCATCTACCTACCTTCACTTACTAAGGCTTTTCCAATCTGCCTGACTTCACTCACCGGGACTTTCCAGTTGCCTGGCTTAACTCATCAGGTCTTTCACACCAAGTGTCTGATTAACACTGACCCACTTTGCATCTTCTACCAACCTTCTAGTTAGGATTTCCTAGTCAAGTATTTGGTCAACCTTGACTTACTTCGTGCCAGCTATCCGGTCAGCCCGTCAACCTAGCTGGGCTTTTCTTGCACACTTCGTCAAAGTGTTAGATCACAATGAAACTATCTTAACCTTATTTTGTCATTCATCAAAACCTGAGTTAGACCGTCAGTGCTAACCACACCAACAGAAAGTACTAGTCAACTGGTCACTATTGGCTGAGCGAATAGAATGCTTCTGTTTGCTCTCAGTCACTGCTCAGTCGACTCACTTCCATCAGTCGACTGGTCCTGATTACACACTCACACTCATCCTTTCTGGAGTCTCCCTTTGAAGTCCTCTTCCTCGGCCTTAGTCCCTCAGATGCACCCGAGTCTATGGCTCCTCTCCGTGTCATCCTTCACGTTGCCTTGAAGTCCACTTCCTTTGGCTTCACTTTGTTGCTCTTCGTCCGACGGTCCCTCGGATGTCTTCTATACTATCCTTCACCGACTCAAGGATCCGAGCCCTTAGATGAGCTTCCCAAACTTGGTCGCACCAAGTTCCTTATGTGTTTTTCTCCATGTCCTGCATGACTCAAACAAACATATCAAACTAATATGAAAGCTTAACTTAAACTCTTTGACACACACATCAAAACCATGATCGTACCGATCAAACTTAGGTCGATTGCACCAATAATCTCTCCCTTTTTTATGTGTGGCAATATGTTTAAGTTAGACACAAATAACAACTTGAAAATTACAAACATAATATAAACATGAAGCATAAAACTCAAGCTCTCTCTTAACATATTCTCTATCACTCAATTTTCAAGTTTTGCACAAAATATCTAACTTAAACCTTCTCATTTCTCTCCCTGACACCATAAAAAAGATTGCACCTATCTTCCAAGTACACGATGGTATCAATGTTGACTTAAAAATATCCAAAACCAGCTTCTGAAAGTGCTAGAAAACAGCTATCAGTTAACTGATAACTGTTTTAGTCGACTGGCACAAAGCCAATCGGAATTTCAGCCTTCTGAAGCTAACTTCAGAAATGCATAAAAAATTTTAGAAAATTTGAAAAATCATGAAATTTTGAACATGTAATTCTTATAATGTCATTTAACTAGGGAAAATATGTATTCATGAAATTCATTATATTTTTAAAATTTTGATAAAAATTTAAAAACCTTGAAAATAGCTCAAATTTTTATCACTTTGAAACCTTATTTTGAATTCATATGTTTTAAAATAGCTATACCATAGTAAATAAAATATAGAATTATTTTCAAAATATTTAAAATGTCCAACTTGTTGGAGTGTATACTGAAAGCCTAAGCTTTGTAAACATTCATTATGAATAAAGAATCACATTTGGTCAAATTATCTACATTTATTTGTAGTTGTTCAATTAATTTATATTGTAGATAACATAGTATGTGGTGTCACATATAGAAGATGATGTTATCAGTACCTTATAAATTATAAACAGTAGCTCACGACCAAAATGGAAAGGAACAAACCATTGGAAGGTCGTAGTGTAATTAGGAATTAGTTTATCTTAACCATATAATTACACTAGTACACTTAGAGTGTATTGAGTAGGACCATTTGAGGTTGTTTCTTTTATACTGACTTTATAAAGGAACATATACCTCAGTTATTATGGAAGTGTGTGCTCTTAATCCTAATATAATAACAAGCACATATATATTTGATATTTATTTCTTTAATTTATCAATGGGTGAGATTTAGTTCGATAAATCAATAAACCCGATAAGTTGGGAAATGATATGACTTATAGTGTGTGTTGTTGATTATAGAAGGAAACTGTGTCCTAGAGATACTAGGTTGATAATGTCCCCAAGAGGAGCTCATAAGGATTGTCATGTTAAACCCTGCAGGTGGACTTAGTCCGACATGATGATAAGGTTGAGTGGTACTACTCTTGGACTAAGATATTAATTAAATGAGTTGTCAGTAACTCACTTAATTAGTGGACATTCGATATCTTAAACACAGGGAGACTAACACACTCATAATAAGAAGGAGCCCAAAAATATAATTTGGGATTGGTGCGGTAGTTCAATAATAGTTCTCTAGTGGAATGAATTATTATTGATAAAATTAAGTTGTGTGTTCGGGGCGAACACGGGATGCTTAATTTTATCGGGAGACCAAAACCAATTCCTCCTCTCGGTCCCTATCGTAGCCTCTTATTTATAGAGTACTATACCCACCTATACCCACCTTCTATACCCATCTAAAGGGGGCCGGCCAAGCTAGCTTGGAATCAAGCTAGGGTCGGCCTAAGCATGGTTTAGGGTGGCCGGCCCTAGCTTAAACCCAAGCTAGAGAGGGCCGGCCATAATTAAATTAAAAAGGATTTTTAATTTTAATTTTTATTATGTGGAAGATATAATTTATTAAAGAGAATTAAAATTAAAATATCTCTCTTAAAAGGATCTACAAAAGATTAAAGAAAGAGATTAAATCTCTTTCCTTATTTGTAGATTGGAAAAATATTTTATTTTTTCTCTTTAAAAAATTATTCACATGTTTGAAAATTAAAATTATAGAAATTTCTTTTTATCAACCATGAAGGGATTTTAAAGGGAAATTTTATTTTTTTTAAATTTCCAAAGACAAATAAGGAAGTTTTAATTGTTGATTAAAAATTGGCTTATTTGTTCTCCATGAGGTGGCCGACCACAATTCAATTAATTAGGAAATTTTATTTATTTTTTATTAATTAATTATTGTCAAATAAAGTTAAGGAAATTTTATTATAAATAAATTTCCTTATTTGACAAAGCCAAGAAATATAAAAAAAGGGGTATGGGTGCCTTCATGAGGTACAACTTCTATTATTTCTCTCCCTCTCTTATTCCTTGGTGTGGCCGGCCATCCTCTCTTTTCCTCTTCCTCTTTGTGGTGGCAGAACCTCTCTCTCTTCCTTTGGAGCTTTTGTGGTGGCCGGATACTACTTGGAGGAGAAGAAGAAGAAGAAGGAGAGAAAGCTTGCATCCCTTGGAGCTTGGTTGATGTTTTTCTTTCATCATTGGTGAAGCTTTCTTTGTGTTGGCCGAACCTAGCTAGGAGGAGAAGAAGGTTCATTGGTGGTTTCTCATCTTGGAAGATCGTTGCCCACACAACGTCCGAGGTTAGAAGAGGAATACGGTAGAAGATCAAGAGATTTTTCTAAAAGGTATAACTAGTAATTTTACTTTCCGCATCATGCTAGTTATTTATGGAAATAATACCAAATACAAGAGGCTTACGTTCTAGTATTTCGAATATGTTTTTCAAAGTTGTGTTCTTTTGTTTTATTTTTCCTTGTGATTTGATTGTTCTTTTCGGTTAACCTAAAGTTATTTTAGGAAATTAAATATTAAATTTCTATAAAAGGTTTTATCTAGTTGGTGGTGATTTCTCCCATATCCAAGAAGGTCATGTGCCTCGCCACGTCAGTACTGGGAACCAATTATGGAAATTAATATTTAATGGAATTAATAACTTAAGGTGATTTGGGTCGAACGTGTTAAGTTCCGCAGGAGATCCAAGTCAAAACCTAAAAGAACAAATAGATTAAGTTTTGGATCAAACGTGTTAAGTTCCGCAGGCGATCCAAAATTTAATTTAAAAGAACATATGGTAGCTAGGAAAAGGTTCAGACCTTTATACAAAATTTTTGTACAGTGGAACCTCTAGGCTTTCCGAGTAGCAACCAACACAACTATGATATATGGGCAAGATGTCCATTAATTAAATATTTGCTTTCCCCATAGTTGACCTATAATCATAAAACATTGATACATTTCATAACTCATCAAAATGTCATAAGCATAAGTGAGTTATTAGTATCATCCTAGCATCTCATATCTATGTTTAAAATGATAAAGCAAGTCATTGTGAGATGAAATGAATGTAACATATACTTAGCCCGCTTTATCATGAATTTCTATCAAGGCTAAGTGTCCCCCCTTTGTGTCTTAAGTCAAGCATTTTTTTAAAAAAATTGCATTATGGCTATCATGGTTGACTTGATCCAAAATACTCTAATCCTTGAGGATTGATTTTGGCACCCAATAGAAGTTCTTTCTAATTGGGTTGACAAGAATTCCTTAGGGATCCATTTCCTATCTATGGTCTTTGTCTTGGATTGCCCCTAGCAAGTAAACAATGGTAGGCTTTCTCATTTTTGGGTTAATTATATCCTAGCCCCTTTTTGTTAAAGCTTACCCTTTGGCTCCTAATAATCATGCTTAGGGTATTTGAGCCAATTTCAAATTTCTAAGAGCTTTGGTGAGGTGGTCTACCTTTCTTCTTCTAAGCATGATACATTTAAATAAGAAGTAGCATGCATATTAGAGTTCTTAACCTTAGAGGACATAGATTCTAATTTTTCTTCAGGCATACAAATATCATGCCTCAATGATTTGTTTTTCCCTTTTGCTTTAAATAAATCTTCATTTATACTTTTAATAATTTTAATTAAAACATGAGAAGGAAGATTATATACCTCACTTACAAAGACATTCGAATCTGATGTTTGGCCTCTCCCTTCACTTGAGCTCCTTCTTCATCTTCACTTGAGCTCTTTCCATCTTCATTTTTGGATGAGGTGGAGGCTACATCATCAATTCCTATTAGAGCAAAATGGGACACGTGGTGTTCTTCTTCTTCCGATGACGATGGATCATCCCATGTTGCTTTTAGGTTTTTGACCTTCTTCCCTTTTTCTTATGACTTCTTCTCTTCCTTCTTCTTTTCTTCTTTCTTCTTCAAGAGGGGGCATTCATCTCTCATGTGTCCTTCTCCTTGGTAATTGTAACAAATAACCTTTCTTGTTCTACTCTTGCTTCTTGAATTTTTTCTAGCATGAGATTTGTTAGTTGAAAAAGTTTTAAATACTTTTCTCATCTTCCTTACTGTATATGCCTCTTGATCGCTATCCATTGAGGCGCTTGATTCTTCGGAGTCGGAGGATGGTAACTTCTTCTTGTTGCCCTTTCCCTTGTTTGCCTCAAGGGCTACTCCTCTTGATCTATGGTCTTCTCCGTCTAATCTTTGAATCCGAGTCTCATGGAGCTCCATTGTTAATAAGAATTTATCTAGAGAAGATTTCTCTAGATATTTTGAAATGTAGAATGAATCTACAATGGACATTTATGTTGTGGTTCTTGGGAAGGCATTTAGGGCTTTCATCATCGTGTCTCGATTTGAGAGCGTCTCACCTACACTTGTTAGTCCATTAATAATTTCCTTAATTCTAGAATGTAACATTGATACATTTTCTCATTTCTCAAGCTTGATGTTATTGAGTTGAGATCGAAGAAGGTCTCTCTTTGCCAATTTTACTTTCGAAGCCCCTTCATGAAGCTCCACTAATTTCTCCCACAAGTCCTTGGTGCTTGTGTAATTTCCAATTCTAGCCACCACTTGTTGGGGAAAAATATTTAGTAGGTGATGCATGACCTTTGAATTTGCTAAATGTTCTTCCTTTTGCTTCTTGGTCCATCTTGTTATGTCGATTGTCTCATTGCATTCATCCTTTGTCACTTCAAAACCACTTCTCATGATTAGCATAATATCGAAGTCGGTATCGAAGAATACCTCCATTCTCTTTTCCTACCAAGAGAAATCTCCTTCAAATTTTGGTGGGTGAATGCTTGAGTCAGCCATGTGTTGATGAAGTGCTCTTCTCGGCGATTAGTCCGTTGAAGGGCGTTCTCGCTCTGATACCAATTGTTAGAGATCTTGTGGCCAGCTAGAAGGGGGGTTAAATAGTTAGGTCACCCACAACTCAATTACTTCTTTACAAGAAGGTTAGTTTGCGCAAACAGAAATGAAACTAAAACAAGAAAGAAATCAAAAATACAAACACTAATACAATCGATGTAACGTGGTTCAGAAATTGCTTGCTCCTACTCCACGACTTGTCCTTAAGGTGGACAAACTCTTAATCCGTCGGTGGATTAGTCCCTGGCAATCTCCAACTAGAGCTTTTTCCTTCTTGGTGAAGCAAACCTCTCACAAGGCACTCTTCTTCTTTACAAGATTGAGAATAGGAATTAGAAGAAGAGTGTTAGGCTTTGGAAGCTTGGAGGCCAAGACTAGAAGTGTTTCAACAAAATCAGTAACCTCCTTCAATACCCCAAGCTTTCAATATATAAAGAGGAAAGAGTTGATCACAAGACAACTCATTTCCTGTGCACCAGTCGACTAGCACTTCCATCAGTCGACTAGTGCAACCGTTGGATACAACTAACGACTACTTGGCAGAATAACGGTCGCTGCCAACGGTCGCCAACAGTCACTAACTAGCCGACTGGTGAAAGTACTAGTCGACTGGTCACTGCTGGCTGAGCGAACAAAATACTTCTGTTTGCTCCCAGTCGACTGCTCAGTCGACTGGTCCCGGTTACACACTCACACTCATCTTTTTCGAAGTCTCCCTTTGAAGTTCTCTTCCTCGTCCTTCCCCTCAGATGGACCCGAGCCTGCGACTCCTCTCCGTGTCATCCTTCACGTTGCCATGAAGTCCACTTCCTTCAGCTTCACTCTGTTGCTCCTCGTCCGGCGGTCCCTCAAATGTCTTCCACACCATCCTTCACCGACTCAAGGATCCGAGCCCTTGGATGAGCTTCCCAAACTTGGCTGCACCAAGTTCCTCATGTGTTTTTCACCAAGTCCTGTATGACTCAAACACACATATCAAACCAATATGAAAGTCTAACTTAGACTCTTTGACATATACATCAAAACCATGATCGTACCGATCAAACTTAGGTCGATTGCACCAACACTTGCTTGAGGGCGAATAAACTTAGTGTGGTTTTATGATACCGACGACTACTGGTGAAGTGATTGAGGAACGTCTTTTGAAAATCCTTGAAGCTACATATGGAGTCAGCCGAAGTCGGTTGAACCATCTTTGAACAGAACCCGAGAGAGTAGTCAAGAACACTCGGCACTAGACGTCATCCGTGTATTGATAGAGGATGACTGCATTTTTTAACTTGAGTAAATGGTCCTCCGGCTCGGTTGCGCCTCCATACTCTCCAATTGCAAGGGGTTGAAAATGGGGTGCCAATTTATCCTCCAATATTTCACAAGAGAATGACATACTCAGTCGTTCAGGGGAGCTACTAGGGACTGGAGCCTTTTCTTTCCACAGATCCCGAGCAGGTGCATCTCTCGAGGATGATCCTTAGGGCCTCTCCGGATGACCCATGTCATCGAGAGGCATGCGAAACAATGCCCTTTGGTATGCGATCGGAAATGGGGGCACGAGAAGAAAATTGATCGGCTGTACAGGAACTTGTTTGAAACTAGCCAAAGGAGGGATCGGGGGAAACTCCATCGGCCCTTCTGCCCTGGTCCTCCACTCAGTGTGAGGTCCTGCCACTGAGAACGTTGGGTTGTTTAGCAAAGGGTGTTCGGTAGCTTGCTATTGTTGCGCTATCTTTTATGCCTTGGTGGCCAGAGCAACTCCAGGTACTCTTGCGATAAGGTAAATATTGTGAACTGTCCAGCTTCTTCCATCTTCGCATTTCAGAAACAGACAAAGTTCTCACGGACTACGCCAAATCTAATCTTGTCTCAAATCAGGGAAAATGATGAGCTGGTGAGGTGGTGTTGAAGTTTACCGTGAGAAGACTTCGAGCAGGAGGAACTTTGTGTCACGATCGAGCCTACGTGTCAAAGAAGAACAAAGGAGGAAGAAAACATCAGTGACCAGGCCAAGGAGGGGTCTTTGGCACAAGTACTCCGACACTCAAGTTAGATTGAGGGCGGAGGAAATAATGATGAATAGTAAATTTTGATAGCGAAGCTTACATGCGCCTGTAGATGGAGATCCCTTATATATTGTTATTTTTCTCTCTGCACGAATATCAATGTATTTCTAAAATAGAATCAACCAATTTGACACACCTCAATCTTTCCTAAATTAGGCCTGCCACCTCTTCGTTTACAAGGTGGAAGCTTATGTAGTACGGGCCGCACAAGGAATATTCCCTTGATTCTCTGACAATGGTTACGCAAAACGCAAAAAAAAAATATTGGGTTCGTTAGGTTGAGAAGCTCCTAATCATAACATTTCAACGGTGAGCTGACCGAGTCTTATCTATTGTCCGGTTAGACATTGCCCTTGGACGAGTTGAGTCATCTGTAGAAAGTTGACCAACTCGGAGACTCGGCATCTGATGGAACAAGAGTCCGGTCAAATCATATGTCTAGAAGCTTCGATTAGACTGAGAGGACTTGGTTCTCCATTGAGCCAGAAGGACTCGATTCTCCATCGATCCAAGAGGACTCAGTTCTCTATCGAGATAGGAGGACTCGATTCTCTATTGAGCTAGGAGGACTCAATCCCCATCAAGCTAAGAAGACTCGGTTCCCCATCGAGCCAGGAGGACTCACTTCCCCATTTAGCCAGTAGGACTTAGACTTCAATCAAGCCGGGAGCACTCACGAATCTGATCGAACAAAATGTCCGATCAACTAGAGTGCCTGACCAGTCATGCGATCATGCTACCCCGAATGTTAATCCCTTCTTGAATTGGACCATCATATCAACTAGCCTTCTCAACTTCGGTCCAATTTCAGAGCTCATATCTTATTCAGATTATATGGCTCTTTTTACTAATTCTCATGCAAATCACACCAGGAATAGGAACTCAATTATCATTTGAGATGTTTTGGCCTCTTTCTTGCGTCTTGATCACCAGGACTGGCTTGTTCAAGCTTCGAAAGTTCGAGACATCGAGCTCGTGAAGGAGTTCAATGTTGTTGGAGATGGAGAGTAATGGAGATGGAGGCGGGAGAGGGAGGAGGCCTAGCAACTCATATCAGCAGCAGCAGAGATTGGAGAGGCCACTGAGGAAGGTTCAGGTCGTCTACTACCTCAGCCGGAACGGCCAGTTGGAGCACCCCCACTTCATTGAGCTTCCTTACCTCCCTAACCACCACCAACTTCGCCTCAGAGATGTGGTGGAAAGACTCACTCTTCTTCGAGGAGAAGCCATGCCTTCTCACTTCTCATGGTCTTGCAAGAGGTAGGTACTAGTTATCGATTCGCATATTTGTTAATTCTGTTTCTTGTGTTTGATTGATCATGGAAAACTATATAATTAAGGAGCTCCAAGAATGGATACGTGTGGAATGACTTGGCCGAGTACGTCCTCAAGGGCTCCGAGATCATCCCTGGTGCTTATGGTTAGTTTTGAATCTTTCTCCAGACTACGAGTTTCTTGATTTATAGGGAGAGAGTAAGCTTAGCTTGTTTATGCGCACGGCAGAAAATTTCCGGCACGTTCCTGTCGGCGGAAGGCGGCAAAAGCCACTCCTGGTCTCCAACAGGCCTCACTTGGAATTGGAAGAGGAGGCGGCATTGATGGCGGCGAAAGAGGAGATCACGAGGCACAGCAAGTGCTCCCGCGGCGTGTCGACGGAGGAGATCGAGCGAGTCGGGGCTCGGACCGAGCTGCCGCTCGACGACTCGTTTTCTCCGCCGTCCACGATCTCCTCCGGCAAGCCCGGCGGCGGGAACACCTGACAGCGGATCGAGAAGGCTGACCACCAATCGTCCCTGGCTCGGGGCTCGGTGCTGCTGCAGATCATCGCCTGCGGGTTAGCAGCAATGAAAGGAAGCAGGATCGGCGGCGGAGTAGCCGTGAGACGGACGACGGTCGTGGAGACGGTCGTTGAAGAGGAGGAGCTGAGCCGGCGCGCGCCGGAAATCGCCCGGTTACGTCACCGCCTGGTGGAGGAAAAGGAGAGCCTCAGGAGGAGCATCGTCCATCCTTCTCTCAAGAAATCTTCCTCCTGCAACGAAGAAAGGTTACTCTACGAATTTTCAGCATTTATTGCTCAACATGCGCTTACTCTTCTTCTGTGAGCAGGAGCTCAAAAGCTAGGTTTGAAGAAAGGAAGTTACAGGCGGAGGAAGGAGGAGGAGGAGGAGGAGGAAGTCCTCTGTGAAGCAACAGTGACACGAGAGGGGAAGCAGAGCAGAAGCTTGGATGCCCTACCTTGCAAGTGAGGTCTCTGTTGTCTTCTCTTCTGCTTCTCATGGAGATTATTTTTTACTAACTAATATCGTTTATTGTTCTACTTCTATCTTTCCACTTTCTATTTAATATAAATATAATATTGTCCTCGAGTACATCTAAATTAAACTAAGTTGAATACCTATTGTCGTCTTTGAATATATCTAAATTAAACTAAGCAAGAAATGAAGAACATCGAGGATGAAAGCAAAATTTTCTTTCATCTCTTCCTAAACACTAGGTAGGGATATTGATCATCAAAATCACAATACCATTGATTTGGATCATACTAATTACAACATAAGGATCTTTGTAAGCTGAATATATATTAAGAACATTTGTAAAACTAATCAGAAAACACAAATATGCATCCACATGATTGACTAGAACTGATGCAGCACGAGTGACAGCTTGTCGCTCCAAGGTTCTGCATCTATAAACACAAATTACACCAAAAGTAGCTCTCGACTTGCCGAGAACCAAACATGTCTAAGAAAGTTGTCATTTTTATGACTTGGAAGGATTCATTACTGGTACATTTTGCTGCCATTACTGTGGACAAACTGAGTTCCGAGGTCTCCCGTTTACTGAGAAGATGAACCTCTCGCTGGCGCTTGCTAAGGATCTACCCATTTCCTTGCGGAAGGAATTGGCATGGCAAGCATGCTTTGCCCTGGTTGTAGATGGAGCATTCGAATCTTCCTCTAAGGTGTGTTTTTTCTTGTTGTTGAAGTTCCTGAGATTCTCCAACTCCAGAGAAATTGAATCCATGGAGAACGATCTGCCGATGGGCTGGAATCCGTCTTCCCCGATGTCAATAGGCATTTTCAACTCGGCGCTTAAGATGGGGACTGGTACAGCTTGAGTTCTAGCTGCAAGTTCCAATCTTTCAGCTTCAAATTCCTCTTCTGAGGCACCAGGACCAAGCTCAGTTTGCCGGCTGCCCATCTGATCATTGTCCGCTGAGGTGATAGTATTGGGGCCGGGTTCAGGTGGGGGGAAAGAAGAGGAGGGCAGAGCAGTGGTGCTTGTTCCAGGAACGCAATCCGCGGTGACGGAGCTTGGAGCAACGATTGGAGCTCGGCAAAGGGGGCAATTGACGTGAGATCGTAGCCATGTGTCGATACAACCGAGGTGGAAGGCGTGATCGCACTTTGGGAGGAGGCGAACGAGTTCCCCGTCGCGAAACTCCGAGAGGCACACTGAGCAGCCGGTGGCGGAGGATCCGAGGACGCCATCCCCGGTCTTGTAGGCCCACGCCGTGATTGACTCGATGGCTGACTCATCCAGGCCGACGGTGCGTATGTACCACACGTGATGCACCACTTCTTCGCCGTCTCCGCCATAGTCGTCCCCGAGCGGCGAGGCGGCTCCAGCACGGCGTCGGCGGCGGAGGCGGATTAGGAATAAAGTGAAAATGATCATGATTGCGGCGGCGGCGACGACGGAAGCGGCGGCGACGGGGAGGGCGGGAAGGAGGGAGCTGGAGCGGTGGAGGCGTATGGTGGTGGGTTCCTGGGAAAAGATAGGAGACGGAGGAGGAGGAGGAGGAGGAAAAGGAACGGACGGAGTAGTAAGCGAGTAATCTTGCGGGCGTGGGAACGAGTCGCCGGGCGTCTCGTAGAGGAGGCGGCGAGTTGGTCGGCGGGAGGCCATCGTAATGGCCGCGAGGTCCTCCTACCCCTAGATAACTTCTTAACCATTCCCTTGTACCCACATTCTCTCTGACCGCTGGAGCCCACTGTGGAAGCCTCCAGAAACAGCCGCCAGGCGATGGGATCAGGGTGTAGGTTGAAAATTGGGGACGACAAATTAAGAAAAAAAGGCCGGACTGAACCGAACCGGAAAATAGAGTTGATTTACGCCAAGCGATGGGGTCCACACCAAGATCGATTAAAAACATTTAATGCGTGAGGTGACGGTTGATCTAATTCGATGCGAGTTGTATCCATCTCATAAAGTGTCACGGTGATTAAGCGGCTTCAGGACTGTTGATCCGTCGATAAAATTTAATTCCATTCAAATCATGATATAGACATGAGTAACAGCGACAAACTTTTAGAAACAAAATTAGATGTTTATCAAATAGAAAGTAATCAAAAGAATACAATGTTCCAATGATTTGAAACAACATTTTTCTCTCGAAGAACTGCTCTGCTACGATGTCAATTACGACGACTCCACACACTCTGCTTTGTTTTCCTTGTAAAGGATGGACTAGTGACGTTCCGGTCATTCAGGATTTCTTGCGATCTTCATCGTCGGATGATGTGGGCACGCCGAAGACCCAGTCGAGCACATTCAAGTACTTTGAGCGAAACACCTCTCTTTCTTGCGCGTAGCAGTGCATGATGATGGCTGTAGCTAAACTAAAGACGACGACATCGGCCCGCTTCAACTTGGATGCTTGAGGGAGTAGTCCGGCATCAGCCAAACAAGTGGAGAAGCTTTCGATGGCTCGAGCTAGGCAATACAGAGAAATCTCAATCCTTCGGCTCTTCTTCTCGATCAGCAACGCAAGACCAGTAGGAAACTGTCATTGAACGGGGAAAAAAAGGAACTGTGATTGACTAGAGTTTAACAATCAAAACCCTTAAATTTTGGGGGAAAGCACGAGAAAAAGGAAAACATACAGTCCCCATAGCGACCATTGGTATGTTGCATCTTTGCAGAATTCTGAAGAGCAGGCAGGTCCAAGCCCTGCAAAATATGGACTCCATTAGGGAATGATAAATTGTGAACTGAAATAATATGACTAAGAGGAGAATGTAGAAATGAGGAAATTCCAGTTTGAAACTGAAAAAAGTTTCACTTTTTGCTAGGGGGAGCACCCTAGAGGGGCACCAAGGTGACAGTTTCACTTTTTGCTGCCAAAGAAAAGATTAGGACCTATTTGTGAGCTGGAAATTACTTGTATGTGGAAAATATGTTTTGAAGAAAATTTTATAGAGAAAATATTTCTACGGTGGTTGTTCTACTGATGATGCTACACTATATCTCCAGCAAATCGAAGAGCCACTTCCATGATCCTCCTTGAGGAGTTCTAACAACAAATGGAAGTGCACCTAAGGGAGGGGAGGGGGTAGCATATCACATAGGATATTGATTGACACAGGACTACATTTGGAGGATCCGATGGCACAGTGGTCATCCACCTCCATATTGGTGGTAGTACTTCCATCCCACATACTATCTGATGTAGCTCACTTCCTCTTTATTGTTACCATTGTCACCATCACCTTTTGGGACAAGTGGACAAGCAATTGACAGTTTCGGATATGCGAGAATGAGGTCCTCCCTTTTCTCTAATCCTTCTTGCAGGAGGGGAGCCAAAGACTTAGAAAAAGGAGGCCAAGGTGAAGGTGTAGCAGGATTTTCCAGAGGGGGGTGATGGCTCGGGCAGCAAGGATGTGGGTGGTTAGGATGGAGGGGACAATGGCATCCAAACCTCATGCTGGATGGGTAATGGAAGCTCACATGATGGGGGAAAAAAACTTCCTTTCATTTCGAGTGGAAGTAATTTTATTGTTTGCTCCATCAACCAACAGAGAATTTTTGGTTGATGAGAATCTTCTACAAATTTGCAAAAACCACTTGAAAATGAGGAAAATATTTTATATCAAACAAACAGACCAGTAAATCTTATGCCAAATATCTAGGCTAGTCCTTGGGAAAATATTGGATAGAGAAGTTGTTTTGGCATATAAACCTGGTATTGTTGTATAATTAGCCTATGCAGAAGAAAGCAAGAGCTAACCAGGCTGATGCACAATATACAGAAAGGAACAAGCTAGATCTTGCAGTCCCCAACAGACTCTTACCCAAAATCTTGTAGTGCCTGCATGATACAGAAGAGAGTAAGTATAACAATCATAATAAACATCTAGTTGGATTTCAGGACCAAGTATCAGATATGCCAAAAGAGACCACCTTTATGAAAAAAGGTGAACAACATGAGTCTTGCAATGCAAAGAATGACAACAAAAGCAAAATAGAGCTGTTCTGAGGATTAGTAGTTGTTGCATAGCGGAATTCGTCATATTAGAGGAAAGGAAAAAAATCACAAGAACCTTAGACAATGTAAGGTAGAGAATGAATATGCTATACTGATATTGAATGCTGGACATTTACCTACTCCAGAGAGATTAATTGAAGGAATTGACGCTCATATTGTTAATAATTATAAGCTTACAAGTGCACAAAACTTTGCATTGATTTTTAAAAAAGCAAGCAACATGGTTCTGGGCCATCATCTCCAAATACTCAAAACTAGTTGAAACTAGAAATCAGAAATAAGAGCAAAAAAATGTCCAGGTTTAAATTGTCAAAATTAGGTGTTCCAGTTTTTATCCAATCAGTACCATTGAGCATAACTTTATTTAACAAACAAAAATTACATGTAAAGATGATACTTTATGATGGTCACAAGGTAGGTGGATATTCTTCTAAATTATCCGAGCAAGTTACTTCCACCCTTCACCAAAAAAATGAACATAACAAATACACACGAAAAGTTTATGTGCATTAGAGACTCACAAATTCAGGAAGCAGAAAAGATTTTTCTTTTTGAGATAATCTGATAGCAAATGTAAATTGAGAAAAAAAGAATCATCATAAGCAGTCTAGGCTTATTCTCAGTACATTTTCAAAAGACCCTGGCGATGAACAATCAGTGCAGGAACCAAGTAAACTGGCAAATAAACTGGAACTGCTCTTCCATATTCTTGGAAAAGGAATTTTATAAAATGTCCAGCACAAGATTGATTGTCATGCACAATCTGCAAAAATTATCAAAAGAAACAAATAATATGGCTGTATTTAACATTCATAGTCAGCAGTATAAATGTACAAGGGAATTTCTTTTGAAGCTTATTGAGCACAAATGAATCCAATAATCCCCCAAATAACGAGACATCTATAGACGACAACCAAAAATAGAGAGTTGAAATCAAAAGGCATAGCATAGAGGGATTTGAAAAAAGAATTGAAAGATCAGCCTCACGGATATAAAGAATTTTCTTATTCTTGAATCATGGAGAGAGTTGAGATTCCATATAAAAACCAATATGATAATCAAGATGACCACAACTTTCTGCATTTGAATCAGAAACTTGAGTTAATCAGTGGATCAGCTATAATATGCATGCAATTTGTTATGGAGAGGTAAAAACAACTTTAACTCATTTGGAAAAAAAAATTATCCATATGTAATTTCATGATTCTTCTTGTCTTCTCAATTCTTCATTCATTTTTTCTTTTTGTCCTTCCTCATGGTTATTTCTATCGTCTAGCCACCTTTTATTTTCTCCTTATTGCAACAATAAAGAAGATGATGTTTCCTAGTGTTAAATAGCTTCAATATTCTTCTTATACGAGTATACTGAGTTAATATGATAATTTAATAATGCATACCCTCACCACATGTACGACCTTGCCCTTACAAATAGTAAAAGTGTGTACTGTGATCCAGAAGTTGCATATTTAAGAGCAGGTATAAAGCCCTATTTTATCAATATTGTGTAAACCACAAAAATGCTTCATTAAATAAACATGAATACCCAATATAAAATATAGTCCAAACCACACAAAATTACATCAATAAGTGGAAAGTATTGCTGGGAAAAGATGGCCTATTTTTAATTTGTATCTGATTTGGTTACAAGATCACATGCAATGATGAAAAATCAAATTACTGAAATTGAATATTGAATTTTGGTTTCCTATTAAATAAACCACAAAAGGAAAAGAGAATAGTTACATACTGAACATGGAACTTTCATGTTAGGATCTAGTTTCACATGAACACCAATAGACTTATAATACTTCTCAATCCCTTCTAAGTTCGAAAAAGGCATATTGGATGCAATCTCGCTAACACCCTGCAGAATTAGAGCATCCTTTCCACCATGCTTATTAAGGAATGACTTGTATGAAGAGGGTAAGCTGTCTTGCTTCAGAATGTAAGCAGAGCTGCCAAAACTCAGATGAATTATAGAGTAAACTATAACCACATTTTAAGCTAATAGAAAAAGAAGATGAAGAGGGTAAGCTGTCTTGCTTCAGAATATAAGCAGAGCTTCCAAAACTCAAATGAATTATAGAGTAAACTACAACCACATTTTAAGCTAATAGAAAAAGAAGATATTGTACTCAGAAGAAAATCTCAATGCGAGATGAGAAGAAACATGATTACTAATCTGACTTCAACAATCCAGACAAGGAATAAAAGAAAACAAACACAAAAGCAGTCATTATTGTGGAATGACCTAAGAGTGAGAAAGAACATAATGTTTCAGCTTCTATTTTAAGCTTGCATAGAGTAATTCGCATTTAGCAAAACATTCACTATAAAACAAGTAATTTTTAGGAGGGGAAAAATGTCAACAAGTTAAAGAATAAAATTTTTTAAAGAAAAATAAATCAATGGAATGTGGCATTAGTAAGGACTAATGCATCCTTGGAATTAGCATCATCACAGACTTTCCTTTAACTAGTAGATATTCAAAAAGCGGGACATAAGAATTGCCACTTAGATAGGTAAAGAATGACAAATTTTCAAGCAATCTACAATGAGTGAAAGCATTAGATTGTATAAAAAAGAACAATCAATAAAAAATGCTTTGTGTTTGACTTGGATAAAACAAAGCTAGTAGAGATTAACATGAACGGGTTTCAGGACATCAATCATCAGAATGTGGCATTATTAAGAACTAATGCCTTCTTGGAATTGTTTTCATTCAGGCATTGGATATTTAACATTAGCAAAATTAGTGCCATCGCATACTTTCCTTTACCTAGTAGTTATCAAAAAGCTGGGCAGAGGAATCACCCCTTAGATAGAGAATGATAAATTATCAAGTGGACGCCAATGAGTGAAAGCCGCCCATTGTGTAAAAAACAACAATCAATAAAAAGGGGTTTGTGTTTGACTTGGATAAAAACAAAGTTGGTAGCATTTAAGGGATTTCAGGCCATCAATCATCAGTGTCCATGAATTCTCATGTATCTTGTATGTGTTTTAATCAACTCATCTAACAAATGGTGATGATGTATCTCTGTCTTGGACAATAATTTGCCAATTATTTACAACCGCCGTAGCAAAATGGGCAGTCTAGATTGAATTAAGCATAAAAATCTACCCAATCCAAAATGTTATAGATAAATGAAAATGAATGCATTCCATATGAATGAACATACAGGATCTGAGACGAGGCAAGACACATGAGAAATACATCACCATGTGACCAAGTCAATGGTTTACAAACACCGCCAAATCGTTGACTCTTAATCCCACAACGTGATGCCAGTACTGTGGCGCGCATAAGAATGTATATAGCCAAGCTAGTGTGTTGTGTCTTTGGCCCTGTCAAAAGCATTGATGGGCCTGCAATCAGGCCTGCTAGTAGGGATCTCCAACCTGAAGTTCTGAACCAAAACAAAAAAGAATATATATCATCGTTGTAGGTTTCACAAAATATATTACTTTTGACTCCCTTACATGATGCAACATTCAATTGCATGAACTGCCATAGCACAGACAACCAGAATCTGAGTTTAACAAAGCACAAGTATCATGCAACAGCTTGCTTCCACAACTAATTTAACCTGGGATATTAATTTCACAGGAATTCTGATTTTGGTAACTTCCAATAGTTAACAGTGCATGTATGTGACCATCTAGAGAAACTTATCTTTCTGTTTCCTCTGTCAGTCTTTCTGTGAGAAACTCTCCACAGAAATCACATAGAGAGTTAAATGGATCAATGAATTGTATGGGAGCATATCTTATTAACAGATGCACCATGTGATCCCTTAGCCATTAAACCACAGTGGGGTTGGGAAATAAAATGTTAAACAAACAGCATATTAATGAAAAACAAGAAAAAAATCTAGGCTAGTTAAACAAGGAAATAAAAAGTGTAAATGTTAGATGTCTTTTCGAATAGAAAATAAATGGTTAGATATAGTAGTGCAGTATTCATAAGTCTTAGTATTACAGTACAGGTCTCAGGACTGTATTTTTAACAGGAATGTCAAACGATAGTTACAGAGTGCAAAGGGTTAGTCTTAGTATCATAGTTCAGTTCACTATTTTGCTGTTGGGATGAGCAATATTTCAGTATGTAATGTACCCCTCCTCCAACAAGACTAATGCTGCTTTCATTGACTCTTCCTAAACAATGAAAACTTAGGGTTTCACTAGGTTAACCTTTGCTTGCTCAACCCTAATTTTGAACTTTCTGAATTCTGATCTTGTGATTTTGCTTATATCAAAATCACAAACAGCAGATTCTTATAATACAGCAGAACGGTATTTGGAGTAGACAATGAATTGCATGTGCCCATAGCAAGAGTCATTGGGCCTATATTAAAACCCATTGTCCATGTAACCAAAGACAGGGATTAATACAAACAAATATGAAACGAATCCAGCATACTTGTATTTGTATCAGGTAACAGCGAAGATGGCAGATCACACTAGCACATATGAAAATGCATGTATTTGACAGAAGGCATAGGCACAACAACCAGAACGAGGATCCATTACAGGATAAAGATGTCCTAAAAAGACCCTTCGACCGTTCAGAAATAACATAGCTACGCACCGAACCAATTCCAACACACCCACCTTTGTCGCCCACCAAATGAAGCAATAATCTCGTCAACCGAAACATATGTTCCTGCAAAAGTCCCCAGAAACAAGCCATATCTCAAAGTTTCCTTCAAAGCCAGCACCACGGCCTCCTCGTTCGTAAAAGATCCCGCCTTTCTGAAAAACAGCAACAACAACAAAAAAAAATCAAGCGCCAGCATAATCGAGATGCGCTTTCACGTAGTAGAATCAGTGAAAAGTAATCCGACCAGACCTCGACGAAAACTTCACAGATCTGCGGCTCCTCAGCCGCACTAGAACGGAGAACAGTGCAAGCCCACCCTTCAGGCCGGCGCCTATGGCGAAACCCTTGGCAGAGGCCTCTACCAACCGAAGGATCCATTTCGAATCCTTCTCCGGCAGCTGAGGGAGAGCAGAGGAGAGAGACCGGAGTGAAGGAGGACCAGAGGGCGGGGTTTCAGCCTCTTCGGGTGGATCAGGTCTGGAGATGACACCTTCTCTTACATCCTTTTGCAAGCCGGCTCCGTTGGGCATCCGTACCTTCGCCGGCGAAGAGGGGGCGGAGGCTCCGATGCCCCCGTTGGAGAAGTGAGCCATAGGTGCAGACCAGGCGCTACGCGGGTCCGCGGCGCACTGTACCGGTACAACCAGAGGAAACGAAAGTGTTTAAAAAAATGTTAATAATTTAAATTCCAAGATCGGATGGATCATATTTGATAAAAATTTCTTTATGTGTTAATCATTATTCCAAAGTTATTAGTCGTCCATGATTTATCTCCTCTGTGTTAATTCTGAGATAGATTGACGGGAGCGCTGGGGACGAATATATTCATCTTTTATCACTATATTTGATAAAAACTCAAATAAAGAGCGCCTTTTTAATTTGCCCAAAATTTAAGATAGCTTAAGCACTTTCATAGACACTTATATTTTGATTTTTTTTTTTAATTATTTCTTTAAATATTTTATCATTGTATTATAGAAACGCCTCTTTGTTACAGCTTATAGAAACACCTAACTCAATGAAATGAAGATACCAATTAAGAGGTGTTTAGTTGAACTTATAAGTTCTTTAAAATAATTTTTGGAGTTTATAAGTTTTTCAAATTTGTTTGATAATTTTTTTTTCAAACAACTTATAAGCTATCAAAATAAATTATTTTGGAACTTATAAGTTGTTTTTAAAAAGTATGGAAGACCCTACTTTTTAAAAAAAGATTTTATTTTAATATTTTATTTCTCTAAAATATCCATATATAATTTCATAAATCCCCATCTTATCCTTCATAAATTTTTATAAGTCTAATATCTTTTTATCTCCGCCGACTTTTCTTCCAATGTTTGTCATCTTCTCCGCCAACGCCTTTTTCTATTTTTCTCTCCCCCGGTGCAGAATTCGCTCAAAACTCTCTATTAATAAAAATCTCAAAACTCTCTATTAATAGTATTATACCCTTTTTGGTAATTTTATTAATAAAAAGATCTTATAATATCAAACACATCAATATCTTTAAATTGATTGTAATAAATTTACCCAAACATTTTAACAAATTATTTTTAAAATAATACCTAACAACTTATAAGCTCCTAAAATAATTTATAAATTATATGAATTTATAAATTATTTTTAATAAGTTTAACCAAACATCCTCTAATTATGACTAAGCTTAGATAAACAAATAACTTTAAAATATATATATATATATATATACACCAAACTTTGAACTACACTTAATTTAAGTCAAACAAGTTATATAATATTTGACTAAAGGACATCTGTATTTAAATAATATATTACCCTAAGTAACCCAATTAATTCATTTTTATAACTACTTATTAATAATTATATATATATATATATATATATAATGGCGACACAATATAGAAAACAAATTTTATCAGGTAATCGTCTTTTTATCAAACTTAGGATCCTGTGAGATTTTAATAAAAATTTATGTAACTTTAGAGGGCGTTTTGCAAATACGGTCGCGGGCGGGCGGGAGGGCGTGGGAGTTTTTACTTTTTAAGGTAATTAAATAAGACAGCATTCGAGGAGTTGGACGGGTGGGAGATGGGTGGTTGCCGGTTACGTCGGAATCGACGACGTGGCCAGCCGGAGTTCTTCGCTACTAAGGCCACGTGGAATTGAAAGGAACGGCTATCAATGGCACAATTTTATCAAAAGCGGGCATCTAGGTTTCAAATATTATTAAAAGGCGCACCAAATTTTAAAATCTTAATAAAAAGCACGTCTCTTTCTCAAAATATTTTGTATTAAATAATATTTTTAAAATTTAATTTTGTATATCCCAGGTGGAAGTTAGAGTTTTTTGTTAAAAAAAATTATTAAATTACCTTTTAGTATTTTTTTAATTACAATATAGGAATGATGATAATATTGGCATCCATAATGAGGAATATTTAAAAGAGATGTTTTTCTAAATATTTTTTTAAATCAAATATTCCTCATTATGAGCATAGACAATGAAGATATTAAGAAATTATCGAACATAATTTGTTGTCTGATGATTTCTCTCCATCATAGATTTTTTATAAAAAAAAATAGATAAAGATTAATACTGCAGTAGTTGTGTATTTTTTTCATGAACTAAATATATTAAGTAAAAAATATTTAGTCATAAATAAATATTAATCAAAATATTTATGAAATTAGTATAATTAATATTATTTAAATATAAAATTTGATATAGATTAATAAAATAATAATGGGACCCATTGTGAAATTTGAAATATTTAAGAGTAGGATATTTAGTAGGTGACGCCCATAAATATTTAGTTGAGGAAATATTTGATTGTAGGATTTAAGATATTTAAGGAGTGAGATATTTAATGGATGATGTGGATGTGAGGACTATAAATATCTGGGAGAAATATCTAATTTAATTGTAGATGTTTTTGATAGTGGAGAGTATAGAAGATTTTTTTTAACTAGATTAAATAATTAGATAGAAGATTTTCAAATTCAGATATAAGGATTTAGTATAATCCAACTCATGCATGACACAAATACCCATTAATTTGGGATAAACTATTTTAATATTTTCTTATTTCTTCTGATTCGTTA
Organism: Zingiber officinale; assembly: GCF_018446385.1. Classification (NCBI taxonomy): domain Eukaryota; kingdom Viridiplantae; phylum Streptophyta; class Magnoliopsida; order Zingiberales; family Zingiberaceae; genus Zingiber; species Zingiber officinale. The sequence continues at coordinate 119,109,166 of NC_055995.1, forward strand.
ATTTTTATTTTTTATTTATTCGTAGTCTGGTAAATATTTATAGCTTCATCCAAATATTTTAAATTTAAAATAATAGTGGTAATAGAATATCTGGATAGGACATGAATATCCGATATACTCGGTTGAAGATGAAAATAGTATATTTGATGGAGATGAGGATGAGCTTATAATAAATAAATGAGGATGAAAATGGAGGATATGGCAACCTAAATCTGACTCATTCATCTCTAATTATTAGATCAAGTTTTAATAATGACCACAATAGTTTCATGCCGTCTCAAGTTGGACATTGCTCAACGGGCACAAGCCCATGACTAATACCCAATCCAATATCTCGAGCTTCTCGTGGTTTAACACTAAATCATAAGTATTGAAAGAAGTTAAAATATTTTATTGGATGCTCAATTGATTAGAAGATGATAATTTTATTATAATAGGGTAAAGGGTCAATTATATTTTTGATGGGTGCATGTGCTAGGAAAAAATTCTCTCTCACCCTCTAACCATTTGACGTTCGGATATAAATTGATCCTGTGATTTACCGCTCTATTTTTTTTATGAATAATTTACCACTCTTTATATAATCTGGAGACGAACTCCTTTATGGGTTGAATCTCACATAAACTCATGACCTGAAATTCTCACCTTGTGTCTTCTGCTTGTATACTTACTTCCCTTCATGCCCATAGGACTGGCTCTCGGGGCAGCTAATTAAGGTGGTGGAATTTTTTTTTTATGGGTAGAAGCTAACAAGTTAATAACTAAACACACTTATGTTTGGCTAGTTCAAAGTTAGTAAACACACTGTGCTCAATAATTGAACCAACTGATCACCTGATTTAGATTGATTAATCATTTATTCTTGTATTTGCTTTGTCCCTATGAGTGCACAGTTAACTAGAGATTGATGTTAAACGTCTAGCTGCTCGATCTGTCCAATGATCGAGTGGACTTTGAAGCCAAAGCATGCATTCTGTGCATGTCGACGACGATGACAACAAAAAGCGGATGGAGTAGTACTGCATGCCTAACAAAGCGATGCCAAAGCAAAAAAAGATTGGCAAATGATTAGTCAGTTTTCCACAAATAACTTGTCCACTAGATTCCTCGCAAGATCTACGCGCGCCTTCTCTTCGATCATCCTAGCTGCTGGATCGAGTAATATCAATTATTATAACGAAGTGAGAGGAGAGGTGGCATCAGTCCTCCTTCCTGCAGTACTCCTCCTCGTTCCCATGCAGCACACGTCGCCATGCATGGACCACCTTAGCAAGCAGGCACGTGTAGCTAAGACATGCCGACCGTGGGCTGTCTCCTACCGGACCATGCATGTGGCTGATGACCGGAGCATGCAGGCGACATGTCTTAACTGCGAAGACATATTTAAAAACAACTTATGGTACAGCAATGTGCGTCGTCGCATTCCTTGGCGATTTGCACCTGTTCGAGGCTTCGATCGATCGATCGATCGATCGAGATGCCCTCGATCTCTAGCTCCAATTATTTGATTACTTTAATTTCAGCCGAGGCATGCATCAATCATGGCCGGATTCCAGTGACCACCACCACCACCACTTTTCCACGCCCGAAATGGCTGGCAAGTAAAGAGGGCTCGATCGGCGTTGATTGATGATCAAGGCAATGCAAGAAGCTAAGCCCTCTGAGTGGATTCCAACTCTTCCCTCGACCGAAATGCTTTTCCACCTACTGCTTCTCCCTTTCATGTCCTAACTAAACATGTGCATGCAGTGCCAATTCAAGCTGCTGCGCAGGGCATGCAGGCCTTCCCCAGCTGAGACAGGAGGCGAGCAACTAAAGGCGATTGTTGTTGCTGTTGTCCCTCCTGAGAGAGTAGCAGAAGTTTCAAGTTGGTCCTTCTTCTTTCAGAAGCATGGGCATGCACATCACATCTTTTGGTGTAAAGTACTTGAACAACCATGGGAAGCTAGCTAGCTGCGATTGTTGGTCCAAGTCCAGTCCAGAATATAATATCGTTTTGGCAGCAAGAGATAAACTATATATTTCTCAGTATATCTATGACACTTTAAATCGGAGATCTTTGGATCCGATAATTATGTTGCCTGAAATCATTAAATATGTTCTGCTGAACTGTTACTTCTGTATAAGTATAAGGAAAAAGAAAAGAAAAGAAAAGAAAACCGCATATGTTAAAATTGTGATCTTTAATTATCCCTACTGAAGAATATTAAGTTTAAGTCGTAGAGGATTAGGACATCAGTAAGAAAGCAATGATCTAAATGGCACTCATAATATGAAGTCCAACATATATATCAGGAAGAATCTCCTTGTCATGGCATCATGCATAATTATTTACATTAAAAACAGAGATCCCGTGAAGATCATACAATACAAGGTGGAATATTCATCTTGCACATATTGATAGTTACAGTTCTTGGCAGGAAAAAGGATTAGGACTAAACAGAGGTGATAACATCCTCACGCCACAAAGTGTTATTATCTCGCTGCTTCTTTTTTCCTCAGGTAATGGCACTGATCATTCCTTCAAAAGAAGCTTCTTCCATGCAACGAGCTGACGTAGGAACTTATTGACCTGTAAAAAAATTCGGAGAAATGGTATTAGCAAATTCAGTAGTAGTCCCCGTCAGGAGATCGATCAGTCTAAACAATGAGCTGATAGTTGCCCACCTCAGCTGGTTCTTGAAGAGAATAGGATGCATTTGTTTCCTTTGCAAACTTAGACACAAGGATCCCTACACCCTGTCCTCTTTCACGCAATACCTGAGATTAAGAGATTAAAAATGAACAGAAATTCAAAATGTCGAGCAGGAAAGGACACAATAAGGGATACCTTGAAGGCATCTTCGTCGGTGCGGTCATCTCCTATGTACACCGGAAACACATTGTTACAATTTGCGAACCCTGCAAACGAAGCGAAATATCGATGTGAATGAGCACAAAGTCGATGAATGATTCTTGCTCAAGCTTATAAATTACCTATGGACTCTAACAAGAACTCAAGAGCCTTCCCCTTGTCCCATTCGATGCTCGGGCGAATCTCAAATACCTTTCTTCCTATGGTCAGCCGGAGTTCAGGGTAGTCATTCACCACTGAACGGACTAGCTCAGCCAATGAGTTCCATATCTGCAAATTATTCAGCAAGAAATATGCTTAGTTATTATACCAATTGCGACGAACCAAATAATTAAAGAGTTCATCTTCTCACCTTTTCCTCAACACATCGGTAGTGGACTGATAAAGAGAAGGTGTTGTTTTCAACTCTGGAACCTGGGACGAATTTTGTTTTCTCTACCAGTACTTTATACACCTTTAAACAAGGAGATTGAATTGATCAGCACAGGTAAGTTCGAGTGGAATTAAACTGCTAACTGATTCAAAAACATCTGTTTTTATTCTTCTTGTATCTTTTTTGGATCATACACACCTCATCCATCACAGGAAGGAACTCACTGGCCGGTTGAAACAAAACAGGGTTTGTCTGCACCCATCCACAGAGGCACAGAGCACGAGCAGGGATCAGAACTGTTGAGGGCAATAAAATAGGAAAGTGTTTGAGTGCAGAGATAGAGACAGACGACCTTGGATGTTGTCTTTTTGGTGCTTTTGCTAGGACCTTTTATGTCCATGCCGTGGCTCCCAGCGTAGTACAATTCCTTCAAACGTACAAAATTGAACACCTAAACTAAACATGCATTCGAGTGAGTTCAAGGGAAACAGATTCTTGCTGACTTCATCCATTGAGAGGAATAGAGAGATAGGAAGCTCGCCTTGTTCCTGCATCTGCCACTCACGATGGCAGTTGGGAAGTGCCTCGCAACGTCTCTCACGGCCTCCCTCATCTGGATTCATGCGGCGATCAACGCCCAATTTCATAGGGAATGTTTTCGAAATTTTGTGAGGACTCACCGGCTCAGACATGAAGGCGCTGTCTGGATCGTCGACGATGGGGGACAGAGTGCCGTCGTAGTCGAGGAACATCACCATCTGTTTGGCCTTTGACGCCGCGACGACGTCGTTGAAGTTGCCCAGCGCCGACGGGTGCCGCTTCTGCAGGCCGGCAAATCCCGCCAAATTAGCACCATTGAAGCGTGACAGTTTTGGAGCAAAAGTGATAAAATTACCAGCCAATCCTTGTACTCTCCATCGGCGGCGACAGACAAGTCGGAGGCGGCCTCCCTGGGGTGGGTGGGGGAGGAGGCGCGCATGGACTCGACCAATGCGCTCGGCCTCCCGCCGGAAATATCTACCTGGCTCATGAACCGGTTGTTGAAGCTGGCACGGTGGAGACCGGGGATGGAGTTACGAGGAGGAAAAGCAGGGAGGAGGATGGGAGGTTCGGTCTTCGCAGCCGAGGCGGCGCCGGAGATGGCGATCTCCTCCGGGACGATGACACTCTGCTTTACCATCTCCGCGACTCTGCTTCCGCTCTGCTTTAACTTTAACGTGGAAAAGAGAGCAGGAACAGAAATCAATGGGAGTACGAGGAGGGATCGACTCGTGCTCTTCTTCGACTTCTCCCGTGGTCGAAGGAGCTCAAATAGAAGAAGCAGACAACGAAGGAAGAGGAGAAGTTAGAACGAAGAGCGCTGCCATTGGCGATATGGCGGTAATCATATAAAGGGTGAGGAGCTGTAGGGAGGCGAAGGCAAACGCGAAGGCGAAGTTGAAGTTGAAGGGGACGCGTGAAAGCGCCCCCCACGACATCACCAGCGAGAATGCGAGCCCATGGGCCCCATCCGCCTGGGAAACACGTCGGATTATGAAAAGCTGACACGCGTTCTCTTGGGACTCCCTGTTTGAGACGTGACAGCCGATCCCTTTCCAGAGTCCCCAGGCTCTAATGAATTATTTATCATTCACGCTCCATTTTTATTTCTTTGTTAAATTAATCAATCAATTAATAACTATGCGATTGAATATTGTTCATGGGATTTTAAAAATGTTATTGTGCTTGCTTTTTAAAAATGTTATTTTTATTATTCAGTCTTTGTTTTAACTTTGTGATTGACGTGGAGCTGTGGGCTGGTTGGGAACCATAATAATTAATAAAATATGTTAATGATTTTATGTTCGTCTTGTCAATGTAGTCGTTAATAAGTTTATGTTTGCTTACTTCTACAATAATGACTTGTTCCCTGACCTTTAACGGTCAAAATCCCCATGTCCATATGTTGCTCCAATTAAGTTATAATTCTCCTTCATTAGAGATTACGATTAAGTGAAGGCCCATGCTCCCTTTGACACAAGTGAACATGCATGCAGTATTTTCCTTCATTATAATCAAAGTAGTGCCTTGGTATCCACACAACTTAATTATTTTAATTAACTAAAACATAATACATCTCTTTAACTCGTTGCACACTTGGTATAATTAATTTAAACAATCTCTAAAGTACCACATTAGCTACACAAGGTTTGGTCGTTTGATTTCTGCTATAACGTAAGTAATTGGTGATAGATCATTTAACTATTTGATCATAATTATTAAATTTTTTTCTCGTGGTTATCATATTGATTAAATATGCTTTGCATGCATAACATGTAAAGTAATTACATAATCATTCATCTAGTGAAATGTGCCTTCGAGCTAAACAAAATAGGAATGTTAAATGAACAAGGCATCCCTCGACAACCTCGACTTCTTCTTTCTTTACTACAAATTAATTGCACCATAATTAATAATTAGGGCAAAAGCAAAGAGATGTTGTGGTGAGAAGAGGCACCACTTGCATGGTCTAATAGCCATTTATATATTCCATTAATTATAATCTAGATATTCTAACAGTGGCACATAGATGCATGTCACGTTTAGAGTAAATGTAATGAGATTAAAGTTCATTTTGAACATATATATATATATATATCAGTGTTTCTCCAACTCACTGTGATGTGGAAGGAGAGCTACAACACTATTGACGGAGACTAATACCAATTAGTCGGTTTATTTTACATGCCCTTCTTTTATTTATGTGTGTGTATATATATAAAATTTAAAATAAATATGATACATTTTCGGATTTCTTAAATGATTTACTTTCACTATTACATGACACGTACGGAAACTAAACTGTCGGGTCGGGAGGCAGGCGCACCACGTCGGCACCAGATCTAAGGCCTTGGTCGGTGACCTTTTGTTGCCCTCTTTTTTTTTCCCGTGGGGCCCGGGCATCAGGTGGATTTTGTCGTTTCTTTGTGGGGTTGCCTTCGAATCTATTAATGATTCCGCAAAAGCCGAGAACATGAACTCAACCACCTACCGACCTCCTCGTTGGCGCCACTGAGGAGGGCCGAACCGGCCCCTGCTATGGACCCCACAATTTGACCAATAGAAGACGGGTAGTTTAGGACAGCCACGTTGGATGAACGCCCACCGGCTTGTGCACACGCGGATCTGAGAACGCCGTCGCCGGCGGCCCACTTACTTGGTTGGTCGGTCGGTTTCCAGCTGCCTTTTAACCGTCAAATTTAGTTGATGAGAAGTTGGAATCCAATTCAGTAGTTGCACTAATGCTTTCGCCTGATCAGTTCTTGGGAAAAGAGTATTATAATTTTAAATTTCTGTTATTTTTTTTTAATGTTTCCAAACAAGTAAATATGTAAGGATTTTAAAGGAGAGTATAGGATACGTGCTGATCATTGGCTCTATAAGCATTTGTATTTATTTAATTCCTTTTGAAAGAGGGTTAAGTGATGACACCTAAACACGGTATGAAATGAAAAGATTAGATCTGGCCTAATTATTCCAAATGGAATATTGGACCAACATCTTTCGTATGTTAATGCCCTTTATATAGATTAAGATAAGATAATTCTAAAGATTTTAAAGTTTTGTGTGATTTCCATATAACCTATCATACTAATAAGTTGCAGTGTAATTCATAAAAAATAATATCCTAACATATATAAGAACAAATATATAGTTATTAGAGAAATATAAAAATATTAATATGTAAAGTAGTTAGGTACGGATCCAATAAGTCCAATAATGAAATACAGGGATGATAATGGGTAGAATTTGGATATAATTACATATACTTAATTTCTATCCCATCGAGTATTCAACTTTTATTTTTATCCCTATAACTATTAGATCGATTCCATCCTGATTCTTATAGTTGATTGAGTTATTTTAAAATTTTATTTTTTTTAAAAAAAATGATACCAAAACTCAATGGGGTTGTGTTTTTCTAAAAATCAGTACCAAAAATCAATTTTTTTTTAAATGGCCCACTTCTATATTTGATTATTTGAATACTCATATCTAATTATCTGATTATTTAATCGAGTCTTAAAAAAAATCTCTCTATATCCCTGATACAGCGTTATTTAACACAATAAAAATAAATATTTAAGTTTATTTTGAGATGGGAACCCAACCATGAATGGCGGCGGTCATGGTTTTGCATGACACGGCATGAGTTCCATCGCACAGGGACTCTTTGCATACGTGCATGCTTTTATGAGTTTATCATGTCCACCTACTCTTTATATCACAAAGGAACTTAGCACAAAAGCTCTTAAGCATATATACGCATCGCTCATGCATGCACGGATGCAATGTATCAGTCGATGCCCTTCCAATAATTGCTCTGCGCCCATATATGCATTAGCTCAAGTATCAATCCACGTTAGATTCTCCTGTTGCTGTTCTCCACAATATATATATCATCACTTAGTTTCGATAAGACACTGTCCTTCTGGATGCTTCACGGTGCAACATGCACTTAACGTTAAGGTATCTTCGAGCTTTAATTTATAAGTGGACGTAGAATCCATGCATGTCGATCGTCGTCTAAATGGGGCATCTACATTCGGTAATCATAGTTGGTGTGATAGAAAGATCCATTCATTCAGCATCCATACAAACAGTACTGAATACATACATCACGCAGTTAAATCAATTGCTATTTGGCTAAGAGCATAAATCAAGAAGATAAAGATTCATTTTCAGATCGAATATTTCCATGAGAAGCAAATTAGGAATAGACTTTAAATTGCATTCTAAGGAAACAAATCTTTGATTAATGCAGTACGAATAGAACCTCGAACTGAAATTTCTCTCTCTCTTTCCATCACCACATTAACATTCAGCTACTTCATTTCTTTACTCTAGATTTGAACAACACAATGCGTTTTGAGTTAATTAGAATATCTAATATAAATACATTTCTTACTAGCTCATCCTATATATTTTGTGCAAAAAGAGAGGAAAAAAAATGACCTTTGTTTAGAATCTATATATGTTCATGTTTGTTCATTTAGTTAAATGAGTTATTCAAGTTTCTTCGTTCAATTGACTTTATATGTATTCAACGAATATAAACAAACTTTTACTAAATCTGAATACCAAATTTGTTAGATTGATATACCGCCTTAGTTGGCAGGAGCATCTAATGTGCTTCAATTTTGGATGGATGAAGGCCATTGAATTCTAACTTTTTGCCAAACTAGTAACATGCATGGTGCCAATCTTCTGTGACATTGTTTCGTGAATAAAGCAGGGCATCTATTTCCATCTCGTTAATATAATTTATGATCATGATAATAATAAGCATGATCTCTTCACCTCCATAAATAGTAGAGTCAAAGGCATTCAGAACAGTTGCAGCATCAGCAACACAGTAGATTAATTACTAGAAACAAGCTTCAACCAGATCGCCTGCAAAGGATGATCTCTTCTGTAGGAGTGAGATAAAAAATGTGATAAGTAGCAAATGAGGTGATTCAAAATGGCAAAGCAGGCCGGCACGACGAGTGTTTTACTTGGTCAGGAAACAGTGGAAAATCAAAACACAGATGTTAAGGTACAAGATCTATAATGCCATCAGAGAGCTCAATCTGGCTGCACCAAAAAGATTCATCGTAACTGAGCAGAAAGGCTAGATAATGAAGTACCTTCACCTACTCAAAACCCCACCCTGCAGTTTTACCAGATCAAACTAAGCTCAATTTACCTCATCAGACAATATTTATACAACTTAATTTGCTTGACCTACTCGATCCAATCCTTAACTTATTTGTCTTGCTTAACTTATTCTACTACTCCGACCCACTCGACTCGCCTAGCTTACATTGTCCATCCAATCGACATGACAATCAATCTTTTGTATCAGCTGCCTCTTGCCTGGTCCAAATCAAGAACCAGCATCATCCCAATTGTCCAAGTTCTCACAGTTGAGTCGGTTGTTGAGCACCATTAAGCTACTCACTAGGCATTAGCTCCGTCTCCCATTCATCCCACACCAATACATTTCTTCTATTTCTTTTCCATCCTTCTTTATTTTTTGTGTTCTCATAAAAAAAAAGAGCTCATGTTCGAACATAAAACAGAAATAAGTAACATCTCTAACTTACATACTGCAGCTTATATGATGAATTTGTCTGCATTTTCTCCTCCCAAATATATAACTTGCTTTTAATTTACTAGATTTTGGTGATTAGTTCAGTAACTGGACCATCGAGATGCTCCTTAGTGTCTGATCCAAGTTAAGAATGCATTAGTTGTCAGTGTGCTGTGTGCGTGACTTCCATATATAATAATTATGTTGGTCCCTGAAGAAAATGGTTGACAATCTATTTCAATTGTTATAGAGATAGTAGACAAAAATATAATAATAAATGCGGGAATTTTATGACAACATGGAGTCTATCTGAAGCATCACCTCATTACAAGTGAATGATTAGCTCTTGGTTCTTTCATTTGCTGATAGATAGAGTTACCATTGTCTCATAAGTAAAAATCTGAGACGACTCCAAAACCTTCTGTTCGAACCTCTGCTACTCGATTGAAATGTGGAAATCTCCTACTAATTGAACTGGACAGATTTAGAACAACTGGTTCAACAGTCAGGTGCGATTTTAGAAAAACTAGCTTTAGAGAGATCAAGTGCGCAACTTTGACTGCTGGGATGAACAGCAGGTTAGGTGGGACTTACAAAAGAGTGAGTAGATTCTGTAAACCGACTCTTTTCTGTCTATCGTTTTATGGTTTGTTTGGTGGCATCAGACTGCAATAGATTTGTAAAAGATAAAACCCATAACGATTCGGCCCTGTCTTGCAGTTTAAAAGGTGTATAATTTCTTTAGATGTTTGTGCACTTTAGCTCTTATGATCCCTTGCAGACAGTATTTTGTTTTTCCTTTACAAATTCAATTTTGCAGACTGTATTTTTTCCCCCCAATTATGCAGTTTATTTCTATAAATGATCTCATTGGAAGCAGTAAATGAGCCAGTAGCTATCAAAAATATAAAGACAAAGATGATATAACAATGTGTTCCTGTGTTTATGAATCAGCATCTCCTTTCCACATGGCAGTTTCCTTTCCTCAAATATTAAAAAAGAAACTGACAGCTTAGGTTTTTTAAGGAAGCCAAGTCACTTGGCTCTTGTATACAGATACCTTACTGGATTTGTCTAATTTGATTTCATTCATTTTTAGTACTAGGAATATTCTCCTTTCAGTAATAAACTAATCAAGTTTATTGTAGAATTCTTTCTGTACTGCTACTACAGTGTTTTGGTAATTGATGTGGTGGAACTTGGGCAAGAAACTCTTGACATAACTTGGTTCATGTCAGTAATAATTAGGATTGAAGAAGGCAAAACAAATGAATGAACACAAAGGAAGCCATACCATGAACAAAATGGCTAAAATTTGACAGTTTAGCCTAGAAATTCAGCTTTTGTTCCTCATTAGTTCACTTGAGTAGCCTCTTCAGGTAACAAATGATTGACCATTACACAAATTTTGGAATAAAAACCATAACCATTTTTCTTATGTAGAATTACCACTCCTATCCCATGAAAATCATATCTACTTTGCATTTTAGTAGTAGTGTCTGATAAGGTTTACTATCAAATCATGAATTTAGAATGCACACGAGTTTACAAAATTTCGACTACCAATTTGGCTGGTTCTGCTACGATAAGTTCTTCCAGCAAACTTAGTTAATCTGCCATAACTACCAACTGGGCGAAAATACTACAAAAGAGATTTTTCTCCCATGAACACATGGGTCTGCTTAATTTCCTCTTCTTGGCAGCAGGAGAGGTAGCATGAGAATTACCATGCGAGTGAACTAAAGAATCATCACTCTTGTAGCTCACACATGAAGCAACCAATGAAGAATTTAAGTCTCTATTAGGTGGGCTAATACGTTATTAACAACACACATCAATTGTCATCAAGAAACTAAATCCTAATTAAATGATCTAATACTTTATGCATGAAAGAGTTTAAGATATTGGATGTGAATTCAATGCAGATCTGTTAACTTGATTCATTAATAATAATGGGTTATTAATGAGTAATGAGTTTTAAGGTGGATGGGCTTGGGCTTGGGCTTGGTATATAAGAAGAGGAGGTTTATTTAATCCTGCAGAAGGCTTCCGCTACATTGTAGGAATCAGTCACAGTGACAAGTAAGATCTGTTGGATCTATCGCCAAAACGTGTAATTTTTAGAGGATGTAATAGAAGATTTTAATATAAAAAAACTAATGAACTATGTGATTTTAATTTCCTTCTAATCAAAGTGAATAAATAGACAACTTATACAAGAAATGCATGATATTTTTTCACATTTATAAATTTTAAAATATTTATTTTTAAAAAATAAAATGTAAATAATAATTTTGAACTGAACCGTGAATTGAAAGAGGTTCCGAATCAAAAATCATTTTACCATTAATTGATTATTCTAAACTGTATCATAGATTTTGAACTGTGGGGTCATGTTGACTATAAAATAATTATCCCAGATGTACTATTTACTAAGAAAATAGATTCTCATAGATATTAGGATCTTTAAGATCATTGATTACACAATACCCTGCCTAGTTTGATTGGATGGATCGTTTGTTCCATTACGATGTTAAGGCGATCCCATTTCGACCTCGTGAGTTTAGTCATTTGTTGAATTACGATTCTCTCCGAGTTCAATGTGACCCCAACTTACTATCTCTACTTTAGCAGACGAATGCTTCGCTGACGAATCCATCTTCTTCCAGCAGATTGAGTCCTCAGCCTTCTCCATTGATCGATGCGTATACGTATAATTGTTCTAAATTTTATGTATTACATAGTTTGCTGTGTTGGTAGTTTTGAGAGCATGAAAACTAAAACGAAGTAATTAAAATAATAATGCAGAAACCATAAACACTCACATTGATCTCCCGAAGAACCGCAACTGAAGACGCCGATCGATGAAGAGATTGCCGCTATCGGAAGCACGATCACGGAGTTGCCGGAAAGCGCTTCAAGGTTCACGAGCCAAATCCCGATCTACAGATGTTCTCCCTTTGCTCACACACGATTACCTCCGCTGCTCCTCTGATCACCTCGATCGCTTGCTCGCTGTTCACCTTCACATCAACCTCTTCTTCTCTCTGATTGCCTTGGACGCCTCTTATAAGAAGGCTGAGGAAGACGAAGGGGCGTCTCTTGTGTAACGCACAACATCTCCCACTCGTCCAAGTCAATCCAAATAGTCACATAGACCATGTTAGCCACATATACTATAAGGTGATCATGTCACAAAGACCAGAGCAAAATTTAGTTACAAAGACCAAATAAGTCACATAGACTTTATGAGGATCAAGTCACGAAGACCAGAGCAAAATTTAGTCACATAGACCAAATAAGTCACATAGACTTTATGAGGATCAAGTCACGAAGACCAGAGCAAAATTTAGTCACATAGACCAAATAAGTCACATAGACTTTATGAGGATCAAGTCACGAAGACCAGAGCAAAATTTAGTCACATAGACCAAATAAGTCACATAGACTTTATGAGGATCAAGTCACAAAGACCAGATCAGAACATCCATTCCATACATTAGGGAAAATGGTTCGGGCGACAGCAAGCACAGTGAGCATTCAATTGCTAAGAAGATTGTCACACCTTACTTAGCTGCTCCATAGAATAAATCAGAGACATAAATGTCCATAGAACGAATCAAAGACATAAATGGCTTGTCTTTACCCCAGATTAAATTATTTACATCATCATGAACATCTCTAATTCCTCATATTGACTATATGTCAAGAGCATGTTCAACACCTCCAATCAAACAAATTATTCACAATTACATTTTATGTACTGAACTAAAAATGTAACCAGTACCAGTGAATAAATGTCGCAGATGTAAATCAATCTTAATCTTCCTTTTTAGCTAGAATCCATTCACTCTAATCAGTTGCTTTCCTAGTTATGCTCCATAGACCGAATCATCCATAGCCAATAGGAAACATGCTAAAGTAGCAGACACTGATCAGAACTTCAAGTAGACAGCTAAATAGTCACTTAGGGTAAAATCGAGATTAACTTATAATCTCAAGGGTCTCACATAGTAGAGAAGCAGGGATCCATTCTCTTACAACCCTTCTTGTCGCCATAGCACATGTGGTATGAATCACATGCTACGATGTTATTCTCTTTACCAAAAAGAGCGCATGTTTTTCCCAATTTTAACATCGTACAGATTTTGATTTAGACATTCCCAATGTCTAATCCTGAATTCAACATATGAATTCTAATATGACTTCAAGCAGATTCAGTAAATGGTGGGTGCATTTACTCCAATCATTACACAAATGATCTCATCTTGACACAAATATCAAGGCGACCTTAACTTATGGATATGTCTCTATTCACAGCTACAAAAGCTGTGATCATAAGCAACGGTCTTACCTATATTCGTACTTAACAAATAGAGATGATTGTCCATGTGAGTGGACCAATCCCAATCTGCCAACATGCTTATCGAGACTTTTATTCGAATGTAACCAAGATATATACACTGAATAGATCATGGAATTTTTCATTTATCAAAATGTCTTTACAATTGTTACATTCTCCGAAGTCCCAAAGACTTCATATGCCCATGAAATGACTCTTTAGTCAATGACTTAGTAAAAGGATCAGCAAGCATATTTCGTGTAGGGATGTACTCAAGAATAATCTTTTTCTTACTTTCTATATGCTTGCCTTTGCTGTAATATTTGGGATCCTTGAAAAAAGCTATCGCAGCTTGACTGTCACAGTACACAGTAACAGGACTCCCACTATCCTCAGTAATCCTCAGATGTTTCAGGAACCTTCTTAGCCAGACAGCCTCTTGCACAGCCGCTGCACAAGCCACATACTCAGCTTCCATTGTCGACAAGGCTATACACAAGCCTGCTTCTTGCTGTTCCATGAGATGGCGCCATCATTCAGCAAGAAGACATAGCCAGATTTGGATTTTCTGTCATCAAGGTCCCCAGCCCAATCTGCATCTGAGTAGCCACTAAGGCTCATATCTGATCCTTGGAAACAGAGGCAATAATCAGTTGTTCCTTTAAGATATCTGAATATCCTCTTCACCGCTTTCCAGTGTCTCGATCCTGGGTTTGACTGGAAACGACTAACTAAGCCAACAACATAGCTTATATCGGGACGAGTACACAACATAGTGTACATCAAACTACCAATAGCACTGGCATATGACTTTTTCTTCATTTCGGCTATTTCCTCAAGAGTCTTGGGATACATACTTTTGCTCAAGACAGTACCTTTAGCAATAGGCGTCTGTTCAATGTTGCAATCTGACATATTGAAGTGTTGCAGCATCTTAGTGATATAAGCTTTTTGAGACAAACTCAAAAGCCTCTTTGATCGGTCTCTAACGATCTTCATTCCTAAGATGTACTCTGCTTCTCCCATATATATTATGTCAAATTATGATGAAAACCAACTTTTGACTTCTATCACACACTTTATGTCACTTCCAGCTATTAGCATATCATCAACATATAATGATAAAATGACAAGCTTTCCTTTTTCCTTTCTTAGGTAAACACAATGATCCTCATTGATCATTTCGAAACCATAAGATAATATTACTTCATTAAATCTTATGTTCTATTGTCTTGACGCTTGCTTTAGCCCATATATAGACTTCCGAAGTCTACATACTCTTTTCTCTTGGCCTTCAACAACATAACCTTCTGGTTGTACCATATAGATTTCTTCATCAAGATTACCATTAAGGAAAGCCGTTTTTACATACATCTGATGTAATCCATGTCATAGTGTGCTACTATAGCTAGGATGACACGTATTGACACAAACTTTACAACTGGGGAGAATGTCTCTTCAAAGTCAATACCCTCCATTTGGGTATATCCTTTTGCAACTAATCGAGCTTTGTATCGATTAATCGATCCATCTGCTTTCCTCTTTACTTTGAGAATCCACTTATTCCCAATAGCCCTTCGGCCCGGAGGAAGATCGACTAAATCTCAAACTTGATTCTTCCTCATTGACTCCATTTCTTCATCCATTGCAATTTTCCATTTTTTTCTAACTGAGCTTCTCAAAGCTTCCTCAACTGTTTGAGGTTCCTCATCATCAACTGGGAGAACCATCAATGCCACATTCTCAATATCAAACCTTCTCCGAGGAATAATCTGACGACTACTTCTTCGAAGGTTAGACTGTTGAGAAGCTGACTCATTCAGTGGCAAATTACTCCCACTCGGTTGACTAGATTCAGGGCATCTCCTGATTTGTTGATAAAGGAACATTATCCTCCTCCTCTATCTTATATAGAGGAATTGTCTTATCAACTTCACCTCATGTTGGGAACTCAGTTTCTAGAAAAGTAGCATCTCTTGACTCTATCTAAGAGATGGTTCCATCTTGTCGCTCACCAATAAAAACATAACCCTTAGAAGTCTCAGAGTACCTTATAAAGATACACTTCTTACCTCTGGGTCCTAATTTTCCATATTCGTGAGTCTTATCATGAACATAGGCAGCTGACCCCCAAGGTCTCAGATTACTCAAATCCGGCTTTCTGCCTGTCCAACGTTCATGTGGGGTAGATGGAACTGACTTTGAAGGCACTTTGTTAAGTATATAGGCCGCAACTAATAATGCATCTCCCCAATAGGAGATTGGCAAATTAGCCTGCGCCATCATAGACCTAACCATTTCAAGAAGAGTCTTATTTTTTCTTTCAGCAACCCCATAGTTAGCTGTCTAATAATCCCTTTCTCATTACACATTGTCTTGAACTGATCAGACAAATATTCTCCTCCACGGTCAGTGCGCAAGGTTTTAACCTTACGTTCCAATTGATTCTCAACTTCGTTCAAGTAACGAATAAAGCAATCCAATGCTTCAGATTTGTGAGAAATCAAATACACATGACCAAAACGTGTGAAGTCATCGATAAATGTAATGAAATAAGAACTCTCATTTCTAGCCTTCACATTCATTGGACCACAAATATCCGAATAAATTAATTGCAATGGTGATTCAGCCCTAATAGCCTTACCAAATGGTTTTCTAGTCTTCTTTCCCGCAAGACAATGCTCACATATAGACAAGTTAATCTTAGCATGAGCGCCTAATAGACCCTCCTTAGCTAATCTATTCATTCGTTCTTGTCCTATATGTCCCAATCTAGCATGCCAAATTTCATCATTAACATCAGCATTACTAGTAAGAGCAATGTTTGAAAAACAACTATTATTATTTGGTTCTACATCAAGAACCATAAAACCATTTGTTACATAACCATATCCAATTAACACAGAGTTAATTCGAAGTTCCACACAACGGCTATAAAAATTTACATTGTAACCTAAATCAAGAAGACAAATAACGGAAACCAGATTCCGTCGAATCTCAGGAGCGTACAGGACATCATGTAGAAACAAGGTGCCTCCACCACGTAGGTTGAGCTTGCAAGTGTCAATTCCTTTGACTTCAATTTTTGCATTGTTTCCTACATATATCCATTTGTTGCCCGCTGGTACCCGATGGTACTCCACATATGTAGCTCGATCACGAGCTACGTGGTTCGTTGCTCCTGAATCTACAATCCACAAAGGATACGAATCAGCTAACAACACTGTACTTGCAACATATTGCTCATGGAAAGAAGACAAAAATGGATCTACCTTTTTAGGCTCAGTACAATCCCGAGCAAAATGGCCCTTCTTGCCACAGTTGAAGCAAGTCAACCTGCTCTTAGGTTTTTGTCCATATTTCTTTCCTTTCTTCTTGATTTGGTTTTTTGCAGCAACAGCATTAGCCTCCTTTCCTTTCCCCTTTCCTTTCTTGAACCACTTGTTCTTATTCTTGGAACCAGAACCTTCAGCTACAAAAGCTTGACCTGAAATCCTTGCGGATTTAATCCTCTCCGCCTCAAGTTCCACATGGCGTGAGACATCAGTGAAAGTCTTGATACTCTCACTATGGGTCAGGTTCTGTTTCATCGTTTCCCAAGAATCAGGAAGGGAACGGATAACTGCCTGAACCTGTTGTTCATCGGTCAACGTATAACCAGTAGTCTTAAGCTCTCGAATCATGTTACCCATCTCCCTGAGATGTTGGGCCATGGTAACATTCGAGCGGCTTTTACAACTATCAAACTTGATAGTTAGCTGACGGATCTTACTCAGACTGACTCCACTGTACTTCTCTCTAAGGGCTACCCAGACTGCATGAGCCAATGGTAATGGCTCATACTCAAATACCAGGTCATCCACCATTGAACTAATCAATATGCCCTTAGCAATGGAGTCCTTCCTTTTCCATGCCTTATAGGCATCAAGGTCACGTCTGTGCTGTGCTGAAGAACCATCAACCGGATCCTCCATAATTTGGTTTACAGCCTCCAGAACTTCTTGTTCCTCAAGAACATATTGTATCTTGAGGTGCCAGATTTTGTAGTTATCCCCATATAATTTCTCACCCTTATTGAGTTCAGCTATGATGTTTTTAGTTGCCATGATCTACATAAATAAACAAATTATTTATTATTTCAGTATAATTCATATATGTGCAACTATTTATTGACTCAGTGTAAATTAGAGTTAGTTTACAAAATCAAGTGATAACATTATTTCCACTCATCATTTGTATGTTCTAATCTAATCAACACTAATCAATTATATTACACATATCCCAACTAATGAACAAATCATTTTATATGAACAAATCATATTTATATGAACTAATCATATCATGAAATGCATGAACTAATCATTTCCAAGTTAGTTAACATATAACATAACTTTTATTATATAATTCTGTTCGTACAAAACAACAGAAATTATTACATGACTCAAAAACTAGATGAGCTAACACTGCTTGTACATAACGACAGCAAACTGAACACTAATAAACTAGATAGGTCAGCACTGCTCCCACTAGGACAAACACTAATATAGCAGCCAACACTATCCCTATTAACCTGGACTCATTTGGGATAATCTCAGATGGGGTAGCTTCAGGATTCTCCATTAGATCCATTTCTGGATCTTCCTTGAGCATCTCCTGGTCCTCTTCAGACTCTTCAGGCTCTTCTTCACCCATATGGTGAAGTAGTTCCTCACACAGTACTGAATATGTGACACGCCCTTGATGACGCCCCCATACATAGTCTGCTATTATCCTGGGATACTCTGCAATGAATGCATCAATGCCCAGATCCTATAACTGTCCAGGACTGGAAACTCTTCTTGCTCAAGTTTCCAAAATAGTCTATCCAGCCGTCTAACATGTCCGTCAACTCCATAAGCAGACTTATACCCTATCTCCTGAATCTCCTCTCGGAGCTGGTTTCGCCGCACTTCGCGACGAGTCAATGTGGTAATCGTCCGTGCCATCTGAAAAATTGAATTTAAATAAATCAGTACAAAACCGACTAACCAGTACAAAACCAGTTTAATTCAATTTATATAGGCATACCATCATTATAAATCAAGAAAAACAAATCTTCTCGATTTTCAAGAGTTTAAGTCGACTGACCCATTAGACTGGTCAATCAGGAGTCTGGATGTTAAACTTAGTCTATTGTCCTCATTAGAACTAATCTAATTGGACCTATGTTCTGTTCTCGTTTAAGTTCATTTGAGTCAATCACAGACTTATTAATCAAACTCAGGTTCGTTTGACTCGTCCAATTGCCCAATGGATTAAGTCTGACTCATTAGAACAAATCCAATGTTTCTGATCAAATTTTGACACAACGGAACTAATCCGGTCATATTTGATCAGCCCAACTTCTGTAGTCAAGATCACCCTTATTAATTCAATAATAAACTGAGATGGTTAAACCAACAAATAATTTGAACCAGCTTTAGATATTATTGAATCAAATTGGTCTGCTTAAATTAACTAATAATTTAAACCAGACCGGAGTTTGATCGGATAAGCTGGTTTGATTCAATTTTCAGTAAATTGAACCAGAAATTAAATATCTATTTATTAATTAATAATACATAACTATATGCATTTAATTAATTAATAAATATATTTAATTAATATTCACTTCTACGGTTTATTAATGTGAAGAAAAAAAATATATATGCACATGCATGCACTGTGCTTCGAAACTGTTCATTCCTTTTTCATTCGATCTTTAATCGATTCAGATTTTGAAATGAATCGATTCAAATATCGAAAATATTACTGTGCATGATTTTTAATCGATTCACGAATCGATTCAAACAAAAAATACACGTTGTTCGTGATTTTTGAATCGATTGAAACGAAATTTCAATCGATTCAATTCACTGTTCATCATCTTCTTCGCAACAGAAGAAGGAAAAACACGAGCTTTTCGGCGTCGTTTTTCATGCTTTCAAAACTATGCATGCTCTGATACCATTGTTGGTAGTTTTGAGAGCATGAAAACTAAAACGAAGTAATTAAAATAATAATAATGCAGAAACCATAAACACTCACATTGATCTCCCGAAGAACCGCAACTGAAGACGCCGATCGATGAAGAGATTGCCGCTGTCGGAAGCACGATCACGGAGTTGCCGGAAAGCGCTTCAAGGTTCACGAGCCAAATCCCGATCTACAGATGTTCTCCCTTTGCTCACACACGATTACCTCCGCTGCTCCTCTGATCACCTCGATCGCTTGCTCGCTGTTCACCTTCACATCAACCTCTTCTTCTCTCTGATTGCCTTGGACGCCTCTTATAAGAAGGTTGAGGAAGACGAAGGAGAAAGGACGCCCCTTCGTCTCCTTGGCGTTTCCAGCAAACTGCCGTTTGCGGCAGCGAAAGGGACGAACCCTTTCGTCTCTTGTGTAACGCACAACATGCTGGCTGTTCATCAGGATACAATAGTTTTTGAGATTAATTTTCAACTGGCATGGTGTAAAATACTTGTTAGATGTCCGATCTCTTTCATGTAAGAGTCGTTTCGTTAGGATAAAATGTCCTTCATTATTTATCTATCTGTATCTTACCATGGAGCCAGCGATACTGGGCTGATTGGGACGAGCAATATCAACTTTAGCTTTGATAGTTTACAAAATCATTACCCATATCGTAGAATCACACGATCCTACGATCCGGAAGCACAAAATTACTCTTGGATCATGTAGGATCGTTTTTTTAGTGGAATAAGCGCGGATCGGTGGAATTAATAGAATCATAACTGAATTAATACAATTATAAATGATTTTACTCATTTTTATGATTTACTGATGTCAAAGTTTTGAGAAATCGTAATTTTTACTGGATTGAATTAGAGACTTCTAATATATCAAATCAAAATTTGATCTATAAGTTGATTACCGATTATATCCATAACCGTCTTATTTTAGATTAAAAAATATTATTTAAGTATTTTCAGAAGCCCACGTTATTTTTTTATCTTTTCAAAATTATTTTTGGATTATTTTATAATTTAGGATATTTTTATCTGTTAGAATTGTATGACTAATTAAACATTTATTTAATTATTTTTAGTTAATTTTAATTAATAATATTCTATCAATTTTTTATTAAAATGATAAAATATTGGATGTCGTTTGTATGATGTAGAATCAACCGTCTTTAAAAAATTATTTTTGATGGTTCATATTCAAATCAAAGGAATTAAATCATTTTCGCTATGCCAATTACTTTGTTGATTTTTTGAACTAACGTAAAATTCTTAAGATTGACAATTGAATTTATATGAAATAAAAATAAAAATTATTAATATATTTATGTGTATATAATTTTTAAAATTATAGGATCGTACGATTGTAACGATCCAACCTTACCCTAAATCGATTATGTGCGCAGGATCACGATTAAACGACCCTGCTGTTAGTGCGTTATTGTTTCCGACGTGGTCCACCCTTCTGCGCCGTCTATAAAACCATATTTCTTTATTCTCAGAGTACCTTTCGATGACTGCAGCTGATGCCCGAGCCAAGCTGATCGACGAGAAAGCTCCGCCGATGGTGTGGCTGCTCATCTCTCCGGGGGCCATCAAGGCTTTCGGGCCGCCGCGCCCAAGCACGGCTATGAGCTTCCGTTCGCCGTCT
Source organism: Zingiber officinale (assembly GCF_018446385.1). Taxonomy (NCBI): domain Eukaryota; kingdom Viridiplantae; phylum Streptophyta; class Magnoliopsida; order Zingiberales; family Zingiberaceae; genus Zingiber; species Zingiber officinale. The sequence goes on from NC_055995.1 coordinate 119,130,503, forward strand.
ACGTCTCAGCCTTGCTCGTTCTTTATGGCCTCAACGTCTTCCTTGCGGCATGTCTCATCGCAATCGACTCTGACATGGAAGAATCTGGATGGGCGCGTAAAGCCATGAAGCCTGTTCTGTTTGCTGCTTTAGCCACCTCCTTCGCGGCCGTCCTGCTGGGAACTGTCATCAGCTTTCTCCCTTGATCGATCAGTGTGTATTGGCTAATCATAGCATACGTGCAGTTGTTCGTTCTCGTGTCAAAAGTGATGCTTTTTGCATTGTTTCCCACCAGTGATCTCTCTTATGTATTAGTCGATCGCCCCTGCTGTTGTTGTTTCAGTGTTGAATTTTGCATTAATTAGTAAAAATATCATAAGTTTGTTTCAACTCTGATCTACCGTGGAGCTTCTCATGGAGTCGCCCTTTATTTCTTTCTCTTGCATTCGATTAATCCTTGCCTTTGTTAAGAGATATGGCAATTCCAATTCAATATTGAGCTCTTCCTGCATCGCATTCTGCTAACACTTTTTTTGTTTGTTTGTTTGTCAAACTTATTTCTGCATTGCATTCAATAGTTATTGTGCAAATATTTGAATTTTCCCAATTTCCTTTTTCTTAATTAAAGAGTAAACACCGAAATTAAAATGTGTGTGAATATTTGATGAATTTAAGACTTACGGTGGAGTAGTTGGAGCCCATTCTTAACAACCCTTAGTTTCCAACACAAAGATATTATGTCCCACTGTCCCTCTCTGTCTTTAACTAAACGTCCATGCCATTTGATCTTATGTGATACTAAGGACAGAATCCTCTTCCAGCCCAGCAAATCCTATCCATATAGAATAGATCTTGCCCAGTTATGAATTGTATTGAAGCAGAATCCAGGAATCTTCAAACATCTATATTTTTAACCATAAATGATACACTACGTGAAATGTGAAATGGGAACGTGAAAATTAACATTAATTATGTAAGTATTTCCGTGAAAATTAACGTGAACAACGTGGGCATCCACATAAGCATAGCTGACTAGCTGGCCGATCTATTTCTTCTCTCTCCCATTTTTTTTCCTTTGCCTTTCTTGCTTTCTTCCCCTTCAGCCTTCTTTCTTCCATCTTTCTCCCTTTCTCCCTTTCTCCTCTCATTCGACATACAGTCTCCACCCCAGTCACGCTTCCCTTCCGACATTTTTATTGTTGATTTCAGTCGTGACTCAGCCTAGTCTGAGCTTCGTCTTGTCAACCTAGCCCCGTCTGAGCTTGGAGGCGTCAACCCAACCTCGCCCTCCGTTCCTCTGTGGGGGGTTTTTGTTGAGTTCTGTGTTTTAATTCAAATTATTTTTCTTATTTTTTATTGTTGTTCTGGTAATACATATGTGTATGTATGTAGTCCCACATTGTTAAGATAAGAAAGTTTGAAGACCTTATATATGGAGCTCTTCCATCCTTGCTTAGCAAAATTAAAGGGATCTACATGCATGTGCGGGCCGAGCCCAAATCAGGTGGTTTCAGGGGTTTGAGTCGGAAATCCATAAATCGAGCGTGACGCACGCTGGCGAAGCAGTGCTTCAGAGTGAATAAATGTTGCGCCTCCATTTCGCGTACTTAAGTAGTCTGCTTTCTCCTCCTTCCCTTTCTGTGCGTGCGCTGCCTTCTTTTCCGAGAGTTTTCCTTGTCTTGAGGCTTGTTGTTCCGCGATCTGAGCTTGGGTCCGGAGTGCGACGTTCGTCTTGGAGTGCACATACGGACGACGCGAGTGGTTGTCGGATCTTGGGAGAATTTTGCCGAAGAGTCACTGCACCGTGGGCGGCAATATATTCTCTAAAAATAGTCGGCACGCCTCAACCGGAGGATAACAATTTCTAGACCTTACTCTTTTATTTACCTGTTTATTGCATACTTACAATTTTGATACAAATATATTACTGTATTAGTGCTCTCACACAACTACAGTTTTTTCTTCCTTCATTTTATTTTTTGTCCCTCGTCTAACAAAAACACAAGATTTGTGCTCAGGTTTTCATTTCAGATGTAAGGTTTTCATTTTTTTGTTCACATGGCAAAAAAAAGGCGAAATCGCTCGCCCCCAGCGCCCCCGCCGCACCCGACCCAAGGCCATCACGAGGGAGGTATATCACAGCATCCTGAGTGAGCATGTGGCAGGTGGGGTGAGTTGCACAGAGACCGGGGATTTACGCCCCGACTACTCTGAGTTTCGACCACACGACCTCATATGACAAGCATCCCACCACATACCAACTCGGATGACCTGTGAGATCTTTCATTTTTTTGTTCACGATCCTTGGGGAATGAGAGTATTTTATGTTTTTATTATTTTATACAAAATGTAAAGGTAAAAATTGTAGACACCTATGCACTCAACTCACTGTTTATTTTAATTTCTAGCATAGCTATTTTCGATTGGGATGAATTACAAATAAATTGTTGTTAGATTTGTTGAAGGTCTTACATTGTATAGGACTTGAGAGTGTCTGTCAAAGTTAATCATGAAAACATATGATAAGTATTTTCATTTCAGAACTTTTGAGAATTATGTGGTTGGATTGTTTATATATTATTGGATAATATGAATTATGGATTGTGTTTAGACCTAGAATTGTGCTATTGTTGTATTTCTTTTAATGAATTATGTGATTTTTGTGGGGTTGTATCTGAAATCAACCTGTTATGTTGATTGGGTCAATTAGGAGCCAATGTTGGTAAGAAAAGGACTAAGTTATTTATGTCACCAAAGTGTTTGATAAAATGGTTGAATGAACCGTAGTTCTTACTTTGGCCTTTTTTATGTGAATTGTACCCTTAATGATTTTGGCCTAAGTGTTTGTTGCCCTAAACCCTAATGGTTTGATTGTTTCCTTAACTTGTATCAATGTCTTGGTCCAAGAACATTCTACCTTACCTAAAATTGGCATTAGATTTTATGTCCAAAAGTCTTCAAAAGACTTAATAACGTAGTACACTTAAATTTGTGTGATTTTAGTTTCAAAATTATACCCGTAATGAAGTAAGAAAAAAAAATCCTTTCATCTCTCAAAAAATAGATAATATTGACTTCTGGTCACACAATATTTGATACTTTGTCATTGTCTACAACAAATTTCTTGTCAACTAGTATGATAGTATAAATGATTTGAGAAGTTGTAACAATTTTTGTAAGGGTTGCCTCATAATTTATGGGGAATTTTCGTCCTTACAGTTGAAAAAGGGTAGGTTGATCGGAGAAAAGCTATTGGAAGAGGATTGAAAAAAAAAAGACTATGTAATATCCAAGTACTACACCACCAATCTACCGAAATGTAGATGTGGACTAATGGCGAAAATCCTCACCTCATGGATTGATAATAACCCAGGGAGGAGATTTGTAATATGTTAGCTATTTGAGGTAGCACTACAAAAAATAGTACATTCTGGGACGAATAATTCTGGGAAAATTATTCGTCCCAAAATTTCGTCCCTAAATTATTTTTTTTTTTTGTAGTATAGGGTAGGGTAAACATAATTTGACACTTTCTTTTATGCATAACTTTGAACAACAAATTTCATAAATAATTTGGAATCGTAGAGTAGAGGGTGTGATTTCTGGGCTTGGGTTGACGCTAAGATGTGCAGTAGATCGACATAAGTAATACCAAGATTGCTAAGAAGGATAAACAAGTTGGGGGCTGATGCTGAAGTGCAAAGAATACTACAAAAGATCTAAAGACCGATAATTGTAAGCTACTCCTTGAATTGAATACTACAAAGAGAATAATTAAACAAATACTCGTGGTGGTGATTAGTTGGATAATATAGGTTGTCATGCACATAGCTTCCTCACCAAGGAGTTAAGGAATGAACTGTTAGAGTGTATACTAAAAGCCTAGCTTTTGGTATAAACATTTATCTAGAAATAAGAATCACATTGGTCAAATGTCTACATTTATGATAAATGTAGTTGTTCAATTAATTTATATTACAGATAACATGGTGTGTGGTGTCACACGCAGAAGATCATGTTATCGGTTTCCTTATAAATTATAAACAGTAGCTCACGACTAAAGTGGAAAGGAAGAAACCATTGGAAGGTCGTAGTGTAATTATGTATTAGTTTATCTTAACTATATAATTACACTAGTACACTTGGAGTGTATTGAGTAGGACCATTAGAGGTCGTTTCTTTTATACTGACTTTATAAAGAAACAAAGACCTCAGTTATTATGGAAGTGTGCGCTCTTAATCCTAATATAATAACAAGCACATATATTTGATATTTATTTCTTTAATTTATCAATGGGTGAGATTTAGTTCGATGAATCAATAAGCCCGATAAGTTGGGAAATGATATCACTTATAGTGTGTGTTGTTGATTATAGAAGGAAACTGTGTCCTAGTGATCTAGGTTGAGAATGTCCTCAAGAGGAGCTCATAAGGATTGTCATGTTAAACCCTGCAGGTGGACATAGTCCGACATGACGATGAAGTTGAGTGGTACTACTCTTGGAGCTAGATATTAATTAAGTGAGTTGTCGAATTACTTAATTAGTGGACATTTGTTATCTTAAACACGGAGACTAACACACTCATAATAAGAAGGAGCCCAAAATGTAATTTGGGATTGATGCGTAGTTCAATAATAGTTCTTTAGTGGAATGAATTATTATTGATGAAATTAAGTTGTGTGTTCGGGGCGAACACGGGATGCTTAATTTCATCAGGAGACCAAAACCAATTCCTCCTCTCGGTCCTATCGTAGCCTCTAGTATATAGAGATTTATACCCACCGCATACCCACCTTCTTACCCATCCAATGGGGCCAAGCTAGCTTGGAACCCAAGCTAGGGCCAGCCAAGACCAAATGGATGAGCCATGTAGGTGGCCAAAGCTTGGGTCCCAAGCTTAGGTGGTCGACCACTAGAATATTAAAAGGATTTTATTAAAATTATTTCTTATGTGGATATCATGTTTTTAAAAGAAAGTTTAAAATTAAAAATTTCCTTTTATAACTTTCTACAAAAGATTAAGAGAAGAGATTAATCTCTTTCCTTATTTGTAGTTTAAAAGGATGGTTTTAATTTTTGGTAAAAACTTTCCTTATTTGTAAATCATCTACATGTTTAAAAGAGAGTTTAAAATTTGAAATCTTTCCTTATTTGTTGATTAAAGGTGGATTTTAAATTTTAAGAAAAATTTCCTTTTTAATCATGTTCATGATTTAAAAGAGAGTTTAAAATTAAATATTCTCTTTTATAAGTTTCTACAAAAGATTAAGAAAAGATTTGATATCTTTCCTTATTTGTAAATTAAAAGAGATTTTAATTTTTAGAGATAACTTTCTTTTTATCCACATGTTTAAAAGAAAAAATTTTAATTTATAAAATTTCCTTTTTATTAACCAATCATGAAGGGATAAAATTATTGGAGAAATTTTTATAAATTTCTAGAAACAAATTAGGAAGTTTTAATTTTTGTTTTAATTAAAACTGTCCTTGATTTGTGGAATGGTGTGGCCGGCCATTATATTTGTAAAAAGGAAATTATTTTTAATTAAATAAAATTTTCTTTTTCATGACAAAATAATTAAGGAAGTTTTTGTTAGGACCAAAAGTAGCTAGAGGGGGGGTGAATAGCTCGTCGCGTGCTCGTCACTCGGCGTGGCTTGTTTCTTCAAGGATATGCAGCGGAAAATAACAGAAACAAACACACAACGCTAACAAGGTTGGTTTACTTGGTATCCACCTCACAAGAGGTGACTAGTCCAAGGATCCACACCACGCACGCACCCTCCACTATGAAAACACTCCTTTTCGGTAACTACCGAGGGTGGAGAAGCCCTACAAGACTCTCAGTACAAGAAGAAGAAAGGCAGTAAAAACCCTAACCCTAACTTCTTCCTCTTGCAATAGATCCGCCTCTTGACTTGGAAAGCCTCCAAGAACCTTCAAGAACTGGCGATCACGTGCTTGTAGAGAGCTGTGGAGGAGCTGGAATGAATCTGAGAAGAGCTCGTAAAGCGATGCCGAAGACCACGCTCGCCTGCGGCTTTAAACCCGACGCAACGGTCGGATCCCGATCGATTCGAATGTTCCGAATCGATCGGGGAGGCTTTGGATCGATCCACGGATCGATCCAGAGCGCTCAGGAAACGCGCCTGGATCGATCCAGCGCTTATCGCGCGAAGCAGCATCGTCCCGATCGATCGGCTGATCGATCGGGACCTCTGGATCGATCCACGGATCGATCCAGAAGCTTTCTGTTCGCTGGGAAGAATCTGGATCGATCCACTGATCGATCCACAGCCTGGATCGATCCAGCACTTGGTTTTTGCCCAAAACCAAGTCCCAAACCTCCCTAACCAACATCCGGTCAACCTTGACCTGTTGGTACATCATGCCTCGCATCTGGTCACTCCCTTGACCTGCTAGGACTCCCCACCAAGTGTCCGGTCAATCCCTTTGACCCACTTGGACTTTTACTCGTCGTGCCAAGTATCCGGTCACTCCATTGACCTGCTAGGACTCCCCACCAAGTGTCCGGTCAATCCCTTTGACCCACTTGGACTTTTACTCGTCGTGCCAAGTATCCGGTCACTCCATTGACCTACTTGGACTTCCACAACACCAGATGTCCGATCATCCTTGATCCATCTGGATTTCCTTCCTTGCCTGGCTTCACTCACCAGGACTTTCACCTAGCTTCACTCACTAGGGTTTTCCATCTGCCTAGCTTCACTCACTAGGACTTTCACCTGGCTTCACTTACCAGGACTTTCACCTAGCTTCACTCACTAGGATTTCCTTCTGCCTAGCTTCACTCACTAGGACTTCCTTCTGCCTAACTTGCCAGTTAGGACTTCCCAGTCAAGTATCCGGTCAACCTTGACCTACTTGACTCTTCTTCGATCAATATCTTATTGTCAAACATCTAAACCCAAACTAAGACTCAGCTTGGTTAACCAGGTCAACCTTGACCTGAGGGATGTTGCACCAACAATCTCCCCCTTTTTGATGTTTGACAATACCACAATAGCACTTACAATCCCACATGTAAGTTAGGCTAATCCTATAGCCTCCTTCTTCATGCCACTAGGTAATGAACACATAAGTTAAGCTTTTCATTCTCCCCCTAAGAGGGCAAACTCCCTCTAGGTAATGAAAACCTAACTTACTTCCTTTCATTCTCCCCCTATTGGCACACATCAACCCCCTACTCATAAAACACATCAACCCGTCTTTGGACACACATCAACCTATGCTCCAATTTTGGGCACACTTCAACAACTTCATCTGTTGAAGACTCTCCCCCTGAAGAGTTGCTCATCGTGATCACAACTTCACTCATTGTGATCAACACAATAATGAAGGTCCCATACCCTTCATTTATCCTTAACTTCTTCCTCAATGTAGACAAATACCCAACCTTGAGCATTTTCTAACATCTTGAGTTCCCACTTGAAATAATGAGGATATTCACTCCCCATTTCAAGTTCAACTGCTCATCCATGAGCATTCTCTTAACAGAAGGTTAACCACCTTCCAAGGTTTATGAAAAATAATTTTCATGTCTTTAAAGAGTCCCTCCCCCTAAAGACATGGTGGTAACTTCTGTCATTGCACCAACAATGACTTGGAATCCCTAAACCTTTAGGAAACCCAGATTTAGAAGTTTTGAGGTTCAAATGTTCAAAATTTGAAACAAACCTCAACCTAAACTTCAATGAAGTCTTCCTTAACCATTCCATCCTTGTTTTCAACACGAAAACACCCTTTTTATGTATACAAATGTATTTTAAGGGTTTGGAATGGTTACCTAGACTAAAATAGGTTCAAAGTGCTGAAATCAGGCTTTCCCAACCAAAATCAGCAACTTGGATCGATTGGAGTTGGGTTCCAATCGATTGAACCTTTCTGAATCGATCCACTGATCGATTCGAAGGCCTGATGGCGAGCTACTGCTCGCGAGATTTGCCTTCTGAATCGATCCATGGATCGATTCAGGCACTCCAATCGATCCATGGATCGATCGGATCTCTGATAGTTGCTGAAATTCCATTTCAGTCAACTTCAGAAACCCCTAGAAAATTCTACAAAAATCCAAAAATTATGAAATTTCGTGTAGACATTGTTTAGGGCATATATTATCAAGGAAAAATAGTTTTCTATGAGAATACATCATCTTTTCAAAGATTGACACAAACTTGAAAATTTGCAAAAACTTTAGTGTTTTCTTCAAGTTTGTGTCTAACTATTCAATGGTGATTACTATCAAAAGATAGCCTTCACCAAGGTTTTCCAAAATCATTTTGAAAACTTTTTCAAAACCAATATCCCACCATGTTCCTTGGGCATAATGCACATGACTTGTACATTAGCTTTCCCAATGATGGGAAAACACATATCTATGTGTTTTGATGAAACTAAAACTCAAAAGAATGCGCTAAATCAACATCTTGAGTTTTGTTCATCATCCTAACATCTCACTTGTATCTAATGTGCACTAAAACACATACAAGTCATCTTATAGGTCTTTGTGAGATGTAGATTTTGGTTTTGCCCTAATCTAGGGATCATGCATATCTATCTAGGCATTTTGGAGATATTAGACACCCACCTAGGATGTCACTTGTTAATAAGTGTTGTTAAATGCCTTTTGTCCTTAATTACAAGGAATTAAACTTAATGCATGATAATGTTATGACATACATCAAAAAGAAATAATTTTCAAAAGAAAATATCCTATAATTACATGATATATGAATGTCATGACATGGTATTTTTGGATTTTTCATAATAAAACATGAACGCAAAAATAGACATGATGTCATGACATATGATGGGCAAACAATCATGGCAAGATTTAGCATAAATAAAATATACCTAGATTAACTATCTAAGTATCCTTAAAACCTTAGCTAAACTTACAACTTAAACCTAGATTGCCCTAAAGTGCTTCAAGAAAATGTCAAAGCCTAAATTGGCATTTCTAATTCCCTTGATTAATTTATGCCAGTCGAAATTAAGTATATCCTCAAATGTTGGCATATTTCATTTTTCCACAAGAGTAGCACTTCAAAGTTAAGGCCCGGATTGCCTTAAATTTCCTAAGAACATACCAAAATCCCAACTTGGTAGCTCTTATGAATTTCCCAATATGTACCTTTTAAGATTAAAATCAAATTTTCACCACTAGGCACATTTTACTCTTTCAAGGAGTAAATAATAGTTCCATTTCATTTTCAAAGGTTAACAAAAACCTTGAAAATGCTCCTTGAGTGTCAATTTCCTCAAAGTTGGGTTAACTACCCTTCTAAGCGGAGTTGACACTCTCTAACCCATCTATGGGGTAGAGAAGATGCTCCTAGGAACCCAACACCTATTGGTGCTCCTTGGATGCTCTAGATACTCACTAGGGATAACTTCCTAGATACCTTCCTAGTGACCTTGTTTGGCTTCTTGGAGGCCTTGGTCACACTTTCTAGGTCAACTCTAGGGATAGCCTCCCTTGTGACCTTGTTTGTGACTTTCTTAGACTTCTTAGAAGCCTTAGTCACATTTATTGCAAAAATACTCTTAGGGATGACTTCCCTAGTATTTTTGGCTTGACCACTAGACCTAGGGTTTGTTCCATAACTATATGGAACTCTATGGTAAGAGGGCACATCCTTCTTAGCCTTTGGTTTGTATCCCAAACCTCTATGGCCATTGGATGGCTTTTGTACCCCTAAACCTAGGTTATGCTCTTTTTGCCCTAATAGGATATTTTCCATCCTTTTTAGGGTCTTTTCCATTTTATCAAGTCTTGATCTCAAGACTTGATTTTCTATCATTAAATCCTTAGAATTTGGTTTTTCATTAAGTCCATGAGCATTTTGGTTTCTAGGCTTGTATCTAAAATCCTTAGAGTTATTGCCTAGACTTTTACCTACATTCCTAGCCTTAGATGTAGTAGTTTTGGCATGTAGGGCCACATGCTTTTCCTTAAAGCCCTCATGCTTCCTATTCTTATGGTAAATTGCATTAAAATGATAAAAGTTAGAACTATCATGCTTTTTACCATAATGTAAAGGAGTAGGCTCAATAAATGTTACCTTCTTCTTTACCTTGGAGGCTCCCCCTTGACTAGTGCCTCCTTGAGCCTTGACCCTCTTCTTCCCCTTGGGGCATTGACTACGATAATGCCCCTTTTGATTGCAAGAGAAGCATATAATATGCTCCTTGCTCTTCTTTGTGTTGGGGATGGTCTCCTTGGGCTTCACCTTGCCCTTTTGTGCCACTTGGCCCTTCTTCTTGGCCAAGTTGGGACACTTGCTCTTGTAGTGCCCACTTTCCCTACACTCAAAACATATTATATGATTTTTATTTTTAATTGAAACATTTATACCTTCTTGTGTAGGGATGACACTTGCTCCTCTATTTGATATTTCTTGAATTTCGGAGGTGGCACCATCTTCTTCTTCTTCACTTGACCCGGATGTAGAAGCTTCTCCTTCTTCTTGATCCGGCGTCACCAAGGATTGCTCCCCCTCAATCCTAGAGGTGGAGGCTTCATCATCTTGAACATGAAACAAGGAGTATGCTCCCTCCTTGTTCCCTTCGTTGCATTCCCTTGAGGATGAAGCTTCTTGGATTTCCTCTTCTTCGGAGGTTGAGCATCTCTCAACCTCGGAGTCCTCCTCTTGATCTTGCTCCAAAGAGTCACCCTCTCTGGATTCTTCATGATCTTGTACAGTGGAGGGGATCTCTTTATGAAGCTTGTCCAATTTGCTCCATAATTCCTTTGCATCTTCAAATTCTCCAATTTTGCAAAGGATGGTGCTTGGCAATAAATTGACCAAAAGCTTGGTCACTTTGTCATTTGCCTCGCACCTTTGGACTTGCTCCGGGCTCCATTTGCTTTTCTTTAGAACTTTGCCCTTTGAATTTCTTGGAGCCTTGAAGCCTTCCATTAGAGCAAACCATTGCTCTATCTCCATCATAAGAAAATTTTCGATTCTTGATTTCCAAGAATCGAAACTCGTAGAAGTGTATGGTGGAGCCACCCTTGTGTCAAATCCAAGCCCATCTTGGAATTGCATCCTGAAGTTGAGCTTGATAAAGTCTTGAACTTGAAGAATTTGCTCCAACTTCTTCACCCTCTAGCTTTTCTTGATATGCTTGACCCTTCCGGCGATGATTCCGGTGAAGAGCGGCCTCGCTCTGATACCACTTGTTAGGACCAAAAGTAGCTAGAGGGGGGGGTGAATAGATCGTCGCGTGCTCGTCGCTCGGCGTGGCTTGTTTCTTCAAGGATATGCAGCGGAAAATAACAGAAACAAACACACAACGCTAACAAGGTTGGTTTACTTGGTATCCACCTCACAAGAGGTGACTAGTCCAAGGATCCACACCACGCACGCACCCTCCACTATGAAAACACTCCTTTTCGGTAACTACCGAGGGCGGAGAAGCCCTACAAGACTCTCAGTACAAGAAGAAGAAAGGGAAATACAAGTTAAGCAAAAGCTTACAAGATGTGCAGTAAAAACCCTAACCCTAACTTCTTCCTCTTGCAATAGATCCGCCTCTTGACTTGGAAAGCCTCCAAGAACCTTTAAGAACTGGCGATCACGTGCTTGTAGAGAGCTGTGGAGGAGCTGGAATGAATCTGAGAAGAGCTGTGTCGAAGACCACGCTCGCTGCGGCTTTAAACCCGACGCAATCGGATCCCGATCGATTCGAATGCTCCGAATCGATCGGAGGCTGGATCGATCCACGGATCGATCCGGCGCCTAGCAGAAGCGCGCTGGATCGATCCACGGATCGATCCGAGCTTCTGAAGCATCGTCCCGATCGATCGGCCGATCGATCGGGACCTCGATCGATCCACGGATCGATCCGTGCTTCGTCACTGGAAGAATCGGATCGATCCACCGATCGATCCACATCTGGATCGATCCACGGATCGATCCAAAGACTTGGTTTTGCCCAAAACCAAGTCCCAAACCTCCTAACCAACATCCGGTCAACCTTGACTGTTGGTACATCATGCCTCGCATCCGGTCACTCCCTTGACCGGCTAGGACTCCCCACCAGTGTCCGGTCAATCCCTTTGACCCACTTGGACTTTTACTCGTCGTGCCAAGTATCCGGTCACTCCATTGACCTACTTGGACTTCCACCAGATGTCTGGTCAACCTTGACCCATCTGGACTTCCTTCCTTGCCAAGTATCCAGTCAATCCTTTGACCTACTTGGACTTCCCAACACCAGATGTCCGATCATCCTTGATCCATCTGGATTTCCTTCCTTGCCTGGCTTCACTCACCAGGACTTTCACCTAGCTTCACTCACTAGGGTTTTCCATCTGCCTAGCTTCACTCACTAGGACTTTCACCTGGCTTCACTTACCAGGACTTTCACCTAGCTTCACTCACTAGGATTTCCTTCTGCCTAGCTTCACTCACTAGGACTTCCTTCTGCCTAACTTGCCAGTTAGGACTTCCCAGTCAAGTATCCGGTCAACCTTGACCTACTTGACTCTTCTTCGATCAATATCTTATTGTCAAACATCTAAACCCAAACCAAGACTCAGCTTGGTTAACCAGGTCAACCTTGACCTGAGGGATGTTGCACCAACAGTTTTTAATTAAATTTCCTTATTTGCCAAGACCAAGGATTATAAAAGAGGGGGTAGAGGTGCCTTCATGGGTGATCAACTCTATTATTCTTCTCCTCTCTTTTCCTCCTTGGTGGCCGGCCCTAGCTTCTTCCTCTTCTCTTCTTCTTATGGCCGGCGGCAACCTCTCTTGGAGCTCTTGATGGTGGCCGGTTCTAGCTAGGAGAAGAAGGAGAGAAAGGTGGCTTTGTTTCTTGCATCCCTTGGAGCTTGGTGGTGGTGGCCGGACCTCTACTTCTCTTGGAGAATTGTGGTGGCCGAAACTTGTAAGGAAGAAGAAGGTGCTTGGTGGTTCTCATCTCGGAAGATCGTTGTCCACACAACGTCCGAGGTTAGAAGAGGAATACGGTAGAAGATCAAGAGGTCTTTTAGAAGGTATAACTAGTAATTTTTTCTTTCTGCATCATGCTAGTTATTTATGGAAATAATACCAAATACAAGAGGCTTACGATTCTAGAATTTCGAATATGTTTTTCGATGTTGTGTTCTTTTGTTTTTTCTTTTCCTTGTGATTTGATTGTTCTTTTCGGTTAACCTAAAGTTATTTTAGGAAATTAAATATTACCTTTCTATAAAAGGTTTTGTCTAGTCGGTGGTGGTTGCTCCCATATCCAAGAAGGTCATGTGCCTCGCCACGTCAGTACTGGGAACCAATTATGAAAATTAATATTTAATGGAATTAATAACTTAAGGTGATTTGGGTCGAACGTGTTAAGTTCCGCAGGAGACCCAAGTCAAAACCTAAAAGAACGAATAGATTAAGTTTTGGATCAAACGTGTTAAGTTCCGCAGGCGATCCAAAATTTAATTTAAAAGAACACATGGTAGCTAGGAAAAGGTTCAGACCTTTGTACAAAATTTTTATACAGTGGAACCTCTAGGTTTTCCGAGTAGCAACCAACATGAACATCTAGCACTTGATAAGATGTCATGATAAGAATGTGTATTATATGTGTTTGCTATGAAACGTTGTTTGTTAGGGGCTATGCGTGTGTATTGGCAGGTACAATGAGTATAAAATGAATTGTATTATTTTGTGTTATTTTGCTCCCAGTTTTAGAAGTACTCTCAGTTGGTTGCAAAAGGGACGTTGTTCCGTGTGGTTATTAGAGAGAGTGTATTGAATTAACCCCAAAATCTCAAGTTTTAAACTCTAACCCTTCCAAAACAAGAGATACACATCCATAAAAATGTATATTAAAGGTAAAGAGAGGTTATAATCATTCCACGAGGATGAAATGGCAATGTAAAAAATCATTCTTGCACATATCGTTGACAAACATCCATAACACAAAACATTATAATTCAGTTCTCAGGTTACAACGTTGGCCTAAAATCAACTATGCAGGGCTGGTTTAAAACGTTGCAACCTGAGTTCTCATGTTGCAGCATTGACCTAAAATCTGCCCTTCATGGGCTGATTTGGAACGTTGCAGTCTGAGTTCTCAGATTGCAGAACATTGCAACAAAATGATTTGGTAGAAAAAAAATTTAAAAAAAAGAGAGAACCATATCAACTTCTTGCAGGTAGCTATTTTAGGTTGCCTCCTATTAGTACTATGTATTGCTTGAATGTAATGTGGAATTGCCAACATATAAACACTTTCATTCTTTGTTCTCTCCTTGTCAAGTTGGGCACTCTCTTAGGAAAACCAAAAAAATAAAAAAATGAAACAGAATCAACTCTTCAACTTGGATCAGATCAAAAGCACAAAAAGTGCACTTAAATAATGCATTTTCTCATTGGCAAAAACTACATTAAAAGTGTAAAGATGAGAAAAACATAACCAACAATACATTCTGTACACCACATTTAGAACTACCTAGTTGAATGAGAAAAGTATCCTATATCATTATCACATATCATTGACAAACACACATCATTATCGCAAGTTTCTTCATGCGCCTTGTTAAATTATTGAACATACAACTGATTCAGCTACAATATAACCATAAAAAGGAAAATGAGGAGATTAGTAAAGAACGTAATAACTAAAACTCCATATATATTGTATGTAGATTGTAAAACTTGTAAAACATAACTCTTAAAAAAAAGTACTAATCACGTGCCAAGAGTTGATCACGTGCCAAAATTATCAACTCTTAAACACATATACAAATGAAATTTAAAATGATAAATTATAAATTAAAAAAATTAATGCATCAAACTTACATTTTGACTACACTAGTCAGGGATTATATTTGTATGCCCTAAATTTGATAATTCTTCTTACTTTCTACCAACTCTCTCACCTTGAGTAATTCATGACTCTAAATATATGGTAATATGGAGAAGATAAAATTATTTAAAGCACGTGTAGAATCGAAAGTGCCCTTTGTTTTAAAGAGAGGAGAATGAATTATTCGTATTTAATTTGATGGTCAGAAGCAAATTGAAAACTAAGCAGTGGAAATTAAGATACCCTGAGGAAAAAAAGAAATGTCTCCTATGTTACCCATAATATGTAAAAATATCGACGTAATGTTATAGAGTCATTATATATATTATTACTAGTACATACAATTATATTATATATTATTACATTATATATGTATATTATTATTACGACTATAGGACGACTAGGATCGATCAATTACTTGAAATGAAAAGATTCAAAAAAAAATTATAATCGACAAAAAAAATTGTTAATGGATTTAAGATCCATTATATTATACGTATAAATTAAATTAATTTAACTATGTAAAGATCCATTGTATTATACGTAGAACTAATAACAAAATCTCACAACATAATAATTGTACGGTTAATAATATTGTATCAATACATAATAATTACATGAAAAACCGTTTAGATATAATTTAATGCTTTATATACCATTTAAATATTAAAGTAATTTCAACAATATCATTTATGAATTTTAATGTAATTTCAAAAAAAACTATTAAATAGATTTCAACATTCAATCTTTATTTGAAATAATTAAAATGGTTGATAAAATTGTGTTATGGAACCGATTTTGGCTTTTTTTTTTTAAACATCTTTTAAACTACTAGACTATCTCATAAAAAATATTTAAAATAATTATAATTTATACATTTTATTAAAATCAAAAATTCAATTGACATAACCAAACTTAGGGGACGTTTGATTCAAATTTATCAATCGAAATGGTAATGGGTTTGATTATAGGGTCAAAAGGAATGAGAATCAAAATTCCATTATCAGTGTTTGGTTCAAATTTCGGAATGAATATGATTATAATTGATAATGTTTGTTTCAATCAGCATTAGTAATGGGAATCAAATAAATTTCCAGTTTTACCCTTCGTAGTTAATGCATTAAAAATTATTAAAAAAATACTATCTCTATTTTTTTAAATAACATATATGTTAAAATTATTGCAAAAGATATTTTAATTAGATCTATAATCAGATTTCTTGTTCCTCTTGTAGAGCTATTACAATCCATCCACTGGATCAAGATTTTATTTGTAAGATTTCCAGATTTCTCGTTCATCTGACCATGTGAGATGTTGAATTTTCGATTTTGTTCGAGGAACCAGATGGTTGCAAGGACTGCAATTGAGCCTCCAGAAGAATGCCCTGCGAACACGATCTGCTTTTTTTCAGAAGCAGCTCGTTGCACCTGTAGGTTGAAAATTCAATCCAATGATTCCATGTTGCGCAAGAAAAAAATATGAAAATTTCATTGTGGCAAAGAACAAACAGGTGATGGGCAAGTAAACCAAATAGACTAGCTTACAATCTCAGCAAGTGATTATTCGCTACCAGAATCTGTAAAAACTTGGGATTTTTATTCTCACTTACAATCACAGAGAGTAAGATCTTTTCAAATTATTAAGCCTGAAAAGTTTGGAAAAGATGAGAAAAACTCGAAGCGATTACTTCTAGACAAAAATCTGGACAAAAGTTGGGTTTTTTTTAAAAAAAATCAGAAATAGGTCACCTCAGTTGAAAGCGGAGAAATCTCGAGCAGATTTTTGAAGAAGCGGAGAAAGGCTCCGTTTCCGGCGGCGGCGGCGTCGTTCCTGACGCTCTTGATGGAGGGGAAGAGGGCGGCATCGATGTTGGTTTCGCCGAAGTGGGAGCGGGCGTCGGGGAGGATCCAGTCGTCGGAGGACCAGGAGGCGGGAAAGGCGAAGACGGCGGAGTCAGCGGAGTGGTGGCGGAGGAAAGGGGAGGAACGGGAGTGATTGGCGGCCATGGAGAGGGAGCAGCAGAGGGGGATTAGGGTTCGCCATCTGGAGTCGCTTAGCATGGTGTCGACGAGGCCGTGACGAGAGCTGTCCTTCTTTGCCATTTCTTAGCATGGTGTCGACGTTCGGCGTCAGCGTCATTCGAGAGCGGCATCGCCTTCGTTCGAAAGGAGCTGCAAACAGCGGAGAGGTGCGATTGGAAATATTAGGTTAAGGGCACTTTTGGTATTAAGGGGAAATGTTGATTACTGCAAATAAGGGAATAGATGATTGAAGGGGTGGGATACGGGAATGAACTATTACCCACTAATCAAGAATCATTCCCTTATTTTTATTCCCATTCTTGTAAACCAAACACTAACATTATTGTTATTCCCATTCCCTACTTGTATTCCCCCAAACCAAACGCCCCTTAATGCTTTTATATCAATATCAACGACTTTTAATGTAATTTCAAAAAATTATATACCATTCAATTTTTATTTAAATTAAAATGGTTGATCAGTATGCAATCCAATGAAAACATAAATTCTTGTATGTTGATAAATGACTTGAAATAATACAACTAAAATAACAAATGAGCATAAAATTCTAAATAATTGAATATTAAATAAATTATTTTTAACTAAGATCGTAGTAAAAATAACTATGATATAAATTTATGCTCTAATTTTTGTTATGAAATGGATTTTAACTTGAAAAGAGTTCACCATCTTTTAAACTATTAGATTATTTCATAAAAACTATTTAAAATAAATATAATTTATACATTTTATTAAAATCAACAATTCAATTCACATAATCAAATAAAAGAATAATTATTATAAACTCAGTATTAAAATAAATAAGCATTTAATTATTTAAAAATAATTTTAACTAATAACAAAATTTTATCAACATAATCATTGTAAGGTTAATAATATTATATCAATACTTAATAATTATATCACAAACCATTTAGATATAATTTAATGCTTTATATACATAACATTTAAATCTTAAAGTAACTTTTAACTTTTTTTTAAAAAAAAATCATCTTCTAAACTATTACTAGACTATCTCATAAAATTTATTTAAAATAATTATAATTTATACATTTTATTAAAATCAACGATTCAGACATATCCAAACTTAATGATTTTATTTCAATATCAATTAATGTAATTTCAAAAAATTATATACTATTTATTTTTATTTAAATTAAAATGGTTGATAAAATTGTCTAAATATAATCATCAAGCTACGATAGTAATAAGATTTATTACTATGGGCTCAAGTTCAGTATGCAATCCAATAAAAACATAAAATCTTGTATGTTGATGAGTGACTTGAAATAATACAATTAAAATAATAAATGAACATAAAATTTAAATAATTAAATTTTAAATAAATTATTTTTAACCAAGATGATAGTAAAAATAACTATAATATAAGTTTATGTTATAATTTTTTGTTATGAAATGGATTTTAACTTTAACTATTAGCTTATCTCATAAAAACTATTTAAAATAAATATAATTTATACATTTTATTAAAATCAACAGTTCAATTCACATAATCAAATAAAAAAAATTATTATTATAAACTCAGTATTTAAATAAATATGCATATAATTATTTAAAAATAATTTTAACTAATAACAAAATTTTATCAACATTATCATTGTAAGGTTAATAACATTATATCAATACTTAATAATTATATCACAAACCATTTAGATATAATTTAATGCTTTATATAACATTTAAATCTTAAAGTAATTTCAATAATATCATTTATGACCTTTAATGTAATTTTAAAATTATATACCATTCAATTTTTATTTAAATTAAAATGGTTGATAAAATTGTCTAAATATAATCATCTAAATAGTAATAAGATTTCATAACTAATAAAGTTATTTAAATACAATTACCTAGATATTATTAGGATTTACTAACTTTATCCTACACACTGCCCATTCAACATTTTTTTTCATTAAGTCAATAGTTGATATTATTAATATTAAAATATGCTTTTCCTAATGCATTTGATTTCCAAATGAGTAATTAGTTCAACAAATTTTGGGATCATTTTCCAATATATGTAAAATACCTTATTAGGTGTAAGAATTCTCTATACAAAGGATTATTGCGTTCGGAGAAAATATGTCTTATAATTATTAGTCCGTAATTTACGGTGAAATTGATAATACTGGACCATTTTTGATAAAGGATTCTTTCATCTATAACATTTTTCATACAAATTGCAAGTCCTATAAGTAATTCATTTTCAAACTAATATTACTATCCTTAGAACATGTACGATTAGAAAAATTACGAAGCAAGCTAATAAAAATATAGATTTTCTATCATGATGAGTGACTTGAAATAATACAATTACAAATCTAAATGAACATAAAACTCTAAATAAGTAAATTATTTTTAACCCTAAGATTAAAGGAAAATTAATTCTAATATAGAGTTTTGCTTATGAAATTGATTTTAATTCAAAAAGTTGCTGAACACTTGTAGAAATTATAGAATTATAGGGGAATTTCATTGTTGAGCTTGTTTGTATTCGACCTAAGTCATTTCTTTCTTTCATAATTTACTATTAGTCAACCCATAATCAGTCATTTTCTAATCAATCCTCTTTTTTGAAAAAAGTAAATATTAGTTTTTTATCATAGTATTTATGCATGTAACATTTTTTATCTAATGAAAATTAAAATTTTAACCGAACCTAATTTTCAATTAAAATCAATTTCAAATGTAAGGATAATTAATAAGCTAGTACCTCAATTTAATTTGATGTTGATTAATTTTAAAACTTTGTAATTTATAATTGGATAATGTAAAAATTTTCAGAAATCAAATAAATTATTTTAAAAATATAATAGCAGCAGAGTGATCGAGCGCCTTTCCCTTCACTAGCTTCAGATGAAGAGCTCCACCGACCACGAGAGTGTGTCAATCCCCCAGGTCTCCTCGACGACGGTCGCTACGAGGCTGATTAACCACCGAGTGGAGGGGTAGTAGATGTTGGTTGCTACTCGGAAAACCTAGAGATTCCACTGTACAAAAATTTTGTACAAAGGTCTGAACCTTTTCCTAGCTACCATGTGTTCTTTTAAATTAAATTTTGGATCGCCTGCGGAACTTAACACGTTTGATCCAAAAATTAATCTATTCGTTCTTTTAGGTTTTGACTTGGGTCTCCTGCGGAACTTAACACGTTCGACCCAAATCATCTTAAGTTATTAATTCCATTAAATATTAATTTCCATAATTGGTTCCCAGTACTGACGTGGCGAGGCACATGGCCTTCTTGGATATGGGAGCAACCACCACCGACTAGACAAAATCTTTTATGGAAAGCTAATATTTAATTTCCTAAAATAACTTTAGGCTAACCGAAAAGAACAATCAAATAACAAGGGAAAGAAAAACAAAAGAACACTATATCGAAAACAAATTCGAAACTCTAGAATCGTATGCCTCTTGTATTTAGTATTATTTTCAAAAATAACTAGTATGATGCGGAAACAAAAATTACTAGTTATACCTTTTAGAAAGACCTCTTGATCTTCTACCGTATTCCTCTTCTAACCTCGGACGTTGTGTGGGCAACGATCTTCCGAGATGAGAACCACCAAGCACCTTCTTCTTCCTTACAAGTTTCGGCCATCAAAACTTCTCCTAGGATGAAGAGGTTCGGCCACCACCACCATGCTCCAAGGGATGCTAGAAAAGAGGCTTCTCCTTCTTCTCCTTCTTAGATCCGCCACCAAAGCTATCTCCACCATGAGAAGGTTTCGCCACACAAAGGAGAGGAGAGGAAAGAAAGGGCCGGCCACACCCAAGGAGAAGAGAGGAAAAATAGAATAGAGTCGTTCACCTTGAAGCCTCCTCTACCCCCTCTTTTATAATCCTTGGTCTTGGCAAATAAGGAAAATTTAATAAAAACTTCCTTAATTCTTTTTCCATTGAAAAGGAAAATTTATTTAATTTAAAATAATTTTCTCTTTTCAAATTATAATGGCCGGCCACTCTTCTCCCAAAAACAAGGAAAGTTTTAATTAAAACAAAAATTAAAACTTCCTAATTTGTTTCTAGAAATTTATAAAAATTTCTCCAATAATTTTAATCCCTTCATGATTGGTTAATAAAAAGAAATTTTATAAATTAAAATCTTTCTTTTAAACATGTGGATAATTTCCAAAAAGGAAAGTTATCTCTAAAAATTAAAATCTCCTTTCAATCTACAAATAAGGAAAGATATTAAATCTTTTCTTAATCTTTTGTAGAAACTAATAAAAGAGAATTTTTAATTTTTAAACTTTCTTTTAAATCATGAATATAATTAAAAGGAAAGTTTTTACCAAAATTAAAATCAACCTTTTAATCTACAAATAAGGAAAGAGATTTTAACTCTTCTCTTAATCTTTTGTAGAATCTTATAAAAGGAAGGATTTAAATTTTTAAACTCTCTTTTAAATTATATTATCCACATAAAAAAATTTTAAAATTAAAATTCCTTTTTATTTTAATAGGGACGACCACATGAATTCACCCATGAACATACCCATGGTCGGCCATAGCTTGGTCTCCAAGCTAGCTTGGTCTCCAAGCTAGCTTGGCCGGCCCCTATAGGATGGGTAAGAAGGTGGGTATAGTACTCTATAATTAAGAGGCTACGATAGGGACCGAGAGGAGGAATTGGTTTTGGTCTCCCGATAAAATTAAGCATCCCGTGTTCGCCCCGAACACACAACTTAATTTTATCAATAATAATTCATTCCACTAGAGAATTATTATTGAACTACCGCACCAATCCCAAATTACATTTTTGGGCTCCTTCTTATTATGAGTGTGTTAGTCTCCCTGTGTTTAAGATATCGAATGTCCACTAATTAAGTGAGTTACTGACAACTCATTTAATTAATATCTAAATCCAAGAGTAGTACCACTCAACCTTATTATCATGTCGGACTAAGTCCACCTGCAGGGTTTAACATGACAATCCTTATGAGCTCCTCTTGAGGACATTATCAACCTAGTATCTCTAGGACACAGTTTCCTTCTATAATCAACAACACACACTATAAGTGATACCATTTCCCAACTTATCGGGTTTGTTGATTCATCGAACTAAATCTCACCCATTGATAAATTAAAGAAATAAATATCAAATATATGTGCTTGTTATTATATTAGGATTAAGAGCACACACTTCCATAATAACCGAGGTCTTTGTTCCTTTATAAAGTCAGTATAAAAGAAACGACCTCAAATGGTCCTACTCAATACACTCTAAGTGTACTAGTGTAATTATATAGTCAAGATAAACTAATACCTAATTACACTACGACCTTCTAATGGTTTGTTCCTTTCCATTTTGGTCGTGAGCTACTGTTTATAATTTATAAGGTACTGATAACATCATTTTCTGCATGTGACACCACATACTATGTTATCTACAATTAAATGAACAACTACAAACAAATGTAGACAATTTGACCAAATGTGATTCTTTATTCATAATAAATATTTATACCAAAAGCTAGGCTTTTAGTATACACTCTAACAATCTCCCACTTATACTAAAAGACTAAGCTTCCATATATGCTGCCATACATCTGATTCTCATGCCTTTCAAAAAGCTCTTGCCTTAAGGACCTTAGGTTATCATCTGATGAAATCTAGGCGGCAACAACTTCTCCTCGTTATACAATTTCTCGTATTGGGTAGTACTTGCGCTCTATTGTGTTTACTTGCCTTATAGACTCATGGTTTCTTCGAGTTGTTACTGCACCATTATTATTACAATAAATTGTAATAATCTTTGGACAAACTAGAAATCATATCTAAGTCTATCTTGAGGTAATTAAGTCATTCAGCTTTTATGGCTACCTCAGAGGCTTGCCATATACTCAGCTTCTATGGTGGAGTCTAGAAAAACACCTATGCTTATCACTCTTCCATAGTTATGACTTTTCCTCCTAAAGTAAACACAAAACCCCGAGGTCGACTTATTATTGTCCCTATCCGATTGAAAGTTAAAATCCGTGTAACCCACAGGGACCAAATTAACTGCCTTGTAAGCTAGCATATAGTCTCTAGCGCCTCTAAGGTACTTTAATATATGCTTTACTGCAGTCCAATGTCCTTGTCTAGGGTTACTTTGATATCCGCTAACTATGCCCTTGGCAAAACAGATTTCTGATCTCGTGCATAGCATACATTAGGTTGTCTAACTGCCGAAGTATAAAGAACTGCCTACATGTCCTCAATCTCCTTTGATGTCATCGGAGACATCTCTTTAGATAAAGACACTCCATGCTTAAAAGGTAAGAAACCTTTCGAGGAGTTTTGCATGCTTAAAACGAGCAAGGATTTTCCGATGTATCAAGCTTGGGATAAGTAAAATATATTTTTTCTTTCGATCCCTTATTACTTTGATCTCAAAAATATATACATTCTCCCAAGTCCTTTATATCGAATTATTTGGACAACCATACCCTTACTTCTGACAACATTTTGATATTGTTTCCAACTACCAAAAATGTTATCTACGTATAGTACAAGAAATACCACCACGTTTCCATCACACCTTTTGTATACACAAGACTTATCCGTTTACTCAATAAATCCATAGGTCTGGATTACTTTGATAAACCGGATGTTCCAAGACCTTGAAGCTTTGCCTCAGTCCATAGACAAGATGCTCTTAGCCCTTTGCAATGAACCCTTCTGATTGCTTTATATGGATGCTTTCATCAAGACTTCCATTAAGGAATGCTGTCTTGACATCCACTTGCCAAATAGATAAAAGAATCTGGATAGACTTAAGCATGACTACCAGTGAAAAAGTTTCCTTTTTCATCAAGCCTTGCTTTGAAAGTTACTACCTTCCTTTCTATCCCTCTTTTTCTATTATAGACCTTTTTACACCCAAAGGCTTTTACACCGTTTGGTGGTTTTACAAGCTTCCAGATTTTATTAGAATACATATATTCTAATTCTGATATTCATTACTCTTTGCCAAGATGTTGCATCTTTATCTTGGAGTGTTTCGTCATATGTCCGGAGATCAGGTTCATGTCCTCCAGGGATCGAGTCCAAAAACTCTCCCAAAACATGAATCTTTTTAGGTTGCCTAACACCCTCCCACTACGACAAGACACTTTCTGCAATTGTGTATCATTTGTGATACGTGTTGCAGTTTCCTTGTGGTATCTCATCTTGTACAGTTGGTACTAGATTAGACATGTCTTTTATTATTTCCTTAAGAACACATTTTCTTATGGGCACATGGTTTATTACATAGTCCTTTTCTAAAAATCGGTCATTGATGCTAACAATGACCTTCTGATGTTTAAGACTATAAACCTACTTTCATTTCTCTAGGATAACCCACAAACAAGTGAATTCCTGTCCAACTTATCATTGTCTCTCTTCAGCATATGTGCTGGACTACCCAAATCCGAATATGCTTCAAAATAGATTTACGCCTATTCAGCAATTCTATATGAGTAGAGAGTTCTGACTTTGGAAGGTACTATGTTCACTTCCGTTTCCAGAGTATATCCTTAAAATGAATTTGGTAAAATAACTCATCATCAATCTACTTATTTCCATAAGAGTCCTATACCTTCTTTCTACTACATCATTCTGTAGAGGTGTATCAGGTGCAGTTAGTTTGGATTGAATCCCTACTTCTGATAAGTGACTCCTAAATTCTCACAAGAGGTACTTGCCACTATGATCTCACCATAGTGTCTTTTTACTTTATCGTTTCTCCTCATCAGCCTAGTACTCTTTGAACTAATCAAAGTACTTAGTCTTGCGGTACATTAAGTAAATTTATTTGTATCTTGAATAGTTGTCTATAAAATAGACGAAATATTCAATACTACCTCTTGTCTGGATAGTCATAGGATCACACAAATCAGAATGAACCAATTTCAACATATCTTTGACTCCATACCCCTTAGACTTGAAAGCTTCTTGGTTATTTTTCCTTCCAAGTAAGACTCGTAGGTTGGAAAGATTTCCACTACTAATGAACCCAAAAGTTCATCAGCTACCAATGAATCATACTCAAGTTAATATAACCTAGCCTTAGATGCCAAAGATATAATTAGTTCATTTCCGAAGGTTGCTTTCTCTTAAAGTTAGAAGATGCGTTATTAATTTCTATTTGTTGCATCGTGGGAGTTATTGGATTATAAATTTTCAACCAACATACCAGAATAGATAACTTCCCTATTTTTCTTGATAACAACTTTGTTATCAAAATAGACACAATATCTATTCTATAATAGTTTAGAAACTGAAATCAGGTTCTTTCTAAACTTAGTATGTAAAGACAATTTCTAATAATCCATATTTTATTCCTATTAGAGAATAAATCTCTCCCACTGCAACAGCTGCTATTTTTTGCAGTAATGCCTATGTGGACGGTGTTTTATTTTCATTTAGTTGTCGGGTTTCCTGGAACCCTGCAATGAATTGCAGACATGATTAATGGCATCTGTATCTACACTCCAAGTTCTGGTAGATAACACCACTAGACATGTTTCAACTAATGGATTAAATACACCTAAATTGTTCTTAGTTCTAAGAGGACAGTCTACCTTAATGTCCAAATCCTATTTCCAATCAATTATTATTGGGACCACTAAGTCTATCCTAAAGTATATCAGCTGGGGATTGACCATCATCCTAAGAATCACAAAAATATTTGGTTAAGATCAACTCCTTAAAAATCCCTATGAATTTTGTATGCCACGTTAGTGTGGACGTATACAAAATCAAAGAGGAGATTTTATCCATTAATTTTATTATCTTGTCAACTTTACTTTATGACGAATAAAATTAATAGTTGATCTGTCTTTGATCAAATATTTGGTCAAAAACTTTTGAATTTAAAAAATATTGATTCCTCAAACAATATTATTTAAATTCACCAACACCTCAAACACCGTGAATTTTGCATGCCACGTTAGTGTGGACGTATACAAATTCAACATTTGTAAAAGGAGGGTTTTAACCCATTAACTTTATTATCTTGTCAACCTAACTTTTTGACAGATAAAATTATAGTTGGTATCATTTGGTCACACAAATAATAGCAGTGACTCCGATGGGGAGGATACTGTTAGATGTGTCTAAGTGTATACCATTACTTGACACTAAGTCCATTAATAAGATTATGCCCCTTCCGTTGGGGAAGATCACACGCTCTTAATTAACTTCCTATAGTCATCCAAAAATGGAAGTATGTTCTAGTGATCCACAAACAAGCTCATCCGTTATGGAGGAAGGCACTCAGAGCCAACGCGCAAGCTTGTTTGCATCACTTACAAACCAGTAATGGAGACCATGGGATTTACTTAAAAATCCCTCTCCCACTTAGTTATTTATAAATGAGGAATTTTAACTATGCTAGTCTACCTAACATGATACTAACAAGCACACACAACACAGCATAAAAAGCAATAAATAGAAAAACAAAATTTCAACTATTATGGCTTTTATCTATTACTATCCTCCGTGTGTCGCCAACCCTAGCTGCTGCCATCTTTGGCCACCGCCACCGGGTCTAGTTGTCGCATCCATCTTGCTCCTTGTTCCGCTGCGCCTCTGGTCCTCAAAAGGTTCCACGCCTTGCAAGATTCGATCCGCGACATAAATAGAATTTTACATTTTGATCCTATATTCCTCGAAGGAATGTACATGTAAACTAGATCGAACATAAAATAAAATTTACATCCATCGATCCTATATTCCATAAAAGGAATGTACATGTAACTAGATCAAAAAAAAAAATAAAATCCTAATAAAATTAAATACAACTCCTGCTGTATTTTATAATACAATCATGCACACACAATAAAATGCCCTTGACATGTCCAAGGGTCCAATCACACACATAATAACTATAAGCCATAATAGTTGGATCCTGCATCCACAAAGTTAGCACATCCTACTATTAACCTGCCTAAATTATGTATGACATGTGCATAATTAAACTAATACCAAATACACAGAGGCAAAACCTTAGCTCTGATACCAATTGTTGGTTGCTACTCGGAAAACCTAGAGGTTCCACTGTACAAAAATTTTGTACAAAGGTCTGAACCTTTTCCTAGCTACCATGTGTTTTTTTAAATTAAATTTTCAATCGTCTGCGGAACTTAACACGTTTGATCCAAAACTTAATCTATTCGTTCTTTTAGGTTTTGACTTGGGTCTCCTGCGGAACTTAACACGTTCGACCCAAATCACCTTAAGTTATTAATTCCATTAAATATTAATTTCCATAATTGGTTCCCAGTACTGACGTGGCGAGGCACATGACCTTCTTGGATATGGGAGCAACCACCACCGACTAGACAAAACCTTTTATGGAAAGCTAATATTTAATTTCCTAAAATAACTTTAGGTTAACCGAAAAGAACAATCAAATCACAAAGGAAAAAAAAATAAAAAAACACTATATCGAAAACAAATTCGAAATTCTAGAATCGTATGCCTCTTGTATTTAGTATTATTTCCAAAAATAACTAGTATGATGCGGAAACAAAAATTACTAGTTATACCTTTTAGAAAGACCTCTTGATCTTCTACCGTATTCCTCTTCTAACCTCGGACGTTGTGTGGGCAACGATCTTCCGAGATGAGAACCACCAAGCACCTTCTTCTTCCTTACAAGTTTCGACCATCAAAACTTCTCCTAGGATGAAGAGGTTCGGCCACCACCACCATGCTCCAAGGGATGCTAGAAAAGAGGCTTCTTTTCTCTCCTTCTTCTCCTTCTTAGATCCGGCCACCAAAGCTATCTCCACCATGAGAAGGTTTCGGCCACACAAAGGAGAGGAGAGGAAAGAAAGGGCCGGCCACACCCAAGGAGAAAAGAGAGGAAAAATAGAATAGAGTCGTTCACCTTGAAGCCTCCTCTACCCCCTCTTTTATAATCCTTGGTCTTGGCAAATAAGGAAAATTTAATAAAAACTTCCTTAATTCTTTTTCCATTGAAAAGGAAAATTTATTTAATTTAAAATAATTTTCTCTTTTCAAATTATAATGGCCGGCCACTCTTCTCCCAAAAACAAGGAAAGTTTTAATTAAAACAAAAATTAAAACTTCCTAATTTGTTTCTAGAAATTTATAAAAATTTCTCCAATAATTTTAATCCCTTCATGATTGGTTAATAAAAAGAAATTTTATAAATTAAAATCTTTCTTTTAAACATGTGGATAATTTCCAAAAAGGAAAGTTATCTCTAAAAATTAAAATCTCCTTTCAATCTACAAATAAGGAAAGATATTAAATCTTTTCTTAATCTTTTGTAGAAACTAATAAAAGAGAATTTTTAATTTTTAAACTTTCTTTTAAATCATGAATATAATTAAAAGGAAAGTTTTTACCAAAATTAAAATCAACCTTTTAATCTACAAATAAGGAAAGAGATTTTAACTCTTCTCTTAATCTTTTGTAGAATCTTATAAAAGGAAGGATTTAAATTTTTAAACTCTCTTTTAAATTATATTATCCACATAAAAAAATTTTAAAATTAAAATTCCTTTTTATTTTAATAGGGACGACCACATGAATTCACCCATGAACATACCCATGGTCGGCCATAGCTTGGTCTCCAAGCTAGCTTGGCCGGCCCTATAGGATGGGTAAGAAGGTGGGTATAGTACTCTATAATTAAGAGGCTACGATAGGGACCGAGAGGAGGAATTGGTTTTGGTCTCCCGATAAAATTAAACATCCCGTGTTCGCCCCGAACACACAACTTAATTTTATCAATAATAATTCATTCCACTAGAGAATTATTATTGAACTACCGCACCAATCCCAAATTACATTTTTGGGCTCCTTCTTATTATGAGTGTGTTAGTCTCCCTGTGTTTAAGATATCGAATGTCCACTAATTAAGTGAGTTACTGACAACTCATTTAATTAATATCTAAATCCAAGAGTAGTACCACTCAACCTTATTATCATGTCGGACTAAGTCCACCTGCAGGGTTTAACATGACAATCCTTATGAGCTCCTCTTGAGGACATTATCAACCTAGTATCTCTAGGACACAGTTTCCTTCTATAATCAACAACACACACTATAAGTGATACCATTTCCCAACTTATCGGGCTTGTTGATTCATCGAACTAAATCTCACCCATTGATAAATTAAAGAAATAAATATCAAATATATGTGTTTGTTATTATATTAGGATTAAGAGCACACACTTCCATAATAACCGAGGTCTTTGTTCCTTTATAAAGTCAGTATAAAAGAAACGACCTCAAATGGTCCTACTCAATACACTCTAAGTGTACTAGTGTAATTATATAGTCAAGATAAACTAATACCTAATTACACTACGACCTTCTAATGGTTTGTTCCTTTCCATTTTGGTCGTGAGCTACTGTTTATAATTTATAAGGTACTGATAACATCATCTTCTGCATGTGACACCACATACTATGTTATCTACAATATAAATTAAATGAACAACTACAAACAAATGTAGACAATTTGACCAAATGTGATTCTTTATTCATAATAAATATTTATACCAAAAGCTAGGCTTTTAGTATACACTCTAACAGTAGAGACGTAGAGGTAGAGGAGCGCGACGGAGACACCCACCGCCCCGGCGACAGCCTCGGCCATCGCAGCGGCGTTGAAGAAGAAGGTACTAGGGAGCACAAGGCCGAGGGTTAGGAGGAGAACGTAGAGGCGGGTGACTAGGGTTTGGTAATAGCGGCGGGCGATCTGGCGGAGGAGCTGAGAGGGGGATACACTGCCAGTGGCGCCGTAGGTCATGGCGAGTGCGAAGAGGGCAGCGAGGGTGAGGAAGAGGGGGGCGACACAAGCGATGACGGGAGGTCAACGAGGAGTGCGCAGCGTTGGTCGACGAGTGCGGAGGTCGAAGGTGGACCGCAGCGGAGTAGGTGGGTAGTGTTGGCCTAAAATCGGATAGGATAGCACACCCAAAGCACACAACACACAAGAAGAATAGGACAAATAGAAGTTTAACTTATGAAAGAAAACCTTACATCGAGATACTTTCTACATGTCTCTACGACCCTTTAAATACACCACAAATGATAAGAGCAAAGACTATGAGATCCATGAAAATAGGATCGGCTAGGACTAGATCCATAAAAATATGAAGACCGAGTAATAAGAAATTATCAAGAAAATAAAAAAATAAACTAGCGACGTGGGGATTTAACCTTATCATGTCTGGATTATTTTCTCACATTACTCCCCCTAATCCTGACATGGTTGTAAATCACGGACGCCGAGTAGTTGTCGCATGGCAGGTAACTTCACTCCTGGCAATGCTTTAGTTAACGCATCGGCTAGTTGTTCTCCGATATTAACGAACTCGACCACAATCTGTCCCCTTTCAATACATTCTCTGATAAAATGAAATCTTGTATCTATATGCTTGCTTCGATCATGGAATACCGGATTCTTCATGAGAGATATGGCAGATTTGTTGTCAACAAACACAGTTACTGGTTTTGGCTCTACACCGGTTAATTCGCTGGCAAAGCTCCTCAATCACAAAGCATGCAGGCTGCAGTTGCGGCTGCCATGAACTCTAGCTCACACGATGAAAGCGCCATTGTCTTCTGGGTCTGTGAATTTCAGGACACCAAACTTTCATTAAAATAGAAAGTCATTCCACTTGTGCTTTTCCTCCCATCGAGATCGCCGGCTAAATCACTGTCCGAGTAGCCGAATATACCAATTTCCTGGGGTCCCTTTATGTAAACAAGCCCAAAATATATTGTACCTTTCAAATACCTGAGAATATGTTTAACCGCCTTGTGATGCATGATTGTAGGTCTTTCCATATATCTGCTCGTCATCCCGATAGAATATGACAGGTCCGGCCGTGTGTGTAGCAAATATCTTAGACAACCAATAATGCGTCTGTACTCCATGGTGTCAACTGGAGTCCCTTCCAAGTCCTTATGCAACTGTGTCTTGGGTTCTATAGGATGCTTTGTGGCATTGCAGTTTGCCATCTTGAACTGAGACAGAATTTTCTTGGCATAAATTGATTGTCTAAGTAAAATTCGGCTCTTCTGTTGCTCCACTTCAATCCCTAAATAGTAGGAGAGAAGACCCAAATCATTCATCTCAAATTTTGTCATCATTTGTTGTTTGAACTTGTTGATTTTCTCTGTGCTACTTCCTGCTACGATGCATGAGATCGTCGACATATACTCCAACAAGTATACTTGCTTCTCCTTCACCTCTTGTATATACTGCATGTTCTTAAGTATATTTTTTGAAGCTAAGCTCTTTCAGACTCCTGTTCAAACGCATGTTCCAAACTCGTGGAGTTTGCCACAGCCCATAGAGGGCCTTGGACAACCTGTATACCTTATGTTTATGATTTTGTACTAAAAACCCTTCTGGTTGAGTGACATATATTTCTCCTTCTAACTCTCCGTTAAGGAATGTTGACTTCACATCTAAATGGTGTACCTTCCAGCTTTGATTTACCGCAAGCATAAGAGTGACTCGAATAGTGTCAAGTCTAGCGACAGGCGCAAACACTTCTTCAAAGTCGATGCCTTGTCTTTGTACATAACCTTTAGCCACTAATCTTGCTTTGTGCTTAACGACTTTCCCATCTGAATCTTTCTTCAATTTGAACACCCACTTTAGGTCGATAGGCTTGTGGCCTAATGGGAGCTCAGTTAGGTTTCAGGTATTGTTCATCTCAATAGATTTCAGCTCTGTCTCCATTACTTCGTACCAGCAAGCCTTGGTTGCAGCTTCTTAATAACATGTCGGCTCTTCAGATATCACCATCATCACCTCACCCTCTTCTTCATCAATACCAACCACTTCCTTAGTGTTAGCGTAGATAACAGCAATGGATCTAAAACGGACTGGTCCTTCATAAGACTCGGGTGAGTTTGTTATCGAAGGCGAGGAAGCTGTATGAGTGTTCGATGATGGTGTAGATGGATTTGACGCTCCTGTCATAAGTGTCGCAGCTACTGCCGGTGTTGTGACATCTTCCGCTGTAGCCTCAATGTCTGCTGCAACAATCACCTCATCGGTGCCGAATGCATCCACCACCATAAACTCTGGTACCTTTTCTTCATTGTTGGCACCTGTATTCCATGTCCATTCACAATTTTCTCAAAATATCACATCTCTACTTACTTGTAGCTTGTCATGCCTTGGATCAAATAGACGATGAGCTTTGCAACCTTCCTCGACACCCAAGTATACCATGGGTGACCTTCTGTTGTCAAGTTTCTTGAGGTGAGGGGCTGTATTTTTCACATATGCAACACAACCGAACACTCTCAAGTGGGTGAGATGTGACTTTCTCCCAATCCAAGCTTCAAATGGCGTGCACTCTCCTAGCGCATTAGTTGGGAGATGGTTTAACAGATAGACAGCATGTCTAACCGTCTCTCCCCAGAACCTTGCCTGCATATGTGTACCCTTGAGGAGAGATCTTGCCATGGCCATCACGATGCGATTACGACGCTCCACAACACCATTTTGTTGGGGTGTGTAGGGAGCCGTGAGATGTCGCTTGATTCCTTCATTTTCACAAAACTGAGTGAACTCCGTGGATGGAAACTTGTCGCCCCGGTCTATCTAGAGTGTTTTGATCTTGTATTCAGTCTTGTTCTCCGTCAATAATTTGAACTTCTTGAATGCTCGGAATGCATCATTCTTTGCTGCCAATATAAACACCCACATCCATATTGTGAAATCATCAACAATCAGAAGGAAGTATTTGTTACCGGCTAGTGTACATGGTGAGATTGACCCACAAATATCAACATGGATAAGTTCCAACAGCTTCTCCGCTCTAAAGTTTGCTTGGCACGGGAATGACGACCTTGCATGCTTGGCGATCACACACACCTCGTAAAGCTTGTTCAGCTGAGGCAATAGAGGCACATCAACCACCAATTTTTTCTCCCCTAACAACTTTAAGTCATGGAAATTGACATGTCTGAGCCTTGTATGCCATAACCAGGTTGGGTCTTCTAGGCTTGCTAGGAGACAGACTTGCTTGAATGTCTTCAAGGTTATCTTGTACAAGCGATTTTGTGTTCGCTTTACCAGCATCAAGAGCTTCCCGCTCCTATCAATCACCTTCATGGTATCTCTTTCTATGTGCACCTCGTTCCCAGTTTCTGTCAATTGACCGAGACTTATGATTTTACTACAAAGTTTCGGAATGTAGTATACCTCGTGGAGAGCCTTCCGATCGTCGTTCTTGCATTCAAACACAACCGTCCCCTTGCCCATGATCTCAATGGTTGATCCATCGCCAAACCTCATCCTCCCGGTGATGGTTTCATCTAGTTCTTGAAACTTCTCGTGATGGGCAGTCATGTGGTTACTGGCACCGTTGTCAAAGTACCAGACGTCTTTATCTCCTTTATTAACGTCGCGGTATATCTCCGGTAGCAACCTATCTTCACTGAGCATAATGGTATCCTGCCGCTCACGCCTAGTGTCAGGCTCCTCGTGGGACACGGTCATCATCAGTGCTGGCTCTTCATCGGTGGCGCAAGTGAGGTGAGTCTCATTATCATGACGCTAGTTGTAGCATTCGGACGCATAATGTCCTATTTTTTCACAATTGAAACACTTTATACGGCTTTTGTCACGAGTGCCTCTGCCGTTGCTGCTAGTGCCTCCTGTATTGTCTTGGCTCGGCGTACTACGACCACGACCACGACCATGCCCCTGTCCACGCCCACGCCATTTTTCACGACTAGGGTTGCTGGACCCACGCCCCTTGCCTCCTGACGAAGTGTCCACGTTGCTCCCCTTCTATCGCATTTGCTATTCGGCATGAGTAAGTAGGAGCCCACCTTCAGTGCCGTTGGTGTTGCCGCGTAATCGTAGTGTTCGTTCCTCGTACACCTTCAGTCGCCCAATAGTCTCCTCAAATGGTATCGTCTCAAGATCGTGAAACTGCTCAATACCAGCAATAATAAGGAAGAACTTATCAGAGACAGAATCAAGCTACTTCTTTACCAAAGAGGAATCTTCAAGCGTGGCACCAAGAGTGGAGAACTTGCTGCTCATGGAGCTGAGTATGCTAGCAAACTCATCAATCGTCTCGGTCTCCTTCATCCGGAGGGCGTCAAACTCGCTCTTCAACGTTTGTACGCGTGCCTTCTTCACCCGATCACTACCAAGGTACCTCGTCTTGAGGCTGTCCCAGACTTCTTTCGTCGTCTTCTTTTTTGCAATCTGGAGAAGGATGTTTCGGGGATACATTGCAAGATGTATGCACGCGCCTTTTTGTCCTTCTTTATATCTACTTGGGCTCCTTCATCTGTCTCCACCGCCTCCCAGACTCCTTGGGCATCAAGAATCGCCTCTGTCTTTATTGCCCACACATTGTAATTATGAGGGTTTAGCATCGGATAGGGAAATGACACTCCGCCGTTCTCCTTCGCAGCAACTTGTGGGATGCCAGACATTTTTGTGGAATCGTGGATTCTTGGGTGTTCTATAATGCCAAAGCTCTGATACCAGATGTTGGCCTAGAATCGGATAGGATAGCACACCCAAAGCACACAACACACAAGAAGAATATGACAAATAGAAGTTAAACTTATGAAAAAAAATCTTACATCGAGATACTTTCTACACGCCTCTACGACCCTTTAAATACACCACAAATGATAAGAGCAAAGACTACGAGATCCATGAAAATAGGATTGGCTAGAACTAGATCCATAAAAATAGGAAGACCGAGTAATAAGAAATTATCAAGAAAATAAAAAAAAACTAGCGACGTAGGAATTTAATCTTATCATGTCTGAATTATTTTCTAACAAGTAGAAGAGGTCAAGGAGGGGAGCAGAGATGGAGTAGGCGGAGAGGTATAGCTAGGGATGAAGTGGAGAGAAGCGCGAGGGGGAGGATGATGATGGAGGGTGCCACTGTGACGGGGAGCAGGAGAGCTCGCTAGATGATCTGTAGGAAGGTGAGTGGATCAGATGAGGAAGGAGAGCCGACGTCGGATGTTGCGGCCATGGAATTGGAGGTTCAAAGTGAATAGGAGACGAAGAGGGAAGTCGAAGGTGGTGGATCAAGCGAAAGCAATCATCCATTAATTAATCGTTGCTAATTTTAATCCGATATAATCTAAGCATCAATTACATTTACTCAGGCAAGAGTAACAAGACGATTTGGATTTCTAGGGTTTCAACTACTCATGATCGATGCGTCCGAAAGAAAAAAAATGATTAATTAGATTGGATAACTTCGAGCATGGGGTAATCGGCTCGATCCCACTAAAGTTTCCTACCGATCATCAGGATAAATCGGAAATCGCTCACAACGGTTAGCCCAAGAGGCCAACATCCTTTAGTTGCGTGTCCCATTTGGAGGAAATTTTTTTATAAATTTATTATAACTGGAGTTCGAACCATAAATATCTAGATGATAATTTGAATATCCTATTATTATACCATAATCCCGGGGCACGATGCAGAAGAAACACAATGGAGTGGGAGTCTTTTATCTGGATTGGATTAGGATTCTGTTCGCCAACCGACAATTGTTAGGGATCCGATTGCGGATTCCCTATACGAGTCTCTCACTCACACTCACACTCACACTCACACTCACAAACTCAGCTCACACAGCGCCGTCTCCGCTCTCCAAACCCTATTTCCCCATTTCGATCTCCCTATTAATCTCATCTCCGTTCTGGCATCGCCTTGAGTAGAGCAGATCGACTTAAATCCGAGTGACTATCCAAGAGAAACCGTCGGTTTTCTCTTTCGCCCTGCAAATTGCTCCCCATCCCTTGTCCTCCGGCCTTCTCCGGACACTACCACGGGCGACGCTGTAGGAATCGGCCTTCCCTGGCGTACTCCTCACCGCAGATCTGCGCCAGCTCTGGGATTCTGAATCAACGTCTTCTGCAACGCCTCTAACACCGATCTCTCTTCCTCTCTCGATCTGCGTTTTTTCTAATTCCCCAACGTCTCGCCTCATCATCACTGTCGTTTATTCAACTTTTTTGGCTTCTGGATTTTATTTTTCTTTGGATCCTGTTTTATTGCAGTAATTTATACAATTTGTGAAGTCTTAGTTTTCCGGCATTGGCTTGGTGGTGCTGGGTCAAAATCTTTTTCCCAGCAAACAGAAGCAACTCTTTTTTTTTTAGTATGATGCCTAGGCAAATATTGCGGGGTAAGAAATAAAGTAGGAAGCAAAGAACAATAACATACATCACGAGATGGGCAGGTCTTGTGATAATGAGTTGGTTGTTGTTGGCTTGGATCAAAAGGGAACAAAGAGGGCGTTGGGTTTGCGGTTGTGAGTTTTCTCTACTAACCATTGTGCTAAGTTACCAATTCATAGCACTGAGTTGGAATCAGGAGATCACTGACACAGTGAAGTATTTCTTTTTTGACTTAAAGGAGGCTCTTATGCTGGGTTTTGGTGTCTGGTAGTAGCTCTACTATCCCAACTAGAATTTAACTGCTCCAACATTGAATGACATGAAAAATCATATATGGCAGCACCACATCCAGCAGTAGCAGTTAGCAGTCGGTCAGATGGTTGGATTTTGTCCTCAAGGTCACAGTATCATCAGTGGAGTCTATTCTGTAAATGAGACTTCTATTAGCCACATTTCAGAAAAGAACAACAATATTTCGTGCATTTTATAACCATTATTGTCTGTCAAAGTGAAACTACAGTATGTGTATTGAAAAGAAAGGTTAGATGATGAATTGCTTTCCTTGACAAGAGCATTGATATAGTCTTGCTTTATGCTTTACAACTTGGACGATAGAACTTTTTGATGTACTATTTGGGTTTGAGAGATTCATCCAGTGTTTGCTCATTATATAAAATGTCGATGACTGGTTTTATTGAAGCGACACAAGTGGAAAACATGCTCATTAGATTGGAATGAACTTGAAATGGTGGAAGTTTATCAACCTTACCATGGATCAGTTTACTGTAGGGGCATTAGGTCTTCAATCTTAAATTAACAGTTGGGAAATAAAAACAAAAATCACATGGACCTCAAGTTGTTGCTAGTCTATTTTGACTCATGTGTTATGATATGCGACACTCCTGTTGGAGACTGAAAGTTAAAGTTGAATTTTGCAGGTATCAAACTTTATTGTGGAGTGAGATGTTCCAGCTTGGCCAGAGAAATGAAGATAAGTTGAGTATTATTTGGCTTACCCAGGGAACTTCAGGAAGAAGAAAAAAAACATTATATTCATTTTGTCTTTGGCATGGGAGGTATTGGAAAAATTAAGTGAGTAAAATTTTTCTCTTATATCTCAATTACAGTTTCTTAGTAGTGTTTTTAATATCAAAATTTTCAATTGCATTCAACTTTATGTTTAGATCACCAATCCTAAATTGAGCATATAAAAAAAATTAGGCTTGAAATTTTTTACCATATATTCTTATGCTGAAACAAATACATTGCACCCTTCTTTTTCAATGATTTTCCTTTTTGATGATCTCTTGTTGCTTCACTGTTTTTCAACGATTTCCTTTTTCAAGTTAGTGGATGAATAGTAGGAATAGGAATGATTGATCAAGTATGATGGATTATTGGATAAATTAAGATGTCAAATTATATTTGGTTTTGTACTGTCATTTTTTTTGGCCAGATAAATGTCCGTGGAGTTTGGAAGAAAGGGGAGTAAAGGTGTTTTGAAACAAGTCCTATATGTTCTTATTTTTGGATAATTTTTAATAAGTTTAACTTTCAAATGACGTCTATAGGTTGAGTTTTGTAATAATACAAGTTATTTATAGAGTTTAGGTTTATATTTGCTTATCCCTTTGTTTTGCTCTAATTTTTTTAATATATTGTAATTACTTTTATTGAAGTTTAAAACAAATCAATTCATGATGCTTAATTAATTCTCATTTTTTGCTTTATACCGATATTATGTGGGAGTTAAAGCTCATTTTCTGACATTAATTTGACACCACAATATCTAGTGGTTTATTATTAGTGCTTCGTCCTTGGGGTCGTAATATCGCGGTAGAATATTCAGGTTGTCATCCAGACACCTACGGTTTGAACTCCAGTTATGGTGTAGGAATTTTTTCTTCAAATGGGGAGCGTAATCAAAGGATGTTGGGCTTCTGGGCTTTTGAGCTGATAGTTGCGTGCGCTTTGCGCTTTTTGATTTATTCTGATGGTCGGTGAAAAATTTATGTGGGATTGAACCGGTCACCTCAGGGATAATTAACGAGGCTTATTAGAATTATCATTTTTTTATTATTAGTACTTCAATTTATATCTTTTATTGGTTTACCTTCTGAACATAAAGTTGCTTATTATTGCTTTTACCTTTTTAAATTATTTAATTAACAATACGAATTTTAAAATATCTTTTTCAATTATTTAATAGACAAAAGCTATTTTTTAATTATTGGCCACTATATCTAGTATCACCTTATATAATATTATTATAAAAAAAATAAAGGAGAAAAATATAACAACAAGTTTATTATAGCCATTCTATGTATGTTAATTAATTAGTTTATTAACTCTCAATTATTATTCAGGATAAAATTAAAAAAATAGGCTAATTAGTGATTAATTTAAAATATTAAAATATTAATCGCTATAATATAAATTTATTAAAATCATTAATGATTTATTATTTATTGATGTGGAGAGTTTTTAAAATATAGCAATTATCAATTAACTATTGTTTAAATTGTAGCTATCTATATTCAATAAAATAATTAAACACAATGTTATAATATGAAAAAAAATTAACCTATACTTTATCCAATTAATTAAAAAACAAAGACAAATAAAAAAATTAATTTATTTATTAAGAACGGTTAAGAAATAGTTTTATATTTTAATAAAAGGTAACATTTTGTGTTTATTATATGTATATCGGTGTAATTTTGAATAAATATTATAATACTCCACAATGATAGGTTTTGTTCTATAACATATTAATTAATTGAATTGATTCTGAGAGACTATAGATATATATAGAACACTACTCTCAATTGTTCCTAGTAAAATATTAATATTTAAGGATAATATTAATACATTGAGATTAGTATGCAGGTGAATTTATGACTTTATCTTAAAAGTCATTAATATAAGATATCTAACTTAACATATGAGTATATATTAGAGAATATTTACTTAACTTATCCGCCATAAAAATATTTTATGAATTGTTATATAAATCATAAGTGTCATAAATATTCTCATAGTAATTATTCGTATAGATAATCCTTTATCCAGAAGTCAATTCGATTATCTATATAAGAAGTTGTGTACTTTAGTAAAGTCGATTATAAAATAGTTCATTGGTATGCAATGAGTTATGTGAAGGGATATGAGTTGTGTATATGAAGTTTGTTTTTTTTATATAATGAAAGTGATATCTACAAGTCTCTTAATTATATAAGATTATGAAAATGCATTATCATGTACAAATAAGTTAATATTAGATATTAAGCTTATTTGATTAATAGATCAAAAATATATAGATTGATGAGAGGATATTGATGAGAGGATGACATAATTTATGTCTTGTAGATCAATTTAGATATCATTGATAAAGGACCAAGGTATACAATAAAATAGTCATAGATAAGTTAGGTCGGATTTATGACAATTTCGGCATTTGGAGAGTAATGATGAAATGCTACATGTCATATATTGCTAAATGACATTGATTGCTTGTCTTTAAAATGTGATTTTTGAGTCACTGCTAGTGTTACGAGAATCTATTGAGAGCGCATCAATTTTAAAGTTTATTTTATTTTAGTATTTCAAAAATAAATTAGGCAAAAGTTTTAAGTCTGCAATTAGTTTCAAATCTTAAATTTGTTAGATTAATGGTTCAATCCAAAAATCATACAAAATAAGAGCAAGAATAAATAAGTGGAAGAATATTCCTTCACATATTAGTAAAATGAGGGATTTATTCGATCGTGTCTCATCTGAAGAGGTAAATTTTCATTATTGTGACTTTAGGTAGGTTAAAAAAAATCTTTTTTTAACATGTGTTTTAATAATTTGATGGGTTATGATTGACCTAATCCCTATTGAATATGAGAAATCATTGGCTGAGAACCTTGTTGGCGTTGATGACATTTCACGTGCAATGGAGATATCACAATTTGAAGTAAATGAAGAAGGAAGTTAAAGTAATAAGGAATGTTGTAATTGCATTATTCAAGCTAACAATGGACAACATGCATTTGAATGATAGGGTGAAAGAATTACTTAAAATATTAGCAAATAAAGACATGCAATCTCAATATAGTGAGTCTGTAGATGATTCTTAATGTGAACCAGTAGCTTTTGCAACAAGAAGTAGGAAAGGACGTGACAGAAGTCGCTATGATTACAGGGATACTCTAATTGATAGTCCATTGTGGTTGAAAATTTTACCTAAGAGGCAGCGAAGAAATATACAAATATGTGAGTCTGCGGAAACGTTTCAAGACAAGGAGAAGGAAAATATTTTGTAAAAGAATCTAATGTTCTAGAGAAGGGAAAAGGAAAAATTAATGTGGAAGATAAGGAAAAAAAGAGACATTGTTCAATTGAAGGAAGACAATTCTGAAGAAGAGACAGAGACCGATGTAGATAGGATTGCCAAACATAACAAAATGAGGAATTAAGGCATTGATGTTAGTCGACATTTGCAAATTTTATAGT
The DNA here is from genome assembly GCF_018446385.1 of Zingiber officinale. NCBI lineage: Eukaryota > Viridiplantae > Streptophyta > Magnoliopsida > Zingiberales > Zingiberaceae > Zingiber > Zingiber officinale. The sequence goes on from NC_055995.1 coordinate 119,171,034, forward strand.
AATTTGTTTGATTTAATTCATTAATTAAATTCCTTTTGTGTTAATGGACATGGTTTGTGAAGAAGCAATTTAAGACTTTGAGTTGTACTTGTTAAAAGTGTTAGAGAAACTAAAGTATGTGAATTACATATTTAATTTAATTAATTTATAAGTCAAGACAATTAAATGCTTTTATAATTTAGATAATTATATGGTTCTCTAATTAAAATTTGTGAATTATAATCATTGATTTATTTTGTAGGTTTACAAATGAATTAGTTTGGGAGGTACCACCCTTTGGTTTAAATGTGTATTCTTTCTTATCCGGTGTGAATGGAGAGATGTTGACAAATGAGGAGGTAATTGACACATATTGTAAAATTTTATTTAGAGGGGCATCCTTATCTGGTAGGATATATAACAAGTTTATTTATTGTTCAACCTTCTTCACAGTAAGGAATTTATTTGAGAATAGTTAAAATTTGAATACATTTTATTATTTGGTTAAGTACGTATGACTTTGGATATTTGTAGTCATTAATAAAATTCTCAAGCAAGGTTGCTTTCCAACAACTGATAAAGACAGATACAGAAGATGAAGAGGTTAGGTATGTTTTTATACCTTTGTGTAGTGATAATGCACACTTTCACTTGTTGATGATGGACACCAAATCACTGATGTTCTGTAACACCTCAAATTTCATGATTTGGAGTCCTAAAGGACCTTATTAAAATCTAGAAATGTTTTAGAAAAATTCTAGAGATTTTTAGAGTAATTTTATGTAATTTTTGGAGGTCGTTTGGTATTTTTACCAAGAGGAAGAAGTTTAAAAAAAAAAAAAAAAAAAAAATTTGTTGAAGTCGGGTTTTGAACCCAAGACCCCGGACCTGAATCCGGACTTAGCCAACGAACTGGTCTGGAAACGTTTTGTTAATCATATATGGAACAAATGGTATTTAAAGAATAGTTGGTAACAGAAAATAATTAGAAGAGGAAAAAAAGGGTGTTCGGCAGGATTCGAACCCGTGACTCCAATCACGAGCCAAGCCGTGGCTAACAAGTGTGCTGCAGATGTTTCGTGAACAAATTAATAATGAATTGGTCTTAAGTCATAACTGAATTAAAAAATACCTAAGTTATAAGAAGGGATTATTTTCCTCTCCCGTGACCTAACCTTTCCCCTCTCCTCCTCTCTTCTGCGCGCAACGGCGCTTCGGCTTGAGCGAAGACGAAGCCGACGGAGCTAGGGCTCGACTCCGGCGGTCGGCCAAGGCAAGGCTCCGTGGGTTCTTCACGGATCCGAGGTCCCCTCGGCGAGGAGAGCGCGTGGACAGAGGAGTTGCCGGAATATCGAGCTCACCGAAGCCCTAGAAGTTTTCTCCTTCGGTTGTAAGTCAAGGAACTCCAAGAAGCAAGGTAAGTGCTCTCATCTGCAGTAAGAGTAGTTCCCTTCGATTGGTTTGTTTGGTTTGTAGCAGAATTCTTTCTTTTAAGGCGTTTGATTAGTATTGATTTAGGGATTTCGTCGGATTTCTAGTGAAAGGTATGTTGGAACATTTTGGTATGTTAGGAATGTCCTGATCCTCCTATCAGTTTAGTCATGCAAAACATCTTGCATGATAGCATGTGTTTGCTTTACATGTGAGTGTGCTGTTGTTTGGAATTGCTCCATGGTGGTTGAAAGAACTAACGTATGCATTAGGAACTCAAAAGGCAAATAAGCAATAGGAAGAGAAGCTAGCATGTCTCTTATCTGAAGTTTCATCTGTAGGTCCTTGTATGATTACCTTAATATAGTGTGTATCCAGTTTATCATGAATATCCACTTGGTTACATAACAAACAGCTGTAAGCAAGACTATCTGGATTCACTACATCAACTTGGCTGACTTCCGATCCATGTTTATATTTTCTTTCCATATTTGGACTTATATAAACAAAACATTGGATCCAGGATTTATGTTGATGTAAATGACCAAGGATTTATGTTGATCATATAGAATCAGATCATTTACCACTCATCAACATGTTTGTTTTATTTAATATGAAATAAATGATTATTGATCTGATTTTATATTTGCTGTCTTCAGTTTATATAAGAAAGATAAGCAGACTCCCAATCCAAGACACCCATGAGTTTGTTACTTAAAATGCCTTAGAGTATCTTGGCAGCTATGGTTGATTTCAGTGATAGGAATAGTGGACAAGTTTTATATAATCACAGTATTAATGTAAGTGTTGGAACAACTATTTTAACGCAGGCTCTACAAGATGTTAAGTGTCCACTTAAAATCTCAATATATGATTCAGATATTAAAGGTCTAAGAGTCCCTGCATTAGAGCTGCTGGGTAGAAGATTATATGATCTATTTCAATGGGATTTCACTACATATAATCAGATGACTGTAAGATATATCATGTTGATGATCAAACAGAAAGTTTAGAAGGCAGTCGTTGATACTAGATGAGTGGGAGAACTGAAATGATTGAAATCAATTTGGAAATTTTAATGAAGTTTAGATCTCCTTGTAGTACAAAATTTTAGTGCAGTTTAGATCTCATTGTAGTACAGGTTTTTATTAAGTTATAATACAGAATCTAATTAAGTTAGTATGCAGAATTGTGTTAGCTTAATATGCAGCATTTTAATGTGCAGAATTCATTTACCCTTAGCTGAACATGTGCGGATTTTTAGATTCTTTGCTATTGGAATAACATGAGCAGATTTTTATAAATGTAGTATGCAATGTTTCAATTGTTTTTAGTTCTTTTTAGTATGAGATAGTTCTATGCTTTTAGGTTGCTTGTGACCTTAAATAGATTCAGTTTTGTTGGTTTAGCATTGGAATAGCTAGAGATTATTGAGTAGCATGCATTCTTTACTCTTTTTCTTTATCTCTGTTGTAGCAAGATTTAAGGTTTTAATCCCAACAAGTTTTAGATTTAGTTTAAGCTTGTATAGTATGCAGATTTTATAAGTATAGTAAGCAGATTTTTGATTTAAGTATTTCAAAGTTAGAATTGGCTTAAACATTTCAGTTTCTTTTTAAAGAAGCATCCTTTTAGAAGTATTGACAAGTATAAGAAGGATAAAGAAAAGAAAGAAAAAGGCCAAGGCCTTGAGTAGATCCCAAAGTCAAGACTTTAGGGATTTTGACACACAAGGTGCTAAAGAAAATGCCGAGGCATTATATAGAAGTATTAAAAGATAACAAGTATTTTACTTTTATCAGTGACACTGTGCTGGACTCTCAGTTGTCCTTGGGTTGGGCTCCCATAGTCGTCCCTAGGTTTAGATAACCTAGTAGTAACGACACAACCGACGGTCGACGACCCGAGGGTCGTCAAATGGGCCGCCAAATGGGTCGGGTCGTTACAAAAGTAAAAGCACAGTTGCCGGGCCCAAGAGAAGTTGATTATTATTTTGAAGTATTATAAGTATAAGTTTTTGAACAAGTAAGACGAGTTTTACATAAAGTATCAAAGATTAAGTTAGAATAAATGAAATAAGTTTCATATAGTTCTGCAAATCAGTAAGTTTAGTTCTTTATTCTACCATGGTTATCTAGTGGATGATTAGTTTTCATGTTTACCTATTAGATGAGTAGCATAATTAGCTATTAGAATTACATGAGTAGATTCCTTAGTTTTTCTTTGCTATTAGTTTGACATGAGCAGTTATGTTTATGCTTTATTTCTTTTTAGAGCATATAGTTTCTAGTTCTTTTCGTATACATGCACATTCATGATTTTGTGAGTTAGATAACGCTTACTAAGCAAATTTTGCTTATAGATTGCACTTCCTCTTACTGCAGATACAGGAAAGGAAAAGATATAGAAAGGAAGGCGACAAGGAGGTGTTCGAAGGATGTGTGATGCCAGGACTATGGAAGCTTTGAGACTAGGAAAGAAGTTTTATTTTAGTTTCCATTGTCTTTTGCTATATTAGGAGTATTTGAGATAGTATTTGTTATTTTGATATGATTAGGACATAGTAGAAGAATTGTAATCTTGTGTGATGATTTCTGGTGTTGTTTTCTTTATTTTGGATTTATTATACTGCGTGGTTGATTGATATGTGTTCAAGCCGCTTGTGGCTGAGTATATATTGCATGTATTGTTGAATATGGTCACCGGTACAAGGGTGATTTTGTCGAAATTTTTCGGTAGGGTTTTCATGTGATTTTTAATCATATCGGTTAAGTAGAGTTAGTAGTTAAGTAACGGTCATCCTTAGAGTGTAGTAGTAGTAAGAAGGGTGGTCGTTACACGTTCAATTATTACAATTATCTAGCAAGTGGAAGAAAATACAAATATGAATTTGATGCAACGGTGAACATCCAATATTCATGTGTATGTTTGTATTGTAGTATAAATGCTAGTTGATGTAAAATTTTAATTTCCTCTTCAATCTTATAGGTATCAGATTTAAAACTCTATAGTCGTGAGCACTTTGTTGCTATTGATTCAAAATTTGAAAGACATCATCCCTACGATCAATGGATGTCAAGCAAATAGTGTGAATAGAAAATATTAATATAAAATATTGTACATTAAATTGGTGATGTTATTTATCGTCTCGATTGTAGCTTCTTTGTGATTCAATACATTCGATGTCTCTTATATGATATGAAGATGAACTTAAAACAAGGAGACATGAAAAAAATTAGAATTGATGTAATTGTTTCAATTTTGAATGATAAGTTGTAAACCATTGGATTAAATATTCATAGTGTTGTAAGCCAAAAAGTTAGTAGGGAATGTAAATGCACAATTACGTAGTGTTGGTAGTTTTATATCTTTGTATGTAGTTTATGTTGTTTAATACAGTAGTATGTATGATATGAGAAGAATATACTAAATTGTCACAGGAATAATAATACTATTGCATAGTAATTAGTGAACTAAACATCACAATATCCAAATTATTATGCTGGTGCTTATCATTGAAACGAGACATAATTTATATAACTTATATTGCACACTATATCTATCTTTTGAAAACTAAAAACTTTGTAATGGATGAGATTTTTCAGAAATCCAAATAGTATAGGTCCAACACTCGGTCTCAAGTGTACAAGGTTTGCATCAAAATTTGAATTAGGCATGTAATTATGGAACTCCAAAGTAATTAAGTTAAGAGTAAAAAAAAATTGGTTGTTAACCCGGTAACTAAAAATATCACATGTTCTGTGCCAAATGGCACAGAGTAAGAATTTCTTATCCAAGGTGTATAACTAAGTGTTGACACTATATATATCATCTCCCTCATCAAATATTCATAGGGAGCATGAAACTATACTAGTAAGTTGAATTCTTTTGAAACTATACTAGATTTGTAAATTTCAAGTTTTAATGTGAGTATTGATTCTTCATTATTTTCTAATATAGTATTGTTAATTTATAAATGTTAGCTTGAACAAAATACCATTTAGTGTTAGATTAAAAGAAAATTTATTATTATTAGGTTGTTATTTCATGGCATCATCAAGTTATAGCAGCATCGACAATACATGATTTCAACCTTTAACATGTAGGGATTGCGGACAAAGAACAATGGTGCGTGTTTATAGATCAATCAAGAATCTTAGAAGATAGTATTAGAGATGTGGGCAACATGGATGACAAAGTGGGTGACGATCGATACTAGCTCACCTAGCAATATATTACAGTGAACACAATGCTTCTCATAATGCTTCTCATGGACATAATTCGAGAATAATCGATGTATCGAAATTCATTTGGATATCAGTGATGGTGAACTTGATTCTCTTAGTCGTAATTCTGAAATGATGTGTATTTCTAGATCAACCAAGAATCCTAGAAGATAGTATTATAGATGTGGGTGACATGGATGGCAAAAGTGGTTGACGATCGATACTAGCTCATTTGGCAATATTACAGTGAACATAACGTTTCTCATGGATATAATCTGAGAATAATCGATGTATCGAAATTCATTTGGATATTAGTGATGGTGAACTTGATTCTCTTAGTTGTAATTCTGAAATGGTACGTGTTTCTAGATCAACTAAGAATCCTAGAAGATAGTATTATAGATGTGGGCAACATGGATGACAAAAGTGGTTGACGACCGATACTAGCTCATTTGACAATATTACAGTGAACACAACGCTTCTCATGGACATAATTCGAGAATAATCGATGTATCGAAATTCATTTGGATATCAGTGATGGTGAATTTGATTCTCTTGGCCGTAATTTTGATTGTGTTGTTGGTTCATCTTGTTAGTGTTTGTAATGTTGGTGTTATAATATAACTGGGTAAATACTTGTAATTATGGATGTAAATTTGGTTTGTTAGTTGGTGTTGACATTGTTAAATAATGTTGAATATTGTTGCTGTTGTAATTGTGATATGATAATAGTGTTGTTTGTGTCGAAAGATAATTTATCTGAGTTGAAATTGAAACATCTTGTTTATTGTTATGTTATTTAATAAAATTTATATTTGTAGTCAATTATTATGGAGTTGGTTATATTTTGTTTTGAGATTGAAAAACAACTTAATGCATGTTTAAGGAGAAAGGTAGACCTTTAATCAACAGTGAGCTTAGGCACTTTGCTGATATCATTAATTGTGGAGGTGAATGAAGATTATTGATGCTTTGGTACATGAACAAGGAGTTAGTTAACTTTAGCCTTAAGAATGAGTTTTTCTGATGATGTAAATATACCTAACCTTGATTGTGGAACAAGCAAATATTCATGGCATAATTAAAGAATAATAGAATTTAGCTGAATATGTAAGAAGAAAGACTTTGGTATCCAATTCATAAACAAAACAGAATTGAAGTTTATGGTTTCACCCAATTACGTTATCAACCCAAATGAAGGTGGAGAGAAGGCGGAGGACAGAACAAATCCATTTGGGTGGATGATCGATGGTTTCTCAACCATTGCAAATCAAGGTGCTGCGACGTATTACTCTGGGAGTTTCACAGCCTGTGGTTTACCTGGTAAATCACATGCTCTTCAAGTGAAAACCAAACTTTTGTAGTACAAAGTTTTTGACTAGTGTTTTACCAGACGAACGCTACACCAGAATTTTATTCAATACAAATGAAATTTCTCCATTCGTTTCGATAACATTTAAGGTCTTTGAAAGACTTGGCATGAGAAAATGCTTTATAAAAGATAGCTAAGAGAAGTATTAATTGCAGGAAGTTGCTACTGGAATCAGTTTTAGAAGATGGTGAGAAATACATGTCTTTACCTCTTAGAAGATGATGCAACACCAAAAGAACCTGTGATCAAAGCAATCTACAAGGTCTCCATATATGATCAACTATATGCGGAACACATACAAAAGGATGGTGACAATACATTTAAGACAGAGTTGCTTGCTATTTTGCAACCTCATTCTTGTATTACAGTATAATCAAACAAAAAAAATAAGAAATCAACCCGTCTTTAGCTATTTCTAGTTATTCTATTTCCAGTCTCAGTAAACTAGAAATAAGAAATCGGACCAGTATTTGATTACAATATAATCAAACAAAATTTTTTTTTTGATGACTAATTCTTGTTGAGTGAAAGTTTTTCTAACACTGGAGTAAAGGGAATATACCAAATCGAAACCAAAGCCAAGGCAAATCTTCTCTAACGCTGGATTCAATGAAAGAAAACACACATCAAGTTAAATACAAACAACAAGGATAGAAATATTTAACCTTAAACGGCAGAAAAAACATACGTTAGGAGGGAGGTCTTTTCTATTTCCATAAATAAAAACTTGTGTTTGTCGCCTCAGATACCGGTGATATCTGCAGCTATTATTTCAACAAATAAAGTTAAGTAAATACAAACAACAAAATCCTTTCTATGTATGAATTCTGAAAAAGTATGCATACTGAAATAGTATTTATTCTGAAAAAATTCAAGCAGAGTGAAGCTAATCCAATTCTTGTATCACCACATCACATCTGTAGTAAAATTTATTTGATATTTGAATAGAATTCTAAACATACAATTCTATTCATCAATTCTAGGTAATCCAATTCTTCTCTAATCACTTCTGATACATAGGAAATGTATTAAATCAAATAACAAACATCTCGGTACAAGAAATGCACTAAATTAATCAAACATACAAATAAAGAAAATAGATATACTAATTATAGATAATTATAACATCGTAGTGCATATTATTAGATCCTGTAACAATAAAGAATTTATTAATTTTATTTTCTCAAATAAATACCACTATAATTTAACAAATTAAAATTTTTATAGTATTAGCTATAGATCCCAAATCTGATTTATATGTGTCAAGATTGATATTATGATCTTCTTCAATTGATTTGATAATTGATACATTGTCAGCTACGAAATATAATTAAATAAATTTATTTGCAAGAAAAAAATATAATAAAAATAAAAAATTGAATCGACACATACTCTTGTTACAAATTGGGACAGTTACGCTTGTCATGTGACATTCTTCGATGTCAGCATCCACGACAAAACTTGGAATTTGATGTTGATTTCTCTTTTGATGATTTTAATCTCTTCCCACATCCTTTAGTTCTTACTATCGAAGAAATACCAAGACTCTTATCAATGGATTTCTTTCCTTGACTTCTATCATTGCATGTTGTACTAATGGACATCTCTTGAATTTTATTATAGATAACAATTGAATTGTTCTTCCAAGAAGGTTGTCCTCTCATTACTCAGAGGTACATCATCAACTAATAAGTTGATACTGATATTTTATAGGATAACCTCGAGTGTCTTGACATTAAATACCTTTCTGAATCTGGATCATCAATGACATAGCATATATTGCTCCAACTTTTACATCTCGTGTCCATCATTTGAGTATATACGTATCAGGCAAATGAAATACTTGGTTGATATGAAAAAAAGTTAACATATGGCTGCATGAAATGCTGCCAAACTTAAATTTTATACAGCTACACGATATGTAGTTCCTTTATTTGTCATGCATGAGCATTCTTGATTTTGAGGAAGTACTTTGAAATTTCATCATATGGTAAACCGATGAGGCAACTCCTATAAATGTCTGTTGCACATAATAACTATGACTCTCAGTCATTTCATTTTAAAATTCCAACCATTTTTTTTTGTGTATAGTTTAACCATTTAAGTTTCCATTGGCCAGGTTGTATTAACTTTAGGATGCTCATTCATATCAATATGGTTCGTAAGTAACTCATTGTATCTTTGATGTTTCAATGCTCTATTAAAATGTGTGATAAAATTCATTAATGAATTTTTATTTGAGACATATTTTTTGAAAAATGCATGTGAGCCTTCAAATTTTTGGCTATTTGACATTCTTACAAAAAATACATGACTAAAATATATTGACATCCATCTATGTTGCAATTTATACATCAAGGACAATCAATCATTTTTATGTAAATTAGCATTCTTGATAGCCTCTTCCCATGACTTTTCAAAATCATCAAGTGTTGTAGAATTTGCAATGACATTTTTTTTACTGTGATAGTGATTTCGAAAAGTCAAAGAGTCTAATTTATCTAGGAATTTGTTCAATATCTGTCACAAATAATATCAATGCACTGTTTAAGGGAAAACCTGTGCAATAGTTTTTGTCATTGTTAGTGCAATATCCCCTAGGTCAAGGTTGACCAGGTTGACTGAGCTCGAGTTGGCTCAAGCTTGAGTTTCAGGGTTTCGATGTTTGACAATATATGGAGATTGTAGGTGTAATCGTCTGAGTGAGGAGATTGTTAATACAATTCCCTTCTGGTCAAGGTTTGATCAGGTTGTTATGAAGAAGAGTCAAGTAAGTCAAGGTTGATCGGATACTTGACTAGAAAAGTTTTAACTGGAGGTTAGGCAAGGGCAAGTCCAACGGGAAGGTTGGCAGAAGATAAAAATTCAAGTGGGTCAATGTTGATCGGACATTTGATGATAAAAGTCCTAGTGAGTGAAGTTAGGTAGATGAAAGCCCTGGTGAGTGAAGTTAGGCAGATGAAAATCCTGGTGAGTGAAACCAGATGAAAGCCCTGGTGAGTGAAGTTAGGCAGATGAAAATGCTGGTGAGTGAAACTAGATGAAAGCCCTGGTGAGTGAAGTTAGGCAGATGAAAATGCTGGTGAGTGAAACTAGATGAAAGCCCTAGTGAGTAAAGCTAGACAGATGAAAATCCTGGTGAGTGAAACCAGATGAAAGCCTTGGTGAATGAAGCTAGGTAGATGAAAATTCTAGTAAGTGAAAAAAAGTGAAAGTCCTGGTGAGTGAAACTAGGCAGTAGAAATCCAGGTGGATTAAGAATGACCAGACATCTGGTGAATTGAAGTCCAAGTGGGTCAAGGTTGACCGGATACTTGGTATGAGGAGAAGAACTTAAGTGGGTCAAAGGATTAACCGGACACTTGGTAGAGAAGTCCTAGCAGGTCAAGGTTGACTAGATGCTAGGCAGAAGGAGTCCCAACAGGTCACGGTTGATCGGATGTTGGGTTTGGGAACCTTGGACTTGAGTTTAAGCAAATCAAGGTTGGAGCAATCGATCAGTTGATCGATTGACCTAAGCCCAATCGATCAGCTGATCGATTAGGAGAGTGCTACGATAAGCAACGACCCAATCGATCGGTCGATCGATTGGGGGTAATTGTCGCAAGCACATAGAGCTGCCCAATCGATCAACAGATCGATTGGAGCTGGATTCTCGCGAAGATGTGAGAAAATCTGAATCGATTAGTCAATCAATTTAGGCCTTTCCAATGTGAGCACAGAGGCGCTCTGAATCGATCAACCGATCGATTCAAGCCTCCCCAATCGATCAACCAATCGATTGAGATATGATCGTTGTGCAGGATGCATGTTTTGGATGGCTGGGATCGCGCTGATATGACGTGGCAATCGATTGGGAGCTCTGGAAGCGCAAGGTATAAAGCTGTGGTGAGCCTTCATCTTCGCAACTCTTCTCTCGATTCACAGACGTTCTTCCTCGACACTCATCGCCAGTTCTTAGAAGCTCTTGGAGGCAAGTGCAGGTGCACTTCTAAGGTTCAAGAGGCATCAACAAGCAACAAGTGAGCAAGAAAAGAGTTTTTCATTTGTATTCATCGTATTTTTCTTCTTGTATTGAGTTGTTGTACGTGTGAGTGTTGTATGAGATTTCTCCACCTCTGGTTCCCGAGGAGTGTTTCTATTAGTGGAGTGAGCGTCGTGTGTGGATCCTTGAATTAGTCATCTCTTCGTAAGGTGGATACAAAGTAAATCTTTTTGTTAGCGTTGTGAGTGTTTGCTTCGAGCTCTTTTCTGTTGCACATCATCACGAAGCATCAAGACAACGAACGCGATGAGCTATTCACCCCCTCTAGCACCAACCGACCTTAACTTGTGATATCAGGCGAGGTCGTTCTTCACTGGAATCATCATCAGAAAGGGTAACAAGCTAGAGGGAGAAGAAATTGAAGCAAATTTTAACAAGTTAAAGACTTCATCAAAAGCTCAACTTCAAGATGGATTTTCTATATGGACTCGGATATAATACAAGGGTGTCTCCACCATATGTATCCACAAGTTTTGATTTTTGGAAATTAAGAATCGAAAGTTTCTTCATGATGGATATAGAGTAATTATTTGCTCTAATGGAAGGTTTTGAAGCTCTAAAGAATTTAGAAGGTAAAATCATCAAGAAGAGTAATGGAGTCAAGAGTAAATTCAAAGAAGCAAGGCCAATGACAAAGTGATCAAAGTGTTGGTCAACATATTGCCGAGCAACATTTTGAAGTAATAGGAGAATTTGAAGATGCCAAGGAGTTATGGAGCAAATTGGCTAAACTCCATGAGATCCCTTCCATTGCACAAAACCAAGAAGAATCCAAAGAGGATGAATCATTGGATCAAGAGGAAGAAGAAGAGAACTTGGAAGTTGAGAGAAGCTCAACATCCGAAGAAGAAGCCCAAGAAGCTTCATCTTCAAAAGAATGTAACGAAAAAGGCAAAGAAAGAGCATACTCTTTGTTTCATATACAAGATGAAGATGAAGAAGTCTCAACCTTTAGGATTTAGGACAGCAACATTCATTGATACCGGACCAAGAAGAAGGAGAAGCTTCTACTTCCGGGTAGGGGTGAACATTCGGTTAATTCGGTTAATTTGATATTAATTTTGTATAAATTCTTTTTATTGTTATTTTAAACAAATTTAGTTAATTCGATGTTAACCGAAATAACTAATTCGGTTAATTCAGTTTTAGTAAAATTTTGATTTGATTTAGTTAGGCAACACTAAATCGATTTTCGGCTAATTCGATTAATTTATGGATCGAATTAACCGAATGCTCACCCCTATTTCCGGGTCAAGTAAAGAAGAAGAGGATGAGACAACCTCCACAAGTCAAGCGAAATCAATTAAAGGATCGAGTGCCATCTCTACACAAGGTATAACTAGTTCAATTAAAAATAAAAATCATATTATATATTTTGAGTGTAGGGAACATGAGCACTACTAGAGTAAGTGTCCTAAATTGGTCAAGAAGAAGGGTCAAGTGACACCAAAGGGTAAGAAAAGGCCCAATGAGACCGTCTTCACAACAAAGAAGAGCATGGAGCACATTGTGTGTTTTTCTTGCAACTAAAAAGGACATTACTTGAGCCAATGTTCAAAGGGGAAGAAATCAATCAAGCCTAAAGGAGGAAATTCAAGTCAAGGGGGAGCTTGTAAGAGGAAACCCAAAGTATCATTTATTGAACCAATTCCTTTAAATAATGGTAATAAGTATGCTAGTTCTAACTTATATCATTTTAATGTTATTTACCATAAAAATAGGAGGCATAATAGTGTTAAAGGAAAACATGTAGCTCTTCATGCTAAGATTATCTCACCTAAGGTTAGGAAGGTAAATAACAATCTAGGCAATAACTCTAAGGACCTTAGGTATAAGTCTAGAAAAAGAAATGCTCAAGGATTGAATGATAAATCAAAATCTAGGAATTTAAGATTGGAAAACCAAGCCTTGAAATCAAGGCTTGATAGATTAGAGAAGACCCTAAAGAGAATGGAAAATATTATTAAGGGTCAAAAGGAGCATAACGTAGGGATAGGAGCATAAAGGTCATCCAATGGTAGGAAGGGTTTGAGATACAAACCTCAAGTCAAGAATGATGTTCCTTTTTATCATAGAGTTCCATATAGCTATGGAACCAACCCTACGTCTAGTGGTAAAGTAAAAAACACAATGGAAGCTATCCCTAGAAGTGTTTTTGCAAAGACAAATGTGGCTAAGACTTCTAAAAAGTCTAAGAAAGTCACTAAGGAGGTCACAAGGGAAGCTATCCCTAGAGTTGACCTAGAGAAGGTGACCAAGACTTCTAATAAGCTTAGAAAGGTCATTAGGAAGGTATCAAGGGAAGTTATCCCTAGTGAATACTTAGAATATCTAAGGAGCACCAATAGGTGTTGGGTTCCTAGGAGCATCTTCTCTATCACCTAGACAAGTTAGTGAGTGTTAACTTAAATTGGAAAGGTAGTTAATCCAACCTTGATGAAGTTGACACTTGGAGAGTATTTTCAAGGTTAGTGTTAACCTTTAAAAATGTGATGGATAAAATGTTTACTCTTTGGAAGAGTAAAATGTATTAAAATTTGAGAAATTTAACTTAATTTAAATTGGCACACTTGGGAAAAGTATAAGAAATGTCAAGTTGAGATTTTGGTATTTTCTTAAGGAGTTAAGGACACATTTAAATTTAAATTTAAGTGATTTCTCTTTGGAAAAGTAAAATGTACCAAATCTTGAGAAATTATACATAATTTAAATTGACACTATTAAGGAAAGGTAAAAGAAATGCCAAGTCTTAAAGAAAATGGGGGGGGGGGGGGGGGCAATCTAGAACAATTTTAGGTTTAGCTAAGAAGTAAGGATACTTAAATAGATTACCTAGGTAAATTTTATTTATGTTAATTGCCGTGAATGTTTGCTTATCATATGCCATGACATCATATTTTGCATTCATACTTATTATGAAAAATACAATAAAAATATCATGTCATACACACATCATGTAGCTATAGTATGTTTTCTCTTGAAAATCATTTATTTTGATATATGTCATAAATCATCATGCTTTATTTTTAATTCCTTGCAATTAAGGACGATGATATTTACTAACAAGTGACATCGTAGGGGGATGTTCATAATTCAAATGTCTAGATTATCTCTAGTTTAGGACAAAATTAAAATTTATGTCTCATAAAGACTATAAGGTGATTTGTATGTATTTTAGTGCACATTATAGAATGGTAAACAAGACTCAAGATGTTGATTTAGTACATCTATTTGAATTTTGATCTCATCAAAACACATATTTATGTGTACTTCAATCATTGGAAATGTTAATGTACAAGTCGTGTGTATTCAGCCCAAAGAACATTGTTAGAAATTGATTTTGAAAATCATTTTAAATGTATTTTAAAAAATCTTGGTGAAGGCTATGTTTTGATAGTAATCATCATTGAAAAGTTAGACATAAACTTGGAAGAAACATTGAAATTTTTGTAAGTTTATATCAATCTTTGAAAATAGGAAGTATTTTTTTAAAAAATTATTTTTCCTTGATAGTATATACCTAAACAATGTTTACAAGGGAGAGAATGTTTACAATGAAGGGTATGAGGCCTTCATTGTGGTGTTGTGAACAATGAGTGAGGTCGTGAACAACATTTTGAGTAACTCTTTAGGGGGAGAGTTTTTGATGTGTATCAATAGAGAGAGAATGTAGGGTTTAAATTAGACTTTTATCCCTCTAGGAAAGTTTAGGAGAGAATGTAGGGTTTAAATTAGACTTTTATCCCTCTAGAAAAGTTTGGGAGAGAATGTAGGGTCTAAATTATGCCTTCATTATCCAAAAGGGAAGTTTGTCCTTTAGGAAAGGAGAGAATGAAGGAAACCCTCATTCATGCTTTGGCATGAGAAGAAGTTGAGGTTATTGGATTAGTCTAATTTAATGTATTGTCAAACATCAAAAGGGGGAGATTGTTGGTGCAATATCCCCTGGGTCAAGGTTGATCAGGTTGACTAAGCTCGAGTTGGATCAAGCTTGAGTCTCAGGGTTTCGATGTTTGACAATATATGAAGATTGCAGATGTAATCGTCCGAGTGGGGAGATTGTTGATACAATTCTCTTTTGGTCAATGTTCGACAAGGTTGTTGTATAGAAGAGGCAAGTAGGTCAAGGTTGACCGGATACTTGACTGTAAAGTTCTAACTAGAGGTTAGGAAAGGGCAAGTCCAACGGGAAGGTTGACAAATGATAGAAATCCAAGTGGGTCAATATTGACCGGACACTTAGTGACGAAAGCATCGAGTGAAAGCCTTAGTGAGTGAAGCTAGGCAGAAGGAAAATCCTGGTGAGTGAAGCTAGGTGAAAGTCCTAGTGAGTGAAGCTAGGCAGAAGGAAAATCTTAGTGAGTGAAGTAAGGTGAAAGTTTTAGCGAGTGAGAGCCCTAGTGAGTGAAGCTAGGCAGATGAAAATCTTAGTGAGTTAAGTTAGGTGAAAGTCCTAGTGAGTGAAGCTAGACAGTAGAAATCCAGGTGGGTAAAGGATAATCGGACATTTAGTGAGTAAAAGTCCAAGTGAGTCAAGGTTGACTGGACACTTGGCACGAGGAGATAAATTCGAGTGGGTCAAAGAATTGACCGGACACTTGGTGAAGAAGTCCCAGCAGGTCATGGTTGACCGGACACTAGATAGAAGGAGTCTTCACAAGTCACGATTGATCGGATGTTGAGTTTGGGAACCTTGGAATTGAGTTTAGGCAAGTCAAGGTTGGGGCAATTGATTAGCTGATTGATTGACCTAAGCCCAATCGATCAGGTGCTCCGACAAGCAACGACCCAATCGATTAACCAATCGATTGGGAGGAATTGTCGCGAGCAAAGAGAGATGCCCAATCGATCAGCCGATCAATTGGGCAACACCAATTGATCAACCAATCGATTGGGGCTGGATTCTCGCGAAGACATGAGGAAGTCTGATTGGTCAATTAATTCAAGCATTTCAAGCGTGAGCACAGAGATGCTCTGAATCGATCAACCGATCGATTCAAGGCTCCCTAATCGATCAACCGATCAATTGGGATATGATCGTTGCTCAGGATTCAGGTTTTGGACGACTGAGATTGCGCTGATCTGACATGGAAATAGATTGGGAGTAAGCCCAATCGAATGGGAGCCCTAGAAGCGCAAGGTATAAAGATGTAGCGAGTCTTCGTCTTCGTAACTTTTCTCCCGATTCATAGATGTTCTTCCTCGACATTCACCGGCAGTTCTTGGAAGCTCTTGGAGGTAAGTGCAGGTGCACTTCCAAGGTTTAAGAGGCATCAACAAGCTACAAGTGAGCAAGAAGAGAGTTTTTCATTTGTATTCATTGTATTTTTCTTTTTGTGTTGAGTTGTTGTATGTGTGAGTGTTGTATGAGGTTTCTCCATCTCTAGTAGTTACCGAGGAGTGTTTCTATTAGTGGAGTGAGCGTCGTGTGTGGATCCTTGGATTAGTCACCTCTTCTTAAGGTGGATGTCAAGTAAATCCTTTTGTTAGCGTTATGAGTGTTTGCTTTGTGCTCTTTTCCGTTGCACATCATCATGAAGCATCAAGACAACGAACGCGACGAGTTATTTCTCCCCTCTAGCATACCAACTGCCCCTAATAGTCATAGCAGGATCTTGATCAGTGATGATAATATTTGAAGCACCTTTAAGCATCACTTCTAAAAACTTTATAAGCAACCAAACAAAAGTTTAAGTTTTCTCATCACTAAGAAATCCGCAATAAAAAAGAATTTTCTAATGATGATGATTATCTCTTACAAATGGTGTTAAAATCAAACTATATTTGTGGGTGTTATATGACATATCAAATACAACTGCATTACCAGATACACTATGCTTTTCTTGATACATGATCAATCCAAAAACACCTATTAAATCTGTTATCTGAATCAATCTCATAGTCAAAGAAAAAAGTTGAATTATTCTCTTACCCAGATGTAAAAAAATCGATCAGTATTTCAATATTAATATCTTTTTTTCATCTCTTTGATTTCTCTGAAAGTTTCTAATATCAGTTTCTATGCAACCTACCCATTCAGGGTCTTTATACTCTATTTCTAATAAACGCATTTGTTGACAAGTTGATACATTGACCTCTGAAAATTATTTTGTCAATACTTTCTTGGATGCCGAAGCACTATGATGTGAGCGTAGCAAATGTACCTTTGATGGAGTCGACAACGGATGATTATGGGCTTCTATGAAGTTACAGACAACCCAATCAGGTCCCGTCTATTTCTTGACATATGCAATATTTGATTTACAACCAGTTTTGTGTCACGTGTTCTTTCTCTTGTTAGTTGATCAGGATTTGAATTTTTATTGTTCTACATTCGATTCGTATGCCCTTTTTTAAAACATACAATTTATATCCACGTCACTTCATTTGTGATCTTGTTTTCCTGCTTATGTTATTCGTTGAATTAAATTTGACTTCTCATGCATATTGGTTATAGAACGAATATGCATCCTTTATAGATGAGAATTCAATTTCAATTTTTAGCTTTCGATCATTTGTAATTTGGGGAATGAAATTCTGATCATCAATTCTATTTTTTTTTTATTTCTGGTTGCTCTCGTATTATATTCGATATTAGATAAATAGATAAATCAATAAAAATTATAATTTATTTCAGAATAAATAACTATTCTAATTAACTAGACATGCAATCTCTAAATTTGATTGAATAAATCATGTAATTTTTAAAATAAACAACTGTTCCTATTAACTAGTAAATATTAATGTTATTATGGAAATGAAGATTGGTAAATTAATTAGATATACAACTATTATTGTTAGCTTCTATGAAATGGTAAACCGCTGTCACAACATCAATGAAATGACTAGGTTATGAAATGATCAAGTTGAGAACCTTTCCAAGATAGACATAAGTATTATTTGTTTGATCACTAAGTAAATAAAAATGACACATAATTAAGAAATATAATAATGATTCTACACTAACAAGTGCTCAACAACCAAATGATGTTTGTTAAGAAGTTATTATCGAACCATAACAATGATCACTAACTAGTTCAAGAAAGCAAATGAACTCTTGTTGTTTCTATTGAAAATAGATTAAATCTTTTGAAATTAATATTTTGCTTGAATATCAAGTTATTCTCTCTATTTGACCTTGTCATCGGGATTAATCCTCTCCTCACTAATTATTTTTTTTTGTTTCTTATCTTCTACACCTAATTTCACAATTAATGTCTATCAGTGAATGTCGTAATACAAAAAATCAACACTCAACAGAAAGAGGGAGCTTTTATCCAGAAAGCTCCAAAAAAAAAAACACCACTCAACAGAAAGTAGTGTAGGAGCTTTTACCGGAGTAGTATATCGGTGGAGAGGGATTCGCAGCGAGGAATTTCCTCGCTGCGAGGTCGCGGCGAGAGAACCTAGCTGATTGCGGCAAGAGAGTAGTGTGGAGAGCACACCTCAGTCCCGTAGCTTCTATCTGGTTTGCGGAGGGGATCTCGTTGCTTCGCTTTTGGACGTCTAGGGTAATCGGAGAGGAAGGGACGCGAGGAGAGGAACACGAGGGGAGGGAGGCGGCGCTTCGGCTAGGGAGGCAGTGCTTCGGTTAGGGAACGCGAGGAGAGGACGGTGACACTTCTGTTAGGGATCGCGGAGAGGAAGGAAGGAGAGGAGTGCCCTTGACACTAACTTATTTCTCACGCGTACAACGTGGAATTGCCACATCGCCTTCGTTGCATGGAACCGCAAGACAGGAACCGTATTATAAGAATTCTGTATATATATATATATATATAATGAGATTTGATATGCTAAGCGACACTTTGTGCGCGATCGTGAGCAAAATTTGACGTGGGCTATCTGACGCAACCAAAATCCAATTTTTTAATCTCTCATCTGCATGCAATAACTTTTCTCTCTCATCTGCATGCAATAACTATAAAATTATCGTTTCTCTCTCATCTGATTGCATGTAACAATCATTGTGCTACTAATTTTTAAAGGTAATGCAACTGCTACAACATTATAGCAGCTACTACACAATAGTTGCTACACGTTGTAGCAGCTTCTGTGTAGTAGCTGCTATAACGTGTAGCAGTGTTATTGTGTAACTATTATGTTGTAGCAGCTACTGCACCGTTGTAGCAGATACTGTATCGTTGTACCGGTTTTTGCACCATCGTAGCAGCTATTGCACCGTCGTAGCAGCTACTGCACTATTGTAGCAGCTATTGTATAATAACTGCTACAAGTTGTAACAACTATTGCATAGTAACTGCTACAACGTTGTATCATCACTACCACAATAATTTTTTTCATGTAATAATAGGAGAGTGAAGATAAAATATCATTTTAATTTAAAAAGAAAGAGAAAAGTTGTTGCGTGCAGATGAGAGAGATTAAAAAAAATAGGTTTTGGCCGCGTCAGATAGCCTACGTCGGATTTTACTCACGGTCGCGCATAAAACGTCGTTTGGCATATCAATTCTCTCTCTATATATAAAAATGCTAAATACCTTTTCTGCCTATCCTCTAAAATGATTGAGACGTCTTGATAGTGTCTTGAATCGCATCTCCATCTTTTGTATGTCTAAGATTATTTATGTTCACCAGTGAGTTCAGACTTCCTTTTATTTAAGTTTCTACCTCTGAAAACAAAAATCAACCCTTTTTTTTAAGTTTCTACCTCTTAAAAAAAATCAATTTTCCTATTTCAGTCTTGTAAAGAGAGCATACTTTCTATGAATTTTATTCTTAGTATCTCCATCTCAACTAGCAACTTTTTTCTTCTTCATTCTATTCCAAGAGAGAAGAATTCTCTACTTGGAGGGTTGCCACATGAGATTTAAATAACTCTCATAACTGTACTTTTCTTATGAAGTCTTTTCGCAATGCCTCCTTAGATAACTTATGGTTGTCTAGTTCTTTGCTCTTATCTTTTAGTTCCAAGCTCAACCGTTCTGTATCTCTTGACTTGATACCTATTAGACCTATTGGCTTCTTGAGTTTCACTTGGTATTTCTCCTGTAATAACACTATATTTTTATTAGATTTCTTCAAAATTCTTTCTAAGTTGTGTTTTTTGTGATTATAACTTGACATTTTCTTTAAGTGCTTGCATGACTTGATACAGCGATGAAGAGGGTCCCTCCAAAAGTGGGTCAGAACAATAAAGATCGTCTGACATGGCAGTCAAAGTCAATAGGAGGTCAAAGACTCATGCAACAATATGGGTTGCTTGATCGGATACACGGTCAGTTGGATATAAGTGCCCGGTTGGAGTTAGCATAGCAATTGTGGACCTGCAAGCTATCCTCATCAATAAATAGAGAATTCCCTGATCCGCGCCTGGAGTCAATCGGGCCTCAAGGCCGACCGAGCTCAATTTTCCTTCACTCAGTTCTAGGGATAGGACGAGTGAGCGCCGAGTAAGGTGTTGTAGCCTATAAGGTCGAATAGGCATCCGACCAAATGGTTCATGGCTGATAGGCCTACAGCGGGACCCACATGTCTTATCGTACTTTTTTTGAAGTTTGCATCGCCCACAACAGGGAAGGTCTTGCGGGCAAATAGTATTTTAGAAATTTCTAACCTGTCACATCAGAGATTTGTATGCCCGCTTAAGGAAATGTGTCAGAGATATTTTGACTTGTCTTTTCCTAGGATGCTTTGAAAAATATGCACTTGCTTTGGGATGTGTGTACAGATGCTAAAGTGACACTATAAAAGGAGGTTTCTATTTACAGACGAAGGTATGCGATGTTTCATATTTAAACACGCTTATTGCTACAGTTTACTTACTATTTTCCTCATACACGGATCACTGACTTGAGCATTGAGGGCCAACGCCTGGGACCCCTTCCCTGGCCTAGTACTAACGCTCCTGGTTTGCAGGACAGCTCAAAGCCTTCTTCTAGTCACCATCAGAGCCACCGCGGAGTTTTTTTTCAGTCAACGGCAGAGCCACATTCCCAGTCCGTCATCTTCTCAGCTTTTAGACAGTATCAACTATCTTCTCATTAGATTGAAATGTAGATGACATGTGCAGAAAGATTCCTGAGTTCCTCTCTAATCCATTCGACACTCTTGGTAATGTTTCATTTAGTATTACTCAATGTCTCGTATGCTATCATGGCTCTTTTTCTCTTGCTTAGCTTTAGCTAATGTGATGATTGCTAGATATGCTTCAATCACTCAAATTTGTTTCTGAAGTTCTTTTTCTAATAACTCATCCTGTAACTCAAAATCACTGATAATGGATAAATGTGCAGAACACCAATCTTGCATCCTGGGTTGTTCATGTGGTTGCATTTGCTCCAGCTTTGTTGGGGCATCATGGTTTTCTTGTTTCAAAATTTCATAATCCGGAGCAAGTTGTTCCATTTGCTTTTCCAGCTCTTCCCAATGTCTACTGTAAAATTCTGCTTCATTATTGAGACCAATTATCTTACTCTCCACTCTCCAGTGAGGAAGCAGTCTTCATGTCATCACGCTCATTTATAAGTGCAACCAATGCATACTCCTCTCAATTGTCACTTACAGAAATTGTTTTGGGTATCTGTTGCTTACATTCAGATTTCTGCAGATGTGAAGGTCCATTCCCAAATTTAGTGGCTTTAAGATCCAAATCAACTGTCTTTCATTTCCATTTGACTACATTTTGCACATAATGTATCCTTTTGCCTCTGTTCCAACATTACCCATAGGTCTTTCCCAGCAAGCTCCAACTCAGAGTTTGCTTTTCGTGTCAATTTTAGTTGCAAGCGAAGATGGATATTCAGATTTTTCTCATGATCTAGCTCTTGCTGAATTTCTTCAAGCAAAAAAAAGATGATCATCTCCGTCATGCTGCAAGCTGGTAGGAGTTGTGTCAAACTCTCTCTTTTTTTTCTCGATCCCTGCAAACCATGCCCCAAACTAATCGAGTAATCCTCATTGATTCCACAAGAAAAAGCTAAACCGAAACATTCAAGAATCTTTAATACAGCATGGCAATGTGACACTGAACTGAGTCGCACGGAGCCACAGTTTGAACACAACTTTGGTCTTGCTCTTCTCGCTCCTCCATTGCGACGCCTTGAACATCTTTGATCTCAGCTTCAGTTTTCAGTTTTTCGCCTTGACCTGATGGCCTTGCTATGTGTGAGACCTCAGGGTTTAATTGAACCGTAAAAATTATATATTTGGATTAATAAAAATAAATGAATAAATAAATAACAGTTACTAATATAGGCACCGAATCTGAATCCGAACCCCATTTTCTCTCGCAACAAACACCTACCAACTGCGCGCACCAACCCAACCCGTGGGGACCAAACCCCATTTTCTCTGCCTCCGATTCATGACGTTCGAAAGCACATCGGATGGAATCCGGCAACTTCACACGATGGATTTGTGAGTGGATTTCCTTCAATTCCACAGTCGGGTGCCAAAACCTCTCGACGTCCTCGGGCTGGATGGATCTGTGAGTGGGTTTCTCTCTCAAGGCTCAATTGTTCCTTGTTGTACTTTAGTGTTTGATGTGTAGTCGGAGAAATCTACTTTTTGGGTGCGAATTTTGGTCCAGCTTAATCGTTCAGCTCGAACGGATAAGCTATAGATAGTTGGAAAGAGGGAAAAACGGATAAAGAAGGAACAGTCCTATATCGAACATCTTAAATAAGATCCAGAACATCAACAATTCTTTTGATTTATTTTACTATAAAAATATCTTTATTTCTTATCGACTGATCATTACAGAATGTAGATGTTTTGTTTTCATACCAAAAAAAAAAAAATAATGCTAAAGACTGAGTATAGCTTTCTTACTTATATTTTTTTCTTACCAGCATTGTACATCTGCATGAGGCTCGCACTCATTGTAATATTGACACTCGCACTCATTGTAATATTGACAGTGGAAATGACAGCAAATTGTATCTCAATAATGGTACCACCGACAAAGATTAGTGTACAATATCTGCTTGAGTTTGTTAGCCTTGACAAATTTGATTTAAATGCTCAACTTTCATGTTCAAATAATGTAAGGTTGAAATAATTTCAATATTGTAGTTATTGGATATGTATATTGATACGGAATGTAACGAGCGGATCTAGACAAAGATTAGTGTAAAATATCTGCTTGAGTTTGTTAGCCTTGACGAATTTGATTTAAATGCTTAACTTTCATGTTCAAATAATGTAAGGTTGAAATAATTTCAATATCCTAGTTATTGGATATGTATATTGATATGGAATGTAATGAGCGGATCTAGAGAATGATGTGATAGTCAAAGTCAAAATGACGTGGAGATCAAAATCAAGGCAGGGTGGTGGTCATAGACTCATAGGGTCACCTGGGGCAGAGTTTAGACTCTCGACTATTACTAAGGCCTCCAATGCAAAGATGACTTGCTTAAGGGCGGATCGTTCTAAAGATGGCATGTCTGAGGGTCGATCGTTCCTGAAGAACGAGCGTCCAAGTCCTAAGGGTAGGCGGGTAGGCCTGTATATGGCAGGGCGGTGACAAGGCCATTCAGACTCAAGGGACTCGTTTTTATGACTCCATATATTTGAGCGACCCTAAAGACTGGGCGGTACCTCACTCGGAACTTCAGATGACTCCGTATATTCGAGCAACCCTAAAGATCGAGCAGTACCTCACTCAGAACTCCAAGTGACTCCATATATCTGAGCGACCTTAAAGACCAGGCGGTACCTTGCCCAAAACTCCAAATGAGTCCATATATCTGAGCGACCCTAAAGACTGGGTAGTATCTCACACAAAGCTCCAATATGACCATGCAGGTATGACAGAGCAGTACAGAATACTTGCTAGTCTTACAAAACTCAAGTTTTCATTCTGCTTTCACTTCAAGGGGTGCTTGATCAGGCCAACTTTTGACTGAGATACAGTTAGAAAATAATATTGTAAAGGAATCCTAATAACTTGTCAGAGAATATTCTTCTTGAACCTTTTTAAAGGGTTATTGTGTTCCCCATCAGCCGATCATTTATGACAGCATATTCCTTCAAAGGCCTTAGTAATGACACGAACTATAAACGACAAAAGAGATATACACACGGATAAATGGAATATTCCTCGAACAATTATTGTATATTGTTCAGGTTGTGCACTCTCCTTTACCTAACGCCCTTTGACACACTTTTTCACTAGTACCGTTGGTCAAGTTAAATTTTATCCCTATTTACTCTAATCCTGATTACCCTGTCGGGTAGGTTAGTTTTGGTTACCTTGTCGAGTAGGTTAATTTTGGAGGTGCCAGCTATTCTGGAGCCTCCTCCTGAATTATTGGACTGTGTTTTTAAGTTTTAGTTCTAGGTTTATGTCTGTTACTTTTATAGTTATATTTAACTTGATGATTATATGATTTTTGATGGTTTTGAAATTTTTAGATTTAGATTTTGTTGGTTTAGGTTTGTGTTTCGGTTTTTGATAAGATTTTACATAGTATATTTTGTCCCTGGGTATGTAATATTTAATTCCTACTTGCATGGTTAAGCACGCTTTTGGAACCCAAACTTTATTTTGTTGTTTATGTTGGGTTATTAGTGATTTAAACGTTTTATTTGAACTTGACTTATAGCCAAGT
Source organism: Zingiber officinale (assembly GCF_018446385.1). Classification (NCBI taxonomy): domain Eukaryota; kingdom Viridiplantae; phylum Streptophyta; class Magnoliopsida; order Zingiberales; family Zingiberaceae; genus Zingiber; species Zingiber officinale. The sequence goes on from NC_055995.1 coordinate 119,195,664, forward strand.
CCGGTTTTATTGTAGACTACTTTTTGACTATTTAAAATAAGATATAAAATTTTAGATCTTGTTGTAAATTTTTCTAACAGACTTTTTAATTTATTATTTTCTATTTTTAATGTTAAATTTTCCTTCTTAAGTGTTAGGTCTTGAGTTGGATTAGAATTTATGATTTGTTCCTTGAAGTTTTGGTTTTCCTCAAGGAGTAATTTATTATCATTTTCAGTTGCAGTTAATTTCTTATTTAAACAAGCAATAATTTTTTTAAAAAAATTATTCAAATTAAGGTATACCTCTTCGAGACATTCGGAAACGAGTACGGACTCATAGCTCGATTCGGGTTCGGACCCGTCTTCCGATTCATCCTCCGATTTTGCTTCGCGGGCCATCAACGCGAGGTGACTCTGGTGCTTGTGATCTTCGGCTTCCGATTCTTCTGAGGAAGAGTCGCCCCAGGTCGCTTTAAGAGCCTTCTTCTTTGATGTCTTTGGCTTGTCGCTCTTCAATCTTGGATACTCGTTCTTGTAGTGGCCTTTCTTATTGCACCTGAAGCAGGTCACGTTCTTTGGTTCAGTCGGAAAGTTGATCTTCTGCAGGTCCTTTTTGCTGAAACTCTTCTTCCTCCTGGTGAACATCTTCCTTACCAAGTTCACCAGGTACTCTTCGTCTTCAGAATCTTGATCAGACTCATCTTCAGGTTCAGGCTTGGTCTTTGTCCTTTCTTTGGAGGAACCTGCAAACAAAGCAATACCTTTTTCGGACTCGGCGTTAGTCTGCTCGTGTAGTTCAAGTTTGTAGAATAATTCATCTAGTTTTAGTATAGATAAATTTTTCGAAATTTTGTAGGCATCCACGAAAGATGCCTACAATGAATTTCGCAGAAAAGCATTTAACGCGTATCTGATTAAGTCACGATTTTTCATTTGGCGGCCTATCGCGTGGAGTCCTTTGAGGATGTCTTTGATCCTCGCATGAAGTTGACTCGCTGTTTCTCCTTCCTGCATTTTAATATTAAAAAGTTTATTTAACAGAAGGTCATGTTTCGTTACCTTGGTGTCGCTCGTTCCTTCGTGTAGTTCGATCAGCTTGTCCCACAATTCTTTCGCATTTTGATACGGTCCCACTCGGTTCAGCTCCTCCTTCGTCAGCCCGCATTGCAGTTTGTTGAGAGCTTTGTAGTCCGTCGAGGATCTCTTTCTCATGTCCGGAGTCCATTGTTCCGAGTCTAGTGGATTCCCGGAGTTGTCGACTGGCACCTTGTATCCTCTGGTGACGCTGAACCACTGGTCGAAGTTGGTCTTCAGGTAGACCTCCATTCACTTCTGTAGGAGAAGTCGTCCTCGTTGAATAGGGGGGATGTACCGTGCTAAAGTCTTCGACTTGAGACATTTTATCCTACACACAAATAAATAAAAAGAAACGAAGAATCCCAAGATTTGGTCTTGAATTAGTAGTGCCGTATAAAATTAGAAAGAATCTAAAATTGAATTGGTGTTGCACCAATTCAGCTTAATTACTACGAAAAACTTTCCAAAAAGGTAACAATACCAGTTTGAATTTGTAACGTAAAACTGAATACCGAAAAAAAAATGTAAAGAAAAATTTCACTCCCTATCTGATTGGTGGTTGCACCAAATCAGAGTGGTACCTGCTCTGATACCACTTGTTGGATCATGAAAGTTGATAGAGGGGGGAGGGGATGAATATCGATTTAAAAAGTCAAAAAGAAGATCAAGTAGGCAGCGGAAAAAATAAAATTAAAGCAACGCTAACACAAGTAATTTTTTACTTGGTTCGGAGCCTTGGTCGACTCCTACTCCAAGATCCACACTCGTTGAGTGCTTTTGTTGGGCAATCCACTAGCAATTCGAATAAGTTTTTACAAATTGAAAGTACAGGAATACTTAAGAAGATTAAATACCGATAATAATTAAGAACGAAAGGAAATAGCGCGACGTCGGAGAGGCTTCAACATCGCAGGAGCGCGGCACAGCAAAGCAAGCATTGGAAGATCTTGTTGTGAGTTGATTCTTTGCTCCAGGTTGCATCCTCCTTATATAGGAGGCTCCGGGCGCCTTGATCCCTTCCGGGCACCTGGAGTGTGACGTAGCCCAGTCAACCATGAAGCTCCACGTGGCGATGTGGCAAGAGGATAGAATTTGCATTCCAAGCACCCGGACCACTGTTTTCCAGCAGCTTCAACTCTCTGCAAGAAACGTTAGTCCGAAGCACAAATGCAAATTATATATCCTGCAAAATAAAGTGTTAGCACAGTTAAAAAAGAATAGTAATTAGATTTCATCTCGCCGAGACCGGAATCTAGTCAGGATCTCAACTTAGAGTTCTGAAATGGTTCTAAGTTGGATCGGCGCCTAAGTTCCCTTCCTGAGAACGCGTCCTCACAGTCACTCCCCTCCAGTGACTTACCTCAACTTACCTGTCAGACGTCCGGTCAGCCCTTCGATCCTTCTGGACTTCGTGCCAGATGGTCGGTTAGCCCTTTGACCTGTCTGGACTTCGTGCTAGCTATCAGGTCAGTCCGTCAACTTAGCTAGACTTCATGCTAGATGTCTGGTCAACCCATTGATATGTCTGGACTTCGTGCTAGCTATCAGGTCAGCCCGTCAGCCTAGCTAGGTTTCGTGCCAGACATCTGGTCTGCCCGTCGACTTGTCTGGGCTTCTCCTTCACACTTGGTCAAAGTGTTAGATCAATATGAAATTAACTTAACCTACTTTGTCATTCATCAAAACTAGAGTTAGACCGTTATTGCTAACCGCACCAACCGTTTATAGCCCTATCCATCGCCGACCACGTTTACTTCTCGTCTCCTTGGTGTCGACCATAAGAGGTCATTGCCTCTTGCTTCGTCGACTGCACCATCACCCACAGGTGGTCCTACCTTGGCATCAATGAGATCTGACTGGAACTGGAGAAGGCGAGAGAAGAGAACGACACCCTCTCTGCTTGCGCACGACGTCGCTGCCTAATGCTGCGGACGTCGGCCGTCCATTGGCACAAGGCCCTGTCGATGTCCACAGGCACTGGTAGTAGCCTCTAGCAGTGCCGGACAAGCACAAGGAGGAGAATCCTCCCTATGCCACTGATCAGCCTTGTGCATCAGCGGTGTTGCTGCCTCTGGCGTCCCTCCGGCCTCCGGAGCCCTCTAGAGCACTTCGTTGCCCGTCCTCCCGAGCTGCGCTTTACGTGATCGCATTCTCCCAGCCGCCCTCCAAGCTCCATTGACTCTGGTGCGAGCTCAATTGGTTCGTGTAGGCTGACTGCAAGCGCCACGGTGCGATTGGGCTTGCCTCGCTCGACCTCTCGAGGAGCATTCAGATCTTGCATAGCACCTTCCATTCAGGTCTCGCTCCCTAACCGATCTTGTAGTCACGGGTCTGGTTCGCGCTTTCATCCAGGTCTCATTTTTTTTTTCTTCAAAGACTACTACTAGAACGTATGGTATGGAAGAGATAGTAGGAATAGAACCTGAGTCTTGAGTGTGCTATGCGGGTCTGCCTTGCCATGCCTTCCTCTTCTGTTGCTATCTCAGCTAGCTACTGTTGTCTCTATCCTTGCCGTCCGACTTCTTCTCTGGATCCATAGCCGCTGACCACAATGTAGAAGCTCCTCCTTGTAACGTCGCCCAACAACTGTCGGTCGAACTTACGAGGCCCATCTCCCCACTTTTCATGAGAATAACTCTCAGCTAACATCCACATAGTTCTCCACATGAGCATGCCTCCTAGTCTACAGTCGATCGGCCCAAGGCTGATTATACTCTCTCTAAGAGACAACATTGTTAGAAAATTATGACAACCTATCACGGAATATGCCATTACTTTGACATCTGCATGCAAGGTGGCCATTCTCCGCCTATGGGAAGGCTGTTGTACATACTCCACCATCAGATATACTCTAACACCAAACATTCTCTGTCGCTAAATTAATACGGAGATTATGAGAGGCGGTATAAAAAGGAGTTTTCTTAGTTGACCAAATACGAGCATGAGGGCATATGCATCCGCACACTCAAATATTTACACTGTTGTTCTACTATTCATCTTCTTCTTCATTTTTCGTTCAACTACTGTTTTGACTCGAGTATTGGAATATTTGTGTTAGAGATTTCTTCCATAGTTCTTGTTCTAACATTCCCATTGACTCTGTCTATGATGTAGTTCGCAACTCTTAACTCGAGGATTACTTAATGTCATCTTCTTTTAACTAAGAATCTTTTCTGAGTCAACATATAAGTTACCTCGATATCATCCCAAATCAGCACACTATCTTTCTATTTTCAAATAGGATCATGTAGTATTGATGGATATACTTGTACATGCATCCCTTCATTCGGAACTATATATATATAAGTGTTATACTGCGCGACTTCGTTTCCGCGCTTGTGCGCAACTTCTGCGCTAACACGTGACGTGGCCTCTCTTCCCTTCTGCGTTGTTTTCTTTTCTATTTCTCACCTAAAGTTTTGACTTTTGCTCCTTTTTTTTGCTTTTTCCTTTTTTTTTTTCTTTTTCGTTTTTTCCACAGAGCACGTCTTTCATCATCGCCTCCAAAGCCGATCGGCTCTACAAAAGGCAAAACTAGGGCAACCCTCTTTCGCTGCTGCGGTGTCGTCCTCGCCGTGCACCCTTGTTCCTCGCGCGACAAACCTTCGACGAGAAGCTAAGGGCATTGGTATTTTGCCGTCGTCGCCATTGTCCTTGCCCTATTTTGCCGTCGCGACGCCGTACTTGCCACTCCGGTGTTCCTCGATCTCAGATCCTTGTGCGGCCACAAAGCTTCCAGATCGCGTGCCATCGTGACGCCGTCCTTGCCCTATTTTGTTGTACTTGCCGCTCCGGTGTTCCTCGTCCTTGCCCTTCGCTGTCGCGACGCTGGATCTGCGCTGTGGTTCCGCCAAAGCTGTCCTTGCCCCTGCGCTGTTGTTCCGCCTAAACTAGGCAGATCCTCGCGCCCCTCGCCATCTCTCTGCGCCATTGTTCTCGCTACCGACCTCACGCCATGAAGCCTTTGTTCTCGCGGCCGACCTCTCACCGCAGCCCCTCTCTGTGAGAATTGTTGGTGCAACCTTAGGTCAAGGTTGACCTGGTTGACCCGACTCGAGTTGACCTGACTCGAGTTGTATTTTGATGTTTGACGAGAATAGAAAAGTTGTATCTTGATGTTTGACAAGAATAGGAACTTGGGAGTGTGGGTGCAACCTTTGGTCAAGGTTGACCTGGTTGACCCGACTTGAGTTGACCTGATTCGGGAAAAGTCCAAGTATGGAGACTTGGCACGGAAAAGTCCAAGTATGGAGACTTGGCACGGAAAAGTCCAAGAAGGGAGCTTGGCACGGGAAAAGCCCAAGTATGGAGACTTGGCACGGAAAAGTCCAAGCAGGGAGCTTGGCACGGGGAAAAGTCCAAGTATGGAAGCTTGACATGGAAAGTCGGAGAGGGCTCAGTAGCTCGTTCTCCGGACTAGGTCAGAGAGGGCTCGGGAGCTCGTTCTCTGGACCGGACGTGGAAGTCGGAGAGGGCTCGGTAGCTCGTTCTCCGGACTAGGTCAGAGAGGGCTTGGGAGCTCGTTCTCCGAACCGGACGAAATCGGAGAGGGCTCGGTAGCTCGTTCTCCGGACTAGGTCAGAGAGGGCTCGAGAGCTCATTCTCTGGACCAGACGTGGAAGTCGGAGAGGGCTCGGTAGCTCGTTCTCCGGACTAGGTCAGAGAGGGCTCGGGAGCTCGTTCTCTGGACCGGATGAAGTCGGAGAGGGCTCGGTAGCTCGTTCTCCGGACTAAGTTAGAGAGGGCTCGGTAGCTCGTTCTCTGGACCGAACGTGGAAGTCGGAGAGGGCTCGGTAGCTCGTTCTCCGGACTAGGTCAGAGAGGGCTCGGTAGCTCGTTCTCTAGACCGGGAAGGCTTTAGGTTTAGGGAAGCTCTAAGGCATTGGATCGATGCGGTGACCGATCGGTGATCTCGATTGTGCGGATCGGTGCGGTGACCGATCGGTAACCAAACAGTATGTTTTTGTGGGTTAACCGATCGGTGCAGACCGATCAGGAAACGATCAGAGGCAGAAAAAGGTAGGGGATCGGTGCGGACCGATCCACCTCTTTGATCGGTCCACGCACCGATCAGGCTGCCAACTCTCACAGAGTTGGTCGATCGTCCGGGGCCGATCGGCCTAAGCTGATCGGTCCACGCACGATTAAAATCTCTGGACCGATCAGATGGAGCCTGATCGGTCCAGGCTTAGCCGTTGTGACTCAACGGCTAGATTTCTGGATTCTTCTTTGTCTTCTTCGCAGGTGCAGGATATAAGGCCGCTACAGTAGAAGAAGGGAGAAAAACGCTTACTGCTAGTCCTTGCTCTTCCTCCGTACTGCGATTTGAGCTTTGCTGAGCTCCTCTTTGCTGAAGCTTCGTGTGAGCTTCCCTCGACTGGTTGATCAGCTGCTGTTGGCATCATCCATGAAGTTGTTGCTTCATCAACGGACTCCAGTCGACGAGAAGAAGGCAAGCAAACTTGGTAGAGTGTATTTACATTCATATTATCCATTGTTTCTTGCTTTATTTCTTGTACTCCTTTATTGTTGTTGCAAAAGAGATTGTGGGGAGGTTTCTCCACCCAGAAGGAGTATTTATTAGCCGGTTTTCCGGGGTCTCATCCACCGACGGATTGATAGGATTCGTCCACCTTACGGACACGCCGAGGAGTAGGAGTATCATCTCCGAACCTCGTTATATCGTCGCGTTTGAGGTTTGATCTTCTCCACTTTCGTTTCTACATTGTATTTCCGCTGCGCTAACCTAAATTGTAGGAAGAAACGATACTTTGAGGTCGGCTATTCACACCCCCCCTCTCTAGCCGCTATCCGAAGGTCCTAACAAGTGGTATCAGAGCAAGGTTGCTCTTCGTCGGATTAACACCCGGGGGAGCACAAGCTAGAGAATGGATCTACTTGGAGAAGACATCACGATTCCACCCTTCTACGATCGCGACGACTTCGCGTATTGGAATGTAAGAATGAAGTATTTTCTTATGACTAACCTAGTGAATTGGAATTGTGTACGAGTAGGTTTTACTCCTCCGGTGGATAAAAAGGGAGAACCTCTCGAGAAGAAGAAGTGGACGAAGGAACAAATCCACCAATCCACAATCAACGACGAGGTAACGAAAATCCTTGAATTTTCATTACCTAATGATATATTGTGTAAGATAGGTGGATACAACGACGCCAAGGAGTTGTAGAACAACTTGGCTAAGTTCCATGAGGAGAGCTCCAATTCAAGTCATGAAGAGGAGTCGAGTGAGCCAAGTAGCTCACATCATGGAGGTTTAGAATTAGAAGTTGAGGGCTACTCAACATCTAAGGAAGAAGAGGAGGAGAGTTCTTCATCAAGATTGGTGCAAGAAGAAGCCTCTACCTCCGGAAGGGATGAAGAAGAGAGTTTATGTTCATCCTCAACCCTAAGTAACTCAAGCAACTTAATTTCAAGTAAATTACATATAATGTGCTTTGAGTGTAGGGAATATGGGCATTACAAGAGCAAATGTCCAAAGAAGATTAGGAAGACTCCACCGGCACCAAAAGTCAAGGAAGCCGGAGTCCCGATACGCAAGGGCAAGGAGCACGTGGTGTGCTTCCAATGCAAGCAAAGGGGACATTATAGGAGCCAATGTCCGAGGGGGAGGCAACCTCACAAGGACAAGAGACCAAGCACATCTATGGGGGGAGCTAAGGCAAACCCTAAGGTATCTTTTAAGGCACATTATTGCAATACTAATAAGAAACATGCTAGTAGCTTTATTGCAATTGCCAATGATGATAAGCATGATAACCATAGAAACCGATACATGTGCTTAGGTGCCAAACATGTTAGTCTAGGTAAGGATGATACTAGAAATGTCAATCCTAGAATTAACTCATCTAAGGTTAAGAAAAACCTAGGTAGGAATCCCAAAACAACTAGACATATGCCTAGGAATACCTCAAAGAAAAATGACAAATTAAAACTTGAGGTATTAGAGAAGGAAAATCAAGTCTTAAGGTCAAGACTTGACACTTTAGAAAAAGCCCTTAAGAATTTGGAGAAGTCAACTCTAGGGTCTAAGGGTCAAAAACAAAAGCCCAAGGACATGAGAGGTTTGAGTCACAAACCTAAGTCTCAAGTGGTCAAGCCCACTTATCATAATGTTCCATTCGATTATGGAACAAGACCTAGGGCTAGGAAGACCATCACCAAGGTCACAAGGGGAGTCACCCCTAGAGTTGATCTTGATGAGTCCCAAATGACCAAGGCTTTAAAGCCTAGGAGGGTCATTAGGAGGGTTGCTAGGGAAGTCATCCCTAGTGAATATTTAGTGAACCCAATGAGCTCAAATAGGTTTTGGGTTCCTAGGAGCGTGATTCCATCACGCTAGATGGGTTAGGGTGTGCCAACCTTAATTGGATAGGTAGTTAACCTAATCATGGCAAAATGTGGCATTTTAGGAATTTTCAAGGTGTAATCAAGCCTTGAAAATGAAATTAAAAATTATTCCTAAGGTGATTAGGATGTGCCAACCACATTTGAGGAGTTTTCTAGGATCAATCTAATTGGCACATAGTGATCTAAAAATCTTTAGTATATGATTTTAGGTCTATTACACTTAGGAATATAGAATTTGTGGCAAAATGATCAAAATTATCAAAAATGACAACTAAGGCTAGAATTAGGTATTTTCTATACCTTTATATGTTATTTGTCATACATTGTTTGACATATGTCATGTCATGACATCATATTTATTATATCATTTGAAATGTCATGATAATGCTTAGGTTAGTTATATGTCATGCCTTATTTAAGTTTCATACTTGATGACATGACATCATGACATTGGCACATGTTTTCACTTATGATATTATTTTATGCCATGTCATCATCTCTTGCATTTATGATCAATTAAATTGATTTAAGGATAAAAACTCAATTTGATATGGAGATCAAATTATTGTTTAGAAAATGCATGAGAACTTAGCTTAAGATGACCTAAACCCATATCTCGCATCAAAATTGACTTGGATGTGTTTGATACACCTTAGATGTGTGTGAGATATTAGGATTATGAGTTAGGATCAAGGTGCATAGCTCTTGTACCTAGATGAGCCTAATTCTAAATTGAGGATCATAGGGAAAGCTTATGTACAAGTCATGTACATTTTGTTGATACAGTCTGACCTGGATGTTGTTTTGATGTTGACACTGATTTAAGTTTGAATCAGATATTAAATTAACTCAGACTAATTACTAATCAAGGTTGACTTGGTTAACCTGATTGACCTGATTGGGAAAAGTCCAAGCGAGGAGCTTGGCACGGGAAAGTCCTGGTGAGTGAAGCCAGGCAGTGGGAAAGTCCTAACTGGGATGTTAGGCATTTGGAAAGTCCTGGTGAGTGAAACCAGGCAATTGGGAAGTCCAAGTGTGGAAGCTTGGCATGTATGGTCGGAGAGGGTTCGGTAGCACGCTCTCTGGACCGTCAGGGGTGAGGACAGCAAGCTTGGAAGCTTGACTCGAGACTCACAGTTTTGGATCGGTCTGCAGGCCGATCCAGTGATACCATAACTCTCTGATTGATTCTGATCGGTCAGGGACCGATCGCAACACTCGAGCACATCGAGTGTATCGATCGATCCGGGACCGATCGATAACACTCGATAGCACATCGAGTGTATCTTGTCGATCGGGGACCGATCGGATGATCCTCGATGGCGGTGGATACTTGTCGGTCTTACGGACCGATCCGGTGAATCTGATCGGTCCTGGACCGATCGGGCTCGATACCGATTTGCGTGAAGGGTGGATCGGTCTTGGGACCGATCGAGAGCCACTGATCGGTCCCACCGATCGATCAGTGAGCAGCGTGGATCGGTCTGCTGACCGATCCACAGTATGGCTTGTTTTGCATGCGCTTTCTCTTATTGTTTCTGATTCGCAATTGCTTTTACCTATTTCGTTTCTAACCATCTGCTGCAAGTTTTCTCGAAGTTTCAGGTTACAGATTACGATGTTGGGTGAATTCAAATTAAGGATCATTAGTAGAAGGCAACAAAAAGCTTTTGCTGTGTCTCGCTGCGGACAAACCAGTTTTGGTAGCAACGTCTCGTTTGCGATCTGCTGGCAGCCGTTTGGTCGAAATCAGCTTGACTTGTGCTGATAGGTTCAAGCTCAGAGGTACCAGTGGAAACGAGGATGCCATTGGTGGGAGCTGAGACAATCAGACAAGGAAGAAGTGTGATTGGCGACGTCGTGGACGGTTGCAGGGATTTGCAGGGATTTGCTGCAGGTTTGGCAGAGATCCGTTACAGAGCAGAGAGGCATATGAAGGTGGAGAGGAGAGGCTCTCGTAACAAGGATTTTGTGTGCTCTTGCTGTGAAAAACTGTGGAGAAAAACTCTCTGGAAGATTGAAGCAGTGTGCTTGTTCTTCGCTGATTGTGGCTGTGAGCTTCCTTTGATCATTTCATTTGAGCCACTACTGTAAGTCTTGTGCTTAATTTCTTCATTAAAGACTTTGTGGAGAGGTTACTCCACCGAGAAGGAGAATCCTTTAGCCGGATGTAGGGTGTGATCTACCGAAAGATCAAGAGGATTCGTCCCACCTTACGGACGCCGAGGAGTAGGGCAAGTTATCCCGAACCTCGTAAATCTCTGAGTTAGTGTCTTTGTGCTTTCTTGTTTTAGTTTTCTATTTCCATTGTGCTAACAAAGTTCTTGAAGAAATTTGTGTTTAGTGTTTTCAAAGAGGCTATTCACCCCTCTAGCCATCTAAGGTCCCAACAAGTGGTATCGGAGCCTGGTGCTCTTCATTTCGACTTAACAACCCAAGAGCAAAACAATGGCCATGAAGGAGGGATTTAGCACCAACCGTCCACCTTACTTGAAGGAGCAGATTTTCAATATTGGAAGGGCCGCATGGAGTACTACCTCAAAACCGACATAGCCATGTGGTTCTCAGTCAAGGAAGGTTTCACACCACCAAAGGATGAAGAAGGTAAGGAACTCGAGTCGTCAAAGTGGTCTACCGAACAACTCCACAAAGCACAAGCCGATGCCAAGGCTATGGTCACCTTGCAATGTGGAATCGCCAAGGATCAACTCGTCAAGGTAGGTCCGTTCTCAAGTGCAAGAGACCTATGGAACAAACTCATCGAGCTCCAAGAGGGAACTCGAGATTCTCGGATTGCCAAGAGGGACCTATTCTTGAATCAGCTCCAAAATCTAACCATGAAGGACAATGAAACGGTGAGTGAACTTCATGGGAGATTCAAGGAGATCATCAATGGTCTCCACTCCGTGGATGAACGGGTAGAAAACCGTGACCTAGTAAGGTACGCTCTTAAATCTTTTCCTAGGAATGCCTTGTGGTCATCCATGGTAGATGCCTACAAGGTATCCAAGGATCTTTCCATTGTTAAACTAGATGAATTTTTCTGTGAAATGGAACTTCATGAGCTTGCTAACAAAGGTCAAAAAGAGAAGGGTATTGCTTTATTTGCAGGACCAAAGAGCAAGGATGGAAGAAGGAAGAAGGAAAAGAAGAAGGAAAAGGAGATTTCCTCATCCACCTCTTCTTCTGAATCTGATGATGAAAGTGGGTCATCGTCAAGTGAGATGGCGAACTTCGTAAGAAGGATTATGAGAAGAAGCCGAAGATACAAAGGAAAAGGTAAAACTAATGATCAAAATTTTGATAAATCTAATATTACATGTTATGAGTGTAGCAAGAAAGGACACATTCGGAGCGAGTGTCCGAAACTAAAGAGGAAGGAGGAACGAGCCAAAAGGAAGGAGGAAAGAGCCAAGAAGAAGAAGGCTCTCAAGGCCACTTGGGATGAGTCCTCATCAAGCTCATCGGAGGAAGAAGAGAAGATGGAAAAGAGCACTCGGCAATTGGCACTCATGGCAAGGGAAGAGTCAGAATCCGAGAGTGATGACTCAAGCGCTTCAACCACGGCTTCATCATCTTCGGATGATGAAGAGGTAACCTCTTCTCATATAGAAAAGTGTTATAAAACTATCACTCACTTATCTACATTGCTTAAAAAGTCAAAAACAGAAAATAAATTGTTGAAAGAAGAAGTAAAAACCTTAAGGACCCTTAGGGAAGATGAGGTCGATGACCTACATCTAGAAGTCCTTGAGGATGAGAACAAGGCCTTAAAGGGTGAGGTTGAGAAACTCAAGAAAATGCTTGAGAAATTCTCAACTAGCTCTAAGACTCTAGACATGATTCTAAATGCCCAAAGGGCATTTACAACAAAGCCGGGTTAGGGTATCAACCCAAGGAGTCGAGTTTCATTTCTCTAATGTCTAGAACTCAAAATAGTAGATCACATGTTTCTAGAGTTCATGGAACTAGGAAAGGTATGACCAAGGCATGGGTTCCTAGGTCTTTCGTTGTAGAAGCATTAGGTCCCAAGATTTGGGTACCTAAAACCTCTATTTTTCGTGTATTGTAGGCATTGGTCGAGGGGGAGCATCTATCAACTTGGTTTGTTGATAGTGGATGCTCCAAGCACATGACTGGGAACAAATCACTGTTTACTACCATTCAAAACAAAAGTAGAGGTAATGTGTCTTTTGGTAATAATGATAGCCTTAAGGTTGTAGGAATTGGAGACATTCAAATATCCGAATGTCTTCATATCAAGAATGTCCTTCTAGTCAAGGGGATGACCTTTAATCTCCTAAGTGTCAGTCAATTGTGTGATACGGGTTACACAATTGAATTTCATTCAAGTCAATGTTTGGTTAAACACATTGACACACTTGACACGGTACTAGTAGGCACAAGGGTTGACAATATTTATCAAGTATCATTTAAAAGTGCTACTAATGCTTTGATTAAGTGTTTCATGTCGAAAGAAGAAGAGTCTTGGTTATGGCATAGAAGATTGACACATGTAAACATGAAGAACATCCGAAGTTGGCCAACCAAGGATTAGTGCGAGGCTTACCAAGCATCAAGTTCCACAAGACCAAACTATGTGATGCATGTCAAAAGGGTAAGCAAACAAAAGCTGTCCATAAAGGTAAAAGCAATGTAAGTACATCTATTGCTTTAGATTTATTGCACATGGACCTTTTTGATTGCAGTAGTGTAATATCATTGAATGGAAGTAGATATTGTTTGGTAATCGTTGATGATTTTACTAGATACACATGGACTTTCTTCTTGAAACATAAGGACCAAACTATAGATATTTTTATTTCCTTTTGTAGAAGAACTGAAAATGAAAAATCGACAACAATTAAAACCATTAGAAGTGATCATGGTGGGGAATTTCAAAATCATAGGTTTTTAGAGTTTTGTCAAGAAAAGGGATATAGGCATGAGTTCTCTACTCCAAGGACCCCACAGCAAAATGGGGTTGTGGAGAGAAAGAACCGAGTCTTACAAGAGGTTGCACGAAGCATGCTTCATGAGTACTCCCTACCGAGCTACTTATGGGCTGAAGCTGTGAATACAGCTTGCTATGTGCAAAACCGAATTCTGATACATAGGTTTTTAGGAAAGACTCCCCATGAACTTTGGTTTGGGAAACCGCCTACAATTAAACATCTTAGGGTGTTTGGTTGTAAGGTGTTCATTTTAAATACCAAGGACCATCTTGGAAAATTTTCGGCCAAGGCTGATGAGGGGATACTGGTTGGGTACTCGCTCACCAGCAAAGCCTATCGAGTCTACAACAATAGGACTAAATTGATTGAAGAGTCCTCTGATGTAGCTTTTGAAGAAATCCCTAACTCAAATGATCAATCAAGGGCTATAGGAGAAATTCAATTTGAACTTAGAAATCTAAGTTTGAATGATCAAAATGAAGAACGAGTCGAAGTTGACTCTGATGTTGATGAGCAAAGACAACAAAGAACTCAATCTGATCCTTTGCGGATATTGAGTCCTTGCCTGTGCCTAGTGAGACCACTCATGAGGCACCATCAACACCAAGACAATCTAGGATAGCCTCTAGTCATCCCCAAGACCAAATTGTGGGAGACATTCAACAAGGGGTTAGGACTAGGTCATTCTTCAGAAATGAGTCTAATGAAGTCGCTTTGATTTCAGAGATTGAACCAAAATTAATTGATGAGGCATTGCACGATCCTGATTGGATCATAGCTATGCAAGACGAGTTAGGTCAATTTGAAAGAAGCCAAGTGTGGGACTTGGTTCCTAGACCTAAGAAGACCACCATTATTGGAACTAAATGGGTCTTCAAAAATAAGTTAAACCAAAAGGGAGAGGTAATAAGAAACAAGGCAAGACTAGTAGCCAAGGGCTATAGTCAAGTTGAAGGCCTCGATTATGATGAGACCTATGCTCCTGTGGCACGATTGGAGTCCATTCGTTCAATGCTAGCTTTTGCTGCACATAGAGGTTTCAAGCTCTATCAAATGGACGTTAAATCGACCTTCTTAAATGGTTTCATTAAAGAAGAAGTCTACGTTGAACAACCACCGGGTTTGTGAATACCGAAGCTCCAAACCACGTGTTCAAGCTCAAGAAAGCTCTTTATGGGCTAAAACAAGCACCTCGAGCTTGGTACGAAAGGTTGTCGACTTATCTATTAGAAAAGGGTTTTGTAAGGGGTCAAATAGACCCAACACTATTTCTTCGTCGAGATGGTGAAAATATTTTTGTAGCCCAAGTATATGTCGATGACATAATTTGTGGCTCAAATAACAAGGGCTATTTAAATGAATTTATCACTCACATGGAAAGTGAGTTTGAAATGAGTCTTGTGGGAGAATTGACATTCTTCCTTGGACTAGAAATCAAACAAACTAGAGATGGCATTTATGTCCATCAAGCAAAATACACTCAAGAGATGCTTAAGAAATTCAAAATGAGTGATTCTAAGGAAGTATCCACTCCTATGGCGACGAGCACTCGTCTTGACAATGATGAGAGTGGAAAATCAGTTGATCTAACGCAATATAGAAGCATGATCGGTAGTCTTCTATATCTCACAGCTAGTCGACCGGACATACTCTTTGCTGTGGGCATGTGCGCTAGGTATCAAGTCTGTGCCAAGGAATCTCACTTAATTGCAGTTAAGAGAATTCTAAGATACCTTAAAGGCACAATTAGAGTAGGTCTTTGGTACCCTCGTACTGAATCATTTGACTTGATAGGTTATACCGACTCCGATTATGCTGGGTGCAAATTGGATCGGAAAAGTACGAGTGGGGGTTGCCAATTTTTAGGTTCATGTTTAGTTAGTTGGTCAAGTCGGAAGCAACATTGTGTTGCTCTCTCCACGACCGAGGCTGAATATATTGCCATGGGAGAGAGTGTATCACAGTTGTTGTGGATGATACACACCCTAGAGGATTATGGACTTTCTTATAAGGGTGTACAAGTGCTATGTGACAACATTAGCACGATCAACCTAACTAAAAATCCAGTCCATCATTCTAGGACCAAGCACATTGAAGTGCGTCATCACTTCATTAGAGATCACGTAGCTAGGGGTGACATTGTGCTCACATATGTGGAGTCAAAGTCAAACCTAGCCGACATTTTCACCAAACCCCTTCCGGAGAATGAATTTAGTCATTTAAGGAGGGAGTTGGGAATGTGTTTGGCTCCTTAGGTCATTAGAACTTCACCATGATCAATGAGGACTATTAAAATGACAAGAGTAATTGGGAAACTGATTTGGGCAATTTGGGGACATCTCACACAAACGATAAGGTTTAACAAATTGTTTTTGTTTGCTAGAAATGGGGTGAGATGCTAGGAACAACCAATTTATTCAAAATGTACTATGCATCCCTTGAATAAGTAGGTTGGAGAGACATAAATTGAGTATGGGGAAGGTCATTACATAATTCATGTGTATTTGACTCCTAGATCTTACTCATATATTCCAACCAAGGAATCTTGGTTGGACTTTTGTCTAGAAATTATCTAATCATGATTGATGTGTTGATTGATACTTTGGATTGGTATCTTTAATGATAAGATGAGTTGATAATGTAAGAATAGTAATTTAGGATATATTTTGACAAATTTGAAACTAAACATGACAGGGTTGGATATTTCAGGTTTTGAAACTCTGAAATGTCTGAAACTAACTTGTAACTTAATAAAAAAAAACTAGAATGTTAGGACTTTCAGAGCTTGCAATTAGGAAATGTTCTTGTTCGTAGATGTTTAGGTTCTGTATTCTGAATTTGAGAAGTTCTGAATTTTCAGAATTCTCGAGAGAAACGACTGCGAAATCAGTTGCTCGAATTCAGATATCAGAAATCTAAATTATCAGACACTGATCGGTCTCACGACCGATCAGGAGACTCTCTGATCGGTCCAGGGACCGATCAGGAGATCTCACGCGACGATTCACCTCTCTGTTCGATCTCTGATCGGTCCAAGGACCGATCAGCTCTCTATGGTTCGCAGGAAGGCCCCTGATCGATCCGAGCACCGATCAGAGGGTTTCCTGATCGGTCAAGGGGACCGATCAGACCCTTCTTGTGTGCGTTAAAATCGATCCTGATCGGACAGCCGTCCGATCAGATTACACTGTGCGCTACCCCTCATTAAATCCTCCTGATCTCCTCTCTTCCCGATCTACTTCTTTCTCACAACCCTAGCCGACCGACGCCCCGACGCCCCCTTCTTCCTCCCGTATTCTCGACCCATCGTCTTCTAAAAGCCGAAGGTCAAAATGGCACCGAGGTAATCTCTCGATCTCTACTTGTCTTTGGCAGTTCACGTTATCATGTTTCTTACGGTGACTGTGGTTTGTGTTTGGTGATTTGCCCATGGCCGGTGCTCTCTCTTTGTTTCTCATTGTCCAAATGGTTAGGAAGAAACCCACTAGTGGTGAGGGTACCTCTAAGGAACCAACCGAGAAATCCAAATCCAAGTCCAAAGCTCCTGCTACCTCCCGACCTCAACCAGCTAGTTCGGGGAGATTCCCCAACCAACAATTTGAAAAATCATTTAAGGAGAGGACTTTCAAATTACTCCCTTGTCGATCTGTTGATAAGAAGTTCATGCAGGAATCTTGTCCCTCTATTTTAGAAACCATTGCCTACTACAAGCTCGATTCTTTGGTTTTTCTAGAAAGGGACATCAACTTTGATCTAGTATCTGAATTCTATAACAACCTTCATCAGACTCCTGATGGTAGTCATAGAACAAGAGTGGCTAAGCAAAACATTGATCTCGACATAATTGCCTTCTTTGGGTATTTAGGTTGTCGTTTGTGTTCGGGGACGGTGTTCTCCATCTATCCTGTTTTGCCTGAACCCGTACCTCATCCTCTTAATGTCTCTTCTGACTCAATCTATGAGTACTTCTTTGGTCATCCGAGACTGGATGGTTTAGATGAGTTAGATGACGACTTTCCTACATTTGCAGCCCTTAGACTCTCTGCTCCTGACTACATTCTTTTCAAAATTGTCACACAATGTCTTCTACCTATCACCTCTAAACCGTTGGCAGAAATTCGACCATATCACTGTCTGATGCTTTATGGGTTACGTCGACGTCTAGATTTTGATATTATGTCGAGTGTCTATATGTCTATCATTTCCCATAGCGAACCGAGCGGCGACAACATCTATATGCCTTTTGGGCATATAATTACTGATTGGCTCGAGTCCATGGGTATTGACGTCTCTAGGGGGAGGATAGTGAAGATGGTCAGGCAGGATTGTCGACTTGGGAAACGTGCGTTTTCCAAGTCCGGAATCCTAAGTCAGGATGGGACGGTTAGGTGGAAGGATGGGAGGGCACTGGGTGAGCTACCACTTCCACGACAGGTTGCTCGTCCTCCTGCTGCTGCTGCATATGGCGAGGAGGATCCAGATCTGCGCTGGCAGATCGCTGAGCTGGAGAGCCGGTTTGACCGCCACGAGGAGATGGTGGCTGCAGAGTTCGATGGCCTGCGCCTCCAGATTGACAAGCGCTTCGATGTTGGCGACACATCAGGCATTTCTAGGATGGATGGCCGGCCATCCACCTCCTCAGCACTCTGCGGGCGAGCTACCCTCAGGCAGCAGCATGCCTCTTCAGGATTCCACTCTTCCAGCTGATGCTGCAGATGATCCTCTTGATGAGGATGTTGGCTGACATTCTCTATGTTTTGATTGTTTTGTTGATACTATGTCTTTGATACATTTATCTGAACTAGATGTTAGCTGTGTTTCTTATATTCATGCTATTTATGATGCTTCACTATTCATGATACACTTATGATGTTTCATATGCCATTGTTTTTCATATACCATGTTTTTTTTGTGAGGCGTTATTGGTTAAAAGGGGGGGTGCTTGTCAGTCTTATTCATTATTTTACACCTTTTCGGTGTTTGACAAAGGGGGAGAAAATAATTAAGTTTAGAGACGATTTGACCTCTTTGAATCAATAAAGAAAAAAAGAGAAAGTAACTGAGTTATATCCATCTTAGGGGGAGATCTTAATTTCCCTGAAATTATGGATATGAGAATTTTTCTGATCTAAACTTAAATTGTGTTGTCAAACAACAAAAAGGGGGAGATTGTTGATACAGTCTGACCTGGATGTTGTTTTGATGTTGACACTGATTTAAGTTTGAATCAGATATTAAATTAACTCAGACTAATTACTAATCAAGGTTGACTTGGTTAACCTGATTGACCTGATTGGGAAAAGTCCAAGCGAGGAGCTTGGCACGGGAAAGTCCTGGTGAGTGAAGCAGGCAGTGGGAAAGTCCTAACTGGGATGTTAGGCATTTGGAAAGTCCTGGTGAGTGAAACCAGGCAATTGGGAAGTCCAAGTGTGGAAGCTTGGCATGTATGGTCGGAGAGGGTTCGGTAGCACGCTCTCTGGACCGTCAGGGGTGAGGACAGCAAGCTTGGAAGCTTGACTCGAGACTCACGGTTTTGGATCGGTCCGCATCGATCCAAAGGGCACGGTACCGATCGGTGCAGACCGATCCGGTTCTGATCGATGCGGGACCGATCGGGCAACACTCGATGAGTGTATCTTGATCGTCCGGGGACCGATCGAGATAACACTCGAGTGTATCTTGTCGATCGGGGACCGATCGGATGATCCTCGATGGCGAGTGGATCTTGATCGGTCTTACGGACCGATCCAGCTGAGTCCTGATCGGTCCAGGCTTCGATAGCAGATTTGCGTGAAGGGGTGGATCGGTCTTGGGACCGATCGGACAGCACCGATCGGTCCCCGCACCGATCGGTGACGATAAATAAGCGTGGATCGGTCTGCGGCCGATCCACGATGGCTTGTTTTGCATCGCTTTCTCTTATTGTTTCGATTCGCAATTGCTTTTACCTATTTCGTTTCTAACCATCTGCTGCAAGTTTTCTCGAAGTTTCAAGTTACAGATTACGATGTTGGGTGAATTCAAATTAAGGATCATTAGTAGAAGGCAACAAAAAGCTTTTGCTGTGTCTCGCTGCGGACAAACCAGTTTTGGTAGCAACGTCTCGTTTGCGATCTGCTGGCAGCCGTTTGGTCGAAATCAGCTTGACTTGTGCTGATAGGTTCAAGCTCAGAGGTACCAGTGGAAACGAGGATGCCATTGGTGGGAGCTGAGACAATCAGACAAGGAAGAAGTGTGATTGGCGACGTCGTGGACGGTTGCAGGGATTTGCAGGGATTTGCTGCAGGTTTGGCAGAGATCCGTTACAGAGCAGAGAGGCATATGAAGGTGGAGAGGAGAGGCTCTCGTAACAAGGATTTTGTGTGCTCTTGCTGTGAAAAACTGTGGAGAAAAACTCTCTGGAAGATTGAAGCAGTGTGCTTGTTCTTCGCTGATTGTGGCTGTGAGCTTCCTTTGATCATTTCATTTGAGCCACTACTGTAAGTCTTGTGCTTAATTTCTTACTGCTGTTAAAGACTTTGTGGAGAGGTTACTCCACCGAGAAGGAGAATCCTTTAGCCGGATAGCTTCCGGGGTGTGATCTACCGAAAGATCAAGAGGATTCGTCCACCTTACGGACACGCCGAGGAGTAGGGGCAAGTTATCCCCGAACCTCGTAAATCTCTGAGTTAGTGTGCTGTGCTTTCTTGTTTTAGTTTTCTATTTCCGCTGTGCTAACAAAGTTCTTGAAGAAATTTGTGTTTAGTGTTTTTCAAAGAGGCTATTCACCCCCCTCTAGCCATCTAAGGTCCCAACACATTTAGCCCTAAGATTGTGGTCCTAAATTGAATGGTTTAAAATCATTTCAAAATTGATTTGAAAAACCTTGATGAAGCTTTTCTAGTGATAGCATTCATCATTGAGCAAGTTGATACAAAGATGGATTAACCTTGAGCTATTTCAAAGTTTTTCAAACTTTGTATCAAGATTTGAAAATGGAAGTTATTTTCATAGAAAACTATTTTTCCATGATAATATATGTTATGAGGAATGTATCCTCAAAATTTTATAATTTTTGGAATTTTCTGTAATTTTTTAGGGGTTTCTGAATTTCGGGAAGAAAAAATTCAGAACTCTTATCAGAGAGTTGTGGACCGATCAGAGAAGAGTCTGATCGGTCCAGAGTAGTGTGAATCGGTCACTGGACCGATCCAGGGAAGTCTGATCGGTCTGGTGACCGATCAGAGCGTGCCAAAATGCTGATTTTCGACTGATTGTCTGAAATTTCAGCTGTGGAAGTTGTGTTTTAGATTTCTAAAGGGTTGAAACTTTCCAAAACATTGTTGGTGCAATGGTCAAGGAGGAGTTGACCTTTAGGGGGAGTTTTACCTAATGGTCAAGGGGGAGTTGACTTTTAGGGGGAGTTTTTACTCGATTTCTGAGGATGAGTGACATGGGATTATCACTAAGTTGATTGTTGTCTTTAGTATCAAGGGGAAATTAAGGGTTTCAATGAAAGGTATGGGACTTTCATTAGGAAGAAACTCTTAACCTTGATTCACTCTTTTTGATGTGTGTCAAAAAGGGGGAGAAATGTCTAGAGAAGGTTTAAGGAAGAACATTGGAGTTTGGGGAGAATGTTCAAGGAAGAACATTGATTGAAGAACTATTGGAAAACCTAAGTTAGGTTATCGGGTTAACCTAACTTGATTATGGTTTTTGTCAAACATCAAAAAGGGGGAGATTGTTGGTGCAACCTTAGGTCAAGGTTGACCTGGTTGACCCGACTCGAGTTGACCTGACTCGAGTTACATTTTGATGTTTGACGAAAATAGAAAAGTTGTATCTTGATGTTTGACAAGAATAGGAACTTGGGAGTGTGGGTGCAACCTTTGGTCAAGGTTGACCTGGTTGACCCGACTTGAGTTGACCTGATTCGGGAAAAGTCCAAGTATGGAGACTTGGCACGGAAAAGTCCAAGTATGGAGACTTGGCACGGAAAAGTCCAAGAAGGGAGCTTGGCACGGGAAAAGTCCAAGTATGGAGACTTGGCACGGAAAAGTCCAAGTATGGAGACTTGGCACGGAAAAGTCCAAGCAGGGAGCTTGGCACGGGGAAAAGTCCAAGTATGGAAGCTTGGCATGGAAAGTCGGAGAGGGCTCGGTAGCTCGTTCTCTGGACTAGGTCAGAGAGGGCTCGGGAGCTCGTTCTCTGGACCGGACGTGGAAGTCGGAGAGGGCTTGGTAGCTCGTTCTCCGGACTAGGTCAGAGAGGGCTCGGGAGCTCGTTCTCCGGACCAGACGAAGTCGGAGAGGGCTCGGTAGCTCGTTCTCCGGACTAGGTCAGAGAGGGCTCGAGAGCTCATTCTCTGGACCGGACGTGGAAGTCGGAGAGGGCTCGGTAGCTCGTTCTCCGGACTAGGTCAGAGAGGGCTCGGGAGCTCGTTCTCTGGACCGGATGAAGTCGGAGAGGGCTCGGTAGCTCGTTCTCCGGACTAAGTTAGAGAGGGCTCGGTAGCTCATTCTCCGGACTAGGTCAGAGAGGGCTCGGGAGCTCGTTCTCTGGACCGGATGAAGTCGGAGAGGGCTCGGTAGCTCGTTCTCCGGACTAAGTTAGAGAGGGCTCGGTAGCTCGTTCTCTGGACCGAACGTGGAAGTCGGAGAGGGCTCGGTAGCTCGTTCTCCGGACTAGGTCAGAGAGGGCTCGGTGGCTCGTTCTCTGGACCGGAAGGCTTTAGGGTTTAGGGTTGAAGCTCTAAGGCATTGGATCGGTCGTGACCGATCGGATACTCGATTGTCGGATCGGTGCGGTGATCGATGGCAAGCCAGAATGTTTACGTGGGTTAGCGATCGGTCTGCACCGATCGTGAAACGATCGGGAGGCGAGAAAAGGTAGGGGATCGATGCGTGGACCGATCACCTACTCTTGATCGGTCCACGCCGATCAGGCTAACAACTCTCACAGAGTTGGTTGATCGTCCGGGACCGTCGGCCCTGATCGGTCCACGCATCAAATCCTCTGGACCGATCGGATGGAGCTGATCGGTCCGAGCTGCCATGACTCAACGGCTAGATTTCTGGATTCTTCTTTGTCTTCTTCGCAGGTGCAGGATATAAGGCCGCTACAGTAGAAGAAGGGAGAAAAACGCTTACTGCTAGTCCTTGCTCTTCCTCCGTACTGCGATTTGAGCTTTGCTGAGCTCCTCTTTGCTGAAGCTTTGTGTGAGCTTCCCTCGACTGGTTGATCAGCTACTGTTGGCATCATCCGTGAAGTTGTTGCTTCATCAACGGACTCCAGTCGATGAGAAGAAGGCAAGTAAACTTGGTAGAGTGTATTTACATTCATATTATCCATTGTTTCTTGCTTTATTTCTTGTACTCCTTTATTGTTGTTGCAAAAGAGATTGTGGAGAGGTTTCTCCACCCAGAAGGAGTATTTATTAGCCGGTTTTCCGGGGTCTCATCCACCGACGGATTGATAGGATTCGTCCACCTTACGGACACGCCGAGGAGTAGGAGTATCATCTCCGAACCTCGTTATATCGTCGCGTTTGAGGTTTGATCTTCTCCACTTTCGTTTCTACATTGTATTTCCGCTGCGCTAACCTAAATTGTAGGAAGAAACGATACTTTGAGGTCGGCTATTCACACCCCCCCTCTCTAGCCGCTATCCGAAGGTCCTAACAAGAATGCTTGTTCATAGTTTTCCTCTCTTTCTATCTTAGGGCTTAAAGTATTGTCTGATTTAATCACATTGGTTATGGTGATTTAATCACATTGGTTATGATGAATTCCTCTTGCACGTTCCTGTAGGGTTGCTGTCCATCTTGTGTCATCTGTATTATTCATAGTTTTTTTCATACTGGCTGCATACAAATGCAAGCCTTCAAACAATTTATGGCCTTCTTTATTTGGAGTTGCGACTAGCAAATAAGTTAGATTGGTCAGATTCTAAGGTGAGTATGGTGATCTTCTGTGTTACTTGATTGAGCAGTGCAGTGCTGAATTTTGGATTATCATGTTTGACTCTTGTTAGCTGCTGCAAACTTTGGAAAAGTAGCTTGTATTGAGACTTTTCAGAGTAGTTGTTATTTAATCTGGGAAGGTTTAAATTATGCTAGGAGAGACAACATTCATTATAACTTGAGGACAGTTGTTGTCTCGTCTAGCATTATTTGAACCCTTATAGAGTAGTTATGATTTGATCTATTCAGCAGATGCCTTAATTTATAGGCTAAGGTTTTATGTTCCACTGACCTCACAATGCTTGAAAATTTAAGATGTTTGAATAATATAATTCATTTTAGTTATTTACTACCATATTGAGAATTAGAGAATTTTTTATAATCTCAAACAGTTGAAATATTCCTCGTATAAGAAACTAGTGATAACTTATATTCTTTTGGTTCTACAACTTACAAGAAACTTGCAAAACTTCGACTGACAATCTATGGTAAATCACTTGATTTAAGTTCTAATATTTTGTTTATATAAGATTCTGAATGTTTTTTAAAATGCAGGGGAAAACATATGTTGTATTTGTTGGACGTAAATCGGGAATTTATGAAACGTGGGTAGAAGCTTCTGATCATGTTAATGGCTTTAAGGGCGCCATACACAAATCTTTCAAAACTAGAAGGAGGCACAAAAAGCTTATGAGGAATACTTTGAAAAAAGATCTGCACCAACTTCCTTTGCATCTAGTCCAAATAAAATATCATTTGCAACTTCAAGTTCAAGGTCAAGTTCAGATTTGGAGAGAAAACTTTCAAAAATTGAAAAAATTATTAAGTTGAAAGATGCATTAAAAGAGATAGAGCATCAGTTAGATTCTCTTATGATCAGTGATGATAATGATGATGATTAAGCATGTTGTTTGAAGTCGTTATATGACTTAAAGTTCAAACACTGATTTTAGCTTGAGTTGTTACAAGTGTTGTATCAAAATTAAAACGATGATTTAATCTAAATTGCTTTATCTACATTGTTATAAGTAATGTGATTAAGTTGTGGATTTGCTTCATGGGATGTGCTTCAAAAACGTATTACAACTGCTTCATGGGATGTCCCTACATCGACAAAATATTGCACGAGATGCTATCTTTATTGCTTGATCTAATCATTTTCATTTAGCAGCTTATGCTTGCCTGCCTACGAAGTCTTGTTCATATACTTGATAATTGGAAAGGTAGACATGGGTTGCCTATTGTCTTTTTGCACTCGAGTTCAATATTTTCTTCCCATATTATCATCATGATCTTCTTTTGTTATTAGTTATTTATTTCTAGTGATTCGTTGTTTTGCTTATTGATTGGTTGAAGGCCATAAGCCATCAATTACTTGGCCTATAAAAGTCTCCATGATGATGTTGATAGGAGACAGAATGGTCCAAGATCAAGTAGCAATCACTTATTGCAATGTATGTTCAAGAAATAAACGGAGAATTAAATAAAAATAAACATTGTCTATGGAATGTCACACAATCAAACACCTTTCCTTCAATTTGAGATTAACAGGATACAATTAGTCATAGAGGCGACCGTTGGACTTTTTTTTACATTTTTTTTCTACTTCTTTATACACATGGGATAGCTCAATGTTAATTGAGATTCATACAATTGCAACCTAAATCTTTAGCTATTAACCATCTAACTGCAATCCATTACAAATTACATCAGCAAGGAGGCAAATTTACCTCCCAACTGTGGAAAATGAAACAAACAGACATTAGAAATGGACTGGTTCCATCACTTCACAGCTATGGAATTGGACGACATCAATAAGCAAGACTTTCTGATCACTTCACAACTATGGAATTGGACGGCATCGACAAGCAAGACTTTAAGATGTGCATTTGTCTGTGATCTCAACATTGAACCACAAACACTTCAATGATCATAATTTGGATGCTCCATCTTTAAGTCCAAAGAAGCTTGCTCTGGAACAATAGCTAGCCATACATACAATCCCAGCTAATGGCAGGCCAATTAATCAAAAGGAAAAGGAAGAGGAATACATACATTTATCGAGCCTTCGCAAGGGATTAGGCTGATCGACCAAGTTCCTGTAAATAAAACGAGAGATGCTTCAATTAGCATGCATCCTGCAAAGATTAACATCAGAGGTAGTAAAACCTTTAAAAACATAAATAATTACTACACTGCAATATTTATGACATAAACACCGATATAAATTGTTAATGCATGGCCCATTAATCTCATATTTTCAACCATGCAACATTTTACCTCTAAAAAGGATTAAGTGCATAATTACATGGATCCAAGTGCAAATAAACATCCCAGGACAAATACAAAACCCCTCCAAGAGAAAATTTGCAACTGTCATAAT
This sequence comes from Zingiber officinale, assembly GCF_018446385.1. NCBI lineage: Eukaryota > Viridiplantae > Streptophyta > Magnoliopsida > Zingiberales > Zingiberaceae > Zingiber > Zingiber officinale. Next base: position 119,221,372 of record NC_055995.1, read on the forward strand.
TCCATCGGAGAGAATCTAGTAGTGCCATAATTTCAGCTTAAATCCAGTCTCAAATCACTGAACATACTTTAAAACTAAGTAAATTGGTGGTTTAAACCCTAGCCGAATCAATCCCGGCATTCACAACATATACAGAATGAGAGTTCACAATAGATACACAAATGTGAAAATATGAAGCTTGTTTAAACAGATACAGAAATAATTAAAGAGGTCATAACAGTCTGCTCAAATGTGAAAAGTATCAAGTTGGTTCAATGTCTCTCCAAGCACTAGGTCTGGGACTTCATCGTCTTCTCCATCGTTAGATGCAGCAACTTCAGATTCAGATGTTTGTGTATGCAACTCCTCCATGAACATCTATAAGCACAACTAAAGCTAACATAAGTGTAATAGCCAACAAATTAAAAATAAATTGTACAGGCATCTTCTGTGGAACTAAATAGATATAATTAACAAAAGTAAAAAAGAAACCTTCAAAGTTGATTTGTCAATTGCTAGCGCATATTGTTAGAACCTACAATAATAAAGACAAATATTATTTTTAATATTTCAATCAATCAACCAGCAATTTTAAATAAAACTTGGATAGTCCTTACCTGCTATTGATGCCAATTCTTCTTTGTATGTGTCATCATCGTTGTTATGATGATTATCCAAAGTTGATCTGTCAATCAACACATTGTCATATTTATACAATTTAATAAAGGTAATTAATTTGCAAATAAAATTATCATACAAATAGAGAATTAATTGACACATACCCTTGTAAATTTGGACAATTACGCTTATCATGTGACACACCTCGATGCCCACATCCATGACATAACCGAGACTTTGAGGTTGACTTCTCCTTTGATGATTTCAACCTCTTCCCACATCCCTTTGTTCTTACTAAAGAAGAATCCATAATATTAGGGGACTCATCCATAGATTTCTTCCTTTGACCTCTATTGTCACAAGTTCTACTAATCTTCATCTCTTGAATTTTACTGTAGATACAATCAATTGTTCATCTAAGAAGTTTGTCCCCTCATCAGTCAAAGATGCATCATCAATTAATACTGAAGCTTTAAAGGATAATCTTGAGTGCCTTGACATCAAAACCCTATCTAGATCATCAATGAAATTTTGAACCCCCAAAGAATTTATTGATCCAACCTTTGCATCTCGTGTCCATCGTTTGAGTATATACTTATCAGGCAAATGAAATACTTGGTTGATACGAAAAAAAGTTAACATATGCATGCATGGAATGTCATCAAACTCAAATTTCCTATAGCTACAGATAGAGCTGTCAGACGGGCCAACCCATGGCGGGGCGGGTCGGCCCGTGGCAGGCTAACCATTTGGCGGGGCGAGGCGGGCCAACCCGCCAACTTGGCGGGTTGGGAAATTTCCAACCCAACCCATTCTAAGGCGGGTCGCGGGTTTGGCGGGCCAACCCGCGGGCCCATCAAAATTTTTTTAAAAAAATAAAAAATATTTCATATCTTCAATATTTTATTTCGAAAAAGTTTTCTACAATTAAATGTATACATAAACATGTATTTTAGATATAAATGAACACAAATGAGTACTTATGTTGGATGAAAAGTACTATTTTTATTTCAAAATTATAACAAAGAAAGATAATAAATTAGCCTAAAACTTAGCTTACATGTGTTTTTCAACCCGCGGACCAACCCAAGCCCGAGCGGGCCGACCCGCGCGGGTCGCGGGCCTAGGCGGATCGGCCCACGACGGACTTGGGTTGATAAAATTCCAACCCAACCCGCTTAAATTGTTTGGCGGGGCGGGCCAACCCGACGAGCCAACCCAAATTGACGACTCTAGCTACAAAATATGTTGTCCCTCTGTTTGTCATGCATAAGCACCCTTGGTTTGGTGGAAGAAAAACTTTGAAAATTCATCACATGATAAACTACTGAGTCAACTTCCATAGATACTTGTTGCACATAATAATCATGACTCTCACTCATTTCACTTTGAAACTCCATCCATTTTTTTTTTTGTGTATAGCTTAACCATCTGAGTTTCCATTGGCCAGTTTGTCTTAACCCTGGGATGCTCATTCAAATCAATATGATCTGCAACTAACTCATTGTGTCTTTTATGTCTCAGTGCCTTATTGAAACGAATGATAAAGTCCATCAATGAATTTTTATTTGAGGCATATCTCTTGAAAAATACATGTGAGCCTTCAGATATCTGACTACTTGACATTCCAGCACAAAAAACATGGCTAAAATAAGCCGGCACCCACTTATGTCGCAATTCATACATCAAAGACAACCAATCATTTTTCTCCAAGTTAGCACACTTGATAACCTCTTCCCATGAATTCTCAAATTCATCAGGTGTTGTAGAATTTCTAATTACATTATTTATACTTTGATAGTAGTCACAAAAAGTCAAAGGATGCAATTTTTCTAGAAATTTGTTCAGTATATACCACAAACAATATCGATGCACTGTCTGAGGGAAAATTTGGGCAATGACTTTGGTCATAGCAGGATCCTGATCAGTGATGATCACATTTGGTGCACCTTTAGGCATGACTTCTATAAACTTGTTGAACAATCAAACAAAATATTCAGTTTTCTCATCACTTATAAAGCCACAAGCAAAAATAATTGTCTGGTGATGATGATTAACTCCTACAAATGGTGCAAAAATCAACCCATATTTGTTGGTGTTATATGTTGTATCAAATACAACTACATCACCAAATACACTATATGCTGCTCTTGATACATGATCAGCCCAAAAAGACCTACTGAATCTATTATCTGAATCAGTCTCATATTCAAAGAAAAAAACTGAATTTTTCTCTTTCTCAGATGCAAATAGCTCGATTAGTGTTTCGGCATCGATATCCTTTTGTTGATCCCTTAGCTCTTTTTCAAAATTTCTAATATCTCTTTCTGTGCAGCCTACTTGCTCGGGACCTCCATACTCTATCTCTAATAATCGCATTTGTTGACAAGTTGACACATTGACCTCTGAAAATCGTTGAGTCAATGTTTTTTTTTGCTTCTGAAACATTGCGATGTGAGCATAGTAAATGAACCTTTGAAAGTGTTGAGAGTGGATGATTATGACGTTCTATAAAGTTAGTGACAACCCATGAATGCCCAGTTTGTTTCTTGACAATTGAAATCTTTGACTTACAACCAGTTCTAACTTCGCCACGTGCTCTTTCGCTTGTCCGTTGATCACCTTTTGCTTGTTTATTCTGCTGATCATCCGTATGTCATTCTTTAAAGCAAACAAATGTTTTCCACACAACTTCATTTGTCATCTTATTTTTCTTGCTACTATTTATCCTGGCACTAAATCTAGATTCACGTGCATATTGGTTATAGAATGAAAATGCCTCATCTATTGATGAGAATTCCATCCCATATTTTGGCTTTCGGGCATCTACAACTTGTGGAATGTATAACTGATCTTCATTGTAATTTTCATCCATTGCTAGAAAATTTCATATTCAGATGAAATGAGACCTTGCATATCATCATCATATAGCCAGAAAAGACATTCTAAATCAAATATACATAAAAAAAAAAGAATGTTGCAGTAATCTAACATAGTATTATCATGTGAAACAAACAAGAAGAATGCATCCACTAAAGACTCATGGAAATAGAAATAAGAATAACCATAACCAATATGATTTTGATACATGCTGTCCTGAACATTTAAACGATGAAACTCACACACAAGATCCAACAGTTGTAGTATAATATTGTCAAACAGTTGTTAATTTCAAAATTGAAGAATGGGAAGTAGAAGAGGAAGAAAACTGTGAACAAGGAGTCTCACAGAGAGGGGTTGCGGCGATAAGTCGACAGCGAGAACAATGGGGCGGTACTGAGGCGCGCGATCTGGAAGCTTTGTGGCCGCACGAGGATCTGAGATCGAGGAACACCGGAGCGGCAAGTACGGCGTCATGACGGCAAAATAGGGCAAGGACAGTGGCGACGACGGCAAAATACCAATGCCCTTAGCTTCTCGTCGAAGGTTTGTCGTGCGAGGAACAAGGGCGCATGGCGAGGACGATGCCGCGACAGCGAAAGAGGGTTGCCCTAGTTTTCACTTTTGCAGAGCCGATCGGCTTTGGAGGTGATGATGAAAGACGTGCTCTGTGGAAAAAATGAAAAAGCAAAAAAAAAAAAGGAAAAAGCAAAAAAGGAGCAAAAGTTAAAACGTTAGGTGAGAAATAGAAAAGAAAACAACGCAGAAAGGAAGAGAGGCCACGTCACGTGCCAGTGCAGAAGTCGCACACAAGCGCGGAAACGAAGTCGCGTACTATAACACTTTTGTATATATATATAAGTCAAAAGCAATGCGTGATGAAATTATTTGAAAAATATTTAAATTTATTGATTGTATTTAAAATAAAAAATTATTTATATTTAACAAAAATAAAAATAAAATGAATTAAGTTATTTTAAAAAAAAACTACAAAAGTAGACGGTACAGAACCCCAATTTAACCCCCAATAATTTAGACTCCACGTGGGCGGTGGGTACAGTGTCGAGAACTGCACACATAGCAATAATGGTTGCATAGTCAATTTATGAATAATTGTACAGCTGTTTCATCAAAATATTTATAAAACAAATAGTTATCTAAATCAGAGTTTTTTTTTTTGGCGAATGTATAAAATCTAAATCTAGATCTACATAAATATTATAAAAGAAAAAAACTTTAAATGATACTCATGGTAAATTTGTATTTCAGTCACGTGCTATCTCTATTTATTTTAATCTATCACTTAGCTACTTAGAAATCTTATAAAATTTATCATGGCGTTAGATTAGTTTTTTTTAATTTCTTATTAAAAACATGATCATCAAAGTTGACACTTGCCATATTTGCTTAAATATGATCTATTCTATCCCAACCTTTTTCCAATTTTGTCTACATATTAACCAACTTTATCGTATCACTTTATTATCTGACACATTACCAACAATGGATATCGACATTTACGATGGAGAGTGAGCAATTAATAAAGGAGAAGAGTTAAAGAATCTTAAAGGCTTTTAGTCCTTTTGGGAATTTTAAAACTAATTGATAAATAATATGACTAACGAAGTGTAAAATTCAATAATATGTTTTTTTTTCATGCACGTCAGTATTTTAAAATGAAGTTGATTAAAATTTTAACAGTATGCTAATTGCAACTCATGAAATTTATTATCTGATAGCTAGTTGGATTTATTGGTTTTTGTTTTTGTTCTTTTTTTTAAATTCTCTTTCTCTCTGTATGTCTTCATTCACACAGGCAACAAAACAATGGCAAGCAGTTCAACTTCAGCCGTCTCTACCTCAAATAATCCTCCGCCGTCTTGTGGGAAGAGGATCACCATTCTCTGCATCGACGGCGGCGGGGTTCGCGGCCTCATCGCCGCGAAGATCATCGAGTATCTTGAAGAGCAACTTCAAGTGTGCATTCTGAGAATATATATATATATATATAGTCTTGCTGCTCCTTTTTCTATGCATACTGATCAGTGGTTGAAGTTGATTAATTCTTGGTGTTGCAGGAGCTTGATGGAGAAGACGCAAGAATAGCCGACTACTTCGACGTGATTTCCGGCACGAGCACCGGCGGGCTCATCGCCACCATGCTCGCAGCTCCCGGCGAGGACGACAAGCCACTCTTTGCCGCCAAGGATATCGTTGACTTCTACTTGAAAAACTGTGCCAAGATTTTTCCACAACACAGGTTAGAATAAATTTAATTAGTAGCTATGACATGAATCGCAAAAATACACAAATTACAGCTGCTGAAGAAATATTTTTAATTGAGAACTGGATCTTAAAGTATATATAAATTAAGATTGATTGATGGAGCTAGCTAGGCTATAACAATAATTTATATATATATATATGACAAATTTTTAACTTCTTAATTAATCCATGAATTCCTTTTCCTATTTCAGGGCCGGGTTCCTCAATCCAGCGTTAAACCTGCTGGACGCGTTCACTGGACCAAGATACGACGGCAAGTTTCTTCGCTCCAAGATTCGGGAACTCTTAGGCTACACAAGACTAAGTCAAACGTTGACCAACGTTGTCATCCCAACTTTTGACATCAAACTTATGCAGCCCGTCTTCTTCTCAACTTTTGAGGTTGAGATGGATGATAGATCGATCATCATCTAATTAGACTTTGTTTGGTTTCTAAAAGAATAGATAGATATAGGTGATGATCGTACCTACTTAATTCTTCTGCAGACACAGGAGATTCCTCTAAAGAATGCTCGTTTATCGGACATCTGCATCAGCACCTCTGCCGCCCCTACATACCTCCCCGGCCATTACTTCAAGACCTGGGACGATGAAGGCAACAGCAGGAGCTTCAACCTCATCGACGGTGGCGTAGCGGCAAATAACCCCGTATATAATCACGCACGCACATCTAAATAATCTACGCATTAACTTATTATCAAATTCTCATATGTAGATATGGTTGGTCATCATGAATAGACTTTAGTCGCGATGAACCAAGTGACGAAGCAAATTCTGAAGTCGAACGAGGATTTCAAGTCGTATAAGCCGATGGACTACAGTCATTTTCTGGTGATCCCGATTGGGACTGGAGCACATAAACAGACGGAGAGGTATAGTGTCCGAGAGAGCGCTCGATGGGGCTTGCTTGAGTGGCTGTACAACAGAGGAAAGTCGCCACTCGTCGACATTTTCAGTCAGGCGAGCTCGGATATGGTGGATATCTATGCTTCAGTCGTTTTCCAGGCACTGGAAAGTGAGGGCAAATACCTTCGCATACAGGTAATTAATCGACTGATTCTCCGTATAGCTGCATGTGCTAAGTCGATCGATTTTAACTGAAGATATTGTACGATTGATTGAATGGCAGGACGATACTTTGACTGGCGCTGCGGCTTCGGTGGATAATTCAAGGAAGTGGAACTTAAGAAATTTAGTTCGGATTGGGGATAATCTGCTGGAGAAGCCGGTGTCGCGGGTGAACTTGGAGACTGGGCGATCGGAGCCGGTGGTGGACGGAGAGGGAGGAGCAATGTCGAACGGGGAACGGCTTGTTAACTTTGCCAAGAAGTTGTCACGTGAAAGGAAGCGTAGGTATGAATATTTGGCTTCGTCTGCGTGGTAGTTGTACATGTTCTTCAATATTGATCACCAAAAACCAAACATCATCAGTAATGAATTCTGTCCATCGGTGCGTCAGTGATATTTTTCCTCTTATCATTTACAATCTTTTCCATCAACAATAGAATTTATGTTGTGGAAAAAAAATTGTAATGTGCATGAACCTGTTCATTTAGAAAGAAACGCCCAATGTTCAAATTGATCGATCTGTCAGGATCATAGGAAAATCAAGGAAAATGCAGAGTCTAACCAGCTGGGTGCCATCACTTCTGAGAGCGAGGTCTAATTGCCCACCCAGCAACATTCGTATATGTAAACTTTATAAAATTCATAACAAAAACTGGATGAATTTAGGCATGAATCTTAGAACTTCAGGATAATCGCACTCCTATTCAAATATAATAAAATTAAAATACTAACTTTGAGTAGCCATAGATTTCTAATAATTGATCTCAACTACACGTTCTATCAGTGTAAAGGCACCTTTTCAAATTGACCATCCTTAGTAGATAAATATTATATATCTAAACCATAAATTAGATATTAAAATTATAATTAAATATCTCATTATATTGTGGCATGTGGGGCACACAACTTACATTCTCCTACTTGGCTCATGTGAGAAACACTATGGTTTATACAATAACTTAACGCCCAGAACATAAAGATTAGCGTATCCATTCATTGGTCATATCATAATGTCATAGTTAAGTAAATACACTAATATGAGTCATGACAGTTTTACATCATCATTTTGACATAATTCCTTCTATGTACCATAATATTACTGATATTACTATTCTACTTAATATGACTCATGAACAAAAAAAGATCAATGATGATCCACATTAGTGTTATGTTAAGACTAAAATTCAGCCAACTTCATGTATATATATACTAATAACATGACTCATGAACAAAAAAGATCAATGATGATCCACATTAGTGTTATGTTAAGATTAAAATTCAGCCAACTTCATGTATATATATACTAATAACAAACATCATGTCATTTGATATCAGAAATAATACATTAATGAGCTCACATTACGATATCAAATATAAAATATTCTTTTAGTCTTTTAATAATGTTCGTACGTTCGACATGTTGAATAAATGTCTTTGGAGGCAACCCTTTTGTCAATGGATTTGCAATCATAAGTTCTGTACTAATATGTTCAATTGACATTTTATATTTCTGAACTTCTTCTTGTTGGAAAAACTTGAATGAAAACACGACGTGTGGGTTGTAATCTCACAACGATTAAAAGCAAGGCTTTCCGACTGATTCGGAACAAAGGAGGTTGAAAATCCAGGGTCCGGATGACATCAACCCGAGAAGTCCAAATCAGTCAGGACACGATATGTTTGCGAAAGGTAACTTGTTGGCTGGCCTACAAGACAAGAAAGATCACCAACTTACCTACACGCCACATGGCAAGCCTGTCGGCTCACCATGTGGCAAGCCTGTCTGCTCGCCACATGGCAAGCTTGCATTCTTGCCATGTGGTGTGGCTTGCTGGCAAGCTTGCCACAAGCTGTGACTTGCTTGTTGGCAAGCTTGCAGCTTGTCACAAGCATGCAAGCCACGTCGTGGCTTGCTGGCAAGCATGCAAGCCACAACGTGGCTTACTTGTTAGCAAGCAGGCAAGCCTCAGGCTTGCTCTTGATGGCTTGCAAAGTCTATAAAAGACCATTGAGAGGAATGAAGGGAGGACACAACAGAAGCTGAAGTGAGCGTAGACACAGCTTCATTCAGATCGTCACGACAACCAGTGCTAGGTTGTGTTCGTGATCTTGCCGTTTTATCCTGGGAGACAGACGTCCACCTAATCCTCTGAGCACCGTGGAGGGGCCGAATCTGTTTTAAGGAGACAGCGCTCTGCTGGACTCGGCATCCACTTTGAGTTCGTGTTGCAACTCCTGACATCCTGTCAACAACTCTCGGTAGCAACTTGGCGCTGCTCGACAACTCACGGTGTCCGCGACTCACCTACTCGGCGCTTGGATCGACTCAATAGAGTCGACAGTTTGAGATTATCTGCTCAAACCTTCTTGATTGTAAGTACTTGTGCATTTGGTATGGACTCAGAAGCGTGAAACAGAGCTTCTAAAACGATCACAAAAAGATTGTAACGGGTTTACACCCAACAAAACTTAAAACAGATTCATTCTGTTACGATGGCGGCAGAAAATGTTGAGATGCAACAGGCTCAACATGTGCCGGCCTCCTCCGCCCCGATTGGGAATGTGCCAATCAATCACGGGGAAAAGCCAGAAAAATTCACAGGAGTGAATTTCAAGCGGTGACAGCAGAAGATGTTCTTCTACTTAACCACGCTAGGTCTGGCACGTATCTTGACCGAAGAAATTCCCAAGGTTGTTAAGGGTGTAGATGAGGTGAACACCCTCCTTCTGCTCGACAAATGGAGCGAGTCTGAGTTCCTCTGTCGAAACTACATCCTTAACAATCTTGCCGACTCACTCTATCTTGTGTATTGTGAGATAAAAACGGCAAAGGAACTGTGGGAATCTCTGGACAAGAAATATAAATCGGAGGATGCCCCAAATATAAATCGGAGGATGCTGGGGCCAAAAAGTTTATTGTTGGTCGTTTCCTGGACTATAAGATGAGTGACTCGAAGTCTATAATCAGTCAAGTCCAGGAGCTTCAAGTACTCTTACAAGAAATTCACTCAGAAGGTATGACTCTGAGCGAAACCTTCCAAGTGGCAACTATCATCGAAAAGCTACCAACTGGCTGGAAGGACTTTAAGAATTATCTGAAGCACAAGCGGAAGGAAATGAACCTGGAGGAACTTGTTGTTCGCCTTCGTATAGAAGAAGACAACAAGAATTCGGAGAGAACACTGTTCTCTCAGGCTACTGTAAAAGCCAATGTTGTTGAGCACGGACAAAGCTCAAAACGGAAGCATCCAAAATCTTCCACGACGCAACCCAAAGAACAAAACATGAAAAAGAAGTTCTTAGGGAAATGCTACAATTGTGATCGTATGGGTCACAAGGCTTCAGACTGTAAAAGGCCAAAGAAGAAAAAGCCTGAGACCAACCTGGTAGGAGAACAGGATATGGATATCTGCGCTGTGATCTCTGAAGTGAACCTAATAGGTTCCAATCCTCGGCAATGGTGGATTGATACTGGAGCCACCAGACATGTGTGCTGCAACAAAGAGCTGCTCCACAACTTCGAAGAAGTCACTGGAGATAAACTGTTTATGGGGAACTCAGCAACCTCGGACGTCATAGGCCAAGGAAAAGTGGTGCTGAAAATGACCTCGGGCAAGGATCTCACTCTAAACAATGTGCTATATGTTCCGGAGATTCGAAAGAATCTAGTATCCGGCTCACTGTTGAGCAAGCATGGCTTTCGCATTATTTTTGAGTCGGACAGAGTTGTATTGTCCAAAAATGGAGTGTTTATAGGAATATGCTATGTATCTGATGGGATGTTTAAGCTCAATGTAATGGCCATTAGGCCCAAGATAAATAAAAGTGAAAGCTCTTCCACTTATATGCTTGAGTCTTCGTGTTTGTGGCATGGTAGACTAGGGCATGTTAACTACGATGTATTGCGTAGATTAATAAACATGCAAAGCATACCTACATTCCACCTTGACCCAAAACACAAGTGTGAGATTTGTGTTGAAGCAAAAATGACAAGGTCATCCTTTCAACATATTGAAAGAAGTAATAAACCACTTGACCTAATCCACACTGATGTGTGTGACCTAAAAGGTACGCCAACACGTGGTGGTAATAAATATTTCATCACTTTTGTAGATGATAACACAAAATACTGTTATGTGTATCTTCTCAAAAGTAAGGATGAAGCTATAGAGAAATTTGCTCTCTATAAGAATGAGGTTGAAAACCAGCTTAATAGAAAGATTAAGGTGGTTCGAAGTGACCGAGGCGGTGAATATGTGTCACCGTTCGATGAGTTGTGTGCTGAACATGGGATCAGACACGAAACAACAGCTCCTTATACTCCTCAGCAAAATGGAGTTGCTGAGCGAAAGAACCGAACGCTTAAGGAGATGATGAATGCTCTTCTATTAAGCTCTAGATTGCCAAAGTCCATGTGGGGGGAAGCTGTGTTAACAGCTAATTACCTTTTAAATAAGGTGCCCCAGAAGAAAATAGATAAGAGCCCTTATGAGTTGTGGAATGGAAGACAACCGTCCTACAAATATTTACGAATGTGGGGGTGTCTTGCCAAAGTGTTGGTACCTGATCCGAAAAGGATTAAGATAGGACCAAAGACTGTTGATTGCATATTTATTGGATATGCACAAAACAGCGCTACATATAGATTTTGTGTGTATGAATCACACATACCGGAGATACACAAGAACTCGATAATCGAATCGAGAAATGCCTCGTTCTTTTAGCATGTATTTCCTTTTAAGACCCGAGAGGATGCTAGCTCCTCAAAACGGGCATATGAAACACAAGACGAAGAAAAAGATGAGGAACCAGTTGAGGTTGAGCTTAGACGGAATAAACGAGCTCGAGTAGAAAAATCCTACAGATCGGATTTTATCACTTTCATACTGGAAAGTGAACCCCGGAGTTACTCAGAAGTAGTAAGCTCGTCTGATGGGCCTCACTGGAGAGAGGCAATTGCATCTGAGATAGATTCTATCTTGCAAAATCACACTTGGGAACTCGTGGAGCTTCCTCCGGGAAGTAAACCATTAGGTTGCAAGTGGATTTTCAAGAGGAAAATGAAGTCAGATGGCACAATCGATAAATACAAGGCTAGATTGGTAATCAAAGGATACCGACAACAAGAAGGCCTTGATTATTTCGATACATACTCTCCGGTATCTAGAATAACTTCTATTAGAGTATTGTTGGCTATCGCTGCTCTATGGAATTTCGAAATACATCAAATGGATGTAAAGACAGCCTTTCTAAACGGGGATTTAGAAGAGGAAATCTATATGGACCAACCTGAGGAGTTTTCTGTGTCAGGACAGAAACACAAGGTCTGTAGATTGGTGAAGTCATTGTATGGCTTGAAACAAGCACCAAAGTAGTGGCATGAGAAATTTGATAATGCCATGAAGGAATGTGGATTCAAGATCAATGAATGTGATAAATGTGTCTACATGAGAGCCACAGAGAATGACTATGTCATCTTGTGCCTCTATGTAGATGACATACTTATCATTGGGAGTAATGATAAGATAATCAAATCCACTAAAGATATGTTGAACTCAAGATTTGACATGAAAGACATGAGGCTAGCTGATGTGATTCTAGGAATCAAAATTCGTAGAACGACAGAAGGACTTGTTCTTAGTCAGTCCCATTACGTGGACAAGATTCTTGAGAAATTCACCAAGGGTGATACTGCGTTGGCACGAACGCCGATAGATACGAGTCAACATCTATCGAAAAATCGAGGTGAAAGTATCTCGCAGATAGAGTACTCTTGAGTTATTGGAAGTTTGATATACTTGATGAGTTGTACTCGACCATACTTGGCCTACGCAGTAAGCAAACTGAGTAGATACACGAGTGATCCCGGTGTTGAGCACTGGAAAGGAATAACAAGAGTACTGAGGTACTTAAGGTATACTCGTGAATATGGACTGCACTATTCGAGATATCCCGCTGTGATCGAATGATACAGTGATGCAAGTTGGATATCTGATATAAAAGACTCTAAGTCTACGAGTGGATATGTATTCACTCTAGCTGGTGCAGCCATTTCCTGGAAATCTTCTAAGCAAACTGTAATAACCAGATCCACGATGGAATTTGAGTTTGTAGCTCTTGACAAATGTGGTGAAGAGGCTGAATGGCTACGACAATTCTTAGAAGATATTCCACGTTGGTCAAAACCTGTGCCGGCGATTTGCATACATTGCGATAGTCAATCAACAATTGGTCGGGCACAGAGCCATCTGTATAATGGTAAGTCTAGACATATACGTCGTAGACATAATACCATTAGACAACTACTCTCAACTGGAGTTATCAATGTTGACTATGTGAAGTCAAAAGATAACCTAGCGGATCCGCTAACCAAGGGGTTAAATCGAGAGTTAGTTGCAAGCTCATCACAGGGAATGGGCTTGATGCCGTTGTTAGCGATCAGTGCAGAGGACACCCAACCTATGCTGACTGGAGATCCCAAGAACTAGGTTCAAAGGGACAACTAATCTGCACTGACTAGACACACTGTAGGGGGAGCCCAATGAAACAGTAACTAGACTAGGATAAGCCGATGAGCTTTTAATGATCAAAAGAGTAGATAGTAACTCTTGAGGGATCACCTATGTGAGAAAGAAGTGAGGCCGCTTCGAAAAGAATTGGAGGCACAATTCTAAGAACTTCTCACAGAACCAGGCGTGTTCATGGCCAAGAACGAACACACTTATGAGACCTGAGCTATATCAGGGAGAGTCTTGGGTAAGATCTGTCCATGCTTACACCAACGGCCTAACAGTTCAAAGACATCACGTCTACTAATCAGCCAGTAAGCAAACAGAGTTTACAAGGGAAGGTTCAAAGGGTAATACCTACCTATCCTATACTCGACTCAACTGTCGAAAACTATCACAAATCCTTGTTTTCATTCATGTGGGGGATTGTTGGAAAAACTTGAATGAAAACACGACGTGTGGGTTGTAGTCCCACAACGATTAAAAGCAAAGCTTTCCGACTGATTCGGAACAAAGGAGGTTGAAAATCCAGGGTCCGGATGACATCAACCTGAGAAGTCCAAATCAGTCAGGACACGATATGTTTGCGAAAGGTAACTTGTTGGCTGGCCTACAAGACAAGAAAGATCACCAACTTACCTACACGCCACATGGCAAGCCTGTCTGCTCGCCACGTGGCAAGCCTGTCTTCTCGCCACATGGCAAGCTTGCATTCTTGCCACGTGGTGTGGCTTGCTGGCAAGCTTGCCACAAGCTGTGACTTGCTTGTTGGCAAGCTTGCAGCTTGTCACAAGCATGCAAGCCACGTCGTGGCTTGCTGGCAAGCATGCAAGCCACAACGTGGCTTACTTGTTAGCAAGCAGGCAAGCCTCAGGCTTGCTCTTGATGGCTTGCAAAGTCTATAAAAGACCATTGAGAGGAATGAAGGGAGGACACAACAAAAGCTGAAGTGAGCGTAGACACAGCTTCATTCAGATCGTCACGACAACCAGTGCTAGGTTGTGCTCGTGATCTTGCCGTTTTATTCTGGGAGACAGACGTCCACCTAATCCTCTGAGCACCGTGGAGGGGCCGAATCTGTTTTAAGGAGACAGCGCTCTGCTGGACTCGGCATCCACTTTGAGTTCGTGTTGCAGCTCCTGACATCCTGTCAACAACTCTCGGTAGCAACTTGGCGCTGCTCGACAACTCACGGTGTCCGCGACTCACCTACTCGGCGCTTGGATCGACTCAATAGAGTCGACAGTTTGAGATTATCTGCTCAAACCTTCTTGATTGTAAGTACTTGTGCATTTGGTATGGACTCAGAAGCGTGAAACAGAGCTTCTAAAACGATCACAAAAAGATTGTAACAGGTTTACACCCAAAACTTCTTTCATAGTAAGATACTTTAATTTCATGTGTTTTGCACCGTTAGAATCGCTACAAGAATAATGATATTTAGCGACGAAACTTTTTGTTGCTAACTAAGAATATTCATCGCTAAAAATTATTTACGACGATATATTTTTATCGTTAGTGTCGTCGTTGTAAGTTTGTCGTAAATATAACTTAGCGACAAATTTTTTATTTTTGTCGTTGATATTTTAACGATGTGAAGTTTTCGTCGTTAATGTGCATTTTTTTGTTGCCAACTTATTCACGAGGAAATAATAAAATACTCATCGCCAATATCTGTTATTTGCGATGAAATAAACAAGATCATCACTAACATGGGC
This sequence comes from Zingiber officinale, assembly GCF_018446385.1. NCBI lineage: Eukaryota > Viridiplantae > Streptophyta > Magnoliopsida > Zingiberales > Zingiberaceae > Zingiber > Zingiber officinale. The sequence goes on from NC_055995.1 coordinate 119,236,430, forward strand.
TACGATTTTCCAATTTTCGCCGCTAACAAGTGTTGAGGTTAGTGGCGAAATAAATACATTTCATCGCTAATGAAAACAATATCGATAACTATTGATACAGTGTTAATATGCGTGGAAAAACAACCTTTGCGACGAATTGTTGAAAAATCGTGGCTAAAAATAAAGTTAGCGATGAATTGCACAACTTCGTCGATAACTTTGTTTTTTTTTCAGAAAAAAAAAAAGCCTTGTTTTCATTATCCTCCATGCAAATTTACAAAAATAACAACAATCACATAATGTAACACAACATATAAAGTAATACAACAAGTAACAAGTTCACATCAAGTTCAAGTCTAAGAAATAAATTTTACATCATATTTATATCCAAAAGTCTACAATATCAAAGTCTAAGATAGAGGAAGAGATGGAGTTGAAGATAAATCATGGATCAAGGAATCTAATGCTCCAAGTGCCAATCGATTAAGAATTTATTCAAATATATCTTGTCTTGATTTTAGTGATGCTAACTCATCTTGGGTATTTGCTAATTGAACTCTTATTCGTTAATTCTTCTTGGATGGATTCAAATTTTTCACACAATGCGACCTTAGTTGATTTGGATGAGGAGGTGACATATGAAGAAATGGACCTAATTAGATTTGGCATACTTCTAAGTCCTTTAATGTATCCAAAATAAGTGCTAAGGACCTGATACAAGTTTCAACATATTTTAAGATAACATGAAATCCAAATGGTTCACATGCAAAATAAGCAAACTTGTGTCATTTCAAGAAAAATGCAAGTATACATTAAATAATTGTTTTAGAAGTATAAATCAAATTGTAGAAAATTTGAAGGTATACTACATCATATAAAACTACATCATATGCAATAACTGGCAAAGGTGCATCACAGTTCACATTAAGAATATCAAACAATTAATTATTTTTACAGTGGTGGTTCCTATAAAATTGTAATACTAATTATGGTTCGAACAAGTATATTCCTATAAGCTTTATATCTCTTACTAGCAAAAGTTAACTACTGTTTTTTTTTGTTGAATGCTGTTGCTTTCTAGATATAACTAATGATTTTTTTGTTGAATTTTTTTTTATCTTGTGTATACGTATTGGTGAATTTTAAACTCATATAACTTCTAACGTTAATATTTGTGGCAACAAATTATGACACAAAATTTTGATCCGTTCATTGGTTAATAGCATTCATTGAATCCTTGTTTAGTGTGCACAGTAGGATGTTCCTGACATTACATAGCATATTATTGCAACTGATAACTAATTTGTTAGATATTTGAACTGAAACACACATTAGAAAGCTCTAAAAGAAGGAAGCTGGCTTCGTGGACCTAGACTCTCTTATATGTTCATCCTAGCTATGCTCAAATGTCCGTGCTGTTGACAGTGTTGCACAGCTTTTACATTTGTCATTTTTATGATTTTAATTGATTTTCTTCAGTAGTTAAAGGGTAATAGCAACATTTTACCTTCAAATTTACTACAATTGTTTTGCAAGAATAAATCAAATTTTGCCAAACATGATAAGCAAATATAAGTACGAGTATCACGAACTTATCACAAACTGTATCTGTAATTTGGACTACATTGATGATTTCTTCTGGATTTTACGTTTGAATAAACTCATCACGTAATCTCACCATATCATCATAGAAAAAATAAACATGTTAAAAATCTCACAAAAAATAATTATACACAAATTCACTAAATAAGTGTAAAACATACATATGCATTTTTGACTGTATCCCCAATCCACCTTTTTGACGAGCTATAATGAGTTTCGTTAAAAATAGTAATCCGATCTTTTCTTTGTGACTGATCGGTCTGAAAAAATTTAATATTTTAATCAATAAACAATGTATAAAAATTATAAAATTAACACTTATATCGTCGTAACTATATTGAATGAATGATTTAGCACCTCCACGATGGTTATATGGGAGTTTTCCTCGATTTTCAACATTTATTGCAGATTGTTTCTACAACACAAAATTTCATGTAAATAAACATTAGTTATAAAACAAATAATTAAATTTTTATATAAAAAAAATATTTGTTATAGAATGAGTTACCTGAAATGTTTCGGATTCAAACAAAGCACATGTTGGTGCGGTTATCACTAACGGTCTAACTCAGGTTTTGATGAATGATAAAGTAAGTTAAGTTAGTTTTGTTGTGATCTAACACTTTGACTGAGTGTGCAGGAGAAATCCAATTAGGTTAACGTGCTGACCAGATAGCTGGTGCGAAGTCCAGATAGGTTGACGGGCTGATCGGATATCTGGCACGAAGCCCAGCTAGCTCGACGGGCCGACCAGATAGCTGGCACGAAGCCAGTTAGGTCGACGGGCTGACCGGATAGCTAGCACAAAGTCCATACAAGTCAACGGGTTGACCAGATGTCTGGCAGGTAAGTTATTAGAGGGGAGTGACTTGGTGAGGAAGCGCTCCCCGTTTGAGGGAACAGTAGGTGTCGATCCAACTTAGATCCATTCCGAAAATTTAAGTTGAGATCTTGACTAGATTCTGGTCTCGAGAAAACAGAATCTAATTACTACTCTATTTGACTATAATTGTGCTAACACTTTGTTTTACAGGGTAATATAATTTGTATTTGCCTCGGACTAATATTTTCTTGCAGGAAAAGGATTTGCTAGAAAATGGTGGTCCGGGCGCCCGGAGCTGGTTCGGCCGCCCGGAAGGGATCCGGGCACCCGGAATGCAAAATTCTATCTCGACACAAATGTGGAGTGCGCTGGTTGGCTGGGTTTACGTCACAGTCTAGGCGCCCGGAAGGGATTCGGGCGCCGGAGCACTCCTAGAAAAGAAGCCTTCCACCAGAGCTTTGGACAACAATTTCTTCTACGACTGCTCTGTTGCGCACTGCTCCTGCGACGCTGCGAGGCTTCTCTGACAATCTGCGACTCAATTTCCTTTTCCTGTTGTTGGTATTCTTTAATAGTTCTTGTACTAAAGTTTGTAATATTTTGTGAATTATTAGTGATTGTCCAACAAAAACTCTCACGTGCGGACCTTAGAGTAGGAGTTGACAAAGGCTCCGAACCAAGTAAAATTGATTTTGTTAGCATTGTGTTTTCTGTTTCCGCTGCTTACTCGATAACGATTTTTAAAGATCGCTATTCACCCCCTTCTAGCGAACTTTACGATCCAACAAGTGGTATCAAAGCAGGTATTGCTTTGAATTGGGTCAACCACCAACCGACTTTCGCTTTTTCCCTCCTAAAGTATTTTTGAAAAATTCATTTTCATTTTTTCACCGTTGGTTAGTGTTGACAAAATATCGCATTTAACAAAATTTGTATTAATATTTTTTTAGTATTTTATTATTTTTTTTAATTATTATTTTTTCACGCATATTTCTTTATCTCCCACATTGCTTACTCCAATATAAAATCTTGGAAATTACTTCTTGTCTATTTTTTGCAAATATACCAATGTCTCTTTAAGAAGGGCGGAACATCCACGAACTGCCACCATATGAGATATACGAGAGGCACAAATTCAATTTGTGGAGGATGTAGATGGAAAGCTTCATTTTTATGAACGACTTTGATGGAGGCATGACATTGAGCCAATCAACCCAGAACTTGGAAGTAGACCAAAAAGTACTAAAGTAGACCAAGCTTCACGAGGAGCCGTTGGAGTTAGAGAATAAAGTCAAAATCGAATCCAGACTCGAGTCAGACCCAACGGAGAAGTCTATTGAATTAGGGGATGCGCTTAATGTTAGCATAATTTATCAAAATACCCCTATCAGTAGTAGTTTAAATAATCTGCATGATAATTTAGATAAGTATGAAATTATCTCAAGTATGGTACATGATAATCTAAATTTACATGATTCAAATTCAAAACTACAAAATAATCTAGATTCTGATCAAGTCAATCAAGACTTTGATCAAATCAGCATCAATCTTGACTTGGTCAAATAGAACAATGACCAAATCAATTCAAATAATTCAGAAAATCTAAAATTAGTAGGATGTGGATGTTATCATCTCCAAAGTGAAGGGGATAGAAGTTACTGCTGGAGGCGCCTCCAAGGTGGCTGAAGGCGCCTTCCACATGCTATATATGTCCTATTTGAGCAGCACACTACATAGACTTCAATAATGATCTTCTACATGTCCTTTTAGCATTGCAACTACTCTAGCTTCCTGCTGGTGCCCTGTTATGGCTCTGCTATGCTCAACAACCGTTGAGAAGCCGTCCAACATCGAACGCGATCCAATTATCTTCAAAGTGTTAGGTAACAAAATTTAAATTCTATCCTTAATTTTTGCAAAAGGAAAAGTGTAGCATGTTACACTTTGTCCTATTCATTTTGTACTTGATCCCCTCTTCGAGCGGTTTCGAAAGAGGTTATTAGTGGATTATCCATTGATAGGTATACGGGAATTGGGTCTTAGAGTAGGAGTCGTCGAAGACTCCAAACCAAGTAAAACCACTTGCGTTTTTGTCATTTTCTATTTCTGTTCTTATTTCTACTTCACTTATTTACTTTGATTTTAAAAATAAAAGATTTTTTTTTTCAAAACCACATGATTCACCTCCCTCTCATGTGCGTCTCAATCTAATAAATTATATCAGAGTAGGTTATGCTTTGAATTGGTACAACAACCAATCAAGTTGGGGAAACTTTTTTATTTCTTTTCAGATTTCAATTTTTTGTATTTTATTTGAATTGGTAAAATATATCTCTTCAGATAATTATTTCTCGTTTGGTTTTAACTCAACGTTGGTGCAACACCATTCGAGTCTTTGATATTTCTTTTTACCTCAAGCACTACTAATCCAAGATTTAGTCTTGACAACTCTTTCCTTTTATCTTCTTGTGTGCATGATCTTCTCACATAAATGGCTCAAGGCAAAGGAAGAAGTATTCGTGAAACTCCACCATACAAAATGAACTACTTCAGGATATGGAAGTATGAAATAGAGTGCTTCGTTATAATGGGCGACTTCGACTGTAGGATAGCATTGAAGAGATCTACCCAAAATTTAGAAACAAATCAAAGGGTAATTAGTTTAATTTCAAAATTATTACCTAATAAAATTATATGCAGAATTGGAGAATTCAAATATGCCTACGACTTTTGGATATAGCTAAACAAACTCCATGAGAATCTATCACAACTAGAAGATCGAGTCGAACTCGAGCTCGAATCTAAGTCTGAATCCGCAGAGTCATCCTCAGAATCAAACCAAACCAGTTTCATGGCATTGATGGCAAAGGAGGAGGTAGAAGGATCTAAATTAGAGCCAAAACAAAAGTCAGAATTCGAATCTGAGGCGATAGTGGACAAGGAAAAGAATCCTAACAAGGATTCAAAAGGTAAAATTACAAATTCAAAGATCATATAATATGTTTTAAATGCAGTGAAAGAGGGCATTACAAAAGTAAGTGCCCCACCTATAAGACTCGAACCACACAACCAGAGGTAAAGGAGAAGTCAAGTTTTAGAGAATTAGAAAAATAAAATAAGCTTTTGAAAGATAACCTTGATAAACTAGAAAAAATTATTGATAATTTTATCAACATACAAAATTTAGACTTGGGTTAGAAGCCTAAATCAAATTTATAATTTAAACTCCACAAATCAAGTTATAATCAAGTATCTTTTAATTATGAAAATAATTAATAAAAATAACAAATCTAAACTAAACCTAAAACTTAAACCCGACAATTCAGGGGGAGACTCTACTCTAAATTAGTTGACACTTCTAAAATAACAACTTACCCGACTGAGTAATTAGAACTAGTTTAATTAGAGTCAAAAGTTTATTTGACAAATAGTACTGGAGAAGTTTTGGATGATAATAGATTAGGGAAGCTCTGTCTATACATGTCTAAGAAGATATGACTTCGACCTGGTGCATTTGGCTTAGTGGAATTAACTGAAGCTACCTCTTATTAATCCTAGTTGGTTATACCAAAGTTTTATACTAAGTTCAGTGGACAGGACTATTTATAAAATTTTAAATGCGTTATTACTCTAATGATGTCCAGGTGACTCACCACAGTTTAGACGTTTATCCAAAGAATGCCTACTTGTTAGACTCAAAGCTAAACTTGAATCTAACACAAGTTAAACTAAAGCCTAAAATTTCAACTTAACTCATTTTACAAAATTATAGGATTCCCCTGATTGAAAGAATAGATCGGGTGAGATGAATAAAATAAATTTAAATTTAAATTTAAAATTAAAATTAAAATTAATTAAACTTAAAAATTAAATCTTAAAACTTAACTAAAACTTAAATTAAAACTTAAAACTTAAAACTTAACTAAAAATTAAATTAAAACTTAAACTTAATTAAATAAAACATAAATTAAATTTAAATTCAATAATTGTTTATCCTAGTTAATTATTTCAAAATTTATTAACTTATCTGAATTAATTTAATTCACGTAATAATCAATTAACTCAAATTTTAATTAGTTGATTCTAATTTAATATTTTATTTAATAATATGAATTTAATCATTCTGATAAGTTACAAACCAATACTAGTGTAAATTAATCAATTAAATAAAGTTAATTACTTTCAAATTAAGAATTAAACTAAATCCTAATTTGTTAACTCAAATTAAGATTAAATTATATTAAATCTTAATTAATAAGTTAATAAAAAAATTTAACTATTAACTCAATCTTAACTTAATACATTTACATCTAATTGATTCTCTAATCTAAAATTAATTTAACTAAATCACTTAATATGAAAATAATCTTAAACTTAACTTAAATACATCTATTTTTTATAAATTCAAAATAATTATGTAATCTATAATTAATTAATGATTCAAGAACTTTAATTAATCAAACTTAATTCATGATTAATTTTGGATTATTTAACTTAGAATTTTTAATCCAAAATAAATTTAAAATCAAATTATGTCTACCTTAGGCAAATCATGTTAAGCGTCTCTCTAAATACATAAGATTACCATGTTTTAGAATATAGAAGGGTTGAGATGCTAGGAAAAAAAATTAATTCATGACTATAATTACGTATATCGGTTTCAAAAGTTGACCAACACTTAGTGTCTAGATCCTTTAAGGCCAACCATAAACTTGTAGACCCCCAGACACACAGGTGGTTAATAAGGGTTTCCTAAAAAATTGTTAAGTTAAGGGGGAGACTTATTAGGAAGACAAATTTAATCATATACTTTAAAAAATATTTTGATAATTTATCTTCAAATATTTGATAAAATAGTTTCAATATATATTTTTTCAAAATCCCTGTGAAAATTTCTTTTTGAAAATTCTTTAACAAAAATGTTTGAAAAAAATGCTTTTAATAAACTTTTGAAATTATTCTGAAATATCTTTTTTAAAATAACTTAGGTATTCTTTTGATTTTGATCAAACCCTAGACACATAAGAAGTTTTCCTTGTAGGTAACAAGGATTTCTAAGGGCGTGTCAAATTGAGGGGGAATTCTGATTGAAAGATTAAATATAATTTTTAAAATTATTTCAAAAATTAGTTTTACAAACAAGACTTGATGTTTGAAAGAGAGAAATATAGTCAGAACTAGATGACTAGCAAAGGTAAGTCCTAACTGAAGGATAGATAGGTGAAAAGTCTTCAAAGTGACTAGTCATAACTGAAGGTTAGACAATGAAAAGTCCTAGTAAGTGAAGTCAGGCCCAGTGAGTGAAGCTAGATAGTGAAAATTCTGGTGAGTGAAGTCGAGCCCTGGTAGTGGAAGTCATAGTGAGTGAAGCCGAGCCCTAGTGAGTAAAGCTAGGTAGTGGAAGTCCTGGTGAGTGAAGCCAGATCATAGTGAGTAAAGCTAGATACTGGAAGTCCTAGTAAGTGAAGCCAGACAATGGAAGTCCTAGTGAGTGAAGCTAGACAACCCTGGGGAGGTAACCCTAGGTAATATGTGACCGATTGATTTCCAAATAGTATTATAAGTAAGTCTTAGTAGATCAGTTTGGTCAGATATTAAGCAAGGTTAGAGAAAGTCCAAATAGATCTGAAGGACAAGATGTTTGGCAGATAATTAGTGGAGGTAAGTCACTAGAGGAGAGTGACTCAGTGAGGATGCGCCCCAGTTAAGGGGACAGTAGACGTCGGTCTAATTTAGGTTCATTTCAAAAACTTAAATTGAGACTCTGACTAGATCCTGGTCCGGAGGACAGGGTCTAAGTCATAAATTAATCATATTATTATTGTGCTAATCTTATTTTACAAGTTAAATATTTTTGTGTTGAACTAACACTTGTTGTAGGGTAAAGGGAGCATAAAAGGTCTCGGATGAATAGTATCTGAGGTGCTTGTTCACCCGAGGTACCTTCCAGGCGACGGAAGATGCCTTGAGTACTGTTCATAGAAGGTGCCTTCCAAGGTTTGGAAGGCGCCTTGAGTACTATTTATGGAAGGCATTTTCCAAGGCTTGGAAGACGCCTTCTAGAAGATAAAATCAGCAGGATTTGTTGGGTTTCTAAAACATATACTCTAGTTTTGTTGGGTATACTTTCCCAGGCTTGAAAGTTGTAGGATTTGTTGGGTTTCTAAGTTGGGTTTCTAAAACATATACTCTAGTTTCTAAGAGAACATTTCGGGTACTATCGCTACCTGCTGGATTGTAGGAATGGCAATATTAAAAGTTTGTTGTAGGCATATGTTGTAGACTTGTTTTCGATAGAGTTTATAGGTTCCTCATTTATCGATTGCTGAGTAAAAATCACATAAGAAACACGGAACATTATTTGTTCTAGTTTTTAGTGTCTAGTCATGGGGATAGTCAGGTAATTCTGGTATAATTATGGTTGGGCTTTGAGGTATAAATTGAAAAAACATTAAGTTCATGTCCACTAGTAGAAATATGTCATCCCACCGTTAAGTCATCAATCTCCTGTTGAAAAGTGTTACTAGTTGTGTTATAGGTATATGGGGTCTCTAGGAATGAATTAACTAGTGTGTAAAGAGGTCATTATTTCTTCCTTATCCTCTATGGAGATAAAAGAATAGATAGAGGAAATCTCATAAACATCCTTTTGCAAGCAAAACAAGTTATTTGGTTAGTATATGTTTTCTTAAGCTTAAATTTTTTTGACATGTTTGCCTTTGTTTTAATACGGTTTCTTTGTCTGGATATTTTTAAGTAATAAGCTTTTCTTGATTTAAATTTGGGCTTAGACGGTATGGTAAGCCTGGAAGACCTAGTATAGTATTTTTCACTTTCTTTAACCTAAATACTATACCTTAAATCCTAAATATTATACCCTAAATCCTAAGTTTTTTTTAAAACAAATACACTAAGTATGCACGAGCATGTGTGTGTATACGAATTGGAGACACCTCCTATACAGAGAGGCATCCACACGCGCTGCGCATGGATGTCGCCTAGGATAAAATTACTTTATATATATATATATACACATGAATCTGATCTCTATCCCTAAAGTTTAGGCTTCCCAAATTGGACCACAGTGTTCAAGTAAAAAATAATTTAAGATTTTACCTCTAAGGTTCAAATTTTCTAATTGGGTTATATTATTCAGTTAAAAGAAAAATAAAAAAATTAAGACATTTATAGGGTATCGTAATGTGTTTATGGGATATAGTAATATATTTAGGATTTATATGAGAGGAAATGTTGATTTTTAAAAAAAAAAATAATATAATTTTTTAAATTATCTACCCCTAAGGTTTAAGCTTCCCAATTGGGTTATAGTGTTTAAGTTAAAAAATTTTAAGATTTTATTTTTAGGGTTCAGATTTTCTAATTGGATTATAGTATTCAATCAAAAGAAAATTTTAAAATGAAAAAAATTAGAGGTATAGTAATATATTTAAAATTTATATTCTAGAAAATATTCATTTTTAAAAATGAAAAAAAAATCAAAATTAATTGAACAAAGTTCGAACATCTAAATTACATATATAAAAACACTAATTATGTGTGAAGGTAGAGAAATTATTAGAATATTTTAGTCTTGTGGATAAATTTAATTAAGCTTCAATTTTCCGTCGCCAAGAATAATATCATAGTAGTTACAAAAAAAAACATTAGAAGTTATAATCTCAAGCTAAAAATTTCTACCTTCGAGCATCATAAATTCATACTGCCCTACTTTTCATGCTCTTAGTGGTCCAGTAATATAAAGAGCTCTTAAGACTTCTACCTTCTTGTCATGATGCGTAGCTACCCGATCAATTATGCTTACGAAAGGATCCAAAATGGACGAAGAAAAGAGACTCTGGCACATGATTCTTTGTTGTCAGTTTGTTTCGGGATTAATCTCACATAGCGAGTCAATAATAACTTTGTAAAAACGAAAAAAAAACAGAGACTTCTATTTTAATGTAAAAAAAACATTTATTAGTGCATTGAAAATTAAAGTTACCGACCTTTGCCCATAAGAATGTAAATAAAAAGAAAACGTAATTACTAAAAAGACAGAAAATTATTATTTTTATTTGTTTTATCTTCGATAAATTATAGAAATTTTTTAAAATATTTAAATGACGTACCTTAATTTTAAAATTACAAATATTTTTATCCTTTTTACTAGCTTGTTACAAAGTAGCAATAGATTTGGAAACTATTCATCAGTAGAGTAAAGTTTTTTTATTAATTGTTACACTGTAACAATCAATTAAAAAATCTATTTTATATTTTAAAAATTATTATTCTTAATATAGTCTATTAAATTAATATTTTAAAATATGAATATAATCAGGAGAACTAAATAAATATGTATAATTAATTTCATGTCATTCCAAATTCTCTAGGTCCATCAATCAGTTTCGGTCAAAATCGACTGATAGAGATTGCTCAGAATGACATGAAATCAAGTCTTATGTGTTCATCTAGTTCTCCTAATTATAATTATATTCTAAAATATTAATTTGATATACTATATTGAGAATAGTGATTTTTTAAATACGAATTACTTGATATAGTGTATAGGAATAGATTAAAAAATTAATAATTAGAAAATTTAATTTGTATTTAAAATTACTGCTCTTAATACAATGTGCTAAATTGATATTTGAGAGTATAAATATAATCAAGAGAATTAGATGAATACATAAAACTTACTTCGATATTATTCTGAGCTATTTAGGGCCATCAGCCGATTTCGGCCAAAACTTGTTAATGGGGCCTAAAAAGTACGAAATTATATGAAATTAGGTTCTATGTGTTCATCTAGTTCTCTTGATTATATTTATGTTCTCAAATATTAATTTGACTCACACGAATCAAATTGATTCATATTTAAAAAATTACTACTCTCAATATAGTAGGTCAAATTAATATTTAAGGGTATAAATATAATCAGAAGAATTAGACTAACACATATGATCTAATTTTATATCATTTCGAATTCTCTAGGTTCATTAACTGATTCGATTAGTTCTCTTGATTATATTTATACTCTTAAATATCAATTTGGCTTATCATATTGCGAGTAGTATTTTTTTTTTTTTAATGTGAAAGAGTCTTTGATTTAATTGCTACAGAAAACAATTGATTATGAAATTTGTTGCGCTGAACCATAGTTTGAATTAGTTGTTATAATATAGCGATAATAGAGGTAAAAATGATATTGAGTAGGTGTATAAAATTTAATAATTTTAAAATTAGAATGGATGATTCAAATATTTTGAAAATTTACCGTTTCAGTAATTTATCATTTTATCTTCCAAATCATTGTAAGATGGACCACCTGCTGTGTATATAGCTGTCCTGTCCACAGCTCGATTTTGATCAAAATATTTATTATACAAATAATTAACTAAATCACAGTTTGGTATTTTTGCTTATGTATAAAATATAATTCTACATCTACATAAATATTATAGAAGAAAAAAAAAACTACTCTATCCCAACCTTGTTTACATTTTTGTCTCGATCATTTTTTTTTAATCACTTTATTGTCTTCATTTTATTATCCCACATTACCAACAATGCAAATACATTTTCTAAATAATTAAGATTTAATTCTTATGAGGATACATCCATAAAGATTGAATTACCGATGAAGTTGGGCGTTATGTCAGGAGTTACCGTATTTTTTGAAATTTATTATCCGATAGTTGGATTAGTTAGTTTTTTTTTTAAAAGAAAATCTCAGTCTCTCAATATATCTCCTTTCGCACAGGCAGCAAAACGATCGGCAGCTAATTATCTCCTCAAATATACTAAGTTTGTACCATGGCAAGCAGTTCAACTTCAGACGCCTCTACCTCAAATAACCCTCCGCCGTCTTGTGGGAAGACGATCACCATTCTCTGCATTGACGGCGGCGGGGTTCGTGGCCTCATCCCCGCGAAGATCATCGAGTTTCTTGAAAAGCAACTTCAAGTGTGAATTCGATCGAGAATATATATATGCTTGCAGCTCTTTTTCCTTGCTGAATTATTGCATGCATTCTGAGAGGTCGAAGTTGATTCTTGGTGTTGCAGGAGCTTGATGGAGGAGAAGCGAGAATAGCCGACTACTTCGACGTGATCTCCGGCACGAGCACCGGCGGGCTCATCGCCACCATGCTCGCAGCTCCCGGCGAGAACAACAAGCCACTCTTTGCCGGCAAGGATGTCGTTGACTTCTACTTGAAAAACTGTGCCAAGATTTTTCCACAACACAGGTACAAAAATACACAAATTACAGTACTGCTGAAGAAATTAATGGATATTCTTTTTCCGAAACTATGTCGATAATCTCATGTTCTTTACTTTCTAACTTTAGCTATCTGCTCAATTCTGATATCTTGTTTAGAAACAGAGTAAGATGAGGAGACAATATTAGACCTGACTTAGTTAATTTAATTTCACATTTTAATTGAGAACTAGATCTTAAAGTATATATAAACATATGGAGCTAGGCTTTAACCAGATATATATTTTTTGACAATTTATCAAATAGCACACCTAAATTTATGAATTTATCAAAAGGCACATACTACTTTAGTATTTATCAAAGACGCATCTTTTCAAGTGCACTTCACGTTTTACCCTCTTGACAATCTGACTTTTTCTATCATTTTTCTCTCTTCTCTTTCCTCTCTCCCGTGCATGCAACTTTTCTTATTTTTCCTCTCTTTTCTTCTCCTTCTTCTATTTTTTTTCATGCATGTATAACATATAGATAAAATTTTATAAGATTTAGTTAATTTTTTATAACATTTTAATACATTTGAAGAAGCTGAAATAAACAATAAATAATATATTTGAACTCTTTTTAACCTCAAAAATCCATAGAAAATGAAATGAGTAGTCAAAACTCATTGATGGAACTAAAGAGCTCTAATTATACTCATTTCATTTTCTATGAATTTTTGAGGTTGCAAGAAGTTCAAATATGCTATCTATTATTTATTTTAACTTTTTGAAGGTTTTACAATGTAATAAAGAAGAATCGCTAAAAATCACCACCTTAGCTCCAATATGGAATCATATCAGGACCAACATGGACATGATATGGAATGATATCAGGCTTACGTTAGGCCTGCAGAGTGTAGTGCCTTGGCAAAGGGTCATTCAGAGGGTCATTCAGAGTGTAGTGCCTTAGCTTACGTCCGATCGCCACCGGAGTGTAGTGCCTTGGTAGAGGGTTATTCAAAATCCCCTCCGAAAACTGCTGATTGATCTGCTCTGGTGAATCATCTTCCCTGGCAGTCTTCCCTTTCCTTGCGTCCTGAACGGGCACATCGTCTGAAGAAGACCCTCGGTCCTTGTTCGTTCGACCTCGTTCCTCTGATGGGGTCCTAAACAATGCTCAGTGAAAGGGGATAGGTGCATTAGGTGCTTCCCCATACGTGCCAGCCGGCTTCTTGCTATTACCCTGAGATGACACTCAGTCCGCTCTGTCACCGTGCTCAGCTAGGCGACCAGCAGCTGATGCTGTGGGCTCTTGCGCTTGATGTTCGATCAGCACCTGTTGTTGTTGTTGCTCCACTATCTTGGCTGCGCAGCTTGTACCAGCATGTCGAACTCCTCTTGTATCAGCGTCACCGTGGTGAATCATCCAATATCCTCCATCTTCTCATTCGGATGCAGGCTACATTCCCACAGACAGCGCCAAAATGATTCTGTCTGAAAGGCCGAAGGCGGAAAGCTAGGGATGTGGCGGCTTCACTGACCAGATGTAGACCTCGCTCCGCTCCGCTCTACAAAACAGATAACGTCAGTGCCGAGCCAGGGAAGGGGTCTCCGATGTTGGCTCTCCGACGCTCAAGTCAGTCGCCGGAATGTGGAGAAAAGTGGAACAACTGTAGAACTATGCGCAAATAATAGATAACGTGCACCTCTACCGGTGAAGGCCCCCCTTATATAGAGCCCTGACGGGTGACGTGCATGCTTCTCGAGACATGGGCACGCTCTCCGATATGCCCTATGAAAGGACCTATTAAGAAAGTACCTCTGACAACATACCTAAACAGGGCATACATATCCCTGACGAGACAACAGAAGCTTCCGCCGTATGATCCACCTGTCGACCATGCCTCGTGTTAGCAGTGCCTCGTGTTAGCAGTGCTACCTCCCAAAAGGATATATAGAGAGATACTACAATGGTGTCGTTGTTTGGCCGAGCGGGGTAGCTGCTAGATTGGGACTCCGCTCTATCCATGGTCAGGTCCCGCTGCTTAGCCGTGCGGGGTAACCACTCGACCGAGAGCTTCCCGCTTTGGCGACCTCAATGGCTCTTCCATACGGTGACTATGTAGTAGCATGTCCTCTCCCGTTCGGACCAGATGGTTACAGATGTATCAAATTTAAAATTCCAAAATTTTTCTTAAATCCTGTATGTAGATACCATTATTTTATTCTCAAGTCTAAGAGCTTCAAAATGGGTCATGGCACTATCACTACTTAACCACGTCCAATTTTTTGTCATTTTAAGAACGGGATAAAACAAAGTTCAATCAAAAACAACACAAATATAATTTCAAAAAGAAATTAATAAAAATATAAAGCAAATAAGAATTTGGAAATACAATTGGCTAATGTCGGGTCTGATATGTCCTAGAAAATACAATTGGTTAATGTTGGGCCTGATATGGACATATCAGACCCAATGTGAAGATTTTTAGTAATTATTTTTTATTACATTTTAAAACTTCTGAAAAGTTGAAATAAATAATGGATAGCATATTTGAACTCCTTGAAATCTTAAAAATCTATAGAAGCTCTCTAGGTCCATCAGTAGATTTCTGTCAAAATTTACTAATGGATCTAGAGATCTCAAATTACACTCATTTTAGTTCCTGTGGATTTCTGAGGTTACAAGGAATTTAAATATGTTATCCATTATTTATTTCGACTTCTTAGAGGTGTTAACATATAACTAGGAAGAATCACTAAAATTCACCAAGTTGGACCTGATATGGAATCATATCAGACCTAACGTGAAGATTTTTATCGATTCTTTTTTATTAATTTTAAAATGTGGGGGAGGAGTACATATGCTTGAGGTTCATGGAGTTTTCCATTTGACCTTTGAGGCAGTGTTGAAAAAAAAATAAAAACATGAGGAATTTATTACAAGGATTGGAGGTCGTAACGGATTAATACTGTGATGGAATAAGAGTGAAGGTTTGAGTTTAAGTTTTGTAAATTGGTCCTAGAAAATGTATTATGGATATGCTGTAGAGAATTTTCAAGAACAAAAGTTAGAGAATTCTGAAAGATAGAATTGGAATTGTGCTGTTGCAGTGGGGTTTGCAGTTCCTATCTCAAAGGCTACTGAAAGGAAGTAAGTTGGTTTACAATTGTCTGGGATTGAATCACTAAATTGTCTAAAACATAGGCAATGACCATCTTAACATATTGTTTTAGCTCATGGGGTAGAACAGTAGCACAAAGTCTTTGTATCAAGTTTAAACTTTTTTGTGCCAAGCCTTTGTAAAAACAGCCCTATATAGTAGCTGATCCAAATTGAGCTCCTGTCTTGCAATATCATTTGTTATTCCATTAGTAGCTAACGTGGAGAATTTTTGTGATTTTTTCTTATTACAATTTAATAACCCTGAGAAATTGACATAAAGAATGGATAGTATATTTGAATTCCTTATAATCCCAGAAATCTGCAGGAATTAAAATCGGAGCTTTCTAGGTCTATCAGTAGGTTTCGGTCAAAATCCACTGATGGACGTAGAGATCTCAGATTGCATTTGTTTCAATTTCTATGGATTTATGGGGTTGCAAAAAGTTTAAATATGTTATTTATTTTGACTTCTCGGGGTGTTAAAATATAATAAGAAAGAATCATCAAAAATTTCCATATTGGACCTGATAACCTGATATAGAATCATCAAAAATTCCTAATCGTAGAGATATTTATCCCTATGTGGTCTGTGACCTTTGATAACTGCTAACCTGGAGAAACATATACTTGCTATGAACTCTGCATGTTGGTAAGCTTAACCATGTAATATGTGCTCTGTTGCAAACTATTCTATCAGGATGAATGCAATCTTTTAATCCTTCAGCTGCATTGACAATGTGATAAAATTAGCTTCATCTATGCACTAATTTTATGCAATCTGATCATTCAGACAATTGATGATCAATGCAAAACTGGAACTTTGTTGAATTCATCAATGTGTATGATCAAATTATCTAGTTATCTTTGTAAGAGATGGTTTTGCTCAATTGATCTTCCTCTCCTTTTATCTAAAACATAAGAGGAATATTCAAGGTCATATATAATATGCATACCATTGCAATTTGATTAATCCAAAATTCACATACCATGAAACCTAAATTTGATGATCTATTGTTTCTTTATTCTTTGTTCTGGGAACTACTGATCTTCTAAACTAGCTATCAAAATACCAACCAAAACATTTTTATTATAAATATATATACACTGACCTTGAATATTTCTCTATATGATTTTGTTCAAAAGTCAATGAGATAGATGCTGGGGATGTGACATTTCCGTTAACCTCATGTAGACTTCACTCCGATCTGCAACACAAGTGGTGTTAGTGCCGAGCTAGGGAAGGGGTTCCCGGCGATGGTTCTCCGACGCTCAAGTCAGTCTCTGATGAAGAAGAAGCAAAGAGCGGAGCAACAAGAAAACTGTAGCGCAACAGTAAAATATCGCATACCTCCGTTGATACTTGAACCCCCTTTATATAGAGTTACGGGAGCGCGCGTGCATGCTTCCCAAGGTGAGTACGCATCTCAAAGCTTTCCCTGAAAACTTGTCAATAAAGTGTCTCTGACATAGTACCGTAACGGGCCGAACATATATCTAAAGTGACAGTAGAACTTTCCGCCGTACGATCTTCTGTCTGACCATGACGCCTGTCAGCGACACTATCTCCCAAAAGGATGTTAAAAGATAGTCTGTTGTATCTGTTGCTTGGCCGAGCGGAATAGGCGGTCGGCAGGAATTCCACCGTCCGTGTGTTATCTGTTGCTAGGCCGAGCGAGATAGCTGCTCGGCCAGAATTCCACTGTCCGCATGTTCTGTTGTCGGGGCGAGCGGGATAGTCACTCAGTCGAAAGTCCACTGTCTGTGTGCTCTGTTGCTGGGACGAGCGGGATAGCCGCTCGACCGAAAGTCCACTGTCTGCGTGCTCGGCTGATATCACAACAGTAAAATATCGCATACCTCTGTTGATACTTGGACCCCCTTTATATAGAGCTATGGGAGCGCGCGTGCACGCTTCCCAAGGTGAGCACGCATCTCAAAATTTTCACTGAAAAACTTGTCAATAAAGTATCTCTGACAAAGTACCGTAACGGGCCGAGCATATATCTAAAGTGACAGTAGAACTTTCCGTCGTACAATTTTCTGTCTGACCATGCTGCCTGTCAGCGATACTAGCTCCCAAAAGTATGTTAAAAGATAGCCCGCTGCATCTGTTGCTTGGCCGAGCGGAATAGTCGGTCGGCAGGAATTCCACCGTCCGTGTGTTATCTGTTGTTGGGCCGAGCGAGATAACCGCTCGACCAGAATTCCACCGTCCGCATGTTCTGTTGCCGGGCCGAGCGGGATAGTCACTCGGTCGAAGGTCCACTGTCCGTGTGCTCTTTTGCTGGGACGAGCGGGATAGCCGCTCGACCGGAAGTCCACTGTCCGCGTGCTCGGCTGATATTGAGTCTGCTGCTATGCCGAGCGGAAGAGCAGCTCGGCCCGGTTTCTGCATACTGCTCCCTTTGTCGTCCTCTTATTTGAGCGTCGGGTGCTTGGCCATGGTCGAGTCAAAATTGATATCGAATCGGGCCTTTTCTGTTCTCGATCGGGACATTGTCGTCCGATCGACAAATGACTTCTTAGTGTTGACCACATTAACTTTGACCTCCTTTGACCTCTAACGTGGCAGCAGGGTACGCCCCCTCATCATCACCGCATCAATATATATATCTAACGTTGAGCCTGATATGATTCATATTAGGCTCAATTTATAAATTATTAATAATTTTTTTATTATATTTTAAAATATTAAAAAATTAAAATAATTAATGAATAATATATTTGACTGTTTACGATACTAAGAAAAAAAAACATAGGACTTACGTATCACATATTTGAAGTCAAAATAAATAAGTTCTTAGGGCATTATTTGAACATTAATATAGGCTACAGTTTTAAAAAGGAACTCACGCATCACATATTCACACATCCGTGTATTGATTTGAACATTAAGACACACTCAAATTCACATTTATTCTTATTTTATATTAAATAAATAAATATATTTTAAATTTATACTTATAATTCTATAATATTATTATTTATACAATATATTTATTAACTGCATTAAAAAAATTAAATGCTGTTAATGTATGAGTGTTATAACACCAGTTATAAATACAAATTGGATGTATAACACCTACGTATTAACACATACTCTTAATTAATTAACGATACTAATTATAGGAATCAAAATTAATCCATGAGTTTCTCTCTCTGTTTTAGGGCCGGATGCCTCAATCCAGCATTAAAGCTGATGGACGCGTTGACTGGACCAAGATACGACGGTAAGTTTCTTCGCTCCAAGATTCGAGAAATCTTAGGCGACACAAAACTAAGTCAAACGTTGACCAACGTTGTGATCCCAACTTTTGACATCAAACTTATGCAGCCCGTCTTCTTCTCAACTTTTGAGGTTGAGATGGATGATAGATCCATCATCTTACTCTTTTTGTTTTCCAAAATAATAGATAGATGTAGGTGATGATCGTACCTATTTCCTTCTTCCGCAGACACAGGCTGATCCTCTAAAGAATGCTCGTTTATCGGACATCTGCATCGGCACCTCCGCCGCCCCCACATACCTCCCCGGCCATTACTTTAATACCTGGGACGATGAAGGCAACAACAAGAGCTTCAACCTCATCGACGGCAGCGTAGCGGCAAATAATCCCGTATATAATCCACGCGCGCACATCTAAATAATCTACCCATAAGTTTATTTTCAAATTCTCATATGTAGATATGGTTGGTCATCATCATGAATAGACTTTAGTCGCGATGAACCAAGTGACGAAGCAAATTCTGGAGTCGAACAAGGATTTCGAGACGTATAATCCGATGGACTACCGTCAATTTCTGGTGATCTCGATTGGGACTGGAGCACATAAACAGACGGAGAGGTACAGTGCCCGAGAGAGCGCTCGATGGGGATTGCTTGAGTGGCTGTGGAACAGAGGAAAATCGCCACTCGTCCAAATTTTCAGGGAGGCGAGCTCGGACATGGTGGATATCTATGCTTCAGTCGTTTTCCAGGCACTGGAAAGTGAGGGCAACTACCTTCGCATACAGGTAATTAATCGACTGATTCTCCGTAGAGCTGCATGCGCTAAGTCGATCGATTTTAACTGAAGATATTGTACGATTGATTGAATGGCAGGACGATACTTTGACTGGCGCTGCGGCTTCGGTGGATAATTCAACGAAGTGGAACTTAAGAAATTTAGTTCGGATTGGGGAGAATCTGCTGGAGAAGCCGGCGTCGCGGGTGAACTTGGAGACTGGGCAATCGGTGCCGGTGGTGGATGGGGAGGGAGGAACAATGTCGAACAAGGAACGGCTTGTTAAATTTGCCAAGACATTGTCAGATGAAAGGAAGCGTAGGCAAGAAAACTTGGTTTCGTCTGCATGATAGTTGTGTGCTCAATATTGATCACCAAGCATCATCAGTAATAAATTCTGTCCATGCGATAGCAGTTATATTGATCACCAATTTCTTCATTGTTTTCTCTCCTTAATTTTTGCTCTTAATTCTCTTTGTAACCGCAGCATCGTCTCATTAGGACCATGAAAATCGCACCTTCCGCTGGGGCATTGGTAAAGGTTGCGCCTTTTGTGTTCTCCATGGAAGTCCTGCTCTTCTTTACCAAGCCAAGGATGCTATTACTGTCCTCCGGGCGGAAATGGTGATTCGTTCAGCTATCCGTACGTCAATTTATTTTTAGATCAATATAGAAGAAATGGTGATTCGTTCAGCTATCCGTACGTCAATTTATTTTTAGATCAATATAGAAGAAATGATGATTCGTTTTGCTATCCGTCAATTTATTTTTAGATCATAGCTACTAATTAATATATATAGATGGTCAATATATATAAAAAAAGGTATGCTGAAGTGACGAGTTTCGACCTGAAAGGAATATATTAATTAAATTCTTGACTCTAATGGTTAGTATTTAATTCTTCCAGAAGTTATGGTAAGGTCATATCCTCGTCCATTCAAGGATAAAGAGTTTACTGATAGAGAGTTCTCATTTGAGATGGTTGACGAGCTTCATTAAGTTGTTTAACACATTTTATATAGAGCCAGACGGGTTAATCCGTGGCTGAGTGGCTCGGTCGGTGGTAGGTCAGTCATTTGGTGGAGCAGGATGGGTCGACTCATCATCTTGACGGGTTGAGAAATTTATAATCCAATCCAATTCAAGACGGGTTAGGTGGGTCAATCCGTGAGCCCATCAATTTTTTTTTTTAAAAAATTTCATATTTTCAACATTTTACTTCGGAACGGTTTCATGAATGAAATATATTTAGAAATAGATATTTTAAATGTAAATGGACACAAACGAATACTCATGATGAAAAGTATTGTTTTTATTTCAAAATTAAAACAAAAAAAGATAATAAATTGATATAAATCTTAGTTTATATGTGTTTCTCAATCCGCGAGTCAACCCAAGCCCATCGCGGACTGACCCGCACGAGTTGCGAGCCTAGGCGAGTTGGCTCGCGATGGGCTTAGGTTGATAAAATTCTAATCCAATCAACTTAAATTATTTGATAGAATAGACCAACCTAACGGACTCAACTTAAATTAATGACTTTAATTGTATACGATATTACTTAAGGATACGGAGGATGAGCTTTCTTTTTAATGAGCAGACGTAACATTTGTTTATGATAAAATCATTTCTTTTGATTTTATATTCATCTATGCATATGATGAAAGAGATTATGAGAATCCTATCCTTTGTCAAACTTTATAAATTCATCTATGCATCTTATGAAACAGATTATGAGAATCATATCCTTTGTCAAACTTAAAAGTAAGTCTCTATAAATGCGATGGAGTTGACATTATCTACAAAGAATTTATTTTAATAGACGAGAGATAACGAGTGAGATTATTTACTTATAAAAATGAAGTCTTTTGTTAACTTCAAAATATTGACATTCCTAATTTAAGTGTACTAATGGACAAGGTTGAACTCGTTCTCGTCGAGACAATTTCACCACCGAACATCATTATCATATAGATCTTTTTATGTTTCGATAGATTCATAGTTGTAATAAATTAATAGGCTTTAGTGAAGATGCATGATGATATAGGTTGTAACGAGCGGACCCAGAAAATGATGTGGTGGTCAAGGTCAATACGATGTGGCAGTCAAAGTCAAGATGATGTGGTAATCATG
This sequence comes from Zingiber officinale, assembly GCF_018446385.1. Lineage (NCBI taxonomy): Eukaryota > Viridiplantae > Streptophyta > Magnoliopsida > Zingiberales > Zingiberaceae > Zingiber > Zingiber officinale. The sequence continues at coordinate 119,258,339 of NC_055995.1, forward strand.
TCAAGGGAAGAGAGAATTCTCCACCTAGCTTTGTTGTTCACCCAGCGTCAAGGCTTTTAGGTCCAGCCTAACCAATTGCAAGCCGGGCGGGAGAAGTCGAACTGGCCCTTGGGCCAGTCAAGCGTAAGGAATTTAGTGTTTTACTCTTGAACTGAAAAGATAACATGCCCGATCGAGTTTAAAGACGGTCAAAATATTTGACCCATGCCACAACTGATCAACCCTATGTATGGTCAGAATAGGGGTCAACCTCTATGAGCCTCATAAACCTCTTTATTCATGTCTAACCAAATACAAGGTCTTCCGGGCTTAGAGCACTTAGTGTCATATGCTATCTCAAACGGATTTCCAACACGCCCAATGCATCATATTATTTTCCAAACGGATCGCTAATATTATGCAGAACATAACTGAGCAGTTTAATGTAAGGACAGATATAAAGGCAGTCGCCCTTATGGGTCGGTCGAGATATATGCAACATAATGTAGGATCGATGACGTGCTAGAGGGGGGTGAGGGGGTGAATAGTACTTATGGCTTTTTTCACTCATTTCGGAAAACACAAAGTAAACGCAGCGGAAGATAGAAAGAAACAAGAGAACAATCGCTAACACGTTTGGTTGCTTGGTTCGGAGCCTGTGGTGACTCCTACTCCAAAGCCCGCGATCGTTGATCACTTATGTTGGGAAATCACTATAGATTCGGAAATAAGTACAGATATTAAGTACAATTGCAATATAATAAAGTTACTGACAATACTAGAAATAAAAGTCGTCCGTCGATTGTCGGAGTAGCGTAGGTGAGAGCAGCAATTGTTCGTTCTTGATCTTAGAATCGTTGTTGTAAGTGTTGTCTGAAGCTGCTGGTTGACCCTCGTTTTATAGCCGACCCACACTTAATCCAAATCCACTGATATCGGGATCAGTCTTTGACTCAAAGCTGATCGGTCGACCGATCCAGGTGTTCGGTCGACCGAACCCTCTGAACCTGCCCAACTTCTCGTCCACATGCTTCTGCTCGGATAAGAGTCTTTGTTCGATCGACCGATCTCCAGTTCATATGGTCCGATCAACTCGGATCGACCACGTTGATGCCTATCCACTGTTTAGTCAACTGAACCCCAGGTTCAGTCAACCGATCCCTTGGTCAAACCTGATCAGTTTGCTGGAATCCAATATGCTTGCTTGGAGGTTCGGTCGACCGATCAAGGCTAAAACTCCAACCTGCAAAATGTTAGTTTTGTTAGAGTGTATACTAAAAGTCTAGCTTTTGTAAACATTTATTTTAAAATAAAGAATCACATTGGTCAAAAATGTCTACATTTATATGCTAAGTGTAGTTGTTCAATTAATTTATATTATAGATAACATGGTGTATGGTGTCACACACAGAAGATCATGTTATCAGTTCCTTATAAATTATAAACAGTAGCTCATGACTGAGATGGAAAGGAACAAATATCAGAACAGTCGTTGTGTAATTAGGTTTTAGTTTATCTTGACTATATAATTACACTAGTACACTTAGAGTGTATTGAGTAGTTGGTGCGGGAAGCATCCGACGATCGAACTTGTGTTTTGATAATGGCAAAGGATTCAAAGTTAAGGTGTTTTGTTTTCTAACAAGTCTACTTGAGGATTTCAGGAAAGTCCTAGCTGCGGTTAGACAAAGGGAAAAAAACCCTAGGGGGTGGTAACTCCAGGTCATAGGGGGTGGTAACCCTATGCGGAAAGTCTCGGTAGGTCGACGTCTTCAGGCAAAAGTCCTAGGGGGTGGTAACCCTAGGTGGAAAGTCCTGGTGTCGCGAACCAGGTGAAAGACTGGACTGGCCGGGAAGCGGATGTCCAGCAGAAAGTCCGGAAGCGTCGAGTGCTGAGCAAAAGTCCAGTCGATCTGGAGGATCGACTGGCAACAAGTAAATCTCCTGAGTGGAGTAGGTGAGGACGCGTTCCCCGTAGAGGGAACTGTAGGAGTCGGGTCGACCTAGGGTTTCCGGTTGGAAATCCGAAGTCAGACCCGGACAGTCCGTAGACTATCTTAAACATTCTTTATTATCCATACTGTTATTTTGTGCTAACTTTGTGTTGCAGGATGTTGTTTGGGACTAACATGTCTTGCAGGTACAAAATAACGAAGATTTGCCTCGGATGAACAGTGTCTGAGGTGCCTCCATGGGGCTTGGAGGCGCCTCGGGTTCAAAATCCTGAGCTGGCGCGAGGAGCAGGCTTAAGGCGCCTTGGAGGGGTTTAAGGCGCCTTGAATGCTTGGAGGCGCCTTGAATGGGTTTAAGGCGCCTTCAGGTCGCGGCAGTCAAAGGATTATCCCAGCGAGCATAACGGGATAAAATTCAGGCTTAAGGCGCCTTGAAAGGGTTTAAGGCGCCTTGAACACTGTTTATAAAGGGGGTTCGACCAGCAGCTCAAGGTAATGAATTCCAAGTCTTCTTTCTTCAACGTGCTGCTCCGAAAGACTCCCGGAAGTGCTGCTACAAGTCTCCGACGACCCAGAGCTCCAAGATTTCTCTTTTCGTCGTCGGTATAGATTTCTTTTATCGCATTTCTTGTAATACTTAGTTTGTAACAATCGAGCTTATAGTTGTTACCCACCGGAAGCGATCAAGGATCGCGGGCCTTCGAGTAGGAGTCGCCTTAGGCTCCGAACGAAGTAAAAATCCTTCGTGTCTATGTTTTATTTATTCCGCTGCATTAACGCTTTTTACGATTCCGATACGAACGAAATAGCCACGATCGCTATTCACCCCCCCTCTAGCGCGGTCTCGATCCAACAATTGGTATCAGAGCAGGGTTGTTTTGAATTGGTGCAACCACCATTCAAAACGTTTTTTTTGTGGTATTTTGTTTCGGAGTCAATTAGAAATTAGCTAATTAGCTAAAGTTCTAATTTTTTTTTCAGTGTTGCTCAAAGTTGGTTAATACCACCTGAGCTCGTTATTTTTTTTCCTCCCGCACTACTAATCCAAGACACAGTCTTGGAATAGATCTCTTTGTCTTTTTTCTTATTTAGGTCTAAAATGACTCAACAAGAGGGATATAGCACTGTTTGTCCCCCACTATTTTCCGGAGAAGACTTCGGATATTGGAAGGGGCGAATGGAGATATATCTAAAGATCCAGTTCGACACCTGGATGATTGTCAAGACAGGACTGCAACTACCAACTGATATGGACGGTAAGCCTACATCCTGTGAGAACTGGGAGCCAGCCTTCATCAAAAAGGTGGAAGCCGACGCCAAAGCTACCTGCACCATTCAGTGCGGTGTTACCAAGGAGGAGCTCAATAGAGTCGGCCCCTTTTCAACCGCGAAGGAACTCTGGGAAAAACTGATCGAACTTCACGAGGGCACCTCGGAAACCAAGGTAAGTAAGCGTGATTTGTTACTTAATAAACTATACAATTTAAAAATGCAGGAAGGCGAGACGGCAAGTTCGTTACACGCTCGAATTCAAGATATTCTGAATTCTCTTCATGGAATCGGGCAGAAGGTAGAAAACAGAGACATAATAAGGTATGCTCTTAACTCGTTTCCAAGGAGTACATTGTGGGCATCAATGGTAGATGCCTACAAGGTCTCCAAAGACTTCTCTTCTTTAAAGTTAGACGAGTTATTTTCTGAATTTGAACTTCATGAACAAACTAATGCACAGCCATCCGAGAAGGGTATTGCTTTGGTTGCAGGTACGAGTCGAACACGGGAATCAAGAGTACGGCGAAAAATTGAATCGGAATCAGAAGACGAATCCGACTCAGAAGATTCAGAGGATGAACTGACCAGCGAACTCGTGAACCTTGTGAAGAAGCTCTACAAGAAGAAGAAGGGCTTCAACAAGAAAGATCTGAAGAAGACAGTTCAGTCCAGGGAGGCCCAACCGAACTCAAAAGTAAAATTCGAAGTCACTTGTTACGGGTGCAACCAGAAGGGGCATATCAAAGCCAACTGTCCCAACCAAAAGGAGGCCAAAAAGCAAAGAAGAAAAAAGGCCCTGAAAGCAACTTGGGACGAATCTTCTTCAGAGGACGACGACGATGAACTTGATCAAACAAGTCTACTCGCACTGATGGCCCAGGACCAGATCATCGAGAGCGAGTCAGAAGCCGAGTCCGAGCAAAGCCACGGATCCGCATCCGTTTCAGAAGGGCCAGAATCCAATGTAAGTATTCCAAGGCTTAACAATTTAGTTAATTACTTACTTCGCAAACTAGCTAAATCAAACCTTAGGATTAAATCACTTCTAAAGGAAGTAGCTGTCCTTAAAGAAGTGTCAAACACTAATTCCTTACCTGATCAAGTTCAAACTGGAAATTCAACTTAAGTTCAAAAACTTGAGGAAGAAAACTCTAGCTTGAAAAATCAGGTAAAAGACTTAAAAAATATGTTAGAACGGTTTTCTCTGGGATCCAAGAATTTGGACCTAATTCTTGGAACACAAAGAGCCGTCTACAACAAAACTGGACTGGGATATAAAAGTAAAAAAGAAATATAGATCTTATTTATCCTTAATAAACAAACAGGGTAGTAAACTAGTCCAAGCATGGGTCCCCAAGTCTAAATTAATCAATCAAGTTGAACTTGGCAAATACTGGGTTCCGAAGGATCAAATACACTACCTCGATAGACCAAATCGAAGCTATGATCCAGGGAAAGTTAAAAGGAAAACGATCTTAAAAACTTGAAATTAAATTATAAATTTAAAATTCAAAATTCAAAATCAAATTAAAAATTCGAAATTAAATTATAAATTTAAAATTCAAAATTCAAAATCAAATTAAAAAATTTGAAATTAAAAATATAAATTCAAAATTCAAAATCAAATTAAAAATTCGAAATTAAAATTATAAATTTAAAATTCAAAATTCAAAATCAATTTAAAAATTCGAAATTAAATTATAAATTTAAAATTCAAAATGCGAAATCAAATTAAATTATAAACTTAAAATTCAAAAATAGATGGCGGATCCAAACTAGCTGGCACCTCCAACTGAACTACCCGACAGGGTAACTGAATCTAATTTACCCGAAATGGGTAAAACAAGAATAGATTACCCGGCAGGGTAATTTAGGCTAGTTTGAGAACGGGTTGAGTTTAACTTGAACCACAGTACCGGTGAAGTTTTTGGATGATAGTATGTTAGGAAAACTTGGGCATCGCATGTCTAGGAAGATATGGCTTCGACCTGGTGCATTTGGCCAAGTGGAACTGATCGAAGCTACCCTTAAATGGATCCTAACTAGTTAGACCAAGGATTAGAATTAAGTTCAATGGGTAGGACTATTTGGAAAACCTCGAAGGCATTGTTACTTTAATGAGCTCCGAGTGACTCACCATAGCCCAGAAGTTTATCCAAAGAATGCATACTTGTTGAACCCAAAGCTAAACCCGAATCTAACACAAAGTTAAACCAGACCCTTAAATTCAACAATTCATCTCACAACAATTATAGGATTCCCTGATTGACAATCTAGATCGGGTGAGATGACTAAGAAATTAAAATTAAATTAATTAAATTATTTTAACTTTAAAATTATTTTAAAAACTTAAATTTCAAAATTATTTAAAAAACTTAAATTTCAAAATTATTTCAAAAACTTAAATTTCAAAATTATTTTATAAACTTAAATTTCAAAATTATTTTATAAACTTAAATTTCAAAATTATTTTAAAATTATTTTCAAAAACTTAAATTTCAAAATTATTTTAAAAACTAATTTCAAAATTATTTTAAAATTATTTTCAAAAACTTAAATTTCAAAATTATTTTAAAAACTTATTTCAAAATTACTTTAAACTTAAATTTCAAAATTATTTTAAAAACTTATTTCAAAATTATTTTAAACTTAAATTTCAAAAACTTAAATTTCAAAATTATTTTAAAAACTTAAATTTCAAAATTATTTTATAAACTTAAATTTCAAAATTATTTTTAAAAAAAAACTTAAATTTCAAAATTATTTTAAAAACTTAAATTTCAAAATTATTTTAAAAACTTAAATTTCAAAATTATTTTAAATAACTTAAATTTCAAAATTATTTTATAAACTTAAATTTCAAAATTATTTTTAAAAAAAAAACTTAAATTTCAAAATTATTTTAAATAACTTAAATTTCAAAAACTTAAATTTAAAAATTATTTTAATTTTTAAACTCAATAAACATAAGTGTTTGCTAAATTACCTTGAATACAATAGAATAGAAAATCTAAGTAGTCTACTTCAATCACACTATCTTTAAATCCATTAAAAAGAAACCAATTCAACTACTTCATGTGTAGGAATTGGATCAATGGATGTTGGATAGTGGATGCTCTAGACATATGACTGGAGATAATTTGAAGTTTACCAAACTCAAGTACAAGAGTCTAGGATCAGTTGCATTCGGCAACAACGGTAAACTTAAAGTAATCGGAAAAGGTAATATTGAACTTAGTTCCGATTTCATTATTCGAAATGTTTTATTGGTTGAAAATTTTAACTTTAATTTACTAAGTATAAGTCAATTGTGTGGCAGCGGATACCTAGTCAATTTTGATAAATCTGGATGTCTAGTTAAAAATATTGAAAACCCAGAAATTAAACTTAAAGGACTTAGGAAAAATAACACCTACACAATTGACTTATCAACATCCTCAATAAAGTGTCTCCTGACACAACAAGAGGAAACCCAACTGTGGCACAGAAGGCTGGGTCACACTCACACTAGACTCATTTCAAAAATGAGTCAAAATGGTCTAGTTAGAGGTTTGCCCAAATTAAAATTTATTGAAAACTCAATCTGTGATGCATGTCAAAAAGGAAAACAAACCAAGTCAACTCACAAGTCAATCAACCTAGAAAGATCCAACATCATACTTGAGCTCCTTCACCTTGATCTATTTGATTCACATGGAGCCAAATCACTAAGCAAGGACCAATATTGCTTAGTAATAATCGATGACTACTCTAGGTACACTTGGGTAAAATTTCTAAAAACAAAAGATGAAACCTATGAGATATTTAGTAATTTTTGCAACTTAACGGAAAATGAAAAAGATACTAAAATTAAAAGAATAAGAAGTGATCACGGAGGGGAATTTGAAAATCATAGGTTTACCCAATTTTGTAAAATAAATGGATACCAACATGAATTTTCATGTCCTAGAACCCCCCAGCAAAATGGACTAGTGGAACGTAAAAATAGAACATTACAAGAAGCAACTTATGTTAAACGAATATCACTTAAATCATCAATTTTGGGCTGAAGCAATAAATACTGCAAATTATATTCAAAATAGAATTTTAATTAATAAATTTCACAATAAAACACCATATGAACTCTACTATCATAAAATTCCCAATCTAAACTATCTAAAAGTATTTGGGTGTAAAGTTCACATTTTAAATACTAAAGATTACTTAGGAAAATTTACACCCAAGTCTAACCAAGGAATATTCTTAGGATACTCCTCTACCAGTAGGGCCTTTAGAGTATATAATCAAAATACATCAAAAGTTGAAGAAACAACTAATGTAATATTTGATGAAGAAAATAGCTTACCTTATATAAATGAGAATATTGACATTAATCCAAGAGCTATAGACGATGATGAAATCCAACCTAATCTTAATGAGTCAGAAGAACCAGTTTCTGACTCACAGATAAGACCAACTAGAGTAAGTATCTCTCACCCACCTGACCAAATTTTGGGTGACCCAAACCTAGGAGTCAGAACTAGATCATCCTATAGAAACATTAGCCAGATTGCCCTTATTTCTAAAATTGAACCTAAGACTATAGAAGAAGCCCTGCCTGATCCAGACTGGATCATTGCAATGCAAGAAGAATTAGCCCAATTTGAGAGAAACCAAGTCTGGGACCTTGTACCTAAACCCATAGATAAATCAATAATAGACACCAAATGGGTATTTAGGAACAAGTTTGATGATCACGGTGATATAATAAGAAACAAAGTAAGGTTAGTAGCCAAAGGGTTTAGTCAAGTCGAAGACTTAGACTATGATGAAACCTATGCTCCATAGCTAGACTCGAGTCCATTAGGATGTTATTAGCCTATGCAGCAAATAAAGGATTCAAATTGTACCAAATGGACGTTAAGTCAACCTTTTTAAATGATTTTATCAAGGAAGAGGTCTACGTAAGCCAACCTCCAGGGTTTGAAGACATAGACTACCCTAATTACGTATTTAAATTAAAAAAGGCACTATATGGACTAAAACAAGCCCCTAGAGCATGGTATGAAAGATTATCTAATTACTTAATATCCAAAGAATTTAACCAAGGACAAATCGATCCGACTTTGTGTTAGAGTGTATACTAAAAGCCTAGCTTTTGATATAAACATTTATCTAGAAATAAGAATCACATTGGTCAAATGTCTACATTTATGATAAATGTAGTTGTTCAATTAATTTATATTGTAGATAACATGGTGTGTGGTGTCACACACAGAGGATCATGTTATCAGTACCTTATAAATTATAAACAGTAACTCACGACCATAATGGAAAGGAACAAACCATTGGAAGGTCGTAGTGTAATTAGGTATTAGTTTATCTTAACTATATAATTACACTAGTACACTTAGAGTGTATTGAGTAGGACCATTAGAGGTCGTTTCTTTTATACTGACTTTATAAAGAAACAAAGACCTCAGTTATTATGGAAGTGTGTGCTCTTAATCCTAATATAATAACAAGCACATATATTTGATATTTATTTCTTTAATTTATCAATGGGTGAGATTTAGTTCGATGAATCAATAAGCCTGATAAGTTGGGAAATGATATCACTTATAGTGTGTGTTGTTGATTATAGAAGGAAACTGTGTCCTAGTGATCTAGGTTGAGAATGTCCTCAAGAGGAGCTCATAAGGATTGTCATGTTAAACCCTGCAGGTGGACTTAGTCCGACATGACGATAAGGTTGAGTGGTACTACTCTTGGACTAAGATATTAATTAAATGAGTTGTCAGTAACTCGCTTAATTAGTGGACATTTGACATCTTAAACACAGGGAGACTAACACACTCATAATAAGAAGGAGCCCAAAATGTAATTTGGGATTGGTGCGGTAGTTCAATAATAGTTCTTTAGTGGAATGAATTATTATTGATGGAATTAAGTTGTGTGTTCGGGACGAACACGGGAAGCTTAATTTCATCAGGAGACCAAAACCAATTCCTCCTCTCGGTCCCTATCGTAGCCTCTTGTATATAGAGATTTATACCCACCTTCTTACCCAACCAATAGGGGCCGGCCAAGCTTGAAGCTCAAGCTTAGGGTCGGCCAAGCCTAAAGGTTGGCCTTAAGGTGGCCGGCCAATAGCTTGGAGCCCAAGTTTAGGTGGCCGGTCACATCATATTAAAAAGGATTTTTTATTAGAATTATTTCTTATGTGGATATCATAGTTTTAAAAGAGAGTTTAAAAATTAAATCTTTCCTTTTAAAGCTTTCTACAAAAGATTAAGAAAAGATTTGAAATCTTTCCTTATTTGTAGATTGAAAGGAGATTTTATTTTTAAGAAAAACTTTCCTTTTTGACCATGATAATAATTTAAAAGAGAAGTTTAAAAATTAAATATTCTCTTTTATTAGTTTCTACAAAAGATTAAGAAAAGATTTGATATCTTTCCTTATTTGTAGATTGAAAAGAGATTTTAATTTTTAGAGATAACTTTCCTTTTGGAAATTATCCACATGTTTAGAAGAAGAATTTTAATTTATAAAATTTCCTTTTTATTAACCAATCATGAAGGGATAAAAATTATTGGAGAAATTTTTATAAATTTCTAGAAACAAATTAGGAAGTTTTAATTCTTGTGTGAATTAAATTTTCCTTGTTTTGGGGAATTAGAAGTGGCCGGCCATTATTATTAAAAGAAGAGAATTGTTTTTTTTTTAATTAAAATAATTTTTCTTTATGACAAAAGAATTAAGGAATTTTTTATTAAAATTTCCTTATTTGTCAATATCAAGGATTATAAAAGAGGGGGTAGAGGTGCCTTCACGGGTGATCAACTCTATTATTCTTCTCCTCTCTTTTCCTCCTTGGTGGCCGGCCCTAGCTTCTTCCTCTTCTCTTCTTCTTATGGCCGGCGGCAACCTCTCTTGGAGCTCTTGATGGTGGCCGGTTCTAGCTAGGAGAAGAAGGAGAGAAAGGTGGTTTTGTTTCTTGCATCCCTTGGAGCTTGGTGGTGGTGGCCGGACCTCTACTTCTCTTGGAGAATTGTGGTGGCCGAAACTTGCAAGGAAGAAGAAGGTGCTTGGTGGTTCTCATCTCGGAAGATCGTTGCCCACACAACGTCCGAGGTTAGAAGAGGAATACGGTAGAAGATCAAGACGTCTTTTTAGAAGGTATAACTAGTAATTTTTCTTTTCCGCATCATGCTAGTTATTTATGGAAATAATACCAAATACAAGAGGCTTACGTTCTAGAATTTCGAATATGTTTTTCGATGTTGTGTTCTTTTGTTTTTTCTTTTCCTTGTGATTTGATTGTTCCTTTTGGTTAACCTAAAGTTATTTTAGGAAATTAAATATTAGATTTCTATAAAAGGTTTTGTCTAGTCGGTGGTGGTTGCTCCCATATCCAAGAAGGTCATGTGCCTCGCCACGTCAGTACTGGGAACCAATTATGGAAATTAATATTTAATGGAATTAATAACTTAAGGAGACTTGGGTCGAACGTGTTAAGTTCCATAGGAGATCCAAATCAAAACCTAAAAGAACAAATAGATAAGTTTTGGATCAAACGTGTTAAGTTCCGCAGGCGATCCAAAATTTAATTTAAAAGAACACATGGTAGCTAGGAAAAGGTTCAGACCTTTGTACAAAATTTTTGTACAGTGGAACCTATAGGTTTTCCGAGTAGCAACCAACACTTTGTTCGTGAAAACTATAGAAAAAGACATCTTTATAGCCCAAATCTATGTTGACGACATAATCTTTGGATCAACTAATTCAAAATTCTTAAAAGAATTTGTCAAATTAATGGAAAGTGAATTTGAAATGAGTATGGTTGGAGAACTCAATTTCTTATTAGGCTTACAAATTAAACAAACTAAAGATGGAATCTACATTTATCAAACTAAATATGCTAAAGAATTAATTAAAAAATCTGTATGGAAAATTCAAAAATTATAAATACTCCAATGGCAACCAACATAAACATTGACTCTGACCCTGAAGGAAAACCAGTTGACCCAAAATACTATAGGAGTGCCATAGGCAGCTTACTTTACCTAACTGCAAGTCGACCCAACATATTGTTTGCAGTAGGTATGTGCGCAAGATACCAATCCTATGTAAAAGAGTCACACCTATCATACGTTAAAAGAATACTTAGGTATATTAAAGGAACTCTAAATGTATGACTTTGGTATCCAAGAACTTGCACCTTCGACCTTTATGGCTATTCTGATTCAGACTATGCCGGGTGCAAGTTAGACAGAAAAAGTACAAGTGGTAGCTGCCAGATTCTAGGTCAGTGCCTACTAAGTTGGTCAAGCAGAAAGTAACATTGTATTGCTCTATCCACCACAGAAGCTGAATACATAGCTCTAGGAGAATGTGCATCTCAACTGCTGTGGATGATGCATACGTTAAAAGACTATCAACTAGAGTATAAACATACACAAATCTTTATTGATAATATCAGCTCAATTAATCTCACCAAGAATCCTATTCACCACTCCAGGACTAAACATATAAAGGTAAAACACCACTTTATAAGGGATCATGTAGCTAAAGGTGAAATTGCACTCAACCACGTTGAGTCCAAATCAAACCTAGCTGACATCTTTACAAAACCCTTACCTAAACTTGAGTTCAGTGCACTTAGAAGACAAATAGGAATGTGTTGGGTAGAGTAGGTGTCTCATTTTGTTGTCTTGTTCTTTCAAATTCTAGAAAAATTAATTTGCAAAATTCCCAATTTCCTAGATTGTTTAAAAAATTGAAATAGCCTAGGCTTTCCCCGTAGAAATCATGTTCCCCTAGAATTAAGCCAGAGCATCTCACAAGCACCTAGGTATACCTTGATTGTGATTGAAAAACATAGGACGACGTGAGATGCATAGGGTATAGCCTGGACTCAAGAATGCTTATATCTATGCATCAATATGAGTCTGGGCGTTAAATACGCAATATACATTAATCAAGTTAAGTCCTCCAGCTCTAGTCAAGTCTATCTGGACCAAAGTAACTTAACTTGACTAACCAAGTGAAAGCTATTGTCCTATAGGCAATAAGCAAGTAACTAAAGGTTAGACAGTTGGTAGAGGATACTCAATTTCTTAGTAAAAGATGTTTTGCTCTTTAGGGCTCTGATACCTAGTAAATCAATCTAGTGAACATGACTCATGCTTGGACTCAAGGACCAACTAAATTTAAATGAATAACCTTGTCCTAAAACTTAAATATTATTTAAGCTAAGTTTCAATCTTAACTTTCAAACCCTGTTGAACTTAGCTAACCTATTGAACTTAGTAATTTCCTATACAATTTTTTTTCAAAGACTAACAAACAATTTTTTCACTAACTTTTTAAATCTATCAAAGCGATACAGTCCCCAACAGGTTTATAATGTTTTTCAAGTATATATTATTGCCCATTTTTTATATATGGCAAAGGGAGAGAGTAGCAAATTAAAATTTAAAAATTCAAATTAATAGTTAAGGGGGAGCAAAAGTTAAGGGGGAGCAAAGGTTACGGGGGAGCGTATAGGTTACTTTAGCAAATTTGCTTTGGTCATCTTTGTTCATCTATACTTAGCAGATTTGCCTGTGTTAAAAATATTTATCTATTCGTTTGTTTTCTTAACTTTGAATTTGAGTTGCCATAATAAAAAAGGGGGAGATTGTTGGTGCGGGAAGCATCCGACGATCGAACTTGTGTTTTGATAATGGCAAAGGATTCAAAGTTAAGGTGTTTTGTTTTCTAACAAGTCTACTTGAGGATTTCAGGAAAGTCCTAGCTGCGGTTAGGCAAAGGGAAAAAAACCCTAGGGGGTGGTAACTCTAGGTCATAGGGGGTGGTAACCCTATGCGGAAAGTCTCGGTAGGTCGACGTCTTCAGGCAAAAGTCCTAGGGGGTGGTAACCCTAGGTGGAAAGTCCTGGTGTCGCGAACCAGGTGAAAGACTGGACTGGCCGGGAAGCGAATGTCCAGCATGTTGGAGTGTATACTGAAAGCCTAAGTTTTTGTAAACATTTGTTTTAAATAAAGAATCACATTTGGTCAAATTATCTACATTTGTTTGTAGTTGTTCAATTAATTTATATTGTAGATAACATAGCATATGGTGTCACATGCAGAAGATAATGTTATCAATACCTTATAAATTATAAACAGTAGCTCACGACCAAAATGGAAAGGAACAAATCATTAGAAGATCGTAGTGTAATTAGGTATCAGTTTATCTTGACTGTATAATTACACTAGTACACTTAGAGTGTATTGAGTAGGACCATTTGAGGTCGTTTCTTTTATACTGACTTTATAAAGGAACAAAGACCTCAGTTATTATGGAAGTGTGTGCTCTTAATCCTAATATAATAATAAGCACCTATATTTGATATTTATTTCTTTAATTTATCAATGGGTGAGATTTAGTTCGATGAATCAATAAGCCCGATAAATTGGGAAATGGTATCACTTATAGTGTGTGTTGTTGATTATAGAAGGAAACTGTGTCCTAGAGATACTAGGTTGATAATGTCCTCAAGAGGAGCTCATAAGGATTGTCATGTTAAACCCTGCAGGTGGACTTAGTCCAACATGATGATAAGGTTGAGTGGTACTACTCTTGAACTAAGATATTAATTAAATGAGTTGTCAGTAACTCACTTAATTAGTGGACATTCGATATCTTAAACACAGGGAGACTAACACACTCATAATAAGAAGGAGCCCAAGAATGTAATTTGGGATTGGTGCGGTAGTTCAATAATAGTTCTCTAGTGGAATGAATTATTATTGATAAAATTAAGTTGTGTGTTTGGGGCGAACACGGGATGCTTGATTTTATCGGGAGACCAAAACCAATTCCTCCTCTCGGTCCCTATCGTAGCCTCTTATTTATAGAGTACTATACCCACCTATACCCACCTTTTATACCCACCTAAAGGGGGTCGGCCAAGCTAGCTTGGGAACCAAGCTAGGGCCGGCCTAAGCATGAATTGGGGTGGCCGGCCCTAGCTTGAACCCAAGCTAGAGGGGCCGGCCATATTAAATTAAAAAGAATTTTAATTTTTATTTTTATTATGTGAAAGATATAATTTATTAAAGAGAATTAAAATTAAAATATCTCTCTTGTAAAAGATCTACAAAAGATTAAAGAAAGAGATTAGATCTCTTTCCTTATTTGTAGATTGGTGAGATATTTTATTTTCTCTTTAAAAATTATTCACATGTTGTAAAATTAAAATTATGGAAATTTCTTTTATCAACCATGAAGAGATTTTTGAAGAGAAATTTTTAATTTTAAAATTTCCGGAAACAAATTAGGAAGTTTTAATTTATTGATTAAAACTTGTCTAATTTATTTCTCCATGTGGTGGGCGGCCAATATAGTTTAATTTGGGAAATTTTATTTTATTTTTCTCAATTAAATCATGTCAAGGAAATTAAGGAAATTTTATTGTAATTAAATTTCCTAATTTGCCTAGGCCAAGGGATATAAAAGAAGGGGTGGGGGTGCCTTCATGAGGCGAACCTCAATTATTTCTCTCCCTCTTTTGTTCCTTGGTGTGGCCGGCCGTCATCATACTCTCCCTCTCTTCCTCTTGTGGTGGCCGAACCTCTCTCTCCCCTTGGAGCTCTCGTGGTGGCCGGATACTACTTGGAGAAGAAGAAGAAGAATGAGAGAAAGCTAGCATCTCTTGGAGCTTGGTTGGTGTTTTGATTTTCTTCCTTGGTGAAGCTTCCTTATTGTGGCCGAACCTAGCTTGGAGGAGAAGAAGGTGGTTGGTGGTTTCTCATCTCGGAAGATCGTTGTCCACACAACGTCCGAGGTTAGAAGAGGAATACGGTAGAAGATCAAGAGGTCTTTCTAGAAGGTATAACTAGTAGTTTTTCCTTTTCCGCATCATACTAGTTATTTATGGAAATAATACCAAATACAAGAGGCTTACGTTCTAGTATTTCGAATATGTTTTTTCGAAGTTGTGTTTTTTTGTTTTATTTTTCCTTGTGATTTGATTGTTCTTTTCGGTTAACCTAAAGTTATTTTAGGAAATTAAATATTAGATTTCTATAAAAGGTTTTGTCTAGTCGGTGGTGGTTGCTCCCATATCCAAGAAGGCCATGTGCCTCGCCACGTCAGTACTGGAAACCGATTATGGAAATTAATATTTAATGGAATTAATAATTTAAGGTGATTTGGGTCGAACGTATTAAGTTCCGCAGGAGATCCAAGTCAAAACCTAAAAGAACAAATAGATTAAGTTTTGGATCAAACGTGTTAAGTTCCGCAGGCGACCCAAAATTTAATTTAAAAGAACACATGGTAGCTAGGAAAAGGTTCAGACCTTTGTACAAAATTTTTGTACAGTGGAACCTCTAGGCTTTCCGAATAGCAACCAACAATTGGTATCAGAGCTAGGGTTTTGCCTCTGTGTATTTGGTATTAGGTTAATTATGCACATGTCATACATAATTTAGGCAGGTTAATAGTAGGATGTGCTAACTTTGTGGATGCAGGATCCAACTATTATGGCTTTTAATTATTATGTGTGTGATTGGACCCTTGGACATGTCAAGGGCATTTATATGTGTGTGCATGATTGTATTAAAATACAGCAGGAGCTGTATTTAGTTTTATTAGGATTTTATTTTTGATCTAGATACATGTACATTCCTTTTATGGAATATAGGATAAAAAATGTAAAATTCTATTTATGTCGCGAATCGAATCTTGTAAAGCGTGGAACCTTCTAAGGACCAAAGGCGCAGCGGAACTAGGAGCAAGATGGAGGCGACAGCTAGACCCGGTGGCGGTGGCCAAATATGGCAGCAGCTTGGGATGACAACACACGGAGGACAACTAGAGATAAAAGCCATAATAGTTGAAAATTAGATTTTCTATTTATTGCTTTTATATTGTGCTGTGTGTGCATGTTAGTTTACAAGTTTAGTAGGCTAGCATAGTTAAAATTCCTCATTTATAAATAACTAAGTGGGAGAGGGATTTTTAAGTAAACAAGTGACATCCTAGGTGGATGTTCAATATCCCCAAAATGCCTAGATAGATATGCATGATCCTTAGATTAGGGCAAAACCAAATTTTATATCTCACAAAGACTTATAAGATGACTTGTATGTGTTTTAGCGCACATTAGATACAAGTGAGATGTTAGGATGATGAGCAATACTCAAGATGCTGATTTAGTGCATTCTTTTGAGTTTTAAATTCATCAAAACACATAGTTATGTGTTTTTCCATCATTGGGAAAGCTAATGTAGAAGTCATGAACATTAAGCCCAAGGAACATGGTGGGATATTGGTTTTGAAAATATTTTTAAAATGATTTTGTAAAACCTTGGTGAAGGCTATCTTTTGATAGTAATCACCATTGAATAGTTAAACACAAACTTGAAGAAAACACTAAAGTTTTTGCAAGTTTTTAAGTTTGTGTTAATCTTTGAAAATATGATGTATTTTCATAGAAAACTATTTTTCCATGATAAAGTATATCCTAAATAATGTCTACACAAATTTTTACGATTTTTGGAATTTTGTAAAATTTTCTAGGGGTTTCTGAAGTTGACTGAAATGGAATTTCAGCAACTATCAGAACTCCAATCGATCACCCGATCGACTGGAATGCCTCAATCAATCAGGCGATCGATTGGGAAGGCAAATCCCGCGAGCAGAAGCTCGCTGGATCGATCCACCGATCGATCCAAACTACCTGAATCGATCAGTGGATCGATTCAGCATGGTCCGATCGATTGGGACCCAACTCCAATCGATCGAAGTTGCTGATTTTGGCTGGTAAAGCCTGATTTCAGCATTTTTGAACCATGGTTAGTTGTTGTAACCATCCCAAACCCTTCAAAATACATTTGTATACATAAAAAGGGTGTTTTCATGTTGAAAACAAGAATGGATTGGTTAAGGAAGACTAAATTGAAGTTTAGGTTGAAGTTTGTTTTAATCTTAAATTTTTGAACCTCAAACTTCTAAATTTGGGTTTCCTAAAGGTTTAGGGATTCCAAGTCATTGTTGGTGCAATGACAGAAGTTACCACCATGTCTTTAGGGGGAGGAACTCTTTAAAGACATGAAAACTAGTTTTTCATGAACCTTGGAAGGTGGTTAACCTTCTTTTAGAGAAAATGCTCACGGTTGGGCATTGAAATTAATGGGGAGTGGATATCCTCATTGTTTAAGTGGTTAATGCTCAAGGGTGAGCATTGATGATAATGAAGGGTATCGGATCTTTATTATCGTGTTGATCACAACGAGTGAAGTTGTGAACAACGATAAGCAACTCTTTAAGAGGAGAGGTTGTGGTTGATGTGTGCCCAAAGATGGGGGCATGTTTATGATGTGTGCCAATAGGGGGAGAATGTCTGGTTAAGTTAGGCCTCCAGTACCTAAAGGGGGAGTTTGCTCTCTAGAAAAGGAGAAGAATGGAGGGAACCATCATTCAGATATTGGTATGAAGGGAGTTGAGGCTATGAGATTAGCCTAATTTCCTAACTTAACATGTGGTATTGTCAAACATCAAAAAGGGGGAGATTGTTGGTGCAATATTCCCTAGGTCAAGGTTGACCTGTTTGACTGGGCTTGAAGTGAGTCAAGCTCGAGTCTTGATGATTTGGTTTCGATGTTTGACAATACTTGTAGACAACACATGAACATTGCAGGAGCAATTGTTCATGTGGGGAGATTGTGAAAGAGAGTCAAGTAGGTCAAGGTTGACTGGATACTTGACTGAAAATCCTAGTGAGTGAAGCTAGGTGAAAGTCCTGGTGAGTGAAGCCAGGCAGAAGGAAACCCTAGTGAGTGAAGCTAGGTGAAAGTCCTGGTGAGTGAAGTCAGACAGATGAGAAGACCTAGTGAGTGAAGCTAGGCAGAAGGGAAATCCTGGTGAGTGAAGCCAGGTGAAAATCCTAGTGAGTAAAGCTAGGCAGAAGGGAAGTCCTGGTGAGTGAAACCAGACACGGTGAAATCCAGATGGGTCAAGGTTGACCAGACATCTGGTAAAAGTCCAAGTAGATCAAAGGGATTGACCGGATACTTGGCAAGAAGAGAAAAGTCCAAGTGGGTCAAAGGGATTGACCAGACACTTGGTGAGAGAGTCCTAGCTGGTCAAGGGTGACCGGATGCTAGGTTTTATATACCAACAAGCCATGGTTGACTGGATGTTGGTTTAGGGGGCTTTGGACTTGCTTTTGGGCAAAAATCAAGATCTGAATTGATCAGCTGATTGATCCAATAAGATCTGGATTGATCAGCTGATTGATCCAGCAGATCTGGATCAATCAGCTGATCGATCCAGCAGACCTGGATCAATCAGCTGATCGATTGGATCATGCCCAATCGATCAACTGATCGATCGGGTGAGTCCCCACGACCAAAACCCCTTTAGATCGATCCGTGGATCAATCCAGAGGTCCCAATCGATCAGTGGATCGATTGGGAGCTGTTGTTTGTGCGCGATAAGCCCTGGATCGATCAGCCGATCGATCCAGGCTATTCCAGAGAGCACAGAGGCACTCTGGATCGATCGGTTGATCGATCCAAAGTCTCCCCGATCGATTGGGAGCAATCCAATCGATTGGGATCCAACCGTTGGCGTTGTATTTAGCTACAGGCGAGCGTTTCCTTCAGCACAACTTACACGATTCATCTCCGATCTTCACCAGCGACTCCACAGCTCTTTCTCAAGTTCAGATCGCCAGTTCTTGAAGATTCTTGGAGGTTTTTCCAAGTCAAGAGGCGGATCAAAAGCAAGAAGAGAAGTTAGGGTTAGGGTTTATTGTAAGCTTTGTGCTTGTATTTTTGTATCCCTTTCCTTTCTTCTTGTAGTGTGAACTTGTAGGGCTTCTCCGCCTTTGGTAGTTACCATAAAGGAGTGTTTTCATAGTGGAGGGTGCATGAGTGTGTGGATCCTTGGACTAGTCACCTCTTCTTGAGGTGGATACCAAGTAAATCTACTTGTTAGCGTTGTGTGTTTTGTTTCTTTTACATTTCCGCTGCACATCTTTGAAGAAACAAGCAACGCCAACCACGAAGCACGCGACGAGCTATTCACCCCCCTCCCTCTAGCTACTTTTCGGTCCCAATAAGAAGTCCTAGTGAGTGAAGCCAGGCAGATGAGAAGTCCTAGTGAGTGAAGCTAGGCAGAAGGAAAGTCCTGGTGAGTGAAGCCAGGCAGATGAGAAGTCCTAGTGAGTGAAGCTAGGCAGAAGGAAAGTCCTGGTGAGTGAAGCCAGGCAGATGAGAAGTCCTAGTGAGTGAAGCTAGGCAGAAGGAAAGTCCTGGTGAGTGAAGCCAGGCAGATGAGAAGTCCTAGTGAGTGAAGCTAGGCAGAAGGAAAGTCCTGGTGAGTGAAGCCAGGCAGATGAGAAGTCCTAGTGAGTGAAGCTAGGCAGAAGGAAAGTCCTGGTGAGTGAAGCTAGGCAGAAGGAAAGTCCTGGTGAGTGAAGCCAGGCAGATGTGAAGTCCTAGTGAGTAAAGCTAGGCAGAAGGGAAGTCCTGGTGAGTGAAGCCAGACAAGGGAAATCCAGGTGGATCAAGGTTGATCAGACACCTGGTGGAGATAAGTCCAAGTGGGTCAAAGGGATTGACCGAACATTTGGTGAGGGAGTCCTAGCAGGTCGAGGGTGACCAGATACTAGGCATGATGTACCAACAGGTCATGATTGACCGGATGTTGGTTTAGGGGACTTTGGACTTGGTTTTGGGCAAAAACCATGAGCTGGATTGATCAGCCGATCGATTGGCTCATGCCCAATCGATCGGCTGATCGATTGGGTGAGTCCCCGCGACAAGCCTCCTCCCAATTGATCAATAGATCAATTGGGAGAAGCTCGCGATCGCAAAAAATAGATCTGGATCGATTGGCCGATCGATTCAGAGCCTCTAATCGATCAGCCAATCGATTGGGAGTTGCGATTTCGCGAGATAAGCCCTGGATCGATCGGCTAATCGATCCAGGCAATTCTCGACAGCACAGAGGCGCTCTGGATCAATCGGCCGATCGATCCAAAGTCTCCCCAATCGATTGGGAGCAATCCAATCGATTGGGATTCGACCATTGGCGCTGGATAAAGACGTTGGCGTGCGATTTCGTCGATAAGAACTCTCTCGGCTTTCTTCTCCAGCGACACCAACGATTCCACAGCTTCTCCACAGAGTTTTCACCGCCAGTTCTTGAAGATTCTTGGAGACTTGTGCTGGTACACGTCCAAGTCAAGAGGTGAGGAAGAAGTTAGGGTTAGAGTTTCTTGTGCAAACTTGTAAGATCTTATTATATTTTGTCTCCCTTTCCTTTCTTCTTGTACTGAGAGCTTATAAGACTTCTCCGCCTTCAGTAGTTACCGAAAAGGAGTGTTTACATAATGGAGGGTGCGTGAGTGTGTGGATCCTTGGACTAGTCACCTCTTCTTGAGGTGGATACCAAGTAAATCCCTAGAGTTAGCGTTGTTGTGTTGTTTCTTGTATTTTCTGTTAGAGTGTATACTAAAAGCCTAGCTTTTGGTATAAACATTTATCTAGAAATAAGAATCACATTGGTCAAATGTTTATATTTATGATAAATGTAGTTGTTCAATTAATTTATATTGTAGATAACATGGTGTGTGGTGTCACACACAGAGGATCATGTTATCAGTACCTTATAAATTATAAACAGTAGCTCACAACCATAATGGAAAGGAACAAACCATTGGAAGGTCGTAGTGTAATTAGGTATTAGTTTATCTTAACTATATAATTACACTAGTACACTTAGAGTGTATTGAGTAGGACCATTAGAGGTCGTTTCTTTTATACTGACTTTATAAAGAAACAAAGACCTCAGTTATTATGGAAGTGTGTGCTCTTAATCCTAATATAATAACAAGCACATATATTTGATATTTATTTCTTTAATTTATCAATGGGTGAGATTTAGTTCGATGAATCAATAAGCCCGATAAGTTGGGAAATGATATCACTTATAGTGTGTGTTGTTGATTATAGAAGGAAACTGTGTCCTAGTGATCTAGGTTGAGAATGTCCCCAAGAGGAGCTCATAAGGATTGTCATGTTAAACCTGCGGTGGACTTAGTCCGACATGGCGATGAAGTTGAGTGGTACTACTCTTGGGCTAAATATTAATTAAGTGAGTTGTCGGTAACTTACTTAATTAGTGGACATTGTTATCTTAAATACAGGAGACTAACACACTCATAATATGAAGGAGCCCAAAATGTAATTTGGGATTGGTGCGTAGTTCAATAATAATTCTCTAGTGGAATGAATTATTATTGATAAAATTAAGTTGTGTGTTCGGGGCGAGCATGCTTAATTTTATCGGGAGACCAAAACCAATTCCTCCTCTCGGTCCCTATCGTAGCCTCTTAATTATAAGTACTATACCCACCTATAACCACCTCTTACCCATCCTATAGGGGCGTCCAAGCTAGCTTGGAGACCAAGCTAGGGCCGGCCATGGGTATGTTCATGGGTGAATTCATGTGGTCGTCCCTATTAAAATAAAAGGAATTTTAATTTTAAAATTTTTCTTATGTGGATAATATAATTTAAAAGAGAGTTTAAAATTTTAAATCCTTCCTTTTATAAGATTCTACAAAAGATTAAGAGAAGAGTTAAAATCTCTTTCCTTATTTGTAGATTAAAGGTTGATTTTAATTTTGGTAAAAACTTTCCTTTTAATTATATTCATGATTTAAAAGAAAGTTTAAAAATTAAAAATTCTCTTTTATTAGTTTCTACAAAAGATTAAGAAAAGATTTAATATCTTTCCTTATTTGTAGATTGAAAGGAGATTTTAATTTTTAGAGATAACTTTCCTTTTTGAAAATTATCCACATGTTTAAAAGAAAGATTTTAATTTATAAAATTCTTTTTATTAACCAATCATGAAGGGATTAAAATTATTGGAGAAATTTTTATAAATTTCTAGAAATAAATTAGGAAGTTTTAATTTTTGTTTTAATTAAAACTCTCCTTGTTTTGGGGAGAAGAGTGGCCGGCCATTATAATTTGAAAAGAGAAAATTATTTTAATTAAATAAATTTTTCTTTTCAATGGCAAAAGAATTAAGGAAGTTTTTATTAAATTTTCCTTATTTGCCAAGACCAAGGATTATAAAAAAAGGGGTAGAGGAGGCTTCAAGGCGAACGACTCTATTCTATTTTTCCTCTCTTTTCTCCTTGGGTGTGGCCGGCCCTTTCTTTCCTCTCCTCTCCTTTGTGTGGCCGAAACCTTCTCATGGTGGAGATAGCTTTGGTGGCCGGATCTAAGAAGGAGAAGAAGGCGAGAAAAGAAGCCTCTTTTCTAGCATCCCTTGGAGCATGGTGGTGGTGGCCGAACCTCTTCATCCTAGGAGAAGTTTTTGATGGCCGAAACTTGTAAGGAAGAAGAAGGTGCTTGGTGGTTCTCATCTCGGAAGATTGTTGCCCACACAACGTCCGAGGTTAGAAGAGGAATACGGTAGAAGATCAAGAGGTCTTTCTAAAAGGTATAACTAGTAATTTTTGTTTCTGCATCATACTAGTTATTTTTGGAAATAATACTAAATACAAGAGGCATACGATTCTAGAGTTTCGAATTTGTTTTCAATATAGTGTTCTTTTGTTTTTCTTTCCCTTGTGATTTTATTGTTCTTTTCGGTTAACCTAAAGTTATTTTAGGAAATTAAATATTAGTTTTCCATAAAAGGTTTTGTCTAGTCGGTGGTGGTTGCTCCCATATCCAAGAAGGTCATGTGCCTCGCCACGTCAGTACTGGGAACCAATTATGGAAATTAATATTTAATGGAATTAATAACTTAAGGTGATTTGGGTCGAACGTGTTAAGTTCCGCAGGACACCCAAGTCAAAACCTAAAAGAACGAATAGATTAAGTTTTGGATCAAACGTGCTAAGTTCCGCAGGCGATCCAAAATTTAATTTAAAAGAACACATGGTAGCTAGGAAAAGGTTCAGACCTTTGTACAAAATTTTTGTACAGTGGAACCTCTAGGTTTTCCGAGTAGCAACCAACATTTTCCGCTGCTATCATCTTGAAGAAACAAGCAACGATGAGCACGAGATCGCGCCGAGCTATTCACCCCCCCCTCTAGCTACATTTTTGGTCCCAACACGGTTGGCCCTCCGGTGATCATTCCTATTTCACCTCGAGCAGCGTTGCTCCTATTCTCCTCCTCTCGAGCTGAAGGCCTGCTCCATTCGGCAGGTGCTCGAGCAGGACTTGGGCTATTCCCTCGCTGGGACTTATGATGGCGTGGCTCAGTCGTTGTCCTTTCTTCTTCCCTTTGACCGCCAGATCGGCGCTTGTGTCGTCGATCAGGAGATGGTGACCGACGGCTATATCCCCTCAGGGCCGGTGTGTTGGCTATCAGTGTCAGGTCATAGCAATGCCAAGTATTGTGTGTCACTAACTGATGGAAGGAACAGAACATCAGCGTCCATATTTTGCCCTTCGGAGCCTTTGGGTGACTGGCTGCCACATACTGCACGGCATGCGTCCTGGGCTCCTGGTGTGGCTGAGCTCCTCCTGATCAAGGACCCTTAGGGGGTTGATGGCTGCTCAGCTGTCGCCATTCAGACGCTCCTGCGAGCTCGACGGGCTTCTCCCTCCTCCTCGCGTTTGGGCATCTTCTACGTTGATGTATTTGGTGGCCTTCTTCTGCAGGTGACGAAGTCCCTTAGCGCCTTTCAAATGAGCGATCTGAAGAACTCGCTCTCGGTGAGCCCCTGGTGTAGGATCGAAAAGAATTTAGATATCTCCCTCATGGCTTTGCTCTTGGGCTCTCCCCAAAAGGCCTCATGCCAATGGAGATATCTTTTTCTCTTATAAACCCATGATCTTTCCCATGTGTTTCCAATATGGGACTATGTTTGCAACCTTGCAACCCCAACAATCCCCTCTCAAACAAAGGATCATAGGCTTCCCACGTCCGATCCTCAACCCACCAGGTCTTCCTGCCCCTCGATCTACCCGACCTATTAGGACTTCCTTGCCTAACCGCAATTAGGACTTTCTGCCTGGTGTCTGGTCCTCTTGATCCGAACATAGGAGCCCCTACTTTCTTTGTTCGAGGTCAATATTGTACTCACATGGTTCAATCAGACCATAGCTCTTGTGCATAGTCGGTGGTTAAACCTTCTGGCAGTCCGGGCTCTGATACCAATTGTAGAATCGAAAAGAATTTAGATATCTCCACAATAGCATGATATTGTCCACTTTGGGCCTATACCCTCATGGCTTTGTTCTTGGGCTCTCCCCAAAAGGTCTCATGCCAATGGAGATATCTTTTTCTCTTATAAACCCATGATCTTTCCCATGTGTTTCCAATATGGGACTATGTTTGCAACCTTGCAACCCCAACACCTAGGTGAAGGCGTTTACCAACACGTTTGAGGAGACCACTGGGATGTCCATGGCCACCTGATTGAAGCATTGGATGTAGGCCCTTAATGCTTCCTTAGGTCACTGCTTCAGCGAGAACAAGTTCACGCTCATCTTTTGATGGCGACGGCTAATGGAAAAGTGGTGCATGAACGTCGCCCGAAAGTCCTTGAAGTTGTGGATTGATCCATCCGACAATCTTTTGAACCAGCGTTATGCCGATCTAGAGAGAGTTGTGAGAAAGACCTAACATTTGACTTCATCAATGTACTAATAAGGGTGGATGCATTGTCAAATTTGCCCAAGTAGTCATCTGGGTCGATGGTTTTATTGTACTCTCCGATCGCCACCGGAGTATAGTGCCTTGGCAAAGGGTCATTCAGAATTCCCTCCGAAAACTACTGATTGATCTGCTCGGGTGAATCATCTTCCCTGGGTGCCTTCCCTTTCCTTACGTCCCGAACGGGCACATCGTCTGAAGAAGACCCTTGGTCCTTGTTCACTCGACCCCGTTCCTCCGATGGGGTCCTGAACAACGCTCAGTGAAAGGGGATAGGCGCATTAAGCGCTTCTCCATACGTGCCAGCCGACTTCTTGCTATTACCCCGAGATGATACTCAGTCCGCTCGATCACCGTGCTCAGCTGGGCGACCAGCAGCTGATGTTGTGGGCTCCTACTCTTGGCATTTGATCAACACCTGTTGTTGTTGTTGCTCCACTATCTTGGCTGCGCAGCTTGTACCAGCATGTCGAATTCCTCTTGTGTCAGCGTCACCATGGTAAATCATCCAATGTCCTCCATCTTCTCATTCGGATGCAGGCTACATTCCCACAGACAACGCCAAAATGATCCTGTACGAAAGTCGGAAGGCGGAAAGCTAGGGATGTGGCGTATTCACTGACCAGATGTAGACCTCGCTCCTCTCTACAAAACAGATAACGTCAGTACGAAGCCAAGGAAGGGGTCTCCAACGTTGGCCCTCCGACACTCAAGTCAGTCACCGAAATGTGGAGAAAAGTGGAGCAACTGTAGAACATGTGCAAACAGTAGATAACGCGTACCTCTACCGGTGATGGACTCCCCTTTATATAGAGCTCTGGTGGGTGACGTGCATGCTTCTCGAGACATGGGCACACTCTCCTATATGTCCTATGAAAGAACCTGTTAGAAAAGTACCTCTGACAACATACCTTAACAGGGCATGCATATCCCTGACGAGACAGTAGAAGCTTCCGCCGTATGATCCGCCTGTCGACTGTGCCTCGTGTCAGCGACGCTACCTCCCAAAAGGATATAGAGAGATACTACAATGGTCCCGTTGTTTGGTCGAGCGGGGTAGCTTCTAGATCGGGACTCCGCTCTATCCATGATCAGGTCTCGCTGCTTGGCTGTGCGGGGGTAACCGCTTGGCCGAGAGACTCCCGCTTTGGCGACCTCAGTGGCTCTTCCATACGGTGACTATATAGTAGCATGTCATCCCCCGTTCGGACTAGCTATTCGGTCCCCATCGTTGTCCTACCACTCCATATTGAGCGTTGGTTGTCTTACGTATCATCCAGAGCTGAAAGGATGGTCTGCTCAGACATGTCTCCCGTCAGCCGAGCCTTAACTGCCCGATCGGCCATTGTCATTGCCTTCTGTTCGACCCTTTGACACTCGGAGTTGACCACCTTGACTTTGACCTCCATTCTGACAGTTAACCCCGTGCCAAGTAGGCCTCCCTCCATCATCACATCAATAGACAACATCCCTATACTCATTGTCACTAACTTTGTCCAATTGATGGAAGGAATAAATTATCATTGTTTTAGATTATATGGACTTAGACTAAGTATTGAGCTACATGATCGCCTTGCATTCTTGACCAATGCTAGCACTATGGAACATAGGGCTGAATTTTAAAAGTGGGAGCGTTCTAATCGCAAGAGTTTAAATATCATAAAATTGTCCATTTCGGAACCAATTAGGGACTCAATAACTAAAGAAGATAGGGTGCCAGAAATTTTCTAAAACAACTTATAAACCGTTTCACCTTAAATGACAAGGACAAGACAATTACAGTTTTTACGAAACTTGTCTCAATGCAATATAATAAAAATAAAAAAATAAAAAAATACCTTTAACCCCTGTATTTTCTATCAAGTAGCATTGTGCCCCCTGTATTTAAAAAATAATACTTAACCCTCCTTTGACCAAAGTCAAATGTGAAAAAAAATGTAAAAAATAATTATGTCCTTATCTTTTTAATATTTTTTTGATAATTTTAAGAGGAAAAAAATATATTGAATTGATGTGAAAATTAATGATATATGTCTTCGGGATCGACTCTTTAATTATTAATTAGTTAGATCAATAGTGTACATATGGAAAAAAAAATATACATAAAAGGATAAAAAATAATAGAAGCATCTAGTGATGGTACCCTTCGTTACTCGCTCGAATCTGTGGTTGATGTCAGTTTGTCCGTGCGTCCACTCTTGGTGTCCTATAAAGTAAAGCTTGTCGATTGGCATTGTTAGTGTTACCCTCTTTGACGATCAAATTAGTGATGAACTGAGACGTGAGACTCGCGTGTATACATGAGAAAGTAAAAAGAGCTTGAAGAAGATGAAGAAAATTTGCTTCGCGTAAGAAAAAAAAATTATGCCTTCAGTTATTTTCGCGGAACGTTATATAATTATGGACATGGGCGGATCTAAAATTTTAAATTTAGGGGGAAGCGAAGAAAATAATTATTATATATTGTAATAAAAGGTTGTTCAATCGGGGAAATGAAAATATATATTTCAAACTACTTTATTTTATTTTATTTATATAATTAAGTATTAATCTTTATATATTGTTGGAGGTTACGTATAATTTATTGATTTTAATTAGTAAATCAGTAATCATGCACATGTTGAAAATATCAATT
Source organism: Zingiber officinale (assembly GCF_018446385.1). Lineage (NCBI taxonomy): Eukaryota > Viridiplantae > Streptophyta > Magnoliopsida > Zingiberales > Zingiberaceae > Zingiber > Zingiber officinale. The sequence goes on from NC_055995.1 coordinate 119,285,852, forward strand.
AGGGTCTTAAATTGCCTAAAATTAGTTCAGATATCAACAAAGGAAACAAAAGCGGGCGTAAATTATTAATAAATTCAATATATTTTTTCCTCTTAAGATTATCAAAAAAATATCAAAAAGACAAGGATATAATTGTCTTTTATAATTTTTTTTCACATTTGACTTTGGTCAATAGGGGGTTAAATGTTATTTTTTAAATACAGGGAGATAAAATGATACTTGATAGAAAATACAGGAGGTTAAAGATACTTTCTTCTTAAAAAAAATACATAATGGAGATGTATAATCTCGCTACATGGCTAAAGACACTAAAACTAGAGACGTCTAAAAGTATGTTAGTACAGTTTGTTTTTATATTTCTCTTTGCACAATTTGTTCCTTTTAAAATAAACTTCAACACTCAAACGGAATAATAGATATTAAACGAGTTTATTGCTCAGTGTGTATAAGAGGAGAAGAATTGAGATATGAGACATTTGAAAGTGTTTACTTAACGTCCAAAAAAAAAAAAAAAAAAAAAAAAAAAAAAAAGGAAAATAACTAAGAGAAAATGTAAACAAACTACAGATCTGATTCTGACAATTAAAAGCAAAAGAAATAGGATAAAAAAATTTATTTGTTTCTTTTACCAGAAGAAAGGGTGTTATGTGAAGAAAGATTGCTCAAATACGCTAATTTGCATTAAGAAATGTAAATTTTCAAGTTTGTTAGTTTATAAGTCAACTTAGTTATAATGAGTATTGATATTTAGTGGATATATATTGATACTACTACTTACCTAAGTGTACTAGGTAGGATTTAACAAAAATTATTTATAAACATGATCAAGACTCTTTTGAGCTATCAGCGGAAATTGACACGCGGAAATCATATTTCATATAATTCTCATACTACACATCCATATTTAATTTATGTCATTGATGACATTGACATTGTAATTACTCTTGAAGCTTGTTACAATTATAGTAATTATGACATCTTTAATTCTATACCAATGAAATTAACCAACCAAATTTCTAAAGGAGCATTTTTACTCATAAAGTTTGACCTGGTTAAACTCAACTAAGGTTTCCTAATATGTTGTATACAAAATCACATGTAGTTCAAGTAGAAGATTGTTGAATTTTATCTCGCTATTTGGTAGACTTACATGTTGTTTTGTAACATGTTATATATGTCATTACGGACAAATCCATTAAGTAATTTAATTATGAATTTTTATTATTGGATGTTGATTTATGTATAAAACTCGTTAATTGGTATTCTATTATTAATGATGATCTGATAACATAATAGGTTTGTTGCAATATAGGACGTGGTCCTTGTAAAATTGAGGGATTCGAGATCTTTCCTCTTCCCATTGGACGACATTGAAACGATGATAAATAAGTTGCATTTAGATCTATTGTCTTGTTTTTTAGTTAATTTCTTTTTAAATCTGATGTAATTAGCTTCAATACATAAAATTGTTTATAAACATGATTAGGACCCTACACGTGAAGATCATATTTCATAAACACGTGGTTATACTAATGAAATGTAGTTCAAGTGGAAAAATTTCTACAAATACGTCGTAACTATAGTTTGAACTGTAAATACATAGGTGACAATTTAAATGTCCTACTATAACATCATAGCCCCGGGGACATAGATATATTTTTTTTAGTTTGTATATATGGTTGGAAACTCATTCTAAGTAATGGTTTTAATCCCCTACGAAAAGCAATGGGAGAGGAGTACTTGAAAAATAAAGAGAAGAGGTTATTACCATCGTAATTGTAGTATCAAACCCTATTAAAATCTTGTAAGAACTTTCACTTTGTGAGCCGATCGAGGAGAACAAAATCCACCTGCCTTGGATGAGTCACACCGAGACTCAAGTCGCACCCAACCCTAAACCACATAAGACTAAAGCCTCATAGCAGTTATTAGGCTTTTTTTTTCCTCTAATTTAGCAGCAGAGCTTCAATAAATGAAATCTCAATCTAAATGGTGTGATCGCATTAGACGACTTAATTTTCTTCTTGCAATAAATGAATCTCATTACTAGTCAAAATTTCTATTCCACATCACCCATTGAAATTAAGAAAGAGAGCTACAGATATATATTTATATCACAATCCCCATAATTGCACGCCTAATGCACCACCACAGCCTCATTGATATCTAATTTCTGTCACATTCAATCATATTCCTACTTCCACAACATGCTCATATCTACCTTCCTTAATTTCCAATCTTTTTTTTTTATGACCTGTGTCAAAAAAAAAACATTTTCATGTTTCTCATTGTCGAGTTTATCTTTAATTATAACATGATTGAGGAAATCAACTAGCTAGTTTATAGAAAAGATTTGGAAGAGGTCTTTATCATTAACTTGTCTATGAAGCCTTTAATTAATATTTATAGATAAGCTTGAATGACTCGTACAAAGCAGAATCTTGAGTTGGCAACGACAAGTTCTTCATCTTCTTCATCAAACATGTTTAAGCGGATAACATTAATTAGCATGAAACCTCTTTCACTCGAAATTAGGTGAAAGGTATTAAATAATAATATATTGTTTCGTTCATTAAGTAAACGAATTAAGTTGTAACTCTTTGTCATTAATGACTGACCTAATTTAATTAAAAGTTTTCGTTATTTATTCATAATAAAAAAAATTAAAAAACATCTCATAAAAATTAATTATGATTTGTCCCGCTCAGAAAAGTCATCCATGCACCTGCTCTGCGGTTTCTTATTGTTGGCCTCGGCTCTTCCTTTCTTTGCTTTAATAAAATGTATCAATCTTTTATGATAAATGATTCATCATAAAATATATTAATAAATGGTAGACGGTTATATTATACGTAATTACTATATTTAGGGGGTATTTGGTTGATGAGTTTGGGAATGAGGAAATAGAATGATAGTAAAAGATAGTGTTTGGATTGTGGATTTGAGAATGATATTTTAGAAATGATTACTAGATTTATGAGAATCAACCAAACCCATATAACTTGATGGGTTTCATTTCCATTCCTATTCTCATTCCACCCTACTATTAAACTCATATCCATAGTTATTTTCATCATTTAACCAAACGCTCCCTTAGTTATAAGACTTGAATACAGACACATGAGGTGAGCATGACTAATTAATTATGTTTGAAGGTAGAGAAATTATAAGAATATTTTAGTATTGTAGATAAACTTAAGCTTCAACTATGCATCGCTAAGAATAATATCGTAATAATTATCAAAATATATTAGAGATTAGATTGCATACTTAGCTCAAACTAATTGAACAATTCATGTTTAGGTGAGAAGTCTCATCTCATAAATTAATAGTGCCATACTTTTCTTGCTCTTAGTGGTCCAAAATATATATATATATAGTTGAAGAAATTTAAGTTTATTGATTGTATTTTAAATAAAAAATAATACAAAATGATTTAATTTTTTTTTTTAAAAAAAAAACCTACTAAATTAGAATTTACGCGACCCAATATTGGGCCCACTAATTTAATTGCCTTGCATATAGTTTACACTCCTCGTGACCGGCGTGTACAGCGCACGAAATTTAATTGGCATAGAAACACGGTATATACAGCTGTCCACAACTCGATTTTGGTCAAAGTACTTATTAAACAAATCATTAACTAAATCACAATTTATTTTTTTTCTGTAATGTATAAAATTTAACTCTACAAAATATTATAGAAAGAAAAAAAATAACTTTGTATCAAAATAAAATTAATTTAATAAATATAATCATGGTAATTTTGTATTTCAGTCACGTGCTATCTCTATCTATTTTAATCTATCGCCTGCTTAGAAATCTTATAAAATTTATCATCGTGTTAGTTTTTTTTTTAACTTTATGTTTTTAAATTATGATGTGCCAAAATGCTCACATGGTCATCAAAGTTTACACTTGTCGTATTTGCTTAAATATGATCTATTCTACCACCAACCTTGTTTGCACTTTTGTCATTCTATAGTTTCACTAATAAGTGCTTAGATTTCACCATCTCTATAGATCCTTCTCCCTACACTTGCCACTTAAGTTGTTTAAATATTTTTTTTATTTGCACTTTTGTCTACATATCAAATCAGCAATTAATAAATAGTTATTTGATTGATTTAACGATTTACCCTTTTAGTAATTCACTAAGCCGTCCGGCAAAGTTGGAAAGGTAAATCCATACTTTTCACACGTGCCGCACGTGTTATTTTTCCACGCATCCCGTAATTGAATATTTCTCGATGAATAATTGATGCGAGACTAATCAAATAGGATTCCTTGAATTATAAAGTGTCATTATTTTTTATTTAGTTTTTCAGGCTTTATCAGCAATCGCGTATTATTTTAGTAAATAATAAAATAAAAAGTAACGTCAAATTTATCACAACCAACAACCGTCAAATTTTAACCTAAAAAGTAACGTTTAGTCACCGTCGGAACCTTCAAGAGTCTTTTTATTATTTTAAATAATTTTTCTTTTTATGGTATTTAATTAAGGTTTGTCTATATTAGCTTTCTATTTTATTAATTTCAATTTTTATTAAGTATTTTTTTTCACAATTTTCTTTCTCAACAAGATAATAATTAAAGTTTATATATCGATTTTTTTTCTTTCTTTATTTCAAAATTTATAGTTTATATAAACACCTATTTATAATCGCTATTCCATCTTGCGACGATTAAAATACTTCAAATCTGACACGACGATACTTAATTTATCAAAACACTTCGTTTGCAAGAAGCAAAAGACTTAAGTATATATAATATATCCCAATTCAAGCAGTAGAACTTTCACGTAAACAATTTTTTTTTATTTCATATTGCAACTCATTTCATAGTTGGATTAATTGGGTTTTATTTATTTATTTATTTATTTCTCATTCTCTCTATATATGATCATCCTTTCTTCGCACAGGCAACAAAAGCATCAGCAGCTTGATTATCTCTTCGATTACTAAGTTTGTACCATGGCAAGTAGTTCGACTGCAGTCGGCTCTACCTCAAATAACCCTCCGCCGTCTTGTGGGAAGAGGATCACCATTCTCTGCATCGACGGCGGCGGGGTTCGCGGCCTCATCCCAGCGAAGATCATCGAGTTTCTTGAAAAGCAACTTCAAGTGGGCATTCGATCAAGAATATTTATATTTATATATGCTTGCTGAATTATTGTTTGAAGTTGATTAATTCTTGGTGTTGCAGGATCTTGATGGAGGAGAAGCGAGAATAGCCGACTATTTCGACGTGATCTCCGGCACGAGCACTGGCGGGCTCATCGCCACCATGCTCGCAGCTCCCGGCGAGAACAACAAGCCACTCTTTGCCGCCAAGGATATCGCTGACTTCTACTTGCAAAACTCTGACAAGATTTTTCCACAGCACAGGTTAGATTTTTTTCTTCTTCCAAACTAAGTCCATATATAATCTCATGTTCTTAATTTACTTTCTGCCTGTAGCTATCTGCTCAATTCTGATATCTTGTTTAAAAAAGAGTAAGATGATAGAGAAAAGATTAGACTTGAATTAATTTAATTTCACAAATTAATTGAGAACCAGATCTTGAAGTACATATAAACATTGATTGATGGATCTAGGCTTTAACAATAATTAGTATATATATTTATATGACAGATTTTTAACTTCTTAATTAATCCATGAATTCCTCTTTCTATTTCAGGGCCGGGTTCCTCAATCCAGCATTAAACCAGCTGGATGCGTTCACCGGACCGAGATACGACGGCAAGTTTCTTCACTCCAAGATTCGAGAACTCTTAGGCGACAAAAAACTAAGTCAAACGTTGACCAACGTCGTCATCCCTACCTTTGACATCAAACTTCTGCAGCCCATCTTCTTCTCATCTTTTGAGGTTGAGATGGATGATAGATCATCTTACTTTTTGGTTTTCCAAAATAATAGATTATAGATAGATATAGGTGATGATCGTACCGACTTTTTCCGCAGACACAGGATATTCCTCTAAAGAATGCTCTTTTATCGGACATCTGCATCGGCACCTCCGCCGCCCCCACATACCTCCCCGGCCATTACTTTGAGACCCGGGACGGTCAAGGCAACACGAGGAGCTTCAACCTAATCGACGGCGGCGTAGCGGCAAATAACCCCGTATATAATCCACACACACATCTAAATAATCTACGCATAAGCTTATTCTCAAATTCTCATATGTAGATATGGTTGGTCATCATGAATAGACTTTAGTCGCGATGAACCAAGTGACAAAGCAAATTCTGAAGTCGAACAAGGATTTCGAGTCGTATAAACCGGTGGACTACAGTCATTTTCTGGTGATCTCGATCGGGACTGGATCAGCTAAGCAGGAGGAGAGGTATAGTGCCCAGGAGAGCGCTCGATGGGGCTTGCTTGGGTGGCTGAACAACAGAGGGAAGACTCCCATCGTCGACATTTTCACTCAGGCGAGCTCAGACATGGTGGATATCCATGCGTCAGTCGTTTTCCAGGCACTGGAAAGTGAAGGGCAATACCTTCGCATACAGGTAACGGACTGATCTCCATAAATAAAGCTGCGCCAAGTCGATCGATTTTAAGGGAAAATTAAAGATTGTACGATTATTAATTATATTGAATGGCAGGATGATACTTTGACTGACGTTGCGGCTTCGGTGGATAATTCAACGAAGGAGAATTTGAACAATTTAGTTCGGATTGGGGAGAATCTGCTGGAGAAGCCGGTGTCGCGGGTGAACTTGGAGACTGGGAAATCGGAGCCGGTGGTGGATGGAAAGGGAGGAACGATGTCGAACAAGGAACGGCTTGTGCAATTTGCCCAGAAGTTGTCAAATGAAAGGAAGCATAGGCATGAAAACTTGGCTTCGTCTGCGTGATAGTTGTGTGCTTCAATATCGATCGATCACCAAGAATCATTAGCAATGAATTATGTCCATCGGTGCATCAGTTCATCAGTGATTCTTTTTTTCCCTTCTCATTTACAATATTTTCCAACAACAATAGCGTGTATGTCGTGAACTGCCATTGCTGCATTGTTTAATTTGTTATCCTTTTTGCTCTTCTCTTTGGGACCAAAATATTTACATGATGGCGGATTCTATAAGCGATTCTTCATGAAAAATTCTTTTTTCATTTCTTAATTGTTCTTGTTTTTCAAAATTTTTATAATAGTTTATACCCTTTTAGGGAATGAAAAACAGAGGAAATTTCCATGAATCAGGTAACAGAATACAGCGAAAAGAAATCTAGCGATCAGCTTACATCTCCTACTTCAACAAGAGGAATTACTAACTAAGAATTAGATTCTCATACTTCTCTCATATTTTTTGAAAGCGCTCACTTAGCATCCATTTTTCAAGGTTCGAGCAATATTAAGGGAAAAGATAAACAAACTATATATCCTGGAGTTTCTAGTGATACGGAGCAAAAGAAATTAGATAAAAAGATTTATTTATTTATTCTGAAAAAGAAAGCTCCACGGGCTGCACAGTTGGTATTTGTATATGGTTACATATGATGTTGCTACAATATATCATATAGTTGATTTTTAATGTGTTCAAAATGTAGCATGGGTTCCCATACAAAGGATCGCTGTATTGGTTAAAGTCCTTATAATTTATCTCTTTTAGATCCGTCTTGGAGGCCAGAGGGTTATTTGTTGTAACAGTTGAAAAGTCAAGGCACTGTACACTGATATTATTTGAGGAATATTTAAGTTTATTGATTGTATTTTAAAGAAAAATTTATATATATTTAATAAAAAACAAAATGAATTAAGCCCCAATAATTTACACAACTCATGGCCTGGCGGGTGCACACTCAATTTGCATTGCAACTGCGGTTGACTTTCATGATCAATTTATGAATATGAGGGCCCACTAATTTAATTGCCATAGAAACATGCCGTATAGAGCTGTCCACAGCTCGATGTTGATCAAAATACTTATTAAGCAGTTCATTAACTAAATCACAATTTAGTTTTTTTGGTAATGTATAAAAACTAAATCTAAACCTACATCTACATCTACATAATTAAATATATAGAAGGAAAAAAAAACTAACTTTATCGTTCATCTGCTGATCAAAATAAAATAAAATTATAATTATAATCGTGATAAATTTATATTCCCGTCACGTGCTATCTCTATTTATTTTAATCTATCGCCAACTTAGAAATTATATAAAATTATGATCTATCCTATCCTCAACCTTATTTGCACTCTTGTCTATATGGTCCTGGCATAGTGATTCAAACTCGGTAGAAAATATGGAGCATGAGTTGTGAATCACAGAATCGTCCGTGTCTTATCACTGCACTATCGTGCTCATGGGCACAATCATCTTCTTTAATTTTTTGTTAGTTGGCTCAGGTATCTAATTCTTATAACAGATTAATTTTAAAATAATCGATCCAGTCCTATAAAAAAATTTCATTAATCATTAGAAAAAATCAGGAGAAATATTTGATCGCTCTAACATAATAGATAATTCAAGGGGGTAAGTGGGCCCACCCCGAGGTCATTAGGCCACTCGGAGAGTACTATTTGTACAAACAGAATTGAATTTTCTTAAATCTGTTATTTATTGGAGAAAAAAATTTCTAAAACTCACTGTAGCTGAATTTCAATCCTGGAAATTTTTAGATCTGTATTTGAAAGTCTAATCACTACATCATAATCTGAGGTGTTTAAAGACTACTTTATCATCATCATCATTTTATTCTCTGACACATCACCAAATATAGACACCCTGATGGAGATTAATCAATTAATGAAGGGGGAGAATTAAAGGAGGCTTTAAGTTTTTGTGAGAATTTTAAAACTTTATAAGTAATATGATTAAAGAAGCTTAAAATTCAATATATAGGATGGTATTTTTCCAACTCAGTATTTAATTTTAAAATAAAGTTGATAAAATTTTTAACACCCTAATAAATTGCATACTCTTTTCAAAGATATGATAGATTAAAAAAATTAACTTGATTTTTTTGTTAAAAAAAAATAGTTGATTGATTGAACAATTTAACCTTTTAAAAATTAACTACATCTTCCGGCAGAGTTGGAAAGGTAGATCCATATCTTCACACGTGCCGCACGTGCCGTTTATCTAACGCATCACCTAACTGAATAATTAAATTATTTCTCGATGAATTAAAATTCTGTCAAATCCGACACAATACTTAATCGATCAAAACAAACTACAGCCTTATGAAGGAAAAGACTTTTAAGTATAATATATTCCAATTCAATCAGTACAAGTGTTGCATAAACAATAATCTTTCATTTCATATTGTAGTTGGATTAATTGGGTTTTAAAAAAAAACATTATCATAATTAATTCTCTCTATATATCTTCCTTCCCACAGGCAACAAAACCATTAGCAGCTAATTATCTCCTCAATCTCCTCAATCTCCTCAATTACTAAGTTTGTTACATGGCAGGCAGTTCGACTGCAGCCGCCTCTACCTTAAATAACCCTCCGCCCTCTTGTGGGAAGAGGATCACCATTCTCAGCATCGACGGCGGCGGGATTCGTGGCCTCATCCCTGCGAGGATCATCGAGTTTCTTGAAAAGCAACTTCAAGTGTGAATTCAATCAAGAATATATATGTTTGCAGATTGTCCACGTAAAAGTGGATCAGAGAATGAATCATATGTAATTGCTATTGGATCGTAGTCGCGATCCGATCATAATTAGTTATGATTTCTTTCTGGGTTTATTGTCCCAAGTTATAGTTTAAGTCTAGGTGAATGACTGGAGGGCACCTGAAGGCCGGTAGTGGATAGGTGATCAGGTAGCCTAGCGCCAAGTGGAGGGCGGTCTCTGATCATTTGTCCCAATTCAAATTATAACTTGAGGAACGATGAATCCAAGGAGAGATTATAACCAATTATGACGGGATCACGATCATAATCCAATCATAATAAATGGCCCATCCTATGATCCAACTTATTTTGGACCAACAATCTGTCCTCTGTTTCTTGCTGAATTATCTTATGCATGCTGAAAGGTGGAAGTTGATTCTTGGTGTCGCAGGAGCTTGATGGAGGAGAAGCGAGAATAGCCCACTATTTCGACGTGATATCTGGCACAAGCACCGGCGGGCTCATCGCCACCATGCTCGCAGCTCCCGGCGAGAACAACAAGCCACTCTTTGCCGCTGAGGATATCGTTGACTTCTACTTGCAAAACTCTGACAAGATTTTTCCACAGCACAGGTTAGAATAAATTTAATTAGTAGCTATGACATGAATCACAAAAATACACAAATTACAGTAGTGCAGATGAAATTAATGAAGAAAAAAAAATCGAAACTATGTCGATAATCTCATACTTTCTAACTTTAGCTCTATGCTCATTCTGATATCTTGTTTATAAAAGAGTAAGATGAGAGAGAAAAGATTATAAAGAATATATAAACATTGATTGATGGAGCTAGGCTTTAACAATAATTATATATATATATATATATATGACAAATTTTTAACTTCTTAATTAACGATACTAATTATACGAATCAAAATTAATCCATGTGTTTCTCTTTCTATTTTAGGTCCGGATGCCTCAATCCAGCATTAAAGCTGCTGGATGCGTTCACTGGACCAAGATACGACGGCAAGTTTCTTCAATCCAAGATTCAAGAACTCTTAGGCGACAAAAAACTAAGTCAAACGTTGACCAACGTTGTCATCCCTACGTTTGACATCAAACTTCTGCAGCCCGTCTTCTTCTCAACTTTTGAGGTTGAGATGGATATATGATAGATCATCTTAATCTTTTTTTTTTTTCTCCAAAAGAATAGATTATAGATAGATATAGGTGACGATCATACCTACTTATTTCGTAGACACAGGATATTCCTCTAAAGAATGCTCTTTTATCGGACATCTGCATCGGCACCTCCGCCGCCCCCACATACCTCCCCGGCCATTACTTTGAGACCCGGGACGATCAAGGCAACACCAGGAGCTTCAACCTCATCGATGGCGGCGTAGCAGCAAATAATCCCGTATATAATCCACGCACACATCTAAATAATCTACGCATAAGCTTATTCTCAAATTCTCATATGTAGATATGGTTGGTAATCATGAATAGACTTTAGTCGCGATGAACCAAGTGACGAAGCAAATTCTGAAATCGAACAAGGATTTCGAGTCGTATAAACCGGTGGACTACAGTCATTTTCTGGTGATCTCGATCGGGACCGGAGAACCTAAGCAGGAGGAGAGGTATAGTGCCCAAGAGAGCGCTCGATGGGGCTTGCTTGGGTGGTTGTACAACAGAGGGAAGACGCCCCTCGTCGACATTTTCACGCAGGCGAGCTCGGACATGGTGGATATCCATGCATCAGTCGTTTTCCAGGCACTGGAATGTGAGGGCTACTACCTTCGCATACAGGTAATCGAATGATTCTCCATAAAGCTGAGCCAAGTCCATCGATTTTAATGGAAAAGATTGTACGATTATTAATTATATTGAATGGCAGGATGATACTTTGACTGACGTTGCGGCTTCGGTGGATAATTCAACGAAGGAGAACTTGAACAATTTAGTTCGGATTGGGGAGAATCTTCTGGAGAAGCCGGTGTCGCGGGTGAACTTGGAGACTGGGCAATCGGAGCCGGTGGTGGATGGAAAGGGAGGAACGATGTCGAACAAGGAACGGCTTGTTCAATTTGCCAAGAAGTTGTCAAACGAAAGGAAGCGTAGGCATGAAAAATTGGCTTCGTCTGGGTGATAGTTGTGTGCTTCAATTCGATCACCAAGAATCATATATATAGTTGTTGTGTGCTTCTCTTTGGGACCAAAATATTTAAATGGTGGCGGATTCTATAAGCGATTCTTCATGCGAAAGGACATGAACATAAAACATTTTTTTTCATTTCTTAAATTTTCTTGTTTTTCAAAAAATTTATAATAGTTTATACCCTCTTAAGGAATGAAAAACCGAGGAAATTTCCATTAATCAGGTAACAGAATACAGCAGAAAGAAATCTAGCTATGAACTTGCATCTCCTACTTGGACAAGAGGAATTACTATCAGAGAATTAGATTTACTCTTAGCTCTCTCATACTTTACACTTTTCCCACATTTTCATTTTCTGAAAGTGCTGACTTCGCGTCCACTTGAAGCAATATTAAGGGAAAAGATAAACAAACTATAGATTCTCGAGCGTTAGCCAAAGGAGTAAAAGAAACAAGATAAAAAAATCATTTGACAAAAAAGATTGTCTCAAATATAATGTGATAAGAAAGGTAAAATTTTTTATTTTATTAGTTTAGAAGTCAACTTAGCTATAGTGCCGATTAACATACAGTAGATAGATATCGATGATATTACTCACATAAGTATCACTATGTAAACTTGTCTCATAAACCAATTTCTATTTGATGATTGAAGATAGATATATGAGAAATAGCAAGAAGGTTAAAGTAGAGACGATATTTATTTTTAGGTTTTATTTAAAAATTGATGGTTTTCTAGATTTGAATAATATATTTATTTAGATAGAATTCAATTGATGTTTCTTGTTTGAACAAATCAAGTTACTCTTGTTCATTTAAAAATAAAATTTTAAATATTTTTCTAAATTTAGTAGTAATTGCTAATTATTCCTTAATTGATAAACTATATTAATTAAACATCTTATCTCCTATTAACAATAAAATAATGTATAACATAGGTACAAAATAAAATTTGACTAGCGAGAATTCTTTTATGATGTGATATAGACGTTTAAAACATATATTAAACAATGCATATAAAGATTAATGTCATATGAAATTCTCAATTTTTTTGATATGTCATACTTTAATATCGGTACAGAGTGTGTTAAGTAAAAAATGACAAACAAAAGAAATAAATGAGCTAAACATTGTAGTGAACTCTCAGAATTAATATACGAATATTTGTGAACCATATATCCTTATCCCTAAGGCATTTTGAAATGACATACACATTTAATTAGCTTTATAGATGACTATTCATGATACGATTATTTATATCTTATTCATGAGAAGTCGTATTCTTGGACATGTTCAAAATTTTCAAAGCCGAAGTTGAAAATTAATTAGGTAAGAAAATTAAGGTCGTTAGATCAAACCGTGATGGTGAATACTTGTAGGATTAAGTCCACATGGGTGGACTAGATCCAATTGAGTCCACATGGTTGGACTTAATCTACATAAGGTTGGACTTACACTTGATTAACATAGACACACACAACTAATTGTCATTAAAGTAACTAAACTAAATTAAGTGATCTAATGCTTCAAGCATATAAAGAGGTTTGGATTAAATGGATATGAATTTAATGTGTAGATCCAATAATCCGGTTCATTAACATTGATGGGTTGTTAATGAGACATGGGCTTTTATGGTAGATAGTCCTCATAGGTTGGGCCAAGTATAAAAAGGAAGAGATAAGGTTCATTAGGGCATGTTAAACCTTGCTCTCCTCTTCTAGCTTCTTCTCCCCCATTGAGAAGAACGTGTTCGCCGACTCAATCCTATGAAGACATTCGTTGCGCTTGTGGGATACTATAGCGACAAGTAAGAGGCTATAACATAGCAATGGATTCAGGTCAGTGATTTATGAGCTATTATCTTATTTTCTATTGCACTTTAGAGATTCATAGAAGCTAGATCCTGTTGTAGATATATCCTTTAGATTGTATATGATGTATTACAATTCTAATAATTGGTATCAGAGCTTAAGATTGACTTATTATTAGTTTTTAAAGCGTAAGGATTATTTTTCAATGTTTTAACACAATACATCAATTTTTTTTTGCATTTGATTCCATATGGATGAGCGAAATTGATGTATATTCATTGAATGTAGTATGCATAGATTAGGATTTAACCTTTGAATCGAGTTTTTCGCATTATCCGTGAAGAACGAGATTGGCGACGTGATTTTAGGGTAGAAAATCGCGTTTCAGAAATGGGTGTTTTGTGATATCAATTGATTAGGAAGGTTCCCAATCTATTGAGAGTCGCGGATTCACGAACAAAATCGTCTTGAATCGATCCGTTGATTGATTGGTGCTTACCAATCAATTGGCGTAAGATTTGATCGATTGGGATGCTCGCGAACAGAAGAGTCTAAAATCGATCAGCTGATCGATTGTTGTTTACCAATCGATCAACATTAGGAATCAATCGATTCAGACTGTCGATCGCGATAAGAATTCAAAAGAAAGCTTCTGGATCGATCGACTGATCGATTGAGATCACCAATCAATCAGTCAATCGATTGAATGTTGCAAGAATCAAACAGAAAGCCTCTAGATTGATCGGTTGATCGATTGGAGCACCAATCGATCAGGGAATCAATTGAAATTCATGAAAAATAAACAGAGAGCTTTTTAATCGATCAACTAATCGATTGGGGTTTACCAATCGATCAGCTAATTGATTAAAAATCGTAAGAATTTAACGAAGAGCTTCTGGATCGATTTGCTAATCGATTGGGGCTCACTAATTGATCAACCAATCGATTGGAGTTCGTTGGGATATCCACAGAAGGTTTTTGAATCGATTGACTTTGGTCAATCGATCAGCAAATCAATTGAGGTGGATGAACAAGTGAACAAAAGCTTTCTGGATCGATCAGTGGATCGATTTATGTATGTTCAATCAATTGATCACGTATGAATCGATTCATATCCATTCTTGATCAATTAAAAGGGTGTCAATCGATTGATATCCAATACCAATCGATTGATAACTGAATTTAGCTAAGTTTTCGACAATTTCTTCTTGGATTCTTCTTCACTCTTGCTACCTAATCGAACATATACTATCGCCAAAGCGAGAACTATTGGGGAGGCTAAGAGTATTAGTGTAGAGAGATGTATATCCATGCTAAGGGTAATTAGCCCAAAGGAAAATCATTCTTATGTCGGATATATGTTTAAGGAAGCTCACAAATTAAGTTAAACTTCTTGATCATGCACATAGTATGTCGGCCCAAAGGAAGGGGCACTATGTGGCCGATTGGAAGCATTATGAGTGATGCTAGAAAACATAATCTAACTAAAGGAAGCTCATGAATAAAGTATTATGCCCATAATGCGTCGACCCAAAGGAAGGAGATTTATATGGCAGATGAAGGTGATCATGAGTTATTTAGAGAGTACCAATAGCAAGTTACAATTTAGTCTAAAGACTTAATGTAATGTTGTACTCGATATCTCTATGTATGCCCATATAGTTGCATGTTTTATTAGTTGCATTTTGTTATTGCACAAGATACATGCCTTGTTTGTTAAATTGAACTATGTTCTTTACTTTTGTTTATGTAGTACTCTCAATGTATATTAATTTGAACAACATTCCCATGCTTACTAGCACAAACTTTGGACAATGGAAAAAGCATATTACAATTTTATTGGACTGCATGGATCTGGACTATGCCTTTAGGCATGATTGACCTGCATCTTTAACTGATGATTCAATTGTGGATCAAAAAGTGAACTTTAACAAGTATGAGAGATCTAATCACATGAGTCTAATGGTCATGAGAATGTCAATACCAAAATCACTAAGGGGTTTGATATCTGAGAAGTAGGATGCTAAAACCTTCCTTAAGGAATTAGTGGACTGATTCAAGTCAAACGAAAAGATCGAGACTACTACACTTCTCACGAAGTTAGTGTCCATGCGGTATACAGGGAAGGGTAACATTAGGGAGTACATCATGGAGATATCTAACCTAGTTACAAGGCTTAAGGCACTAAAGTTAGACATGTTTAAAGTGTCCTTGTGAACTTCATCTTGATCTCTCTGCCTATATAGTTCACTCCTTTTAAGATTAGTTATAATATTCAAAAGGATAAATAGACACTAAATGAGCTCAAACAACGCCTAGGAAAGTTAATATCACTAGGAATTCTCAATTTCCTTGATATGTCAGATTTTGGAATCTGCATTGACTGTATCAAGAGAAAAATAACTAACAAAAGTATTAAGGGTTCAAGGCGGAGTAATGGAGTCTTAGAGCTTATACATACAGATATATGTGGATCATTCACTAAGGTTTCTTGGAATAGTCAATCATACTTTATAAGCTTTATAGATGATTATTCCCGATATGGATACTTGTACCTTATTCATGAGAAATCGCAATCCCTAGACATGTTCAAAACCTTAAAAGCCGAAGTTGAAAATCAACTTGGTAAGAAAATTAATTCAGTAAGATCAGACCATGGTGATGAATACTATGGTAGGTCTGACGGATCAGGTGAACAACATCTTGGGTGGGTCATTTGTTGATTACCTTGTTGAGTGCGGTATTGTGGTGCAATACACCATGCCTGGGACACCTTAGTAAAATGATGTAACAAAGTGACGAAATCGAATCCTCAAGGATATGGTGAGAAGTATGATTGCATTTTCTTCTCTATCAGAGTCTTTGTGGGATGAAGTACTCAAGATTGCAGTTTACCTACTCAACAGAGTTCTTAGTAAGACAATAATAAAAACTCCATAGGAGTTGTGGACAGGTAGAGCACCTAGTCTTAGGCATCTACATGTCTGGGTTGTCCAGTTGAACTTGAAGCTGGGCCCTATTGGCCTAACGAAAGGAAATTTGACTCAAGAACTGTTAGTTGTCATTGTGTAGGATACTCTGAAATTCAAGAGATTTCAAGTTCTATAACCCCTTCAGTAGATCCTTTTTCGAGACGGGTAATGTCAAATTCATTGAGGATGGTGAAAGTGATAAAGCAAGGGGAATATCATTTGAGGAGAATATTAGTGATCCTAATATGGTAACTACTGATGCAGTGGGTAGTGAAATGGTTAGAATTCCACATATAGTTGAAGCTATACAACCGAAAGGGGTAGTTGACCATGATATTTCCATGTCACCTCCAATTCACTTCGAAGGTGCATCATCTCAAATAGAGGTATTCTCTCTTATTGTTGAGAATGACTCCCAATCACCTCAAGATAAAATGTCACTAAGAAGGTCCATTAGAGAGAAGAGATCCACGATGTCTCATGATTGTGTTTATCTCCAAGAGCATGAATCCGATATTGGGTTAGAAGATGATCTCATATCTTTCCAAGAAGTTAAACAATGCCCTCATTCAGAAAAATGGATCAATGCCTTGAAGGAAGAGATGAAGTCTATGGCGGACAACGACGTTTGGGAACTTGTATAATTGCCTGAAGGTGTAAAACCCGTTGGCTATGAATGGATATTTAAAATCAAACGGGATTCATATGACAATGTTGAAAAGTATAAGACACGCCTAGTTGCTAAGGGATTCACTTAAAAGGAGGACATTGATTACAAAGAGACTTTTTGTCAGTTTCGACGAAGGACTCCCTTAGGGTAATCATGGCACTTGTATCTCATTATGACCTAGAGCTTCACCAAATGGATGTTAAAATTACGTTTCTCAATAGAAACATTGAAGAAACTATAAACATAGTGCAATCGGAGAACTTTGAGTCGGATGACTCAAAGCACCTAGTATGTAAACTAAGGAAGCCCATTTATGGTTTAAAGCAGACATCTCATCAATGGTACCGAAAGTTTGATCGAGTGGTTTCTTCATATGGTTTCAAGGAGAATCCAGTTGATCAATGCTTGTACATTAAGTTTAGTAAGAGCAAGTTCATATACTTGTTCTTTACGTGGATGATATATTGCTTGCAAACACCGATATGAGTCTACTGCTAGAAACCAAGTCATTTCTATCTAGTGAATTTGAAATGAAGGATCTTAGTGAAGCATCTTTTGTCTTAGGTAAATAGATTTTTCGTATTGTTTGAGGTACACATTTGGACTATTACAAAAGACTTATATAGAAAATGTGCTCATTCGGTATGACATGCAAAATTGTGCTTCCAGCAACACTCTGGTCGCAAAGGGTGATAAACTTAGCTTACAACAATGTCCACGTCATGAACTTGAAATCAAGGAAATGCAACGATTCCCTTATGTATCAGCAGTAGGGAGTTTGATGTATGCTCAGGTATATACGTGTTCGGATCTTGTGTACATTGTGGGGATGTTGGGCAGATATTTGAGTAACCTTGGACCAACGCATTGGAAAGTCGTAAAGAGGTTTATGCGGTATCTACAAAGAATGAAGGATTACATGCTCACTTATTGGAGATTGAGTTATCTGGAGATCATTGGATATTCAGACTCCGATTTTGCTGGATGCTTGGACAGCAGGAGGTCCACCCCAGATTATATCTTCATGTTGGCAGAAGGAGCTATATCATGGAAAAGTATCAAACAGATGCTAATAGCTACTTCCACTATGGAGGCAGAGTTTATAGCCTGCTATGAAGCTTCGAATCACGGGATATAGATACAGAATCTTATCACAAAATTACATATCATTGGAGGCATCGATGGGCCATTGAGGATCAACTGTGATAACAAAGCTACAGAATTATATTCCAAGAACAACCGCAGTTCATCGAAATCTAAACAGATCGACATAAAGTTTTTGGTGGTTAAAGAAAGAGTTCAGAGTGGTCAAATAATGATAGAGCATATAAGGACAAATTTCATATTAGCGGATCCACTCACCAAGGGTTTGCCACCTAAAGTGTTTCATCAGCATGTGCTGAATATGGTGGTTCTTTCTTTTGATGAAGTACCCATTGTGTAGGAATCTGTATTTTGTGTGATACTCTATGTTCATGAATACATAACTTTTACTCATTGTATATACTGCAGTTTTTCTTATATGTATGCATGATTTTGACTTGCTTTGACATATGAATGTCATATTTACTATTGCGGTTTTGCATTTGGTTATTGTAAATATGATGTGGACTCCATTTGAAGTCATAAAGTTGAATCATGATTTACTATTGCAATTTACCATAAGGTCCTGATAAATATGATTTGGATCCCTTTAGGGTCATAAAAAAGACTTATTAAGAATGGACACTTGTAGATCACATTTTATGTCATTCTTATGCTACATATATACATTTGATCTATATCGTTAATGATATTAGTACTATATATGATTACTGTTGGATCTTGTTACAGTTATAATAATTATAACTTCCTTAGTCTTATACTAATTAATTTAATGAATGAGATTGTTTAAAGGGGTGTTTAACTCATAAATTTTGGCACGTTAAGCTCAACTTAGGGTTGCATGGTGTATAAGGAATCAAGTATAGCCTAAGTGGGAGATTGTAGGATTAAGTCCACATGGGTGGACTAGATCCAATTGAGTCCACATAGGTGGACTTAATCTCCATAAGGTTGGACTTACACTTGATTAACACACACACACAACTAAACCTAATTAAGTGATATAATGCTTCAAGCATATAAAGAGGGTTTGGATTACATGTATGTGGATTTTATGTGTAGATCCAATAACTCGGTTCATTAACATTGATGAGTTGTTAATGAGACATGGGCTTTTATTGTGGATAGTCCCCATAGGTTGGGTCAAGTATAAAAGGGAAGAGATAAGGTTCATTTGGGCATGCTGAACCTTGCTCTCCTCTTCTAGCTTCTTCTCCCCCATTGAGAAGGAACGTGTTCGCTGACTCAATCCTGTGGAAGACATCCACTGCACTTGCGGGATACTACGACGATAAGTAAGAGATCATAACATAGCAATGGATTCAGGTCAGCGATTCATGAGCTATTATCTCATTTTCTATTACGCTTTAGAGATTGATATAAGCTAGATCCTGTTGTAAATACATCCTTTAATTTGTATATGATGTATTGCAATTCTAACATTACTATGGTCAATATGACATATCATGTGAACAACATCTTCGACTATTTGTGAATTATCATTCTGAGTGTGGAATCATACCTAAATTAATATACCCTGCTTGAGACTCCTAGTCTCAATAGTATAACTGAGCGACAAAATCAAACCCTAAAAAACATGATAAAAAGTATAATATTTTTTATTTTTTTACTAGAGTCTTTATGAAATGAGATACTCAAGACTACAATGTACCTGCTAATAGAGTATCTAATAAGATAGTAGCTAAAACCTTATACTAGATATGCTATAATTAGACATTGACACGTCTGGGGTTATCTTGCTAAAACTTGACATTATAATGCTAAAAAGGAAAACTGAACTCTAGAACTGCTAGCTGTCATTTTATAGATTACTCTAAAAAGTCTATGACTTTTGAATTTTATAACCCCTCAAATAAGTTATTTTTCAGACGGGCAATACCAAATTTATCAAGGATAGTGGGAGCACTAAGATTATGGAGATATCTTTTGAGGAGAAAAGCATTAGTTATCTATTTGGTTATTATAAATGCAACAAATAGTGGTATGATATCTATACCCTATATTGTTAAAATTGTACATTGAGTGGAAGTAGTGAACCATTATATTTTTGTGTCACATCCAATACAAATGGAGGGACCTTCCACTTAGGTTAAGATATTACCTCACATGGTTGAAAAGTACCCAAATACTTTAAATACAAATTCCTTTAAGGCAATCCACTAGAGAAAAAAAATTCATGATTTCTCTTGATTATGTTTATTTTCAAGAGTATAAGTTCGACATATAGTTAGAAAGTGATCCTACATCTTTCCCAAGAAGTTAAACAATACTTTAATCCTAAGGGGTGGATCGAAATCATAAAGCAAGAGTTGAAATATATGACAAATAATGACGTTTATGAACTTGTAGAATTGTCTAAAGGAGTGAAACCTATTGATTATAAATATATATTTAAAATCAAATGAATTTCATTAGGCAATGTCGAAAAGTATAAAGTTCGTCACGTTACCAAACTAAGGGATTCACTCAGAACTAAATGAGTTCAAGCTTAATCATTTAGTTTAATTAATCATTCAAATTTATGTTGATATTGTATATAGTGAACAAAGATAAATAATTTTTTACTAAATCAAACATCAAACTTATTTATTAATATTTAATTTATTTACAACTCTAGTAAAAAAACTATAAATTCTACCCTATCCAACATTGATAGTTCAGTATATATATATATAAAATTAATGTTCTTAAAAATTATTATGGGATGATAATAATGACAAAGAGCTCTAAATAATTATAAATTTTGAAGAAAAGTCAAACGAACTGTATAAGGATATTATTTGAAGAATATTTAAGTTTATTGATTGTATTTTAAATATAAATTTATTTATATTTAAAAAAACAAAACAAAATGAATTAAGTTAATTTTTTTTTAAAAAAACAACAACTAAATTTACCAGTACACAGAGCCCCAATAATTTACGCGCACTCAATTTGTATAGCACCTGCACTACTCAATTGACTTTAATAATCAATTTATGAATATTAGGGTTACTAATTTAATTGCCATAGAAACATGCCATATAGAGCTGTCCAAAGTAGGGATCATAATTTTTCTTACGGATTTAGAGTCTCATGGAAACCCTTAAAATGAGGACAGAATCCCTGATTATTTAGGGATGAGACGGGTTCAGAAATTTTTTTTAGGGATGAGGATGGATTAGGATATTATCCCGATCATTGAATCCATCCCGTAATAATAATAATAATAATATTAATATTAATAATAATGTCATTAAATAATATGGATAATAATATTAATATTAACAAATTTAAAATATTAATAATAAAATTATTATTAATATTGATATTAATATTAATATTATCATTAATACTAATGGTAAAATAATAATAGTATAAAATTAATTTCGGGGATGAAAATAGAGATGAGAATTTAATCCCCGTTAGTTTGAGTTCGAGTTCAAGGATACCAAAAAAAGTGATAATGAGGACAAAGATAGGAGATACTGAAAAAGTGATAAAGAGGACAAGGATGGAGGTTGGAATGGAATTCGAGGATGAGAATGGGGATGACAAATCTATTTTCGTCCTGTTTCATTGTCATCCCTAGTGAAAAATTGGATGTTGATCAAAATACTTATTAAACAAATCATTAAGTAAATAATAATTTAATTTTATGGTAATGTATAAAATCTAAATCTACATCTACATCTACATACATATTATAGATCAAGAAAAAAAAGTAACTTTATCGTTCATCTGATCAAAATAAAATAAATTTATAATTATAATCATGATAATTTTATATTTCAGTCACGTGCTATCTCTATTTATTTTAATCTATCCTATCCCATACTTAGAAATCTTATAAAAGTTATAAGATCCAGTATAAAATTTGAATCCTCGAGAGTTATCCTCGTCTCTTAAAACCAAACCATCATCTTCTTTAATGAACTTTATCATCATCATTTTATTTTGATACATTACCAAATATAGACATCCCGATGGATAATTAGCAATTAATGGAGGGGAATTAAAGGATCGGCTTTTAGTGTCTATGAGAATTTTAAAACTTGATAAAGAATATGACTAAAGAAGTGCAAAATTCAACGGTATGGTACTTTTCGACCTCACTGTTTTAAAATAAAGTTGATAGAAATTTTAGGGTTTAGGGTATGGTATTTTTTCCCCCTCAGTATTTTAAAATAAACCTGATTTTTTTTTAAAAAAAAAATAGTTGATTGATTTAACCTTTTATATCAGATACCCTATTTAAAAATTTTACCTTAAATTTTGGATAGGATAACTAAAAAATCTTTACATCAGCTATCCTATACATTCCTTAAATTATGCATTTATGAATAGTACTTTTCTAAATTTAGGGAATGAATTCCATTCCCTAAACATTATAAAGGAGAGAGAAGAAATATGGAAGCTGATATATGATGTTTTAAAAAGTGGATATCCAAATTTAATAAAGTAATTTTTTTACCCTAAATTATGTATTTTGGATAGAGAAATCGGTGTGGATGTTCTAAGTCGTCCGGCAAAGTTGGAAAGGTAGATCCATATCTCCACACGTTCCGCACCTGCTGTTTATCTAACGCATCACTTAAGTGAATAATTAAATTATTTCTCGATGAATTAAATTCTGTCGAATCCGACACAAATACTTAATGGATCAAAGCAAACAACGGCCTTATGGAGGAAAAGACTTTTAAGGCCGTTGGATTAATATATTCCAATTCAAGCAGGAGAACGGTTACAGAAACAATAATTTTTCATTTCATATTGCAACGGTATTTTTATTTTTTTTTTAAAAAAAAATCTCATAATTCTCTTTGTATATCTTCCTTCACACAGGCAACCAAACCATCACCAGTTAATTATCTCCTCAATCTCCCCAATTCCGAATTTTAAAAGGTGATATTTTTTTACTTGGAATCAGGTTTTTTACTTGGAGCCACCGTTTAGGCCATTTTTAGAGCTTATGAATTTTTTTAGTAATTTTTATTTTTTTTTATAGTATTTAAGATAATTATAATATTTTTAATATTTATGGATTAAAGTTTATCTATATCAATCCTTTGTTACTTTCGATTAGGAAATTTCCTTTTATGGTAGGAGTACTTTAGGAATTAAAGTCAATAGTATTTCTTTCCTTTTTAGTGTTAGGCTATAGAGTTTATATATTTAATTGCACTATGATTCATCTCTATTATTAACAAACGTTGTTTTGGTTCCTTTCTAGCCTGTTACTCAATTGGTTCTGCCCAGCGTCACTAAATTTGTACCATGACAAGCAATTCGACTGCAGACGCCTCTACCTCAAATAACCCTCCACCGTGTTGTGGGAAGAGGATCACCATTCTCTGCATCGACGGCGGCGGGGTTCGTGGCCTCATCCCCGCGAAGATCATCGAGTTTCTTGAAAAGCAACTTCAAGTGTGAATTCGATCGAGAATATATATATGCTTGCAGCTCTTTTTCCTTGCTGAATTATTTCATGCATTCTGAGAGGTCGAAGTTGATTCTTGGTGTTGCAGGAGCTGGATGGAGGAGAAGCGAGAATAGCCGACTATTTCGACGTGATCTCCGGCACGAGCACCGGCGGGCTCATCGCCACCATGCTCGCAACTCCCGACGAGAACAACAAGCCACTCTTTTCCGCTAAGGATATCGTTGACTTCTACTTGCAAAACTGTGACAAGATTTTTCCACAGCACAGGTTACAATAAATTTAATTAGTAGCTATGACATGAATCACAAAAATACACAAATTAAACGATAATAATTACAGGAATCAAAATTAATCCATGAGTTTCTCTTTCTATTTTAGGGCCGGATGCCTCAATCCAGCATTAAACCTGCTGGATGCGTTAACTGGACCAAGATACGACGGCAAGTTTCTTCGCTCCAAGATTCAAGAACTCTTAGGCGACAAAAAATTAAGTCAAACATTGACCAACGTTGTCATCCCTACCTTTGACATCAAACTTCTGCAGCCCGTTTTCTTCTCAACTTTTGAGGTTGAGATGGATGATAGATCGATCATCTTAATATTTTTTTTTTGTTTTCTCCAAAAGAATTGATAGATATAGGTGATGATCGTGCCTACTTCTTCCGCAGACACAGGATATTCCTCTGAAGAATGCTCGTTTATCGGACATCTGCATCAGCACCTCCGCCGCCCCCACATACCTCCCAGGCCATTGCTTTGAGATCCGGGACGATCAAGGCAACACGAGGAGCTTCAACCTCATCGACGGCGGCGTAGCGGCAAATAACCCCGTATGTAATCCACGCACACACATCTAAATAATCTACCCATTAACTTATTATCAAATTCTCATATGTCGATATGGTTGTTAATCGTGAATAGACTTTAGTCGCGATGAACCAAGTGACGAAGCAAATTCTGAAATCGAACAAGGATTTCGAGTCGTATAAACCGGTGGACTACAGTCATTTTCTGGTGATCTCGATCGGGACTGGAGAAGCTAAGCAGGAGGAGAGGTATAGTGCCCAAGAGAGCGCTCGATGGGGATTGCTTGGGTGGTTGTACAACAGAGGGAAGACGCCCCTCCTCGACATTTTCACGCAGGCGAGCTCGGGCATGGTGGATATCCATGCTTCAGTCGTTTTCCAGGCACTGGAAAGTGAGGGCCACTACCTTCGCATACAGGTAATCGACTGATTCTCTGTAAAGTTGCGCCAAGTCGATCGATTTTAACTAAAGAGATTGAATGGCAGGCCGATACTTTGACTGGCGTTGAGGCTTCGGTGGATAATTCGACGAAGGAGAACTTGAACAATTTAGTTCGGATTGGGGAGAATCTGCTGGAGAAGCCGGTGTCGAGGGTGAACTTGGAGACTGGGCAATCGGAGCCGGTGGTGGATGGAGAGGGAGCAACAATGTCGAACAGGGAACAGCTTGTTAACTTTGCCAAGAAGTTGTCACTTGAGAGGAAGGGAAGGCATGAATATTTAGCTTCGTCTGCATGGTAGTTGTTTGCTTCAATATTGATCATCAAGCATCATCAGAATGAATTCTGTCCATCGGTGCATCAATTCATCGGTGATTTTTTTTCCCTTCTCATGTACAATCTTTTCCATCAACAACAACATGTAGGTTGTGAAAAAAAAAAAATGTAGTGTCCATTGCTTCATTGTTCAAGCATGTTTAATATATCCTCTGCCTATGTGGCTCTCTTCCATTGGTTCAAAGATACGACACAGAACTTAAATGTAAAGTTCCCACAGCTTATTTTGGATAAGGACTTCGTTCCTCAATCACGAAGGGAAATATTAGGGAGAAGATGTATTTCTTCGGATGCATGCTATTATAGCATTATGCAAAAAAAAAAAAAACTTTATGCTGAGTTTATCTTCTTTTTTGACTTTTGTTTCATTTTTATTCCCCATCATTATTTAGAAACAAAATGCCAAAGAACACTGGTAACTCTTTTGAGAGAATCTGAATCAGAGGAAAAGAAAGATAAAGGGCGGATAGAAAACCGTTTTCAAGTTTCAAGTCTAAAAGGAAGCGCAGTACTAAAAGGACAAGAACGCACAGTTTGTCGATAGATGCTGAATAAACTTGTCAGCTTCCGAACTGAAATCAAAATCGATTTAACTGACATTTAGAGAAGTTGCTAAAAATCATCAAAAGTTGAGATTTTGAAGAAAAATTTAACTGACATTTGCAGGCAATCTTCTTGCAGAAATCTTGTTCATCGCATAAAGTTGACATATTTTTTGCGGCTAAAAATTCAATTTATATATATTTTTAGCCAAAGGCATGATTTTTCATGAAGAATCGCTTTTACATGATGGAGGAAATTTTCGTGAATCAGGTAACAGAATACAGAGGAAAGAAATCTAGCTATCAACTTGCATCTCCTACTTGGACAAGAGGAATTACTATCTAAGAATTAGATTCACTCTTAGCTCTCTGGCTCTCTCCTACTTTACACTTCTCCCACTCTTCCTGCCTCTATTACTGTTCTATTCTACATCAGTGAAACACTGATCGAGAAAATTCAAGTTCGAGTTAGAAAACAATAGTGTGCTGGTTTCAGATTTCGATACTATGCTTTGAACTGCAAGACTCTTCATATGGCTTTTCATCGATGTAAACACTTACGGCAACCATGCCGAGGATCTACTCATCTACTCCGTCGGTGAGTTGCATCTCTGTGGAAGGAGAAGGAGAAGGAGAAGGAGCTGCGAAGGAAGGCAGAGAAGGGTTTAGGGTTGAAATACGGAAGCGGCTTAGGAGCGACACTTGATATGGGCCATTGGATAGATAAGAAGAGGAAGCGATGACCGTTGGTTTGTTTTGCCAGGCCCCTCAAACCGCGGTTTTCGGACTGTTACAAACTCGGACCCGGTTTATGGCACAATGTCACTTGGTGCATAACTCGATGAGTCGGTGCAACTTCGATTTGATTTTTTTTTAAAAAAATATTTAAAAATATTAAATCTAAATAAGTAATAACTCAATTTCGAAATAAATAAAAAAAATTGAAACGTAGAGGAATTCCCCCAAAAAATTAGATTAAATTATGAGGTAATATTTTGCCTCTGTTTGATTGGTAATTAGGAACAATAATTAATTTCTAACCGGATGGATCCGAACGAATGATGAACTTCGCGAGGGATGTGGTCGATTCGAGCAAAATAAATTAGAATAAATCCCACGGACGGACGTCTTCCACCCGCCACCTGATGATGTGCTGCTCCTTCCTTTTGATGAAATTTCTCATCCCTTCTTTTCTCCTATTCGCGTTCAATCCAAGACTAACAGCTGAGATCGATCCGCGTGCCCTTTTCGACCTCGGAATTGGACGGTAGCATGGTAAATTTGAGATAGTTTTGATTGAATGGAATTTTTCTACCCTTTTTCGGTGTGGTCGCATTTATTCCATCGAGACCTTGATTGGAATATGCTTCGATTCCTTTGCTCGTTGACGACCTCAATCTTGCGCCATTATTGACGGCGTCGCAGTTGGGGCATTTGGATCCTGTAATTGTATCTCTCCTTCTCCTTCTTTGAAAAGTTTTTTTCCCCCTGTATTAGACTTTTATAAAGATCGAATTTTTCCTGCGATCTTGTGGAGTTTCTCCATTATTAGTCCTTTCGTCTCGCTTCCGTCTCGGTTCCCGGTACGTATCCTCGAGTTCCGGCAATACTTGAGATTCCCAAGCGGTCGAGATTAATTGAAGGTCTGATATTCCGGATTTTGAGGGTTTGTTTCTTGACGTCTCTTCAAGTCTCGGCGGTAGGCCAAATCTTTCATTAGCGCCAAAGAAGGAGTCTTTGGAAACGATGAATGCTGTCGGGAAGCTCGGCAGTTACATCTCTCAGGGTGTTTACACCGTCTCCGGCACCTTTCATCCGTTCGGAGGAGCGATTGACATCATCGTGGTCCAGCAGGAAGATGGGAGCTTCAAGTCCTCCCCGTGGTACGTTCGGTTTGGGAAATTCCAAGGTGTGCTTAAGACGAAGCAAAATGTTGTCAGAATATCCGTCAATGATGTTGAAGCTGGGTTCACTATGTTCTTGGATGGCAAAGGGGAGGCCTTCTTTCTCAGGGACGCTGAAGCTGGAGAGGCAGAACTTGCCTCGTCACCGCCAACTTCGGGGGATGAAATAGAAGGGATGGCAAAGAATGGACCATATGAAAACATTCATAGCTTTGAAGTTGATGGTGGACGTGATGGAATTGCTAATATTTCAAGTCAGATGAGTTCAAGGAAATCTACATTTTTTGGCTTCATGTTTGGGCGGAAATCAATCAAGGAGAATGACAAGAGTGGGGATATGGGGAGAGTGAGTTCATTGGAGCGTGCTGAAATAGCAGCTGATCTCTTGGAAATGAAGTGGTCTACTAGTATGATATCTAATAACCTGAAAGTGAATAACGCCCAGGTAAACATACTCAATAACGATGATATGAATGTTTATGTTGCTGATGAAGATCATCACGTTACACTTTTGCCAAAAGACCATTTTTGTGATGAAAATCTTAATTCTCATAGTGAGAAAATGGATGATAGTTTAGGGACACAAATGCCAAGTAGATATTATTCGGAAATAAAAAAAGATGACGACCCGTCATGTCTAGGTGTCAAAGAGGAGATAAAAAATGCATGCACAGAAGAAAACTATGGTGAACAGAACTCTGAAATTGTCCTTAGGAATAAGAACCTTATTGGTGTTCAAATTTGTGACTTAGGTAATGCTGAAGCTGAAGTAGACCATACCCTTATGAAAACCAGGTTGATTGAGAACTTTGATGAAACAGTCTCTCATGAAAATGTTCAATTATGTACCATGGAGGTGGCAGATTCATCACATAGGAATGAATCAATCTCAGAAGTAGTAGAGGTGCAATCAATTGACACTGACGCCAAAAATCCTGGTTCAGCTTCATTTCACGATGATACATCTCAATCTCATCCTGGAAGTGGCATGGATGTGCTGTCAGGTATACCTTCATTTGAAAACAGGAAAATCAACAATGCTTCCTTCATCTATTGTGAGACTAGAGATACTGCAAATATTAAGTTAAATACTTCAGATGAAAATTGTCCTGAGCATATGACCCTCCTCTTTGGTGGGATTGAGCCTAGCAACAGTGGACCTCTTTCTGATGTAAGTAGTGTGTCTCCTGTAACTTCACCATCCAAATCAGCTGCATCATCAGTTATAGGAGTTTCAAATGTTTGCCTTGAGCATAATTTGGAAGCATCCAACTCCAAAACCAGCAATTCTCTCGTGTCTGAGAAATCTCAACATGGGTCCTACATAAATGATCCAATGGAGATTTTGTATGAGAATGCCTTATACACTGAATCAGATCACATTCTGAAATCTGAACGAATTTTACATGCTCTTCCTTGTAACCCTGACGGTGCCATTGTTGTTGAACCTCTTCATGAAAAAGAAACAGTTCAGAAATTTAATTTTGTTGGGTGTTCCACTGATTTGAGGGAACAAAAAGCTTCTGGAAACCTATCTTTTTCTAATTCCATTTGTAGTGATACGTGTGATTCTGCTGATGTTGCAGAATCACATAATGTTTCTGTACATCCCAGTTCCTGCAATTCAATTAATGTATATCAAAACACGGAAACAGTTGATGCATTTGTTAATATGACTTGGTCTTTTTCTCTGGAGGGGGCAAATATTGATGGGGATACTAGCAGCATGCCTATAGAAGCAACTCAATACAATATTCAATATTCTAAGAGCTCGGACGATGTCCAATTTCCATTTAGTGGCGGTGAAAATTTTAGCACTGAAGAAATTGGCACCAAGCTATTAAACATTGAGAAAGTTGCTATAACCAACACACCAACAGATACAGGAGAATCAAGTGAGGGAGAGCAAGATTTGCTGATCAAGAAACATAAACTGCCCCCAAGTGGAAGTTCATATCACACCCTATCTCCTTCTAGTCCAATAATTATTCCAGGCTGCAATCCATGTCATGGAGAAACTAGCCTATCATCAACATCTTTGCCCATCATTCGTAGCCATATTAAAGAGCTTGAAAGATATTATGTTCATCAATCACTGAGTTGGTCACCAAATTCAGTGGCTGTCAAGCATGAGCTGGATGCACATATAATCGAAGATTATAGTTCTTTGGAGTTGAAGGCAGAGCCTCAGAGAGAATGTATAAATAGAGAGAAATCAACTGGTACTGATCCTGCTATTTCTGCAAAGAATGAGGAACAGGAAGGTGCTATGTCAATTGCTTGGTTTATCAATACTTTTTTCCTTTTACAAAATCCATATCTTAAATTTATACTATATTTGAAATTCTAACTACGTCTGATTTGCAAAACTTAAAATACGTGTAATAGGTCTGTCATGATACAGCATGTTTTCTTTTTTCCTTAAAAAAAGGACCAGAGTTAGATGACCTTAAAACATACATATTTTCTTGACTTGAAGAATTGTTCATCTAAGTGCATGCTATTTCATCTCATCATTTCAAATATTTATTTGTGCACAGTACTAGAAGCAAATATATGATTAGTTATATGGTAAATTATCTGAATGATAGCGTAACATGTTTTTTGTAGGGTTATCACTCCATAAGAATGTCTTGTTTGAAGGTACAGGAACTCATGCAGCTCAACAAGTATCTGATGCTGAAAAGGTGTAGTGAAATTTTGTGTCTTTGATCCTGCATATGTGAAGAACGAAAGGCTTGTTGTTAGTAAATACTTTCCATTCAATAAATCTATACCTATTACATTGGTTATGATTTGTTTTGGCCAGGGAAAATTGTCTGATCCTCTTGGTATGACACCAGTGGATGAATCTGTGAAAAAATATGGAACTTCAAGAAGCCTTGCAGCATCTCGAAGCAGTTGGAACCTATGGCCTTTCTTTAATAGGTCCAAGACCATAAGCAATTCCAAATCAACCCCTGAAGGAAAGATGGAGATGGCTGATGATCTGGCTTTCAGAAGCACAGGAAACATGACTCTGGAAAGTAGCGCTCCGAAAGAGAAGGGATCAAAGAAGCTTCAGTCATTAACTCCGACGACTGAAGAACTCGCTTCCTTGAATCTTAAGGAAGGAAAAAATGTGGTTAAATTTAATTTTTCTACTCCAATGCTTGGACTGCAGCAGGTTTTACCATCATTGTTTTTTATTGCTGTGCATACAACTTGTTGTCCGTCTTCTCATTCATTGAGAAGATACTTAATTCTTTCACATTCAGTAGGTTGATGCAAGGATTTACCTTTGGAAATGGAATACACAGATTGTTATCTCAGATGTAGACGGAACTATTACCAAGTAATAATTATTTGAGCTCTTACTAAAAATGCTTCTGTGTTGTTTTCCTTTGTAGCAGTTAATCTGTTTTTCAGATGTCTGCTGTAAGATAGCATCCATCCTTGTAGAAGGAACTGGTTTGGGCTGAAATTTTGCACATAAACTCTGCTAAATGCCTGCATTTTTCTCATTGGCATTGCTTTGTTTCTAGGCTCCATCTCTTTGATGTTAACTAACTTGACTGATATTACTAGAATAAAGCATCACTTGCTTTTTTTATTTTTGTTTTTGACTTTCTATTCCATGTGCTATAATCCCCCGAATAATGCCTTCCACGCATGCGGTTTTATTTTAGTTTAAGTATACTTGGTTATTATGAGCCACATGACAATTGTGCTAAGCATTGCAAACATCTAGTTACTAGCGTGTTTAGGCCCATATAATGGACCCGAGCTCTTGCACTCCCCCATTTTGCGATAGAGTGGTGTCCATGTGCACTCCAACACGTTCATGATTACCAAATTCAATCCAAGTATATTGCATCCAACGTATCAGTCTTACTGATAGGTCAGGCACAGTCAAAAATAACACATTATAAACTGCTATATGGTGCATCATTATCCTAATGGGCTAAGGCTCTGTCTGCAATATATCATCACATCCTAGACTATGTGAGAATCCTTGACTATTTTGCCTCACATCCAGAACTAGTTGAACGGATAGTAGAATCTCCATGACCACAGACAAAAGGCAGTGCACTCATGCTTTTTCATTGTCACTTTAGTCCTGAAACAAATGGCAGCACACACAAAGTTCATTCTAAATTGCACAATATTTCATATTTAGTTAAGGCAGAATTGTTGTTGAAACATTAAACACTATTTTTCTAATTCTTTAAATGTTATAATCATTATTTTCTATCTCTCTAAATGTTATAGTCAAAATTCTTGGGTATGTAGCTCAACAACTTTTGTATGATTTTTCTTTGTTGTTTCGCAGATCAGATGTTCTTGGACAGTTTATGCCTTTGATGGGTGTAGATTGGTCCCAGACTGGTGTCACTCATTTATTTTCTGCAATCAAGGTTTGCCGTTATTTTTCCTCTTTTACTGCATTTGGAATTTGGCATGTGGAAACCACAGATTTAGTTTTATTGTTAAATTTTCTTTTGATGTTAGAAAAGTATGGTTGAAATGTGTATTACAATGAATGTTAACTTACCAGGCGCAACCACTGGCCCAAAATGTTGAAGCCCAAGTTTATAGCTAAGTCTTTTAAACTTGTTAAGCTTGTTCATTAGCCCACAATTCACCATGTGCAACTATTTTAGGATGGTATAATCTTCCCCATTTAAGGCTTGACATCCTGTTAAGGCCCAAACTCTCAACTTTAACCCAAAATCCTCACTATTCAGTAGCATGTGTGGCCCAATAGTGGGCACGCAAGTAGTCCTTTTCAAAATCTCTCCATGTTTTGGATTGGTCTCCTTTGATACTAATTGTCCTACACTGGGCCGCTTAAATAAGAGAAAGGGCCAAACCCAACTACTTATAAACCTCTTTTTGTTAGCTAAGTCATCTTTCACATGACCATCTGAGATTCTTAGAATTTATTTTTATTGGAGTAGTGTGCAACAATAAAACCAAGACTCTCTCGCTCTCTCTCTTGCTTTTTAAGGGGTTCTTATAAGAATTACATAATGCATTCCATTAGACTTGTCTGTCATTTTAATCTTTAAGATAATAAGGGTTGTTACCCTATCCTGGGAGTTCATTATCATTGGGCTGGTGTTAAGAAATTCCTAGACTTTCCCGTACTATGTAGCTTATGAACTGCCAAATTCCAGTCAGAAAACTTCATACTTATTGAACACAGATGGGAATGTGAGGTGCTTCTATGTTTATTCTTCTTCTTGCCCCATTCGTTATCATTGTAGTGCTTCCTTTAAAATTAGTGGGGAACTAAACTTTCCCATCCAAAATTGAATCTAAGGGTTTTAAATGAATTTCTCCTACTGCACTAGAAAGAAGAGATGCTACTTTATTTGTCCATTTTTGCACAAGTGGTTGTA
This sequence comes from Zingiber officinale, assembly GCF_018446385.1. Lineage (NCBI taxonomy): Eukaryota > Viridiplantae > Streptophyta > Magnoliopsida > Zingiberales > Zingiberaceae > Zingiber > Zingiber officinale. The sequence continues at coordinate 119,319,008 of NC_055995.1, forward strand.
ACATGATTGAACCTCACAATGGTTGGGTTCTATTTTCCTGGCACTTGTTCAGTTGTTCTTGCTAGCAGGTTCAATATCCTGTTGTTATAACTAAATAAAAGAGGGAAGTTAAATTGTGGAGTTGTGGGGTAGGGCGCATGGGGGTGGTGTACCTTCATGTAACAATTTGAGGAAGATGACAAGAATGCCTGGTAAGAGATAACCCAACCCATCTACATGACTGGGCTATAATGGGTTGTAATGGGTTTGATACCCTCTCCCATTTAAACACGATTCATTTTACTTATTTGAGCACAACACCTTTTTAAGTACTCAAATATGACATGTCACCTGATAAAACATTTATTCATTGTCTTGGTATGTTTGTCTATTTTACATTTGGGCCTCCCAACATGGTTTTCCAAACACGGGATGTCACCTCAGATGATCCATTTATTCAGGTTGTAAATTTTGATTCCTTTATTAAATGGGCTATGTTTAGATTAGCTTGATTACATTGTAAGTTAAGACGGCATGACCTGTTGACCTGAATTGCCACTCCTATTGACAACTAAGTATACATTATAGATCTGGGGGATGAGTTTCTACTACTTTGACACCATTTGACAGAGCACTAGGATAGATCATGTATTTGATGTAGCTCCGAGATATATATTTTTTTTAAGAAAGGTAAATAGTTTATATATCAAATGAGAAGTTACATATTATACGCATGCAAAGTGATAGGCATGCGTCTGAATCTTACGGAATATCCTCTCTGTAGGGATCTTTTGCGAAAAACAATAAATATACGCAGCAGAAAAACTGATTCCTCTAAAGATCCATGCAAATACAGTATACAAAGTTTGATAGAATAACTATCTTTGTTGCGTGAACGGTGCAATCCCAGCAACAACTTTGATTCGGCATATCTCAGCACAATCAGGATGGTCACGCTTGTTCGATATCCACACGAACACGTTCCACGTTCGTCACACGAACTCAGTTTCGAAGAAGAATCACCTTCGCTGTACTAGCAACTTGGATGGTTCGACCAAGAGAAGAAGAGGAAGACTAGAAATCATCATAAAATGCATTGCAAAATAGCTTTTGTACTCATCCAATGAATACAAAAGGTTTTTGCCTTTTGGCCTCTTTTTCATTAATGTCACATTAATCTCGATTAATGGATATTAATCCTCTTTAGTGGTTGAGTCTAATTCGGATTAGACTCAATCAAATAATCTAATGGTTAGATTCATTTGAGTCTAACCAATAAGTCTAATTCGGATTAGACTTAACTGTATAATTTTAGAGTCCATCATATTTTAGTCAAACTAAAATAAACTCATCTCTAAATCAACATGTTCTCTATGTGTGACCCAATAGATTAGTCTCTGAAACAGCATTTTAGATATATAAGCAATGAGTGACATCTTGACGAGAATGTCAAGATCCGACCTAACCTTCTTGTGTCTATGATCTTGTATAACTTGGTCTTTTTATCCTTGATATCTAGATTGATCCATGAGGTATAAACCGTGTCATCCTTTTATCAATCTTTGTGTTTCATAATCTCTAAGTAGACATACTTAATCAAATGAATTCAATATCTCATATTGATTTATTTGAGCATGGTCATGCATTTTAGTAGTCCTACTTAATCAAGGGGCTCACAGATATCACTTAGGGATAGGTCTCATCTACATCACTCACATCCCTCCGCATAACTTATTGCATTCCCAGTGATTGACTTTATAGTCCACCTTGTTATAGGTAATGTTTGTCGATACCAAAGTACACAACTCCTTATGTAGGGAACCGTAGTGACTTCAGGTCCAAGGACTATTCATACCCATAGTCGCTATGAGAATGTTTATGACACTCATATAATGATCCATGAAACATTTTCATGGCGGGTCAATTTGATACATATTCTCTAATATATACCCATGTGTCAACTTGATATCTTATATCTATGACTTGTGAGATTAAGTCATTAATTGACCTACATCCTAGTCTCAACGCATTAATATTGTCCTTGTATATTAATATTTGACTAGGAATAGTTAAAAGTAGTGTTCTATATATATATCTACAGTCTTTCACTATCAATTCGACCAATTAATATGTTGTAAACTGGATATTATTATATTTATTCATCTGACACAGATCTGAAGTAATATAATAACCATAAACTTTGTCTTTTATTAATAAAATATGATACAAAAGTTTTCTTGTCAATCATCTCATAATTGACTCTAAGGGCTAATACTAACACTCTCAGCATCAGGAACATCTCCCTCAAATTGGCAGCGATTACGTGCTTGCCATAACAAAAATACCGTGCACGGCATGCCCAAGTATCTAGCTCTAGTCAAGTGGCCATTGTCTTGGTATCTCCGAAGAAAGACCTCTAGCATTCGCTTGGAGGTGCTCATCTCATGCGATAGGTGAAGCCAAGTCTTCACCGTGTCCCAAAGAGCAATGCTAATGGGTCACCGAAAGAATGTGTGATCTAAAGATTCATCCTCATGCTTGCATAGAGGACAGGTTTTGCATGGTACGTACTCTAGCTGATCCTTTGTGCATAGGTGGCCCTGTGCAAGGAGCCATAGCGTGAATTGATGCTTGGGCTCACCTCGTGGACGGAAGAAGTTGTATGCAGCTGTTGTATGCCGCTGATCAACGCTAAACGAGCAGGCCAACAGGGTCTGTGCCGGGAACCAGCTCCGAGATAGATTGTTTGCATTAGTTGGTGATCTCATGAGAAAGGAGGGTTTCTCATAATGAAAATTGTATCATTGGTTGATCGTATAGAACACTAGAATAATGAGATGTTGACCTCCTTAACTCCTTTATGGGTTTTACAATAACCTGGCTCATAAGATAGATAAAATAGACTAGATTTCTTGGAACTATTAATAGCAGAAACAATAAACCTGCAGTCAATCATAGAAATAAAAAATATATATTATTTAGTCCATCTACCATTTCTTTTATTCATCCAATTTATTTTTAAAATGACTAATTTTTATTTGCATCACTTGAGCTGTTTGGGAAGCTTCCATTTTGATTATGTATCATCAAAATTTATTTCTTTAAGATGGTGCGTTGCTTGGAATGAGTTTTATAAATTCCTGCATCTTAATTTTTTGTGCAATTAAATAGCCACATGATATCATTTTTTAGTTTTGATTCTTGGTAATTGTATTATTTCAAGATAATATGATGATCTAGTTCAGAGCACTTTAAACAGAATAAGTTTTCTTTTTCTTCAGGAAAATGGATATCAATTGCTCTTTCTCAGTGCCCGTGCAATTTCACAGGCTCATTTAACAAGACAATTTCTTTTCAATCTAAAACAGGTAATAGACAAGATCCTTAACGCTTTAATTGTTTGTAACTACTACTTATGCTTAAGTAATGAGGCAGGACTCAAGAGGAAACACTTCCTCATCTGTTCAGGAATCTAAAATTATATTTCAATTTGCAGGATGGAAAGGCTTTGCCTGATGGCCCAGTTTTCCTATCTCCAGATGGCCTCTTTCCTTCACTTTACAGGGAAGGTATTGGACTTGGACCTCAAATAATTTTCTTTTTTTTGATTGAGACAGATATAAGAAATCTTCTTGTTTCTTTTTTTTTATCTATCCTTTCCTCCCTTGTAGGAGCAGTTATTGTTCAGTGCAATGAAATTTGATAATAAATAGGACAGTTCAAAAATTAAGTATCTCTTGATTTATAGATGTATATGGACTACATATTAGTTTTAGTCTTTTAATCTTCTATCAGATATCCTTATAGATAAGCAGTCATGGCCATTTTGGCGGAGAAATATTAGTGTACTTATTTAGTGGTCACGCTCACGGGTTTTATTATGTAATGAATCTGTGGAAACCCTTCAAGAATGGTAACAATGGTCACATAACTGAATCATATATTTTGTTTGTTTATCTTCAAAATTTCATAGATAAAATTTTCTCAAAATAAAGGCTGTTATGCTAATTCACCCCAAGTGGAAATGAATATGATCAATTATATATTAGTAGAATATGAGTTGGACAAAATAGATCCCTAGACAAGCAACCCTTGAAACAATACTATTATTCCCTTCTCAATCGCTTTTAAAGGATTTGATGACATTCTTACAGAAATTAAGAATATTATTTGATCCATTGCACATATTTGTCGAGATGTTGCTATTTGAACAAACCAAGTGGATCACACTGGCTTTCTTCCATGGGAAGAAAACAAATAGAAACTAATTATAATTATTAAAGCTCAAGCAGCAATTCTCAAGTAGGCATGGTGAAATTACAGTCCAAGGAAATATGGCAACCTATTAGCTGCAGAGTCACATAGCACCTGTAATTAAATACGGCTCTTTTTCTAGTAAGTTGAGTTAATGACAATACAGCAAAAGATCTTTGCCTTAAGGACTAGCCAAGAGTTCAGGATGCCAATGTCAGCAAGAAGTGGGTAAAGCCATAAAGGACCTTTTTAGAATTAGATTGTCACTGGAGGCAGCTCATCAGCATAATGATCTGTCAGTCATTTATCGGAGTATAATGACTCAGATCATTCAGTAACCACGACACTATGAGAATATATGAGATAGTAGAATTGGACATGCCATGGAAAGCCAAGATTAAGCAAACATGCTTGGTCTTATGCGTATGTATTCAAATGAGTTTTCAATTTTGGGTAGAAGCTTTAATTGTACATAGAAAAATTTTATGGCTTAATTTCTTACAACTCTGAGTGTCTCGATTTATATCTTAATAAGTATTTTTTTATATATTATATTCTTAAGAAACATGAACATGGCATTTGCCATAAGTTAATGTTGAGCTTCATAAAGAATCAATTAGGAAAAAAATGTTACATTAGTATGACTTTCAGTTATGAATGTCCTCAGTTGGCTGACAAATAACCAAATAGGACCAGTATCAAACATCCATCAAATCTCATATACATTATTTGTCAGTTACGGAAGAGGGGAGAAAGAGAAAACTGATATAGGGACAAAATTGTCTTTGCATTTGAGATATTGAATCTTCTTATTTGTCTGAATGGATAAAATAATAAACAAAGACGAGTGTAACTTGAAGAAATAGGTCAATCTGATTAAAAAATAATGTTTATTAATAAATGTAGAAGGCCTTGCTTGTAGATCTGAAAGTTTATGTCGAGCATGATAATGGACTTTACAAGAATCCGTAATTTCATGACTTGGAGAGTTAAGCATTCAGCTTATGCCACTAGCTCACGTGATCAATATGCTTCTATAAAATATCTCTTTTTTGATTGTCAACACTTTATGCCTTAAGTAGAACAAGTCAAGATTCATCTGCAGAAATATGCTGTAGACAAAAATTAATTCAATACTTTATCAGAAACAGATTGTTAGCTTAATGGGGCCGCTACTAATGCCCTAGAAAAATGGTCTTTATGCTGCTTTTTGAGAAATTGAGTTCAACTTGTCAACTGTATCAATAAAAGTAATAATTGTCAACCTTGTTGATTGCAGTTATTAGAAGAGCCCCTCATGAATTCAAGATCTCATGTCTTGAGGTTAGTCATGTGCTCTTATGCTAGATTTTATCTGTAAAATTTGATTACTGAATTGTAGTTTTTTCTTATGTTGATCTTCGTTGTATAACATGGAATGCCTAAAAATAGTCCTTTAGTGTTTGAAAGTACTATGCTATGTGTGGATCATCAAAAGTGGTGTAGGTCTTTCAGAATTTTGAATTGTATAGCTAGCTTTTCACTTGTTTGACCCACTTGGATGTGTATATTACACGCATTAAATTGTTATCCAGAAGTGGCTTCTCCATCTAGGTAGAAACCTAGTCTTGTCACAAAATGAAGGAACCTGACACTTGGTGGTGCATGCCCCTTTGACTCACCGAGTACACTATTGACAACTATTTTCAACTTTGATATCATTTTATCTCATGTTGTATTAGAGTGATGCTTGTATTCCTATCTTCTTCTTAAATATGTTTTGATTCCCATTCTTTAACTTCCACCACTTAATTCTAGGAGTCGTGTATATTTTTCTTTTATTGATACTATGATTAAGGCGTATATTCAACACTATTAACCTATGTTGGGTAGTTAAACTTTCTCGAAGGATAACTTTAGAATCATTACAAATCTTTCTACCCCTCTTCCTAAAAGTTAATTTGTGATTTATTATTCTCATTTTTGAACGTGACAAGTGTTCTTCTTTTTTCTTAAAAAACGTATTAGCTAGTATAATATCATATGCTATCGTAAAATCCAATATAGTTTTCCATTATTCATTTCTTGTTCCAAACTCATAACCCCATGCACCCTCTCATATTTCTCATTTTTCACTTACATGTCCATTTAGATCGTCTCCTATTAAAATCATTTCATTTGGCGGAATATTTTATAATACCTTATCTAAGTCATCCCAAAATCATGATTTAGTTTCTTCATCTAATCGGACTTGAGATGTATATACGCTAATTACGTTCACCGCTTCTTTCGCCACTACTATCATTCTATCCTTCTTTCTAACTACTCCAACAACTTCATCTTTTAACGAACTATTTACAAAAATACCCACTCCATTTCTTATTTTACTCTTTCCTGTGTATCAAACTTAAAACCCAAGTTCTCGATTATTTTTGCCAACTCGCCTGCCAATTTAATCTCTTGTAAGCACAACATACTAATTCTTCTAGTACCTCATATCTAGTACCTCCATTGCTTTACCTATGTTCCATGTTCTAAATCTTAAACTATTAGTTTTCCTATAATGTTTGTTCTTATCTCATTTATGGTGAGAACTCTTGTCTATTTAACACTGCACCCAAGTTCTCATGGAGATGTAGCAGTCTTTGCTGATACGTTACAATAAGATCTACAACGCGAATTCTTACATATTTAGCACTATACCTGAGTTTTGAAAATGTAACGGTCCTTGCCGAGACGTTACGACTCTGCAAGGTGTTCTTTTCAGGGAACAACCTAGCATTAGCACAATAGTTTAATGGATCCATTCATTGAGCATTTGTCATAGTTTAATGCTGGCTGGTAACCTAACGCAACCCTCTTCCTTTATCTGAGCTTGGGACTGACCATGACTGGGTCGCCATGGGCGGAGTTAAAGGAGGGAAAAAAAAGTATTTGGTACCAAAGGTTATTTTTATCTATATCTTTTGGAGGTGAAAAAAAAAGATATTATGGGAAAAAGTAACTGTATCTCAAAAAGTATTTGGAGCAGTGGACAAAGGAAAAGGGAGGAAACAAAAACAATTAGGAAAAATGTGAAACTTACGTGCTATAACCAAGTTTTATTCAAATTATGATCTTTCTGTGTAACTTGCAAGTGCATTGGTTATTCAAGAGAGATTGAATTATTAACTGATATACATTGATTAATTCATACTTGAAGCAATTCCCCTCTACACAACCTATCTCATTCTTGTATATCTCAAGGAGTAAAACTTAGGTTGGCTGCTGTAGCTAGTTTTTTCTTGAGTGAAACATGTGTGCCTTCAGTTATTTCAATTGGAAATATTATAAACCGAAACAAATCGTTGTTAGTTTTGAATGCAATACTATTAGGAGATTAAGAATATGAAACATAATAATGCATCATTGATGATACGATAGCTTTGCCTGATCCAGTCAGCAAAATCTATTTTTGATTAATATATACCTCGTCAATACTAATTCCATAAGTGTTACTTCAAAAATAAATTTCTTTAAGTGTTAGTTGTTTTCTTTGTTAGTGTTTCAATAAATTTTTATTAAATTGGTTTATTAATTTCTCATGTCCTGATTTGAGTAGTTTGTCAGAACTTAGACTAGCTGAAGAATTAATTGCACCATTTTTCTATACATTCATGTTTCTTTTACTAATCTTGTGGAAAGCAACAAAAAAGAAAAGAAAAAGTAAAAAAAAAAAGAAACTTCTTTCTTAAAATGCAATCTAGTTCATCCTACCCTTTGTGCTTTGTTTGTGCAATTAGACAGTTCATTAACCAATTGTTACTGATCTGAAATATTCATACTTGGAAAAGATGTCAAAAGCCTCCTCTGACATATTTCAGGTTATCAAGTCGCTTTTCCCACCTCATTGCAGTCCATTTTATGCTGGCTTTGGAAACAGGGACACCGATGAGATTAGTTATCTCAAGGTTGGAGTTCCACCAGGCAAGGTCTTCATTATCAATCCCAAGGTATAAGTCTAAGACGCACAGATCTATGTATATATTTTCTGACCCTGGATAAGATTTTTTGTTCTTTTAATGAATTATCTTTACATTCTCAGGGTCAGATTGCAGTAAATCGTGTAGCTAATACAAGATCATATGCTTCACTGCATGACCTAGTAAATGGAGTTTTCCCAGCAGTGTCCTCATTTGAACAAGTAAAAATTCTGTGAATTATATACAACTGATACTTCTTCCTGACTCATTTCAACTTGTGAAATCGATGAGTGATTTGGTTCTAGTACCAATTCATCAAGAATGGTGCTTCCATTACACTATTTTTTAATTATATCTTATACTACATTCTGACATGTTTTTTTTTCCTCAGGAGGACTATAATTCATGGAACTATTGGAAATTGCCTCTCCATGAAGTAGATATATGATCCTGACATCAATCTTTTACTCCACAAAGGAAATTGGCACGTGAAACTCTGACTGTCATTGAAAGGGTTTTAGTAAGGAACTGCCGTTTTCTCATTTCTATCGCTGTGAAGATTACAGACTGATCAGAATGACAAAGCTGGAAAGGTGGTGCAAGCGCAACTATACACATCAAATAATAGAGAAAAATGAAATTCATGCATTATTTGGATGGCATAGATAGTTTACCTCATTTGGGAGTTTGACTTTCTTCTCCTTAAGTATATAGAGTATGAACTGACAATGTTCAATCTAGGTAGGTAAACTAGGGTTTACATGTACACAAGATGTACCATATAGGAGGGTGATAATAAACTGTTTTAGTTCGATTCGTTGCGCCCCAATTGTCTTATTTTCTGCTAACTTATGGAGAACCTTGGACAGCTGAATAAAGTTTGGGATCCTTTCTGTAAATATCAAACACTGGCTTAGGCATACACAGTATCTTTATCCTTTTCATCTTTCATGTTCAACTCCAAGACTCATCAGCTGCCTAGCAAAAATCCTGAAATGTCTCAACTATGGTAAGGCATTGCCTTGGAACTCATTTACACACATATAATCTCCATTTTTTTTTATTGAATATGTGAATTTCTGCAGGCAATTTACTGGTTATTGATCAATGCATTCTACCTAGTGGTTGGAGTTGGGCACTGCATGTAGACACCAGCAAGTCAGAGACGTGGATCATTGATTCACAACAAATATATGCATATAGTATGAGGTTTATGGCCAATGTAACTCTTATTGTACACATTAGCTACTTTGTGACACAAAGGTAGTAGAATTTTTGATGTACTAGAAAATGGATATATATCAAGTTTATTCTACGTGGGAAATCCACCATACTGCCATAAAAAGGAATGATCTTTTCTTTGTTCAACTTATTCTAAGCAGAATGTAAGTGGTGTTGTATGTTCATGTAGATGGTCAAAACATTGTTCTGATTCATAGGTAGTTTCCAATGATAAATTCTTTGCTGCAGATCGTTGCCATTTTTTGTATCAGGAGCTTGGATGAAGGTTTATTGGATTATGAACTGTACGACCTGTAAGTCAAGATCTTTCTGCTCAATCTATTTATAGTTTCTATTCGAACACAGATTCTTAATCTATTCAGCAAACAGTTTGTTTATTTAGCTATTTCATGATCTCATCTCTTGCTCAATTCTATTATTCAAGCTATACAAGCAGTGGCATACGTATCATCTATCAAAAAAAATTCACATGCGCGTCTCATACCATTCATCTCTATCTACATTCGATTCATAGATCGAATCGAAATCAATTAATCAATGCCTCCAGTGCCCATCCGGCAAGCGCATCTCCTCCGCCCAACGTCGCTCCTCCTCCAGCTCCGCCCGCCGCGCCTCCGTCATCCGGCAGAACGGCCGCAGCACCTCGTCCATGGCGTCGTGGACCCTCCACCACGTGGCGTGCGCAGGGTCGCTGGCGTAGCTCCTCTGGTCGCCCACGTTCCAGTTGCAGTCGTACTCTCGCCGGCAGTTCCAGGGCTTGATGCCGAGGTAGTGGATCGCGTAGAGCTCTGGCGGGTCCGCGGCGAAGAGGCGGTTCTTGACGCTGGCCTCCGCCGTGGTGTTCGACCAGATGTTCTTGAGGAAGTTCACCCGCCGCGGCAGGCGGTGCCACCACACGAATACCTCGTTGAGGAACCCCTGATCGCCGCCGTTGTACGACACCACGTCGGCGCGGCGGGCCATGAGGGCTCGAAAGGTGCAGTTCGATGGCTCGATGACCATGACGCCGGAGTTGAAAATGACGCCGTCGTTGCCGGCGGCGGAGATCTGGGGGAAGTGGAACAGGGGATCCAGGTTGCGGAGCACGAGGATGTCGGCGTCGATGAAGATGAGCTTGTGGTAGTCGGTGAGCTGCCACAGTCGGAGCTTGCTGTAGTTGTACTCGTTGTAGGTGCCGCGCTCCGCGCGCGGGTTCCGGATGCGCTCGATCTCCCGCAGCGACCACCCGGCAGCCGCCAGCGCCCGCAGCTTCTCGCCGGCGATGGAGCGGTCGTGGAGGAGAACGAGTTCGCGGGTGGACCCGGTCCGCCGGATGCTGTGCGCCAGCGCCACCGCCCCGCACACGTACGCCTCCGACGAGTGGAGCACCGTCACGTAGGCCTCGCGGCGGCCAGCGCTCGCCGGCGCCGCCAGCTTCGACGCGTCGTAAACCACATCAGTTCCTGCGAATCAATAATAATTCAACTACTCTTCTATCATTCACCAATCTAAACACTATGCTACAACAAATCTCAAAGTTTTAACCTGCAATAACTTTCTAATCGTTTACAACTACTCTACAAATCAAAATTTCAAATAATTGAGATGGTTCTGCTTTGCGTAACGACGAAGCATGCAGCTCTGCCGCCATGTGGCGTGTTTAATGCAGAATTAAAGGAGGGATAGGGCTCTGTCCTGAACACAGTACTAGTTGTCGAGCCGTTTAATAAGCAATTATCAGCTTACTAAAGACATCTATAGTAATTAAAGGAACCGATTTTTAGCGAGACTTTTCAGTTTATCTCAAACATGCAGTTATATTGGTGCCGATTCTTCATGAAAATACTTACACAGTTTTGGAGGAAACAGAGCAAAAATGAAGGAAGAAAAAAAAGAGAGATTTTGATTTCACTTCAAGTAAAAGTATGATCAATCAAACCAAGTAAATGACCTGATTTCATGTGTTATATGACTTTGCTTTCAAGGGTGTGAAGAATGAAGATGGATCAAGCTTAGTAGTCTCCCATCAGAAACATTAGTTGAGCAGTTGCTTTCATGGAGTTGCATACAATTGGAGGATTACATTAAAAGCAAAGAAGAAAAATCCAACGCTCCGCATTGTTATGAAGTCCTTACTATCTCAAGGCTTAGTAGGTCCTATCCGTTAATGCCACCAACAGCCATATTAATTATCTCCCTCACTGTTCTTTCATTGTCTGTACAAACAGAGTTTCTTTTCCTAGTGATTCGAGAGGGATTGAGCCAGAGCTTTGACTGCCTTTTTTTTTCAGTATATTCATTCGACTGAATTTTATTGCTATTTCCCATAAAACCAGTGCAGCCACTGAGTCCTAATCTTAATGGCCATTAAAGCTCATGGTGATGAATTATCAGAACTCAAATGTAAACGAAATGACAATAGTTTGAATAATTTGTTCTTGAATCGTATCAAAGATTAGTTTTTGAAGCAAATGATTGATAATTAGTAGATTTGAATACTGTTGCAGACCTTTTTCCCACAGTGGCATGGCGAGATTGCAGGAGCCAACGGGGAGCGCGAGCTTCTCCTCCAGCCTCGCGGCCTCCGCCGCGTAGACCCACCACTCGCCCTCCCTCGCCACCACCTCGTCGCACCGGAACACCTCCATCATCGGCGGAGGCGCCGCCGCGCACGCTCGCAGCGCCACCCTCACCCTGCCCCTGCTGTCCCTCCGCCCCCGGCGCGCCGCCACGCTCGCGGCCGCCAGGTGCACCTGCAGCCGCCCCACGTCCCGCCCGCCGCGGCCGCCACACGGAAGCAGGGCTAGCACCGCGTCCACCTCGCCCGCCGGCAGCGCCGGCAGAGGGATCTCCGGGCACGACGGCCCCTCGTTCTCCTCCTCCTCGTCGATCCACTCCGGGAACAGGTCCTTCCACTCCAAGTGCTCCGACACGGGCTCGAACGCCACCGCCACGGCGGCTCTGCGGTGGACCCCCCACTGCTCTGCTTCCTCCTCCGCCATGTTCACCAGCGCCACCCTCGCGCCGCCTCCGAGCGCCTTGAGGAAACTAGGCGCCGCCGTCGTCTCCATCACCGTCCGGTTCCCTTTCTTCAACAATCCTCCTCCTTCCGCCTGCGCAACATATACTTGTTTGTAAAATTGCGATTCCAAATGGATCCGCCGGTTTCTTCATAACGATCATGCGTCAAACGGTGAGCACTCACCTTACCTTCTTCATGAATAGACAACCACCCCGGAGCGCACAGTTTCCCGAGTCGTCGTAGAACGAAGCAGGACGGAGGAGGAGGAGAGCGACGTAGGCGAAGACGAAGAAGCTGAGGAAGGCGACGTTGATCTTGATGACCAGGGCTTTGGACGCCACGGCCTTCATCGCTGACCCCCCTCCGAAAAAACACATCGCCATTAATGCGCACGCAAGCGAGGAGTAGTTCTCAGCAAAAGGCAGGAGAGGGGAGAGGGGAGAGGGGGGTTGCTACCCTTCAATCCAAATTTATAGAACCATCTTTACTTTAAATTTTTTAAGTTGGACCTGCCGTCTGCGAGTGAATGCAGGTGGTGAATTAGGGATGAATCGAATACATAGGTGAAATTGATAGGAACTTATTTATATTTCAACTTAAATTAAATGAATAATTTTATATATATATATATATATATAACGATGAAGAGGGATTCCATGGTCAAAATTAAGGAAGGAGTCAAAAGCTGAGCAAGCTAGTTACGGCCAAATGGATGGCATGTCTGAGTGAACGAGCAATGCCAAATGGATAACTCGAGATCAAAAGATAAACAAACAGTGCATCTCTCGGTCGTCGTTCCCGTCAAGTCAGAAGCGTGTCCATCCGGATGAGAGGCGACCTTCCAACAACAAAAAAAAGCTAAGTGAAAGGAGATTGCTCTGTGCAGCACAACCAATCGGGGGTCGGGGGGGGGGGGGGGGGGTCCTAGTCGAGTGGCCACCGATCGACCTACAACGAGACCCACCTACGTATCTCTTGGTGCCCTTTTGGAGGTTTATGTCACTGACAACAAAACATGTTCCGCAGGCAAATCGTACGATAGAAGCTTTAAGCTTGTCACATCATGGATTTATATGTTTACTTACGGAAAGACGTCAAAGATATTTTTAATCTTTTATTTTCCTAAGACGTTTGGGAAAACATGCACCGGCTTTGATATGAGCGTGCGGTACTACAGTAACACTATAAAAAGGGGATTCTCATCTACAGACGAAGGTATGCATAACTTTGTTATTCTACACGCTCTTTACCACAACATTTTTGCTATTCTCCACATCACTATAAACTAACTTGAGTATCGGAGAGTCAACGTCAGGAACCCCCTTCCCAGCCCGGTACTAATACTTTTGTGTTGCAGAACCACATGGAGTGTTCGCCCTATCAAACTTTTATACACACACACGAGGAGGGCCGTGTAAATGATATCTTGGGCATTGAATTTGGACAATCAGGATAGGCGACGCTCAGAGTCGTACCTGAGCATAGTCTCGAGAGACATCTGTCTCAGGGCTCATTATCTTTGGGGGCCCCAAAAAACATGGTCTATTATATATACATATATTTTATCTTGAGTTTTGTATTAAGTGACCTAGGAAAAAAATATTCACCCCTTCTATATATTTTCTTAGGCAACCCACATATGTAATATTCTGTCAATGTAATTAATAAATTAAAATATGAAATTCTTTTCAGCTAGTCTTAAATTAAACGTTTCAACTTTCGACCATCTCGTCTCTCGCCTCTCGATCTCCGAACATTACAAATTTACAAATTGTGGATGACCGTCGGACTCGAATAGCGAAGGACAGAACTCAAAAGGTCATAATAATTTGCAATCAATTAGTATTTTGCTTTATATTTTATAGGTATTAATGAAGAAGACTTTTGATTAAGAAAAATTAATCGTACAATGTGAGGGAGCTCAATTTTGGAACTTCGACTCAGACCTACGAAAACTTAGGTACGGCCCTGGCAACGCTCACAAGCAAAACACTCGGGGTGCCCTGCCAAAACACTCGGGCCGTCCGGACTAGGTCCGGGGGCCCCGAGCTCTAAGGGTCGTCGATCCTAGTCGTCCGAATTGAACGCCTAGGATATATATACACTGTTATTAAATAATAAATAACTTATTTGTTCACGTAATCTAAAAATGAATTGTGAGGGACGTCTGGATTAGAGGTGCAAATGAGCCAAGCCATTCATGAGCGACTCGGTCAAAAACTCGACTTGGGCTCAAAGTTGACTAAGCTCGAGCTGACTTGATTAAAAATCAAGCTGAACTCGAACCTAATTATTATTGGCTCAATGACTTATTGAGCTAAACATGCCAGTAATAATATATATTTTATTATATATAATATATTAATTTATTCATTAAAAAAATAAAAAATTTCGAGCTCGAGCCCATAATTAAATATCGAGCCCAAGTTGAGCTCAACTTTACATGCTCAAGTGAGCTTGAGCTTAAGTTGAGCCAGTATAAATCGAGTCAAGCAGAAATCGAGCCTAAACTGGCTCAAACTCGTTTACAATCTTAATCTGTATGAGCGTAATTACTTGTTACATTGAATAATAAATAACTTTCATAAATAATATTCTTAAATTATAAAAATTATCAACCTATTAAATAAATATAAAAAATACATAAATTTTATTATAAACTCAATAACCAAATTAAAAGATAATCAATTTAAAATATAAAAATTTTAAATAATAATAATAATAAGCTAAATTAATCAAACAAATCTAGTCAAACTCAAGTTTGAATTGAGTCGTTTAGTGAAACGTTATGTCATATCACATGATTTATTTGAACGCTCAATCTCTTCATATCTAAACTATCTGGCTAATTTTATTATTTATATATTTTTTATTTACAACACAATATGCACAACTCTCTGCTCGCCTGTCTATTGGTCTGGGCATGGACTCAGAAGAATCAGTGATCAGTCATTCCATAAAATAAACTGAAATTGATGGCTAATCATTGAGTACTTTGGGATCAATAAAGAGATTGTTCATTGTAATTAAGTTTTATTTCATAGTCTGAGGAAAGAAGAGTCTTTGTTTTTTCTTCTGCAATTTGCAGTGAAAATCTCCTCCAATGAAGATTAAGTAAATCTGAAAAGCCCTTGAAGAAGAAGAACAAGAGCATGAGTGAATTCAGAAATATAATGAGAAAAAAAAATCAGTTGTGCAATCTCACACGAATGCCGACGATACTGCAAGATGTTATTTCTCAGCAAGATCCAAAAGATGAGGTTTGGTGCCTGGTAATGTTGGTGAAGGGCGACATCAAGTTGATACTGATAAGGCCCTTGGCTTTTAAGAAAGTGGCTAGGAAACAAGGGGCCCTTGTCTTTCTCATCTCATCTTCCCTTTTACTCCCTTCAATATCTTTGTCCCTGTTCAGAGCTTGGGACATGGCAACCAACTCCAGTAGGTGAAGCCTTGTATGGAAAAACAAGGAGAATGCAGTTGGCCTGTTACATGTGTTTCTCGAATGCCCTGTCTCACAATTAAGAATTAGTCACCCAAAAAGAAGAAAGAAGAAGAAAAATGGTAATTTCTACAAATATCATTGCTTGAGGATTTAGGGCATTTCCAATGGGAGGAATTTAAAGAAGTTTAGGAAATAAATAATTGAAGAAAAAAGATTTTGGATCTAAGATTTGAGGTTTGTAATTTAAGAGTGTTTTTGAAATTTCAAAAAATGCTCTTTCACCTCCAAATTTAGAATATGAGTGAATCAGTAAAGATATAAAAAACAGTTTATAACTAGAGTTAAAAAAAAAAAAAATTATAGGAACATCTTTTATTATGGAGAAAGTAATAGATTTTTATACGTTTGTAGAGTGCATACCTTCTAGTCCACAATCCTTGATTTTTTTCTAATTCCTTCTATAATTTGTATGTTGGATCGTAGTCGGAATCCAGTCAATATTGACTGTGATCTCCCATGAGTTCACCTTCCCACTTAGATTATAATTTTGGGTTGAGTTAGGAGGTCAGAAATCATCGACAGTGAACGAATTGCCCCTTGCTCGGCACCATACAATTCGTCTACCGCCGATGGTCTCCAGCCATCTGACTCAAGCTAAAATTATAATTTAGGTGAAAAGGAAAACCCGGGAGAAATTACAACTAATTTTATCGGATTCCGACCACGATCCGACATACAAATTATAAAAGGGATAAGGAATTACAGACAAAATGACGTGGACTTAAGTCGAGGTGACATATTAAATATTACAAAAAAAAAATCATATAGAACTCTAATTATTGAATATATCGTTAGTTACCTGGAGGGGCAATTAGCAGTTAGTTGTGTCATTTGAAGAGGGTTAGTGAGTTAATTTAGGTGTGGGAAATAGTAAATTTATGTTTTTTTATTGGGTTAAGAAGTCACTCCAAACTCTAAATTAAATGCGAAAGCTTTTTAATTTGTTGGAGTTCTTCGTGTTCCAATTTTGTTGTAAACAATTGAATTATTTTGGCCAATAATATTTCTATAGAAGATATTGAAGGCTCTCTCGTTGTCCTAATCTTGTTCTATTTTTGTTGCAGTTGTTCACGTTCAATGTTCAATGTTCAATGTTCAATTGTAGGCTTGAGCCCACACGATTAAATATTGTTCTACTTTGGTTGGAAGCAATCGAAAACTCATTAGGCCAACAATATTTCTATAAAAGATATCGAAGTAAAAGATAATCTTTCGTTTTTAGTGAAAAAATTAAAACTCATGCGCCAATGTGTTGGCATAGAAAATTGGAATAATAATAAATAAACTGATACGTGCCAAAATAACGAATGGAGTAAAGTTAAAAGAACTTGCAATGCCTTCTCTTCCGGCCCAATACTAAAGCCCAAATTTTAGGAATCTAAACCCAAATTAAATAACAATAGATTGGCATAATTTGATTATTGCTAAACTGCCTTTGGTAATACTCAATAATACTGATATGATGATAATAATAAATATTAAATAAATGACCAAATAAATAAAAGATTAAACTGTGTTAATTAAGGCGATAAAAATGCTCGCTGTATTTTTTTCAAGGTTCCTTCCAAAACCATTAACGAAGCCGCCGGCTCTCTCTCCTCACGATCGCGGTCGGAATTGATCTCCGCTTCGCCGCGCCCCGCTCCTCCGCCGTTCCACCGACGTTCTACCGGCAGGCCAAGCCTGCTCCAAGAGGGGTAAGTTACCCCTTTCCCTTATCAGCACCTCTGCGGCATAAACCCTAATCCTCATCGCTATCGGTTCGCCGTGAAGGGATCGAGGGTTAGGGTTTTGGCCGATCGGAGTGGCGGCGACGGGAGACAGCGTCTCCCTTTGGTATGGCCCATCAGAGCAAATTCGTTTCCGTTAATCTCAATAAATCCTACGGCCAACCCATCTCTTCCTCATCTGTACATGGCCGCCTTCGCTCTGGCTCCGCCGGCGGTGGTGGGAGTGGAGGTATGGTCGTCCTATCCAGAGCTCGGAGTTCGGTTTCATCCTCGGCGAAGGCCGCTCAGAAGCTTGCCATTCCGCCCCCCTTGAATCTGCCGTCTCTGAGAAAGGAACACGAACGCTTCGATCCTGCTTCCGCTGGTTCCGGTGCTGGGAATGGAAGCCTAGGGCTTGGATCGCGTACTGGTTCTTCGATTTTAGGCTGGAGCAAACCAGAGATTCCGCCAGCATCGTCTTCTGTCCCTGAGAAAGACGGCAGCATCAGAGGGCAGGATCACTTGGGAAGATCAGCCATCGCAGGCAATGAGCTTGGAGGTAACCCTTACATGCCACCAGGTGCTCGTCCAGGTGGCCAGCTGCCGAATGTTGCATCTGCTCAAGGGTTTCTGGAGAAAGCTGTGATCTTGAAGGGCGAAGACTTCCCTTCATTGAGAGCCACATTCAGCTCAGCTCCGAAGCAGAGAGAGGCATTGAAGCAGAAGCAGAAGCAGAAGCAAAGGCAGGGAATTGAGGAGCAGTCTAATGGCCGAGAGGTGCCTGTCCTACATGCACCTCTCCAGATGAGGCCTCAGATCAGATCGTCCCGTCTTATAACAGATAACGTGTCAGATGTAGATGGGGGGTCAATCCAGCCACTTGGTTCTCCAGACAACTTGCAGAAACAGAATGGACACATGCCTGCTCTATTGCCACAGGTTTTGCTGCATCACACATCAGATTGGACAGATGATGAGCGTGATACAGGCCTTTGCATTCCTGAACGAGAGAGGGATCGTGGGTTTTCAAGGTCTGAATCTGTTCAGATTCATGATGCATACAATGATCGATTGCTGCAGGATACAGGAGCTAGCAGTCCTTGGTCCAGGGATTTCTTGAAAAGCAGCTCCTTGGGGAGGGATTTACATAATGCAACTAATGAAACTCATGAATTTGGCTCTTCAAGGTTTTCAACGAATCCAAGGGATAGACCAAATGTGAATGCATTTGGAGCAAACAAAGATAGACATAATGTTAGACCCTCAAGTGGAAGCAGGGAAATTAATGTGGATGGCATCAATGCTCATTCATTTTATGGAGAAAATTTTGGTGATGGTTTTGGTAAGCGAAGCCAAGATTATAGATACCAAAGGAAAGAATTGGGTTCCCATGAGAGTTTAAGAATTGATAATAAAATGGCATTCAGTGGTAATAGTGCCGCAAAGAATGTCCATAACCACCACAATGGTTATCCTAGTAGTTGGTCAAAAGGAACTTCCTTTCAGAATAACACATTGTTGAAGGGCCAATCTTTGATCAATAATAAAGCTACTTCCTTGAGCAATCCAATACTGAACTCTGGTAGAGAAAAACCGTCTTCATCAAGTGGTGTAAAGCCATTCCTTGAAGATGCTGAATTTGACAGCAAGGATTCTTTTTCAGGGAGTATGAGAGACATGAATGCTAAAGTGTTAAAGAAGAAGGTTCTAGAGAGACAAATTGATTTACATGACCCTGTTCGAGAGTCATTTGAAGCAGAGGTTGAGAAAATTTTGAGGTTGCGAGAAGAGGAACATCAGCATGTTCTTGAAGAGCAAGCTAGAGCCTTGGAACTTGCACGAAAAGAAGAGGAAGAGAAGGAGAGGTTGGCCAAAGAAGAGGAGGAAAGAAGAAGGTTGCTTGAAGAAGAGGCAAGAGAGCTTGCTTTGCGAGAAGAGCAGGAGAAATTGGAGATTGCTAGGCGAGTTGAAGAGCAAAGGATAGCAAGAGAAGAGGAGAAGAGGAGATATCAAATGGAGGAAGAAAGAAGGAAAGAGGCTGCACGAAAGAAGCTTTTGGAGTTGGAAGCCAGAATCTCTAGACGACAGGCTGAAAATAAAGAAAAAGATAATAGAGTTCCTACATTTTCTAATGAACAAATACCTGATGTTGTTAGGGAAAGAGACATTACAGTAGTTGCAGAAGATGGAGGCTGGGAGGATGGTGAAAGGATGGTAGAACGGATCACTGACTCTGGATTTTCTGATTCTTCATCTGTCGATAGATTTCTAGAAGTGGGTTCTAGGTCTCAATTTCCCAGGGACAGTTTTCCTTCTGTTGTTGACAGAGGAAAATATTCCTATGTTGATTCAGTTATTCCTTCCCTAGATGAAGAGAATGCTTACCAAAATCAAAGGCAGGATGTTTTTGGTTACAAGAGGAGAGAGTTCCATTGTGGTACTGAACCAATACCTGGTAGACCATCCTCTAAAGAAGTTATGATGGAATCTTCCCAAATGCCAGATGAATACCGCGAACAGAGGAAACCAAGATGGAGCTCTAACAAAAGGCTTGATTATTTCAAGAGGAATAATGATGCTGATGCTGAGTTTAATGATGATCTCAAGTTTGGAGATGTTAGAATGGTGCAAGGCAATTCACATGGGAGTTACCATGCCCAATATAATGAACTATCATCTGATTACTCGGTTGACAATTTTTCATCCTTCACAAGGTCCTGCCAATTACCAAGGCAACCACATGTGCCTCCGCCTCCCTATGTAGCCCCTTTGCATAGAAATTCTTTTAGAGACACTAAAGAAAGAGCTAGTCCATCATGTTTCATAGACAACGATAACCATTATAGTCATGCAAGTAGATATGATCATCAGGTTATGCTGAAAGGTAATGACAATTTGTTTCATGAAAGTCTTCAACAAACCCCGAAAGCTGCTTCTTTTGAGGGGAATTCTATCAATTCAGAGCAAGAATCAGAGAAAATGAGCGCAAGATGTGGTTCACAGCTCTCCTTGTCTGTTTCGAGCCCACCAAGTTCGCCTGCACTTCTTTCACACCATGAGATGGATGTTTCTAGGGATTCTCCCCCACTGCCAGCTTCTGCTGATGGTGACCATACTATCGTGTCTGACAGTGAGCATATTGTATTCCCACTGGAAGGTGGTTCTATGGATAGAATGGCGACTTCAAGTTCAGTTTCTCCTGAAGTTGATGATGAATGGCCTGTTGCGGTCAATGAAGAGACACTGGAAAATGAGTGCCATGAATTCCGAGACATAGCTGAAATGCTTGAAGGTGACAATACTAATCTTCATCAGGTTCAGGATATGGAAGATTTACAATCTGGTACACAAACTTGCAATATGGAACAAGTGATTCTTGGATTTAATGAAGGTGTTGAAATTAAACTTCCAAATATAGATAGCATTGAGATATCTTCTAGCAACAGTGAAAAGGAATTTAAATTACATGCTGTCCCAGTAGGTTGCTTGGAAGAATTGATTACTAATGGTGAAATATCTGCAAGAAAAGGCACTGCTGATAGTTATTCAACAAATATAAGTGAAATGGAACAGGCTCTGCACATTTTATCTCTTGATCCTGCAGGAGCATCTGACTATTCTGCAAGCAGTTTTGAGGCATCTGAAAGCTCAAGACTGCTTGATCAACCTATGATTCCTGCCACAAGCTTGTCTATGGCATCTTCAACAACAGATCCACCAAGTTTATCCTTCCCTTCTATTGTTAGTCAGGTTCAAGCTCCTGTTAATCTTCAGTTTGGTCTATTTTCTGGTCCTTCTTTGATTCCTTCTCCTATACAAGCCATTCAGATTGGTTCTATTCAAATGCTAATTCATTCTTATACACATACAAGTCCATCTCTGCCACAGGTTAGTTCACATTGTCCTTTGTTCCAGTTTGGTCAGTTAAGGTATGCTGCCCCAATTCTCTCCGAGAGTACATTGCCACTAGTCCCTCATGGCACATCGATCAGTCACCCTCCTGTTCCAGCTCCCTATTCATTTAATCAAAATCCTGCAGGTTGTTTGTCTAACCAAGCAGCTCAAAACATTTCTCAGATGACAAAACCACAGGATGAAAAACCTTCTGGTTCTTCTGCTAATCAAATTTCTCTTGTGCAAAAAATAGTTGAACCATCTGCAGGGAATTTGCTAGCTGAGCAGATTAAACCATTCGTTGAGACACGAAAGAATGCTTCTGTAGCTTCTCAGAAGTGGACAAATAGATCAACTTTGGGTGACAAGAAAGTTACAAATGAGTCAGTCTGTCATGCTGAAAGTCATGTTTATGATAATACCAATGAGAAGAGAAGCTATAGGTTCAATGGAAGGCGAAAAGTGTCTCAACCTCAGCAACATGGTGAATTTCATTCGTCAAGGCACATTCCTGGACTAAAAGCTCCTCCAGGTACTTTAGCTGGGGGCCAAAGGAAGAGATATGCTCACAGTGTTAGAACTTCTGCTCGAGCGCCATCATATCCTAATATGGATGAACTGCAGGGAGATTTAAGTGGTTTTCCCCGTAGATCAAAGAGACATATTCACAGAACTGAGTTCAGAGTCAGAGATAATATTCAGGGGAAGAAAACACAAAGCACAGAATCATTGAATAATATGGGGCTAGATGAGAATTCAGTGGCTACTGGAATTACTATACGGAACTTAGGTAAGAAAGATGAAGCTTTGACAAAATCAACCAGGCTTACCTACCAATCAAATGACTCTAGTTCAGGTGCTTCTACTTCTCGATCTATGAGTTCTGACAGGAATGTTGACAAAGTTGCAAGTAATGAATCTATTTCAAAGAGCACCAACTTTGGCAAATCTCATACTGGTAAAGGCAACACAAATGCAAGTGACATTCTTGTGGATTACAGTGAGGTTCCTTTATTGAATGGAGTCATTCGTGTTTTTAAGCAAACAGGAATTGAAGTTCCTAGTAATGAGGATGACTTTATTGAGGTAAGGTCCAAAAGGCAAATGTTGAATGATCGACGTGAACAAAGGGCTAAAGAAAACAAGTCCAAGGCTAGGGTGCAAAAGGTAATTTATTTAACTTAATCCATGTGATTCTCAAATAGTCTCTTTTATAAGTGTTCAAAGGACATTTATCTTTTTATCTTTATGTGATCAACAGGCACCTGTTAAAGAATCTACTGCTTTACAAAGTACTGCCTTTAAAACTAACTCCAATAAATCAGTTGCATATTCTCTGGGAGACACAGCTAATAGTGTTTGTTCTAATACACTAACTGCTGGGGTAAAGGGATCTACTAAACTTGAGGCATCATTCACATTTACTGCCAACTTCTCACCTCAGGCTCTGCCTCCAATTGGCATTCCTTCAGTAAATATCGGTTCTGAAAAAAGATTGAACAAATTGAAGTATGGACTATCTTTTGGGTGGTTTCTTTTATTTCTACAAATGATTTTTTTTAATCAAAACGCATTTTTTACAGATCAAGTCTGGCGATACCTAAACCTGCTGTATCTGATAGTGAGGCAATGCCTATGTTTGGGCCATCAGAAAACAAAAATGTAAATCATGGTTATTCTGCATTGTCTTTGAGTTCATGGGACAATGAAAATCTGGTAATGTTTTAAAATTCCATAATGTTTATCTTATAGTTAGTTGGCTTTGACAACTTGGTTCTTATTTGTGTGTCCAGTTAAAGTAAATACATCAAGAGACCAACATCTGCTCATTAAACTAGTTTCCTCATGCAAATACAGAGCATTGTTTGTTTGAAGTAAGTTCTTGGTAGAATCTTACTATGGTAAAACCCACTCTGCAGTCTGGAAAGTGTGGTGGTACTATCTTACTAGTTTATAAGGAGATACTTCTGGTCTGCATGATCTAGGTTCTTTTCTTGACTGAAGTCAGATTTGTAGTTTTACAGGGTTTGAAAACTTAAAATTCTTTTGACTTTTCATATTTCCATGTCAAGTTTGATTTGCTTGCATTAGCTTTCATGTTGGCTAGTTTGACTGATTTCTATGCTAAAGATCATATGCAAGAATATTTTTTGTCAAATAACATGCTAGATTTTTTGTCTAATGGATTATATCAGTTGATTTTAAACATATCAACCATGTGTTGATTTTAAACATATCATTATATTCTCAAGCTAGTTTGCTAGATTTTATGTTCTAATGGACTATATTAAAATGATATTGACTAATATGTGTGATGAAACAAGAGAAAAATATAATGGATTTCCTTTGAGTTCTATTTTCTGTCATTTAAGAATTTAAGATAATGTAGTCTTTCTTATGTTTAAAAATGCAACTAAAGTCCGAGTTTTTTTTTAATATCATCAGACCTTATTATGAAGTTTTACCTAAACTTATGAGTAGTGTAAATATTCTTAATCTAGGAAACTCAGTCAGCATGTAAAACAAGGATGAACTAATAAGTTTGATTGTGAACTTGTGGCATCTATCCAGAAATCCATGATCCACTAGTATAATAATTTGATTTCTTTTTATTTTATTAGGTTATGATATAGTGTGTATACTATAAGCTTTCTATAAATGTTATAGATAAGTCACATTTTATAAGTTAGCAAATAATGATAAAGTAACTTAGACAATTGATAGTATTGATTAATAAGAGATTTGATATGGGGAAAATCTGCATGTTAATGGCAAAACAGGTAATTTGACAGAATAAATTGAATGGACAAATTTCTAGGAAAATGTGGAGGGGTCATCAATAGTCACCAGTACATCTAATCCATCCATTCCATGGTTTGAGACGTTAGGAATTAGGACACTGAAACTGACAGTATCATTTAGAAATCCCTATGCAAGAGCCCTCAATTATTTTTGCGCTTATTTTCTCACTACTTTCTCTGCTTGTCCCTTGTGACAATTATAGTTACAAATTGGAAGTGGCTGCAAAGCTGCGCCCCCTACTCTGGCTTGGCATTTTCTCTCTCCTGACCAACTGTCTGTCTGTCTCTCAGATATTTTTTTGTAGTGTGATCAGTGATTTTCTACATTTTCTGTTTTTCAGTTTTATGAACTATCATGTAGTGATAAGACCATTTTACTATCCATATTAGCTTAGACATATTAATTTTGGCCATATTTAGAAAGTTTCAATTTATTACTGTTGTATTTATGTTTTTGTTATTGGGATTCTTATTCTCAGATATCTTTCAAATCTGTCGATCACGATCTAAATAAGCTTTATTTGGAAAGCCAAGTTTTGCAGTGTTGGTTTGAATAAAAGGAAAGCAAAATAAGAAAAGAAAAAAAAGAATTAGTTGTACATGGTCATGTGCTTGCTAAATGCACAAAGGTTGTTCGAAAAATGTCTCTTGCCCTGGATTATGTTGATTTCATCCAATTGCTTAAAATTCATATTTGTTATTATCAGGAATTGATAGATGTGGTTATTGGATATGTATTTTTCTCCCCTTGCATTGTGCATAATGACTGCTGAAATGTAACAACTTACAAGAGTATTCAAGTGTTGAGTATTTTGGATGGAGAAAAGCATTTTAAATAACAAACTACATATGGAGTAAAGGATATACTAAGCACGAGCTAACCTTGAGCTACCTCTATTTTGTGAAATATTCAGTCTCTTTCATTCTGCTGCATTGTAAAATGCTTGGAAGGTCTGAGGATGCAGTGGGTTAAGCTTACCTGAAATCTGTTTAAGCTTTGTGGATGTAAAAAGGTTGGGGTTGTGGGAAAGGGGAAGAGAAGAATATGGCTCTTGCACTACAAGTTCATCAAACTCATCCGGAGTAAAATATGTGGCCTCAGTCCATTGTTATGTGGATAGAGAGTTTTTTATAAATATTCCATAGTTCTCTGTAGGAGAAAGTAAAATATCAAAACCAAACAAATTCTTGAATTGAGATTCTGTCTAGTTAGAAATTTTGTTTTTCTGTGCCGTCAATTTTGTTTCTTGTCTAATCAAACCTTTAAATTTTAAATCAATCTAATTTTCACTTGTTCCCATTTTGTGGGCCTTATTATTCTTCGTGTTAGGCAAGATTCACAATTGATGTATAATGATATGAAGTTCCTGTAAACTGCAAGTCATTTGGCCATATTTGTAAACAGTTGTCAGTCTAATAAATAATAATGTTTTTATAATCCTTGTCCATCACTAATCAAAAGGGATTTGGTTAATTTTCTTCTTATGAGGCTTTTGAATATCAGCACACTGATAATTACCCTGAATATTACCTATTTGTTGCTGATAATTGTGGTTTAGTTCAATTTTTCACGTGTTGGCTTGACAAGATCCAATAAAGTAAAATTTAACGAGAAGATTTTGGCACTTATATTACCAAGTCCTTAATCAGCTGTCAGGTCCTTTTTTATTTTCCACTTTTGTTGATTAATTTGAAAAGAATTCGATAAAAGGTATGAATATCTGTTGGGATTACTTTTGCCTTGTTCTCATCTCTTTTTTTTTTTTGGTCTCCATGTTTAGGACTCAACTCTTAACGCCCTATTATCTCTTTTTTCTTGTTTTGACCTAGATCTCCTATTATCCAGAGAGCAACAAGAATTGTTTGGGTCTTGATGCATCTGTCATGCCACTGCTATTTTTTTTCTTAATGTGTATAAGCAGCACATTTAATAAAAGTGAAATATAGGATACGTGTTATCTAGTCTGTTTTGAGCACATTGTTGACCCTCTTGTATCTACTGACTTTCCTGCAGGCCAATTTTAAATGGTTGCACGCTGTAAATGATCAGCATAAGTATCAAAATTTTTATATACCTTACAGTCCTGTACAGAATGATGATAAGTATCATCATTATAAAAGGCATAAAATGTGAAAAGCTCAAAAATTTTTATATACCTTACAATCCTGTACAAAATGATGATAAGTATCACTATAAAGCATAAAATGTGAAAAGCTCAAAATTTTTTATGTGCCTTACAATGATAATAAGTATCATAAATTTGATGGGAAAAAGTATATTTTAATTTTTTGCCAAGATCCCATTGCACTAGTAGACTCTATGTAATGGTTTTGTTAATAATTTGTTTCCAATAATTATTAGCCTAGACGCTTTCTTTTAATCAACTTTTGTTTTCCTCTTAGTGTTTTATATGAAGAATTAAAAAAAAAAGAGGTGTTAGTGTAATATATATTTAACTAATTAAGGATATATATGAGAATGTAAAGATCAGAGTGAAGAGGCGGATTAACTAAAACATTTCTAATAAAGATAGGGTTACATTAAAAATCGGTTGTAAGCCCCTATCTTTTTACACTAATCAAACACGAACTTACTCAACACATT